>NC_059128.1:151484290-152109290 GCF_020740605.2 Lemur catta
AGCTTTGTTTATTCAGTTTCTCCAAAATGCAAAATAAATAAATAAATAAATAAATAGATTTGGTCCCAGGATGCAGTTAATAATGACCATAACATGGATAGTGCACAGAAAACAGCAACTTCAAAATATACGCTCACAAAAGCAGTTTTAGCTGAAGAAAATTCTTTTACTGTGAAAAGATATGAAATATTGTAGAGTGAGTTGAAGCTAAAAGTATAAATGAAGGTGTAAGAACAGCCATTCTAACGCAAGAACATTTTTTCCATGTGGAGATCTCATTTTTTGTAATCATTAACAAAAATAAGAAGAGAAGACACTAAGCAGTTGGATGAAAAAGACAAGTAATTTCTAAGATCTTCTCTTTTATGCCTATGGGACAATTAGACTTGGATTTTAGATTCTTCTTCCTAACAAGAAAATGGAAACACTTATGAAAGTAGAACAAATTTTGCCTCAGGACAACTTCAGGAATTATAATTTTAGAATACAACTATTTTGATAGATTTCTCCAATTACAGACACCATCATTTCCTGATAAACTTTTCAAAACCACATTGTAGTCACAAAAGATGTATTGTATAGGGGACTTTCAATACATGGAGGTGGAAGAAAGGAGCATTTAATTAGCATCACTACTAATTATTGCTATTCATTCATTTAGCAAATACCTATTGATCCTTTACATTATATCAGGTAAGGTCTGGTACATGGTAGACACAGTCTAAAAAGGTAAGTGTAAATTATCTACACTGGCCATGTATTCAAATGCTTATGGCCTATCTGTATCTGGATGTCCAGAGTTAATATTGACAAATAAATCATATTCTGAACACAACTTCAATGACAAGTTTCAAAAGTATCTGTGTTTATTCAGTTCCTCTATTATTATTTTATTATTCCCCAAGTAATAAAAACCACAGAGGAGAGGTATAGTGTATGAAATTTGTACAGTACTGAATTTCCAAGTCATCAGATTGAGAATGGTCTATCAAAAACAGTGAATTATTATTAAGAAAAATATTTGTGAGGCATACAACAAATGAAGGGTTAATTTGGTTAATATGTTGAGAGTGCTAACAAATCGACATATAAAAATATACAACCCAAGAGAAAAATAATCAAAGGACTGAAGCCATGTGTACATGGTGAAAGATATATAATTGAACAATAAATACATGAGAAATGATCAGACTCACTAGTAAAGAGGAAAATCATAAAACAAAAAGATAACACTGTGAACTCTTAGAGTGGCAGAGACTGTAAAATTCATTCTTTCCCAGTATTTTAAAGAGCTGGGAAACAGGAATTTATATTATTTTGGCTAAATTAAATATTTATAAAACTTTTTCACTGGGAGCCAGCACGCCATACTTTAAAATATACATAACTTTTAACCCAGTAATTCACTTTTAAATTTCCATCCTTTACATAAACCCATGCATGTGAACAAACATATCTTTATAAAGACATTCATTGCAACATTGTAAGGAGAAAAACCATCTCAAAGCAATAAATACATTCATTTGCAGATCAGTTTGTATAAATATTGTACGTTCATTGGAATGGAATATTATGCAGCTACAAAAAATAAAATACATCTATCATAGGTTGACAGTTCTCAAAGTATGGTCTGAGGACCTGTGGGTGTCTCAGAGACCCTTTCAAGGGGTTCACAAAGTCAAAATTCTTTCATAATAATAATAAAGTATTACTGGTTTTCTTTCACTCCTTTAAATCCTCATTCTCAACAGGCAGGGTGGAGTTCTTTTAGAGTACATGACATGTGATATGGCAAATGCCAAACCATATACGAAAATTCAGTTGTGTTCTATTAAGTCAAACATTAAAAAGTTTTGAAAAAAATGTAAAATAATTCCACCCTTATCACAAATATTTTTGTTTGTTTGGAAAATACAGTTGTTTTCATAAAATCTTATATTAATTGATATTCAATGGTTTTATCATTTTTAATGAATTCATAATTTTTAATTGTCAGTTTTAATTTTTAATATGGAAAATGTTGATATATAACCAACATAAACAAAAGTTCATTTGGAGTTATTGATAATTTTTAATAGTATAAAGGTGTCTGTCCTGAGAACAAAATGTTTGAAAACCCTGACCTCAGCCAATGTGCTGTTGCCCCGTAGAGATCACCAATCTAATCTTTCCCTTATAGCTTCATGTGATAAGTGCAGATATGTAGGAAGAAGAGAAAGGGAGAAGGGTATAAATAAGGAAAAAAACCCACAGAAGAATGGAAGCTATGAAGAAGAAGCATTCTTGCATAATTTTCAAAGTATATTGAATAGCATTAAGTAACTGGTATAAATACCATAGACACAACTATTGTCTTTAATTAGGCAATAAGATTATACATTGAAAATCTTTAAAAAATACTGTTTTTGTAATATTTTTCTTTGTGTTTATTTACATGATCATTATTTTAGCATTTTAAACATTTTTTTCTAATAATTATTTTATAGTATTTGCAAAATATAGCCCACAAAGAAGAAATCTGTAAGTCCACGGCTGACACCAATGATTGTTATCATCTTGGAATATTTCTTCTGAGTATTTCCTATTATAATTGAATTATTTATAAAGTAAAAATGAGTTCATTTTTATTGCTTTTTAAGGTAACATTTAATAAACATTTCAGTGTTATTCCAAGTATATCTTAAAAAGTTTTCCCATTAATAATTTTGAGAGGTGTACCTCTATGAAACTTTATAAGAGTTTGGCATTATTGTCAGGAAAATAACTTAAAAGCATAAAATGAAGGGGGTCTTGTTTTTTAAGAGGTGTTGGGACACTTAGAACAAAATATTGGCAGCAGATGTTTGTAGCTGTGGCTCTTAAGACAACAGAAGCTTTCCTGACCATGAGAACCGCTGCAGGGAGGCCTTGTAACTGAGAGAATAAATGATTAGGCCAAATGTCATTGCTGTCTGGAAATTCTTTGGGGAGTCACAGAAACCTCTCAGAAATTTAGAGGTGTTCCCTGCACACAGGAAGAAAGCCATCTGTGCATTTCAGCATCAGAGGCCAGTTAAAATAATTATTGGCTGTCACCAAATTCATGGGTACAGATGAAGAACTGGGACTACCTGGAAAGGTATTAACAAATCCACTCATTACGGTTGACATTTTAGTTCTGGAATGAAGGATAATTATTCACTTTAGTAAGACCTTAACCCTTAATGAAGAAGATTCACAAAAGATAACTCCAATAAAAGCTGTCTTCCTGGCAGCCATTATAAGAATGTTTATTAACATAAACTAGTGAATTTCACACTCTTCTCATATTTCATTATACCTACATTCTGAGAGCTACCTAATGGTGACCCAAGTTCACAGAAATTACGAGCCTGTTTTCTAGATTGTTTTAGCAAACAAAAACATGCCAGTTCACAATATAAATGTAAACTTGACACTCATGGGTACATGTACTATTTGTATTCAGGTTTTCTGGTTAATTGATTTAATTACTGCATAAAACCAAGACTAATAAATTGCTAGTTTGAACTAAAAAATAACTGACTACATCAGATTTAGCAAATATCTATCATTTATTCATAAAACCCTCCAGTGTTAAGGTGCATCAAAATGATTAAGTTAGGTAAAAATACGGACTTATGGAATAAAATCAATCAAAACACTGGAAAAGTGGGAAATCCACAATGTAATGTGTTTCTTACTATTTTAAATTAGACATCTCTTAAGCTTTTCCATTTCAATTCTTTTGTTTGAAATATTCAGAATATATAATACTGGATAAAAATCAAAATAGTATTGAAGAACATATTGTTACATAAGACTCAAGTGGTCATACCATAATCTAAGTGTTATTAATGAATAATGGATAAATTTATAGTAGAAAGTATTAGTTTTATTTTTTAAAAATATACTATTCAAAAGGAAGATTAGAGTCAGGGCTACCAAAAACCTATTTTCTCACATAAGCTTAGAGAATGACAATTAGGCACATTTCACACATGATAGGGAAACCTGTAGGAAACAGTACAAGGGTTCTGTAGTATGTTCCTGTGTTTGTAACTTGGAAGACCTCTGGCAGTATGAAGGAATGCAAGAATGCATCATTTAAAAGAAAATGGCACTTTGAGAGGCCAAGGCCAGAGAACCATTGAGGCCAGGAGTTTGAGACTAGCCTGGGCAACATAATGAGACCCCATCTCCATAAAAAAAAAAAAAAAAATAGCTGGGCATGGTTTTGCACACCTGCAGTTCTAGCTATTTGAGAGGCTGAGGAGGGAGAATCATCTGAGCCTAAAAGTTTGAGTTTACGGTAACCTACAATCATGCCGCCACTGTACTTCAGCCCAGTTATACAGCGAGACAGGATCTCAAGAAAAGAGGAAGGGAAGGGAAGAGAAGGGAAGAGAAGGGGAGGGGAGGGGATGGAAGGGAAGAGGAGGGGAGGGGATGGGAGGAAAGAGGAGGGGAGGGGAGGGGAAGGGAAGGGAAGGGGAGAGGAGGGGAGGGGAGTGGAGGGGAAGGGAAGGGAAGGGAAGGGAAGGGGGCTCACCATTTATAGCCAGCAGGAACACATGACCATTGAGACACAAAATCAATGAATCATATCACATTTCTCATCAGGGTTCACAAGAAATGCTATTTGATCTTTGGTGCCTAAAATCACTGATTATTGTGGCTTTAGAGTTTCACATTTCACATTTCCTTGAAACTAAACATTTAATGTATTATTGTCCAAATTTCCAGAGACAATTCTGTTGACCAAGAAATTAAATATTCTCTTAACTTCATAAAATATAGAAGGAAAAATATTCATTCCAGCAGTTTTATTTTCTTTTATTGCACAAAGATTTCATTAATTAGTGGAATTTATTAAATGCATGAGCAGCACATACCAGACTAGGGAGGGGTACCACAATTCATCCAACTCTGATTCTGATATTGATTTATAGCTAGCTATAGGTAGGGAGAAAACAGGGCTAAAGTTTGGGCAGCTTTATTGAATAAGACAAGAATCAGAGTTAAATGTTCAAAACGTATACTAATTATAATTAAAGTATTAGAAAGAAAAGCAAAGAAATTAAAACTGAATACCCAAGACATAATAAAAATAACCCACAATAAAACCACAGTGAGGATAAGGTAAGAGTTGTGTATTGAAGTCCTGTACTGTTATTGCATTGTCTATTTCTGTCTTTAGATCTGTTATTATTTGCTTAATATATTTAGGTGCCCTGATATTGGATGCATATATATTTATAATTAGTACATCCTCTTGATGAATTGGCCCCTTTATAATTATTAAGTGATCTTTGTTTCTTTGTACAGTTTTTGACTTAAGGCTTATTTTATCTGATATAAGTATAGCTACCCTGGCTTTTTTTTTTTTTTTTTTTTTTTTAGTTTCTATTTTCATGGATTACCTTTCTCCATCCCTGTATTTTAGTCTGTATGTGCCCTTAAACCTGAAATGAGTCTCATGTAAGCAGTGCTTAGTTGGGTCTTGTTTTTTATCTTATCCAGTCACTCTATCTGTCTTTGATTGGAAATTTAATTCATTGACATTTAAAATACTTATTGATAGGTAAAGACTATTGCCATTTTGCTAATTGTTTTCTCTCTGTTTTACAGATCCTTTGTTCCTTTCTTTCTCTGTTACTGTCTTCCTTTGGGAATTGATCATTTTCTGTAGTGGTATGCTTTGATTCATTTCTCTTTATTTTTTGTGTATCTACTACAGGTTTTTGCTTTATGGTTACCTTGAAGCTTACATAGTACATCTTAAATTTATAACAGTCTATTTTAAGCAGATAACAACTTAACTTTGTATACAAAAAATCTACACTTTTACTCTCTTCCATTTTATATTTTTGTTCTCACAATTTATATCTTTTTCTATTGTGCATCTATTAACAAATTACTATAGCTATAATTATTTTTAATACTTTTGCCATTTAACCTTTTTATTAAAGTTATGAGTGATTTACACTCCACCATTACAGTATTAAAGCATTCTGAGTTTTTCTACATATTTACCTTTACCAGTGAGTTTTATACTTTTATATGTTTTCATGTAACTAATTAGCATCATTTTATTTCAGCTGTCAGAACTCCCTTTACCATTTCTTGTAAGGCAAGTTTAATTGTGATGAACTCCCTCAGCTTATCTTTGTTTGGGAAGGTCTTTATTTCTTCATTTCTGAAGGACAGCTATGCCAGGTAAATTATTCCTTTTTTGCATTTTTTTCAGCCATTTTTTTCAAACTATTTCCTGTCTGATGGTCTCATGTGGATTCCCTTGTATGATAAACCTGTTTTCTCTTGCTGCTTTCAAAATTCTCTTTGTTTTTAATATTTTACAGTTTGATTATAATGTAGTTAGTCTTTTTTGGGTTGAACCTATTTGGAGACTTTTGAGCTTCATATACCTGGATGTCCATCTCTCTCTCTAGATTTGGAAAATTTCAGCCATTATTTCTTTTTTATTTACTTATTAATTTTTAGTTTTTTTTATTTCAGCATATTATGAAGGTACAAACGTTTAGGTTACATAGATTGCCTTTGCCCCACATGAGTCAGAGCTTCAAGTGTGTCCATCCCCGAGACGGTGCACACGGCACCCATTAGGTGTGTACATACCCATCCCCTCTCCCCCTCTATCACCTGCCTGACACCCGATGAATGTTACTACTATATGTGCACATAAGTGTTGATTAGTTTATACCAATTTGATGGTGAGTACATGTGGTTCTTATTTTTGCATTCTTGTGATACTTCACTTAGTAGAATGGGCTCCAGCTCTATCCAGGATAACACAAGAGATGCTAGATCACCATTGTTTTTTGTGGCTGAGTAGAACCCCATGGTATACATATACCTCATTTTATTAATCCACTCCTCTATTATTTCTTTAAATAGTCATTCATCCCCTTTCTCTGTCTCCCCTTCTGGAATTCTCATACTGCAAACATTTGTTTCCATGATAGTGTTCTATAAATCCTGTAGGCTGTGTTCGTTTCTTTTCATTTTTTTTTTTTCTCTTCTGATTGGATACTTTCAAACAGTATGTCTTCAAGTTCACAGATTCTCTCTTCTGCTTGATCAAGTCAGCTGTTGACACTCTTTATTGCAATTTTCATCTTATTCATGTATTCTTCAGCTCCAGAATCTGTTTGTTTCCTTTTACAATTTCTATAACTTTATTGAACTTCTCATTTTTTTTTTTTGTATTTTTTCTTCTGATTTCATTGAGGCTTTTTGTGTGTGTTCTCTTGTAGCTTACTCAATACCCTTAAGGAATTGTTTCCTTAAAACAATTATTTTGAAGACAATTTGTCAAGCAATTTATAGACCCATTTTTTTGTGGGTTGGTTACTGGAATTTTATTGTGCTCCTTTGATGGTGTCATGTTTCCTGATTTTTCATGTTCCTGGAAGTCCTGCATTGTTGTCTTCTCATTTGAAGAAACTGTTATCTCCTCCAGCCTTTACTGATTAGCTTTGAAAGAGAAAAGCTTTCACCAATCAACCCAGGCAGGGATTCCAAGGCTCTCTTAGAACTCTTCTATGGCTACAACTGTACCACACTGCTTGTTTCCTCTTGAGGAGGAATTCTTAAGATTTTATGCCTTCTCTTGATCCCACAAAACCAGGGAAGGTGCTGAGAGTCTCCCATTAGTTTTCTCTAGGGCAATGTCCTGAAATATTTAAATTCATGTGCCTTTTCCCAATCCTGCAGAGTCAAGCAGGCTGTCTCAGTAAGATATTTGTCCTTGCTGTCCAAAAGAGTGAACTCAGGGAGCTGGTTTGCAAGGGGAGTGGGGGTGCATGGAGCATTTGGCATGTTCATAAGCCAGCTGGAGAGGATTCATGGGCAAGGCATCCTAAGTGGTTCATGGGTGGGCTTCCTGATGGAGTCCACAGTGTGGTTAGTAGGACCTAACCACTTCCTTCCTTTTTCCCAGCCTCTTCCAACCCCTCAGCCATGCCAATGACCTCAGTACCCTGGGTAGGGTGAGAAAGAAGAGTGCTTCTTGGGCAGCATCCCAGATGGCTGAGGGATCTGGGCTCTCACACACTATGTGCTTACTTTCCCCATGGGAGAAATTGTGAGCTGAGGGAATCTCTCTCCGCACTGAGCTACGCCACATTGCAGGAAGGGTGACATGGGTAAAATGAACTGTTTCTTTTTACCCTTTTCAATGTGTCTATTCTCAAAAACGTTCACTCCAACAGTGTGCTGGAACTTCTCTGCTAGATGCCCAGATTCCCACAAAGGTATTTTTTTTTTTTTTTTACTATTTCCATTTTCCAGATAGGAAAATTAGGAATGGGAGAGAATTAGTAACCTGCCTAAAGTTACTGGTAAATGCAGAAGTCTAAGCTTACTTCAAATCTAGTAATGCTTGTTCTACTCCACAAAACCAAATTAAATCTTGAGTCTGTAAATCTATTTTTAAAAATGACACATTGTCATTTTAAGTCTTTAACATGGTACCAGATAAGGAGACAACATAATACCTTCAGTAAATCTATCTTTCTTGGTAAATCTTTGTAAGAGGTCATGATACTAATTTCTACACCATAATTTCTGGTGGGAAAAGTGATTTTTAAAAAACACAAGGGAATATTATAGAGAAATATAAAAGAAAAAGGGACAGTTCTACAATGAAATAAGTCATCTGAGCTCTATAAAACTTATGATCACACACCAAAATTGATTTGGGATAGCCTTTATCATATATGAAATACTACATCCCATGATATTAATTCTCCCATGCTATTTTGTTATTTAAAGTGAAGGTCTACTCTCTGAAATTTCTGGTGATTCAAGAATGTGTTAATGCTTTTAACAAATCCTATAGAAATTTGAACCCTAGATAATCAAGAGGTACAATCAATCTATCAGTCTCTGGTATGCCAGGATCTTATACAGAATTTTGCAGGAAAATGACTTCTCTAACACACTGGCTAAACATTTTTGCTTTTTCTTAATAAAAGTACATGAGGAATCTTGAAATATTTATTTTACCTCCCATGTCATGAAGTATTGAGTGAATTATAATAATTAGAGTAACTATATGATAGAGTTTTTATATATTTATTTTATACTCCTCTGATTTTAAATTTTCTATATTAGAAATCTTATTTTACATTCACCTTGAATCATTTAGAAGATTTAGAATTTTAGAATCATTTAGAATTTTTTGAGGTATAAATACAGCACTTTTAAAGCTTGAAAGGACCTAGCACATTATTTTTCCTTCACATTTTTGCTGTAGCTAGGAACATTGAGGGACAAACAAGTCCTGCAATGGGGGACAATGTCTGAGGTAACTTTAAGAAGAGGAAAAGTAGACCTAGAACCCACACTCTTAAATTCTACTTAGTCCCCATAAGGAGGATTTGATAAGTGCATTATAAGCAAACAAACATAGCTTGGTGTTTAGTGTGTCCTTTTTTCATTCATCTTTGGCACCATTCGATCTGTAAATAGAGGTTAAAGTAAAAAGCATATAGCAGCCATGCTTTAGTTCTTTCATATAGAGAAGTTGCTTAAAACCTACTGTGAGTAAATTCTTAGGCAGTCAAAAGCTCTCTCACAGAAGGTCTGTGCTGTTTTAAATATAGTATTTTTTCACAGATGCCTGAAGAACTAGATATTTAAACATTTATTGGTACAAGGTCATTGCTTTAGTGAAGTGGCTTTAACGTGATATAAATCAACTTAGTACTTCTGTATATCCCTTCTTTAAGGAAGGACATAGAAATCTGAAGTTTAAGGTCACTTTAATTCTTGCTCGTCCATACTTACTGAGGTAATATTCTAGCTCTCCGTGCTTCTATTTTCTGTTGGGTGTTTCAGATCAAATGGTATTGTAAACATTGCTGGAAATGAATGCACAAGTGGCAAAAGGTCTGAACTGCAATTTGTGAAACTAAACAACTTGCTTTTGTATTTGATGCATTCTGTAGAAATAAAAATGAAAGAGTCCAAAAGCCATAATTTTCAGATAAGTGCTAAAATTCTCATCAAAAGAAATCCTCTAGGGGGCTTTTGGGGCCTGTGTATCTGTATTACATACATACCTACTCTATGTATTATACTTGGTCAAGCTTTTTGAATGAATTATTGACCACAATCAGAAGGATTCGTGTCTTGAAATGTCTGTCTTGTTTTCGGTGCCAGTGATAGCTTGCCCTGAATCTTCACTACCATCACTTGCGATCTATCGAGTTTATTTGTAAGACAAGTGGGTTAAAAGCAAAACATGCAAAATTAAGGCAGAGCTGAAGATGGTATTAAGTAGTAGACTATCTGCTTCATATCTGCTCCAGAGCAACATTTTACTTTGCAAAAACTAAAATGCTCTGTTCTTAAATTAAACCCCTGCTTTAGTTTCATGAGCACTACTCTTTAATCAAATTGTTTAAACTTAAAATTTGTAATATAAAAAAAATTCCTTTCAAGTTTCCCCTAGCAAAATTTTTTCAAAAATGTCTCAAGGGAGAAGTAACAAGTAGAGAAAAAGATTATTACCCACTAAAAATAGCTGCAGCATATAATTAGCTAATAAGCATATAGAAATGAAGCCCAAAGAAAGAGAACAGCTTGCTAACAAAATAGTATTCTCTCTCCACATCCTCTCCAGCATTTGTTGTTCTGGGACTTTTTGATAAAGGCCATTCTCAGTGGAGTTAGGCCATATCTCACTGTGGTTTTGATTTGCATTTCCCTAATGATTAGAGATGTTGAGCATTTTTTTTATATGCTTGCTGGCCATTATTCTGTCTTCTTTTGAAAAGTTTCTGTTCACGTCTTTTGCCCATTTATTGATAAGGTTGTAAAACAAAAAGAATCAATGCAGATAAACAAAAGAAAAACTACTATAAGTCATTTTTCATCACCACTCAGAAATAAATACTATTAAGATTTTGATGTAAAAAAATAAATAGTATTCTCTCTACCTGAAATGAGACTTTCACAAATAACTCCAAAATAAGGCAGAATTTTTAAAAAAATAATTCCCTTGACCAAAGTAGTGAAGAGGGATAAAGGGACAGGAAGCTCCATATTAATTCTGCAAGTTATAACCAGATATGCTATGATCCAAGCATGAGAAACAGGCCGAAATGTAA
This sequence comes from Lemur catta, assembly GCF_020740605.2. Taxonomy (NCBI): domain Eukaryota; kingdom Metazoa; phylum Chordata; class Mammalia; order Primates; family Lemuridae; genus Lemur; species Lemur catta. Next base: position 151,495,426 of record NC_059128.1, read on the forward strand.
TGGAAGGAGACAATTTCTCTTAGCAGAGGCATTCTCCTCTTGATGTTCCTTTCTAGTCTGTCCTCTGCTATGAGACCTTTGGGAAACATTCTCACACCTGCATTCCATCTTATGCCTGATATTGAAATAACAAACATGATGAGAATTTTTGTTAAATCTTTGCTAAACTCAAAATTTCATCAGCATCAACTCTAAGCAAGAGATAAACATTTTTTTTTTAAAAAGTAATGTGCTCAATGCTTGGATAAAACAGTCTCTTTTTATTCCCCATTGTTTCCACCTGCATTCTGCTTTGGCTATTTCACAATACTCTACAGTATATTTAAGATAAAATGAAGACTTTGGTGTTGGCAGCTCTGGAGAAGTGAGATGGAAGATTTAAATCAGATGAGAAAGAGAGAGAAAAAATTCTACCAGAGAGGTGGGAAACATATCTGTTTTTATCTTAGCAGTATGTTCAGCAAGTTGTGCGTCAAGAAATGAGCAAAGAAACTCCAAATGAGCATTGCAGACTAAGAAACTTGCTTGCTAACAGCAGGCTGGATGCCAAAGACACACAGCATCTCTTCACCCTTCTTTTCACTATGTGGGTTATTACTGAGCAGACAGTTATCTTTAGAATGATAAGAAAACAAATGCTTAAGCATGTAAATTGATTGCAGAGAATGCAAATATTTCCATTCTGCTTTGCTAAGGCCATTAAAAACACACACAGGGAAAAAAAAAAACTTACTACTTTTCCACAAATTAATTTTCCTTCTCTAGACTGTGCAGTTTCCAATCCAACATCTGTTACCTTTGTTAGTCTATGATCTGCCAGAGACTGTTCTTTATAAGACCTATCTAGGGAAATGTGAAATTCATAATTTTAATTCTGAATATCATAAAATTTCTTAAAGTATATATGTCTTATTTAAGGAACTAAGTCATGTGGGGGACATGTTGATTATCCATTTGAAGGAAAGATATGTGTTCTGACCTCTCATATCACTTAGCATTCGGGGAAAAAAATCATAGAAGAGAATGTGCTTGATGTATTTTTTTTTTTATCTTCTACGTTACTTAGCACTAAACACTTTTCAGAAGAGTAAGTAGGCATATCAACTGAGCAGTCCATGTAAGTGTTCTGACCAGATATTGTCAAGTGACCTGTTTATGTTAAAACAAAATAAATGATAATAATAACAATAACACAAAGGTTGAAGTTGAAGGCTCACTGCTGAAAAGAAAGAGAAAAAGGGCCTCCAGAGGGAGACAGGGTCCTGCAGTATAGCGACAGGGCTCCTTGGAATACAAGGCCGGTGAAATTTTGTGTGGCTGGGAAGTAATTTCTAGGATGGCATGGCTATAAGATTTAGGTTGGCATCTGAGAAGTTCTGTGCTATGCTGCTCCTCCATTCCATCACTCACTCACTCATACACACATGCACCACACACACCCCACACACAAATTTTGCTGAAGCAAAAAATTATGAACTGGGCTACTCTTGAGATGTCAGGGGTAAGAACCAGGGGGAAGGAGAAAAATGATTCACAGTTTCTGGCTGCTGTGAGGTTACCATCAGGCAAAACATTTACCATGATTCAAAAGATTTAACAGAGACACAACCTGATTATTCCATTTCTGCACAGAACTGAGGGAGAGTCTCTGATTGTAAGTCAGAATTGAGAGTTCCAGCCCTGGCTCAGTTACCAACAAAGGAGCCATGTGATCTGGGAAACTTGTTAACCTTCTGGTTGTCAGCACGTATATTTATAAAACAAAGGGGAAAGATAAGATAAAATGTAAGAACCCTGAAGATCCAAAACTTTTATGACCCCAGGAAATTTATTGAAAGTAATGTACATATGAGAAAAAACAAAACAAAAATTGTCACAAAAAAGCCATTGATCGTAGACACTTGTACCACCATGCTGACAGTCAGATGGCCCTGAAAGAACCATTGCATCTGCAGATTCCATTAATCACTTCTGCTAAACTTGACTAATGGCAGTTCAAATTAGAATGCATCTGCAAGAATCTTCTAGGGGAAGTATCGGACCTCTTGACACCGGTGACTTTATGGAAGCTTCTCCACCAATTAAAAAATGATAGTTAGGTTCCAGCCCCCATGACCACATAGCAGAGGTATGATCTGAGGTCAGGCATTTAATCTCTCATAAATAAACAAAATTCTTAATTTGCTGGAATATAAGTAGCTGTATTGGAGGTCCATTCTAATTAAAAACTCTGTGACTCAATTCCTTCTTTGCCTCTCTTTCAAGTCTTATTACAACTAAACAACTTCATAAAGATGCGTAAGCCAGTTTGGCACTCTAGAACAATATGTCTTTCATCAAGCTTTATCATTTACCATTTTTCCCCACAAACTTTTAATCCTTGTGACTGTTTCTATTGCACAGTAGAGAAAAATTAATCTCAGAGTAGTGAAATGATTGCACCCTCAAATAACCATCAAAGTAAGCATGAGTAAGCTACCCAAATTGCCAACATGAAGGTATTCCAAGGAGAAATATACCAACTCTTTCATTTCTGTATTATAACAACTTCACACCAATTTTAGCACCAGAAAATTTATCTTAGGTAGAAGTTCATTTTAATACATCTACTGATGATGAAGGTTGTATGTGGATAAACTTGGAAATTAGTTTTCAATTTTAATTCTATATAACAAATTCCAAAAATATCTAGCTCAAAACTCTACATGATGAGAGCATGCTACTTTAAAGAAAAGAATACTATATTTGCTTTCATAGATATAGCTACTGATTCCTAATGAATGAAGAAACTAAAAATTCACATCAAAGAATATGTGATTAATTTTACACAAATCATTTTTATTATCACTTAGGCTTTTCTGAAATTCAATTATGGTAGCACACCAAATACACCTGCATTATTTTCCATTTCCCCACTCTGCTCATTCTCATATCAATTCATTTCTACAGCACCTGCTGTTCTTATAATATGTATTCTGAGAATAAGGCATCAGTACGATATCCTTAAACAGATATTTTGTTTGGATGGATGTTCATTCTAACCCTTTTTCATTGTTGTCAAAAATATAATTGATAGAACATCCTAAAGTAGGTATTCAAATTACAGATAAATGGCAGGTCAGAGTAAGATAGTTTGTTTATTTATATTTGCCAACAAAATAGACCATTAAAATCTGGGTGTTTCATTCTAATGACAAGGAACACAATGACAGCATAAATGAATTGAAGGCCCCCATGAGGGCTCATATAAGCTCTGGTCTGGCTATGTTTCATCAGACCTTGCTTGCCTTTAAAACTCATGGGTACTATACCATTGTGTGTAACCATGCTACACACTTACCCTTGTCATTTTTGGTCCCACTTATTATCCATCATTACTACTTCAAAATAATTTCATTTCTATATATTCCTCTATAATATATTCCATGTTAAATTGAAAGATTTTATATATATGTTTAAATCACATGTAGTTATCAAAAGTAATCAAAGGAAGTGCGTTATAAAGAACTATCAGCAGAGCATAGTGGGTCACACCTGTAATCCCACCGATTTGGGAGGCTGAGATGAGAGGATTGCTTGAGGACAGGAATTCAAAACCATCCTGGGCAACAAAGACAGACCTTGTCTCTACAGAAAAAGAAGAAAAATTAGCCAGGCGTGGTGGTGTGCCTATAGTCCCAGCTACTTGGGAGGCTGAGGCAGGAGAATTGCTTGAGCCCAGGAGTTCAAGGTTGCAATGAACTATGATTGCTCCACTGTGCTCCAGCCTGGGTGACAGAGCAAGACCCTATCTCTAAAAAACTAAAAATTAAAAAATAAATTAAAAAGAAGTATCTCAATACACTCTACCTTTTAATTAAAGCCATTTTCTTTATGTTCTAAAATTTTACCCACATATTTTAATTATTACTTTTTAAGTCATTTTACCTTAATGATATTTCAGAATCAGTTGGTTTTAACACTTATTTTCCCAACTCTTGAAGACAGCAACTTCAGAATTATAGAGTAAAAGCCTCTGGCATCCCAGAGGCAACAATATAAAGCGCTGGAAAATTTTAAGAATAAAACAACAATGGAGCAGCCCTGTCTTCTGAGTGTAATGATACGGACATGTTATAGAAAATAAAAAGAATCTATGTTCAATACTTCCTTTCATTTGAGACTTCCAAAGGACTATTTTCATGAACTTTCACTGGTATGAGGTTTAGACAAAGGATAGAATTTTAAGCATTCTGTAACAAATTTCCTCTATGCATGTACTTGTATTTAGTTAAATCTTGGATTCACTTTGTAATGTTTTATCTCAAAGAAATTAATTGTTTTAAACACTGATTTCTTAAGCAAGCTAATCAACTGCTTCAAATATGGCATTAAAACCTCATACATTGGTTTAATTTCTCATCATTATGGCCATAACAATGAAAAGCATACATATAAAGAAGTAAATATATACCACTTTTTAAATAAATAAAACTCTCAAATATATTTCTTAGAAACTGAAAAAGTTTCCTTTTCAAACTTGCTACATTTTCAAAACATTGTGTCTCCAAAAGAAAAGAAATCTTGTCTCTGAAGCAACTAGTATGAATCACTTTACTAAAAGTAGATATCTTGCGATGAGAACTAGTCTCATTTATTTTCCTTAACAAATCCCACAAATAACTCATACTTTCAGTTCTTGTATAAAAACTGGATGAAAAAGGAAAGAGACAGTGAAGAGAAAGAGAAATACTAGCTTGCCTTTCTTTTCAGTGTTTTTAGGTAGACTTTTAGTAATACCTCTTCATGATTGAAGAACAGATAAAGCAATGAACTTACTCCTCAAGGTACTGTAGCAGGTCTATTCAATCATTCACCCCTTCACTGATTTAGCCATTCATTCACCCAGCCAGCCACTCATTTATTCATTTGTCTATTCTTTTAAAAGCAAAGGCCATACTATATCTTTTCTTTTTTACTCTGGGCAATGAACCTCATTAAAGAAAAGTGTCATGTTATTTTAACAAAATTTCTATTGTGAACAATTTCAGTCTCTGATTGGAGCCAATGTTTAATGGGAAGGGATTTTCTGGCTACTGTTACTTGTTCCAAGCCATTGAGAACAGTTTAGCCATAATCTTTTTCATATGATGCAAGAAAATTCTGTATTCAGAGCCATGCAAAGAATCATACCATATCCTAATAACAATTTACAGATATCTTGGAGATAGTGTGGGTTTGGTTCCAGACAACTGCAATAAAGCAAATATTACAATAAAGTGAGTCACGTGAATATTTTGGTTTCTCAGTACATATAAAAGTTATGTCTCCACTATACTGGAGTCTATTAAGTATGAAATAGCAGTATGTCTTTAAAAATGTACATACCTTAAAAATATCTTATTGCAAAAAATTCTAACAATCATGTGAGCCTTCAGTGAGTCATAATCTTTTTACTGGTGAATGTCTTATCTCAATGTTGATGGCTGGTAACTGATCAGATTGGAAGTTGCTGAAGGTTGTGTTGGGTGTGGCAATTTCTTAAAATAAGACAACAATGAAGTTTGCTGCATTGAATGACTCTTCCTTTCACAAATGATTTCTCTGTATTATGTAAAGCCGTTTGAAAGCATTTTACTTGGTAGAATTTCTTCCAAAATTGGAGTCAAACCTCTCAAATCCTGTCACTGCTTTACCAACTAATTTTATGTGATATTCTAAATCTTTTGTCATCATTTCAACAATGTTCAAAGCATCCTTACCAGGAGTAGATTTCATCTCAAAAAAAAAAGAAAAAAAAACACTTTCTTTGCTTATTCCTAATAAGTAACTCCTCATCCATTCAAATTCGATCATGAAATTGCAGCAATCCAATCACATCTTTGGGCTCCATTCCTAAATCTAGTTCTTATGTTGTTTCCACCAAATCTACAGGTATTAATACTTCCTCCTCTAACGTCTTAAACCCCTCAACATAATCCATGATAGCTCAAATCAACTTCTTCCAAACTCCTGGTAATGTTGATATTTTGACTTCCTCTCATGAATCACAAATGTTCTTAATAATAAGTAGAACTGTGAATCCTTTCCAGGTTTTCTATTTACCTTGTTCTGATCTATCACAGGAATCACTATTTATGGCAGCTATAGCCTTACAAAATGTATTTTTTTTTTTATTTCAGCTCTTCATGGGGGTACAAAAGCTCAGGTTATATACATTGTCCGTGTCCCGCCCATCCCCCTGAGTCAGAGCCTCAAGCGTGTCCATTCTCCAGACAGTGCGCCTGGCATTCACCTTGTAGTCATATCTCCATCCCCTCCCCCCCCCACCTCCCCGAGTCAGCACCTTCAAGCATGACCATTCCCCAGACGGTGCGCAATGCACTCATCATGTAGGTATACATCCATCCCCTCCCCCCACCCCCCATCTCAGTCTGATATCCAATTGGTATCCTTCCCCGATGTGCATTTAGGTGATGATCAGGGAAACCAATTTTCTGGTGAGTACATGTGATGCTTGTTTTTCCATTCTTTGGATACTTCACTTAATATAATGGGTTCCAACTCTCTCCAGGAGAACCAAAGAGATGTCGTATCATCGTTATTTCTTATAGCTGAGTAATACTCCATGGTATACATATACCACAGTTTACTAATCCATTTGTGGATTGACGGGCACTTGGGTTGTTTCCACATCTTTGTGATTGTGAATTGTGCTGCTATAAACATTCAGGTACAGGTGTCTTTGTTATAGAATGACTAAGACTTGAAAGTTCAAATGACTCCTTGATCCATGGTCTGAAGAATGGAGGTTGTGTTAGCAGGCATGAAAATGACATTAGTCTTCTTGGACATCTCCATCAGAGCTCTTAGGTGACCAGGAGTATTGTTAATGACCAGTAATATTTTGAAAGAAATCTTTTTTTCCCCTAAGCTCTAGGCCTCAACAGTGGGCTTAAATATAAACACAGGTGCGTCATCCAAGCTTTGTTGTTCTATTTGTAGAGCACACACAGAGTAGATTTGGCATAATTCTTAAGGGCCCTAGGATTTTTGCAATGGTAAAAGTGAGCACTGGCTTCAACTTAAAGTCACCAGTTGCAGTAGGCCCTAACAAGAGGGTAAGCCTGTCCTTTGAAGCTTTGAAGCCAGGCATTGACTTTTCCTCTGTAGCTATGAAAGCTCTAGATGGCATCTGCTTCTAATATAAGGCTGTTTGGTCTACATTGAAAATCTGTTGTTGGGTGTAGATACCTACATAAATTATCTTAGCTGGATTTTCTGGGTAACTTGCTGTAGCTTCTCCATCAGCACTTGCTGCTTCATCTTGTACTTCTATGCTACGGTCATGGCTTCTGTTCTTAAACCTTATGAACCAACCTCTGCTAGCTTCCAACTTTTCTTCTGTAGCTTCCTCACCTCTCTCAGCTTTCATAGAATTAAAGCGAGTTGTGGCCTTGCTCTGGATTATGTTTCAGCTTAGGGAATGTTGTGGCTGATTTGATCTTCTATCCAGACCACTAAAACTTTCTGCATATCAGCAATAAGGCTGTTTCCCTTTCTTGTCATTCATATATTAAATGGAATAGAATTTTTAAATTCCTTCAACAATTTTTCCTTTGTATTCACAATTTGGTTAACTTTTGGGTTAGCTTTTGGTCTAGCTTGGCTTTTGACATACCTTCCTCATTAAGCTTAATTCTTTCTAGATATTGATTGAAAGTGAGAAACATGCAACTCTTCCTTTCACTTGAACACTTAGAGGCCACTGTAGGGTTATTAATTGGCCTGATTTAAATATGGTATCACATGGAACAGAGAGGCCTGAAGAGAGAGAGACAAATGGGGATATGGCCAGTTGGTGGATCAGTCAGACCATACACAACATTTATTGATTAAATTAATCATTTTATGAGGGCGTGGTTTCTGGCACCCCAAAAGAATTGCAGTAATAACATAAAAGATCATGGACCACAGATATCACCTTACTAAGTATAACAGTAATCAAAATATTTGAAATATTGTAAGAAAGATCAAAATGTGACACATTAACAAAAAGTGAGTACTGCAGTTGGAACGATGGTGTTGATATAGAGTTGCCTGACTCAGGGTTGCCACAAGCCTTTAATATGTAAAAAAAAAAATGCAGTATCTGTAAAGAACAGTAAAGAAAAACACAATAAAATGAAGTATGCCTGTGCAGGGGGCAATGAGTTAGCTGAAGACAAGGACTGACCCAGGTGTCAGGAGACCAGAGATCCAGTTTCTCTTTATTAATCTTCAGCTATTTCAGGAAAGTCTTCAGATATCCAGATGCCAACTTGGCTTTTGTAGTGGTTTCTGCTAGGAAACCTTTGGTTTTTCTCTCTTCCCTAAAGTATCATCTTCTTTTGGAGTGTGTTATGTCCAGAGCAGAGTGACATTTAGAAATACAGGAAAACACTTTATCTAGAACAAGTGAAGGAAACTAGGTTCTTCTCATATTTTATCTGGTGGTCATGTAGAAAAATTATAGAAATATGACACTGATCTAGGTGGGTTTTCTGGGAGCAGAATAAGCGAGTGCTCTCAGGTGAAACCTGTGAGGAAATGATTGAGGCAGGATAGGCTAGGGGAAAAAGCTAAGCAAGCTGCTATCTCAGGTTAGAGTTTTGGCTTGACCACATGGGGAGCTGGGAAGCAGGTATGGCACCATCAAATTGTGCCTCCTTGGAGCAAGAGAGATGGTATTTTGTACCCTATGTCAGTCATTGGCTGTTGATTGCCCCTAGGGGAAGGCAGTGATCTCCAAGGACTTCACCCAGTACTTTATTAACTTACAGATGAGATTAATAATCATAGCTACTTCAAGGAATTCTGAGGATTAAATAGAGTGCTTAGAAAGTGCTATGTCTCTTATGTATAGCAGACATCAAATGTTTCTTTTTATCTTATTTTGCATGACCTTATTCTTATACTTTTAATGAAAAGTATAAGATTTTCTTGAAAGCTTTTGAAAGCTAAACGCTATTTTTCCAATTTGGTAGGAGTCAGTTTGGGTCACTGAGATTCCAACTGCCTTGTGGAGTGCTGTGCATTGATGATATGCCCTTATCAGTGATTAGATCATTGTAATGATGAGTTTTAGTTTTTACTATGGATATTTTCATCTACAATAATAACATTAGTTAAAATGCTGCTTGCATCTTTAGCCATCATAAGCCCTGAGTCTCCTATAGCCACTGTTCACCATAAGAGCTCATGCTTTCTCTTGTCCAATATTTACACTATATTTTTGGCTTTAAATGTCCCTGTTATGTATCTCTGCAAGACTAAATTCAGCTTATCTTTAAGTGCCACATCAAATATTCCTCTTCCATGAAAACTTCTCTGTTCATACCATCTGTTAAGATCTCTCTTTCATTTAGTAAACAACTGCTGTATCATTTTTCACTTTTAACTTTGTATATTCTATAATAGTTAGCTACCATATTAGTTTTCTATTGGTATAACAGACTACTATGACTCGATGGCTTAAAACAATGCAGATTTAATATTTTACAGTTCTGTAGGTTAGAAGCCTGACATGTGCCTCACTGGGCTAAAATCAAGGTGTCACCAGGATTGCATTCTTTTCTGGATGCTCTAGGAGAGAATTCAATTCCTTGTCTGTTTTGGTTTCTGGAGGCCACCTACATTCCTTGGCTCATGGCCAGCAAAAGTGGGCCAAGTTCTTCTCACAGAATACCACTCTGATCTCCTCTCTTATACTGCCTCTCCCTTATACTTTTAAAAATTCTTGTGATTATTGTGGGCCTATCCAGATAATAAAGGATAATTTTCTCATCTTAAGGCAGTTGATTAACAACCTTAATTCCATCTGCAACTTTAAATCCCCTTTGTCATGTAATATAACATCTTCACAGGTTCCAGGGATTAGAACTTGGAGGGCCATTATACTGCCTAACACAATAGTGAACAGAAAAGTCATTTCCTTATTATGGAGCTTACAATCTAGTGGGGTGAGAGGAAGATATAGGTAAAACAGGTAAATAAATAACCAAATGAATGACTATAAGTTGTGAGAATAGCTGAGAAAGAAATAAACCAGATGAGCTGTTAGAACATGAAAAGATATAGACAGATAATCAGGGCTGGCATCACTGAAGAGGTGACATTTAAACTGAAACCTGAGGCAGGAGACTGGCACTCCTGTGAATGGCAACAGGTTGGAATCAGGAAAGGTTAGGAAAGGGGGATAAAGGGGGATAAAGAATTGTTTTCCAGGCAGTAGAAACCACACTACAAAGTTCAAAAGGTAATAGGAGAGGTTCTCATGTTTGGTGAACCATAGAGCCCATGGTGGAGCTACAGTTTAATGGGCTTGGGCCAGGGTGGGTGGCAGGCGATAGTCTTGAAGTGACTAGGACCATATCTCACCTTAATAAGGACCTGGATTTTGTTGGAAAGGAAATGGGAAGTTGGTAACAGTTTTCAACGAAGGAGCTGTGATCTGATCTTTATTTTTAAAAAGGCCTGTCTCTTTTGTAAAGAGTAATGTCTTAGTCCATTGAGGCTGCTATAACAAGCTACCATAACCTTATATGGCTTATAAACAACAGAAACTTATTTCTTACAATTCTGGAGGCTGGCAAGTCCACAATAAAGGCAGTGGCATATTGACTGTCTGGGAAGGGCCTCCTTCTCATAGATGGCACCATCTCACAAGGTACCACACGGTGGGAAGGCAAACAAGCTCTCTCCTTTATAAGGACACTAACTATATTCGTGAATGCTCTGCTTTCATGGTTGAATCACCTTCCAAAGGCCCCACCTTTTCATACCATCACCATGGAGGTTAGGATTTCAACACATTAATTTTGAGGCACACAAATATTCAGATCATAGAAACTAGACTGGAAGTAGCCAAGAATAGATGTGGGGAAACTATAACAGTCACGACATTAACAACTAAATTTTCTCTTTAAATCAAAAATACCAAGTATTATCAAGAATGTACAGTAAGCAGAACTCTCATATATTGCTGGTGGATATGTAAGTGGGGACAACTAAACACTGGGGTAGAAAACTCTTTGTCAAGCTATACTTGGATACCTTATGACCAAGTAATTTCACACCTAGGTATAAAGGAAATATTTCCATCAGAAATGAATATATGTGCTCTCCTAAACACATGGGCTAGAGAACTGTGCTGTCCAATACAATAGACACTGATCAAATACGACTATTTAAATTTAAATTAGTTAAAATTAGCTAAAATCGAGTTTATTTTCTCAGCCACACCAGCCACACATTTCAAGAGCTCGATAGCCACATGTAGCTAGTGGCCACCATATTTGGCAGTGCATATCAAGAACATTTCTATCATTGTAGGAAGTTCTATTGCACTATGCTATTCTTGAATGTTTCATTGGCATTACTAGTAATGGACAAAAATTAGAAACTACCTAAATGTCTGTCAACATACTGTGACATATTCATTCAAAAGGATACTACACAGCAATGAGAATGAATAATCTACTTCTACAGGAATTAGTATGAGTGATTCTCATAAACATATTTTTGAATGAAACATCTCAGTCATAAAAGAGTACAGACTGTTCCTATTTATATAAAGTACAAAACAGATAACACTCATCTATTGTGTTAAAGTTAGGATAGTGGTGATCCATGGTGGATGGAGGGTGATGACTGGGGAAGAAAATGACAGGGTCATTTAGGAAGCTGTGGGTTACATGGGTGTGTTCAGCTTATGAAAATGTATAGAGCTATATATTTATAATATACACAGTTTCATATATGTTATACTTTAATAAAAATAATTTTTTTAAAAAAACTGCAGCACAGCTTTTAAATGTGAATTTAAAAATGTAAATATTCAATCTCTCCTCCAATGCTAGAATAAGTGTGGTACTTCATTTTCTGAACTAAGCAACAAAGCATAATGTATTCTCCAGGTACCATACTTTAGGCAGTCCTTTCTAACTTTTCCAAATAGGGCATACAACATGGCCATGAGACACTGCACTAGAGGATTTACAAATATCTCTTATCACTAGCCCTGCCACCTTCCACCAGAAAAGATACCTCAAATGTAATATGGCAACCATGACACCATCCCAGGTAGACATGAATAGTGCAATTAATGAAGGCTCACTAAGCTTGCTCAGTTTGCCCGTTGTCACACAGCAAATCAGTAATGGGAAGTCAGATCAAATCTGTATCGTCTCCATGTACTCTCTCCAGTATATTGCTTTAACTTTCTAGTCTGGATTTTTAGCCCCAAAGACAATAATTTATGGCATAAATTGTCATTTGATACATTGAAAAATGTAGACACATCAAATAGAGAGTGGAGTGTTGGAGAGAAACTCAATCTAAAGCCAAAATTAATCGAAGTGTCTCAGAATCTGACATTGCTAGAAGAAACATTACTATGACTCTCAATTTATTCCACCAAGAAAGTACAGCGTAATATGTCTTAATGCACTTTCTTTAGGTCTGCAATGCAAGTTTGATTTGTTCTTCCCAGAAGCAATTTACTTTTAAATTCCAAAGCCTTCGACGTCATTGAAGAATGTTCTGGACTCCTTAATCACTGCAACAGGGATTCAACTAGGAAACTGGCAGAAATATATAGTCTGTTTAAAGTTAGGCAGTCAATGGTCTTAAGGACATGAGGAATAAAACTCTCAAGTACTCGCAGTCTCACACGGAGACTCAAGAAGTGGCGAATGGCACAGAATGCCCTGAAGAATGAAACATGTCCACGCAAATGTGAAGAGAGGAGCACCTGCCACTCTGACAAAAAGCACATGAGAAAGGAGACCTAGAAGCTTACTCAAGATAGTGTTCATAATTATGAATTAAAGAGATAAATACAAAATGCTAGGACAATTGAAAATAGAGAAAAGTTGTAGAAAAGAAATCATGAAACTCTTCAGAACCTAAACAAAATTTTAGGAAAATGAGAGAAAAATCAAACTGTGCATAGGTGCTTGTATTACATAAAAATTTACCTTGAAAATGTCTATCAATGATCACAGATAATAATATGTATACTTGACTGGTTGGATAGTGGATTCCATTTGTGCAGAATAACAATAAGGGAATATACGAACATGAATTTCACATTTGCACTTCTACAGGAAGCCAATCTGTTCCAATCATAAAACACCACTATTCAAGGCAATGAATATCCTTGGAAGAGTGCTGAAAAATCTGATAGCAATTAACAATGGTTGCTTCCAGGGAAGAGAATTAGCTGGAGTAAGATTTTTTCTTGTTGTTGTTGTTTTTGACATTCAGTCTCACTATGTTGTCCAGGCTGATCGGGAATTCCTAGGCTCAAGTAATCCTACCCCTGCCTCAGCTTCCAGAGTAGCTGGGATTACAGGCAGGTGCTATCAGTGAGAATTACTTTTCTATTGTGTATTCTCTTATACTCTTGGAATTTTGTAGTACCACGTGCATTAATTAGTTTAGAAAGTAACACTTTTTACTGTCTATCCAATGGCAGTTTATCTGAATAATAAGCAAAGAAATTTGAATGATACAATCTTGCAGACCAAAACCTAAATGGTAACAGAAAATATCTTAGGGCAAAAGGGGCTACTTGCATTCTGAGCTTATAAATAACTAAGTTTGAATAAAATGAATACTATACTTTGAATTAGCTGGTTTGAACACAAGAGGAAAAACAAAATCACAGGTAAGAAATATAAAATGGTACTTGATTGAACTATTGGAAAAATTAACATGAATTTCTCAAACTCCTCTTGTAGAAAAAGCCTGTGTTTTACAATCAAAAAATATTCAAATTGTCACTTTTAAAGATAAAGTCCTTGTGTCGTGATAATGTGCCATTTTAATAAACAGACCATACTATTTAAATTTACCATTTCATTAACCTAACATTTAATATAAGGGGTAGAAATAAAGAGAGTAGCTTCAACCCTTTGATTCTGTCTAGATTCACCAAAATGGTTAGCTGATCTCTGTTCCATGATTTTCATCTACAAGAAAATGTCTTTTGAGCTGCTAACTTAGATACAGAGAATGTGATAGGTGATCTGAATGTCACTGCAGTATCATAGAGAATCCTTTGCATATATACACAGGAAGAGGAGCTGAAGGACAACCACTGCAGCATTGCTGACAACTGGGAAACAAAACAAATACCCATCATTAAAAGATTAGATAAATAAACAAATTCACATAGCATGTTAAACAAAGGAGCTATATCCATATGTACCAACAAATGGAAATCTCAAAATCACAACGCTCAACTAAAAAGTTGCCAAAATATATTTTGATGGAATTCAAAAAAATTTAAAAATACAAGACTTAGTACAACACATCAAGAGTTGGCAAACTCCAGCTTGTGGGCCTAATCTGTCTTGTCACCTGTTGATGTAAATAAAGTTTTATTAGAACACAACTACCTCCATTCATTTGCACCCTGTTTATGTTTGCTCTTGTGCCACAAAGGAAGAGTTGAGTAGTTGCCACAGACAGTTTGTGGACAACAAAGCCTGAAATATTAACTATCTGGCCCTTGCAGTGAAAGTTTGCAGACTCCCGTGATACATGCCTATGGCTATGTGGAATGGATAACAACCTGCAAGGGGAGTAGGACACACTGCTTTAGGAGAGTGGTTGCACCCCTAGAGACAAGACTAGAATGCTTGATGTTTGACTTAACACCAGCAATCTAGAAATATAGTACAAATCACTGACATCTTTTTTTAACCTTGTTAAGTGTTAATGAAATGCATTTCTTTTTTAATTTTACTCAAATTTTCCTGCCTTTAGTAAACTACTTTTTCAGAAATGTTTAATACAATTTTAATTTAAAGTCCACTACTTTGTATTTCTCTTTTGTAGGTTTTTGATAGTAAAATTAAGCATTTATGATGTTAAGAAACACAAAGATAGCAACTATGGAAAATATTTGAACTGCTAAATTCAATATAAGTAATTTAGGCTTATTCAACATTAATCCAAATGAGGAGCCCTATTATATATATTCAGGGGCTGTCAAGCAAACACAGGCATATTGATTATTATTTTACTAATAAAACTTGAAATTCCTGAATAAATTAACCAATACTGATGGTTGATTAATAAATAATGCATAATGAATAGTGTTTTGCTTATTCCAATTCAGTCTCTGTTGAGAAAATCAAGGTTGCACAGTAAGTTGAATATTACTCTCACTTTTCAAAGCATCTAAGTTTACATATTATCATCATGAACAACACAGGTTTTTACATGGGCAATATTGATATCAAAATGCAAGCCCAAATCATTGGGAAACTATATCAGCAGGGTTCAAGCAGTATCAAAGGTCAGCTAGAAAAATTTACAAGAATTATTAAGAAGGAACTCTTAGGAAAAAAAAAGATACACATGGACAAAAAAACATGAAATATACAACCTGACAGTTATTCAAAAATTAAAATTATTCTACCCATTAAAGAAGCAAAAATTTTAAACTAGTAATTAAAGAAAAGGATTGAAAAATATTACTGTATACTGTTGGTGGGAGAGAAAAGTTATACAACTTCTTTGGGAGGTAATTTAGCAGTTATTGATTAAAGTTAACATTTTCAATGAAAAATATGGAACTCAAATATTAAATGAGCTTCTCTTATTTAGACAGCACAATGTCAAATGTACCATTAATTATATCTTTCTCATTATTTATATCTATGTTTATTTATATATCTCTGTATATATAAATATAATCAGAGTTGACTGAAAAATTGAATCTAGTACTTAAGACCACTTTGTATAAAAAGATCTGACCTAACATACAGTATGGCATATAGCAGGTGTACAATAAATCTTCAATTACTAGGTGAATGGACGAGTGGATGCGTGGTTATATTGGTGATTCAGTAATACATTGACTCTAGGAGCAGTACTGAAGTAGACTGCTGAATATGCAATGACTCTTTCTGCTTGTTTGTTTTTTGTTTAAATATTCTATTTCTTTTCAAAAATTATTTCAAACAATTTATCCTTTTTTCACATCAGCCTATATATATATATACACTTCCCGCTAGGAATACAATCTTCCAAAATGGAATATGACATTGTATTAATATACCTACTTTTCTATATTAAGTATGTTGAGCAAAAGCATTTCTTATTTCTGATGTTTTCTTTCCAAAATGCATTCTGACTTCTACTTTCAGACTCCATTAGAAATAATAAAATTTTAAGAAAACACACATTAAATTCAATTTGTCTCTTTCAAAATGTGCCTTTTAAAAATTGATAAATGGAACCCATTTTAATTTTTTAAAAACTAATAAAAGGATAACTAATGAGAGGTATTTGACATATACTTCATTTTTTATTTATCTATTCTTTGTGTATTTATTTAGGTGCCAACTGGAACCAAACATGCCATATGGATGTGCCAATTTTTGTGGCCTGAAAAAGTTTTCTAGGTATGGAAATGACTATTTTTCAATGGTGACTTTTTGGGCAAAAATGGAAAGGGCTCAACATTATGAGCATTGATAATAATATCTTTGTATTAAATGGTTTCCAAGTACCACAAGAACCTTTGATTTCTGGGCTTGGCTGCATTGAACTCCAACAAAGCAAATAACAATCAAAGGAATGCTTAGAGGTTGTGCCAATTAACAAAAATATGTTGGTTTTATATCCAAATGATAATCACAGCACAGGCTTGCAGAAATGTTCACCAGCATCTGTGTTCTGTTTCTCTTGGGCATATAACCAGATTAGGTTTCCCAGGTCTCCTGAAAGGAGGGAATTTGATCACATGGTGGAGTTCTGTCCAGTGATGTATGTGAGGGAGGAATGCATATGACTTTTTGGCTTCACTAATAAGGCAATCCTCTATGCTTTCTCTCTTCCTTTTCCTGCTAACTGGAAAGAAGAGGGTCCAGTGGAAAAAATGGAAGCCCTCAAAATGGTCGAGCCACATGACAGGAAGGTCTGCGTTCTTGCATGTGGGCACAGATTAGAATCCACATTCTCTATAACCCACCACACTGGACTATGACATGACTACAGATTAACTTTTACTTAGTTATGCCAGGTAGCCAATAATAACTACAGAAATAGCTAATACACTATCCAATGCAATCCTCACAGCCCCCGTTTTTAATTTTAATTTTAACACTACTATAACAAAGAAAAAACTGAGGCGTTGCCTTCAACTTTTAAACAGATGTCACTCTAAAGCCCATATTCTTAAACATTACAGTATGTTGTTTCCTGAGGAGGAATGTGGAAGCTAAAAGGAAGAGAAGGAGATACAACTATGGTTTTTAACTACTTAAAGTTGTAAAAGAAAGTAATTGCTGCAGGGTAGTTGAAATGGGTGATATTTAAGGTTTTGGGTGTGTATGGAAACTAGAATGCAGATAGGAAACATAGGAACCTGGGAATGATCTTAAATGACCAAGGTTGATGCCTGTTTCTGCCTCTAAAGTGACAACCAAATCTGCTCTCAGCTTGGGCTGTAGTTTGAGATGAGACACCAGGCCCCCAGGAATGTGCCAGGGAGAGGAAAAATGTTCAGCCATTTGTGTCTGGATGATCTTCCTTGCCACTGCAGTGTTGCTCCACTACTGCTCAGGATGTCTTTTTAGGAACATCATTTCTCACCAAAATATGCATCCACTTCAATTTTTCAAGAAAACCAATTTTGAAACTTTACCTTCTGTAAGAAGCAGCAGATAACAGAGAGCTGTGTGCTAAATATTGCTTCCTAAATTAGCATTAGTTATCTTCCAAGCTCTTACTATTCTCTAGAAAATGTTCTCTAAAAGCTGGAAAATGAGATATCCATTTTAAAACTCTGTATAGCACACCATGGTTTTCTGAGGGACCAACACTTGCTAGAAAACCATCCTAACTCATGCCCCTTTGGGGCTATTATGCCAAGAATCTTATGGAAATCCAATTTTATGTAAATAAATTTTCGAGAGTTGGTTGTAAAATATTTACCACATTATGAACTAGGTATGTATAATAACCTATAAAATACTGAAAACAAATAATGGCTTTGAGAAATTTATCCTAAGCAAATAATTGAGTACCTATGGAAAGGTGTAGACACAAGTATGTTTATCACAGCATTATTCATAATATGAAAACTAGAAACACCATTCATGTCCAATAGGAGGGGATTAGTTACATATCATGGCAAATGAAGACATTAAGAGGCATATTTATATGTAAAAGAGTTCATAATATATTACTGCATGAAAATAGGTGCTACAATATAAAATATATAAAACCATGTATATGTGTATGTATATATACATTCATCTCTGATACACACACAGACACACATATAGCTGGTAAGCTGAAAAATCAGGACTCAAGATCTAATGAAAATGTAATTTTATTTATGCCTCCTACCATCCCTTTAAACTTGATTCACGAAGTGGAGCAGGGGGGATCATAATCTTCCCAAACCCCTAGAAAATGGCAATGGCAAGGGCATGCTTTAGGTCTTACTGGTCATTCTCATGAAAAAGAAAATCACTTTCTCACTTTTGGTAATAAAACCATTTTCATTTCAATACTTCAAATGCAAATCCCAAGTAATAGTCAAACCCTTGAACCTAACCTGGCTTTAAATATGCCTCCCACCCCAAGTTTTAGATGGGCAGGCTGGATTCCAACACAGCAGCAGCCTCCTGGTCCTGCTACCAAAATAGTTGGTCAGCTCTCACCTTGCCCTCTCCATTTTAGGGAACTGGGCAGAGAGAGCTAGATCCTGGATAACAGCTGGGTTTAGATTTTTGAAGCCTAAGTCAAGCACCAGTACTCAGAGTCTTCCAACAGCAGAACATAAATTTCAAAGCTCTCAATGAGGGTCTCCTTAAAACTCTCCTCACTAAGCTTGGGGTCAGAAAGTGGGACCTTACACTTTCTTCAAAGGTAGTAGTAGAGGTGGCAGGACAGTGAAGACTTATAGCAAGGTAATCGCTCTCTCCCAAGAAATCTTTTTATCAATCCCTCCCCTCTCCTCTTTCTAGGACCTCTTTTTATATCTTTAATTTAGCTGAAGGGCTTGTATCCAAAAACTTTATCACATTCTTGTACCCATTTTTCCTGTAATTCCACATGTAGGGGAGGGGAGCGTGTCTGACTCACACTTTGTATCCTGATAACAATCATGTTGGTATATCTCAGTGGAAGCTTAAGCCACAGAAGTCCCAGCCTAACATCTTATAATGTCTACTTCTGTCATAAAATATGAACATACAACAAGATATCAAGCATGACTTTTTCTATTCCATAGAAATTGACATATATAGCCCAAGTCTAGGGATAAAAAATACAGTGTCATCCACATTCTTAAATGACCAATCTCCTCCACAACTGACTTAAAAATGGCAGAAAAAGCCTGGCCAGCAATTACCAGCAACCATGATTAGATCTCCCACCCAGAGGGGAACAAGTTTTGAACTAACCTCATGTCTCCCCTTTGGCATGGTAAAGACACAGTTATTTCCTGTGGGTCCTTAGAATGCAGGCTCCATGAGAGCAAGGACTTTTGGTGTCTTTGCACTGATGAATCTCAAGAACTTAGAACACCAAGCCCATAGAATGTGCTCAAGAAATATTTGTAGAATGAATGGAGTAGGCATCACAGAAAATAGCCAGTTTGAGCTGTCCTGCTGTCCACCAATTAAGAAGGCTGCTAACTGGACAGCTGCCAGAGGCTGTTTGGCTGTCCAGGAGCACCACGAATTGGCAGCTTGGCAGGGAGAGGCGGATCTGGAGATAACTCCTGCATGTCAGGGCACTATGAAGTGGAGCAGTTCCAGGACCACACCAGAGACTCCCAAAGAGAGCACCAATCTTCAGCCATTACCTGAAGAACTACACAAACCAAGGGAGAAAAAAAAAAATCCCTCATGCTCCCAGTGATTGAAAGTATTTGCCTTCTTCACCTCTGTTTTAGTCCAACCCCAGTACAATAGGATTTTGACTTAAATTTAGACTTAAAAGGGAGAGGGAAGTATCCTAGGACCAGATGCCACAATTGTAGCCCTCTGCAGTCAAGCTGTTCAATGATCCAATGCTATGGATAAAATGTTCATTATCAAATAAATGAGTTTGGAAAAAATATATATACATTAAAAATAAGTAACAGTTTTCTCTACTGGGAGAGTTTGCTTTATTACATAGGTGCATTTTCTATTGGCTTCTAAAAAACAAAACAAATTGATATGTTATAAAAACCAAAAGTAACCAAAAGTAAGCCTCCATATATCAAAGTTTTCAAGAATGCAAAGAGAAATATTAGTTACTTTAATTCTTATTATTGTCTTATCCTACAATAAAAAGTTACAAATGTAAACACACACGTGTGTGTATGTGTGTGTTTGTATGTGCATTTGAGATGTCACCTGGAAGGAGATTTGTCAATTGCAAAATAGCTCCAAGATAGTTTGAAGATTTCAACCATTCTCTTAAATAGAAATAAGCTGCAATGAAATATAAGTGGTCCTTGAACAACATAAAAGGAAACTAAAATAAGTTTATATTTTAAGTTAGAAATAAAAGAATTTATAACTGAAGAGAATGTTAGAGATGAAGAGGTCACCTATCTCTAATTAGACATTACTCTTTATGTCTCTTGTGTTTATGCACCTAAATTACCTTTTCAAGATTACTATCTTTTAAAGGATACATTGTGTCAATTATAATCAAGATAAAAATAATTATTTTCTATAACTAAGGGTATAATATAATCTAGAAATTATGCTATTTCGTTACATTTCTAACCAGAATGGCTTATTTGACTTTGACAAAGGAATTAAAAAATGATGCTTCTTGGTTAAGAACATGAGAAAATTCCCTAAGACCTGTGTCAGTATTATAGTAAAATGAAATAAAACAAAACTTGAAAATATTTAACCAGTAAAAGGAAAATTAAAGAACCAAGATGAGGAGGGTGATGAAAATTTTTACTTTAAACTCATGTTGCTTATGTACTTTTTTCCTCCGTCCAAAATTCCTAAGATGAAAGTTATTTCCTTCGTTTATTAGAAAGCATTTCAGCCTAACATTGCGGTCTTCACAGGAAATACCAGTTCATTGTGTTAATCATCACAGTAATTGAATCTTAAAGAAAATTGCCTAGAAAGTAGGTTTTCTCTTCTAATCCTTGAAAAATATGTGAGGAAAACAGGCACAGTTAGGGAAGAGAAAAATATATAAGCTCTGAAATTAACTGTTTGCCGTCTATCAAGGCAAAGAAACAAAAATGACCTTTATAAATCAAATATGAGATAAGCTTTTAACTCTAACTTGAGTAATGAAAATTGGAATTGGTGATAAATATTACATAGTTGAAGGCCTTTTTTGCTAATAATTACAACAATTTATTGTCTCATCCTAGAATAAAAAGTTGTACACAAATGTGCCTATACAAATGCTAAGCTGGCATAACATGAACACATGTAGTTTCCATGTGGACAAAAGAAACAAATATAACACCCACATATTTTGCTAAGATGTTCTTTTCCACTGCACATGATCCCGTCACTGAAAAAACTCCTATTTAAAATCATTTCAATGTATTAATAGTTGGAGTTCTTATTACTGACATAATAATGACAATAAAATAACAATGAAATTCTCTAATGCCAAAGAACCAAACCCAAATTTCTAAAAAAGATTTAAGTGTGTATAATCCTTAATACTTTCCCAAAAATGCACATTTAATGTTATTTTACCTACTCATTAAACACTGTTTACTCTGTTTCCCATATTTGGAAAATAAGAGGAAAAATTATCAAAGTTATGGTGTAGAAATGGAAATTTAAATACTTCTGTTAAATTAATTGGGAGTTGATTAGGCTGATACAGCTTGAGCACCTTGTGTTCCTATGTAAGCAAACTGAAACACAACTCAATATAAACAGTAAAATAAAACCTAAATTTAACCAATCAGAAATCACAAACTAACCTCTCTATGGACTTTCCATTTTAACCAATAAAATATTTTCTTTGTATTGCTTCCATGAACACCTTATAAAAGTTGGGGCTCAAGTTAGGGTACACCAAAATACGGCACCTTGGCATTTAAGGAAACCACAGAGGCAAAAAGGTTACTCTGACTTATCTTGCCTTTTCTTAAAGTAGGTCATAAGACCCTCATGTGCCCCATACTAAGAAGAGAAGAATGTCACACAGAGATACTACGAAGAATCTGAAGAAACTGGCCCTGTTAAGTTCCCCCCAGTTTATTACTAGTAGATCATATTTTTTTGTCGTTCAACCATACTTCTGCATGATTGTCCATAAAAATACAGTTTTCCCTGTTTTGAGAAGGTCTTCATTTCTGAAGGCTCCTGTGTTATGTAAAACTTATATTACGTAAATGTATATGCTTTTGTCTTATTAATCTGCCTTTTGTTATAAGGCCCTCAGCTACGAATCTAGCAACAGGTGAGAAAAGAAATGTTTTAGCCCCTACAAAGTTTTCCTTTTATGCCTCCTTGGTGGAGCCCTGACCAAGATCTGGAGCTGCCCAATTCATGAATTGCTAAAATGAACTCTTTAAAATTTTAGTATGCCTAAGTTTATCTTTTATCATTTCTGATATATCAATGCCATGCACATATACTTTTTTTGTGGTGAAAACAAAAAAATATTAAAAATGTATCTTATATTTTCCATGATCCAAAAATATTATGACAAAATGAATTTAGCTTATTGATGAACATTAACTGAATTTTTACAAAAGGATTTTGAGATAAATTTCTCATTTCTTATGCTGGTCCACTAACAAAAGGTCTGTTTGTTGTGGGGTTTTTAAAATATCATTCCAGTCTGATATCCAATTGGTATCCTTCCCTGATGTACATTTAGGTGATGATCAGGGAAACCAGTTTTCTGGTGAGTACATGTGATGCTTGTTTTTCCATTCTTTGGATACTTCACTTAGTATAATGGGTTCCAGCTCTCTCCAGGAGAACCAAAGAGATGTCGTATCATTGTTATTTCTTATAGCTGAGTAGTACTCCATGGTATACATATACCACAGTTTACTAATCCATTCGTGGATTGATGGGCACTTGGATGGGGGGTGGGGGGAGGGGATGGGTGTATGCCTACATGATGAGTGCGTTGCACACCCTCTGGGGAATGGTCATGCTTGAAGGTGCAGACCCGGGGAGGTGGGGGGGGGAGGGGATGGAGGTATGACTACATGATGAGTGCCAGGTGCACTGTCGGGAGAATGAGAACGGACGCGCTTGGGACTCTGACTCGGGGGGATGGGTGGGACATGGAAAATGTATATAACCTAAACTTATGTACCCCCATGATGAGCTGAAATAAAAAAAATATATATATAAAAAAAAAAATAAAAAATAAAAAAAAATAAAAAATAAAAAATAAAAAATTAAAAAAAAAAAAATAAATAAAATAAAATATCATTCCATTCAACATTTGAAGTCTGAGATAGTGACAAATAATTCTGTTTTGACTCTTAAAATTTATTTTATCTTTCCCATTGACTGTTAGGAAATGACAGTAAATCAGTACTAACTAGATCTTTGGATCATTCCATAGTTAAAGAAAAATAAGGGGAATCCACATTAAGGTTCTTTCCAATCACTGTAAAAAATTACATTTAGGATTAATGTTTCCTCACTGACCATTTTTGTTTAGTGTCCTTAACTGAATTCAAGAGGATTTCTTTAAAATATCTTCTTAAATAAAGTCTCAACCTCATTAAAATATCAAGACTGCTACTGTCACTATAATGCTTTTCAAACCATGGTATCCAATGGACTGATCCTACCCATTTCTAAGGGCTTTTCATATGTTTTCTCTCTTTATAATTTAGTTCTCAAAACAACTGAACAGGTCTAAGTAATAATTAAGCAGGTAGCAGGATGAAGCACACTGTGATGTTTTATTATAAGCAGTGAGGGCCAACCAGCCATTAAATTATTTAGTCCATTCTTATACTGATGCTGGACTAAGGGATCCGCATTATGCTTGGGTGCTTTACTGAATATCTGATCAGAAGATTTGCTCCAGGTATTGTGAAAAATTCTTCCCTCCAGGGGGGAAAATGAATGTGTCACACCATAACCTCAGCAATGCATCCTTATTTTACCACTCTGTGTTTCAAATTGCAAAATCCTTTGGCATTTTCCTTTTCATTTGTCACTTGGCTTTAGAAGGTGAGAGATTTCCTGGAGCACATTCCATTGCATGGTTCACAATATCAATTCCACATTAGATACATTAGAAAGCAAAAAGAAAAAGAAAAGAAGCCAAATTGGGTATAAATAATTAAATTTATAAAAGGTCAGTGAGCAAATAGCAGGAAGAAGAAAGGCTGAAGTTATGGGGCTTTGATGCTGAGCTACAGGGATATTAAAATATGAATATTATCTGCTGACATAGCTAACAAAAGGAATGAGCAAGAAAAATTTTCCCAAGTTTTGTGAGATCCTGAAGCATGGTGATAATCAAATGGTGACCTGTTAATTGTGTTTTAAATAAATAATGAGAGTTAAATGCCATACACCATGGATTCCTACATTCTGCAGTAAACCTGGTGTTAGAGCAACTAATCCACCCAATAAATGTGGTATGCTGGGTATAACAGCTTTGACTCAAATTTTGGTAGCACTAATTTGGAAAAACTGCACTTGGTTTTGCATAAACAGAGTCAATTTCATTTATTAAGTGAAAAAACTGAAATTTGGAATTAAGCTATAGGAGAAATAGAGGAATAAAAATGGTTAGGATTCAGAATAAGAAAATACTATTTTTTTTCCATTACCCAAACAAATATAGTTAGATACTACACACACACACACACACGTACACACACATACCTTCACATAATATTTTATACCTACAATGGGATTGAGTTCCATCTAGTGATCTACATTTGCTTATTTCATGTAACAATATGCTGTGGAACATCTTGCCAAATCTTCACACTCCCATCTCATCTGTTTTTAATGTCTGCATAGTACTCCACTGTACATTTCAAACTTTTAAATATCTTTCTCTCATTGAAAGACATTTGAGTTGTAATACCAGCTTTTTATATTACTAACTGCTGCAGTAAACATCTTTGTATCAACATCTATATGCACAGATGCTACTATTTCTGTGGGACAGAGTCCTGCATATAAGATTGCTGGGTCAATAGGTTATGCATATTTTACATTTTAATATGCAAAGCAAAATTACCCTCCAATAAGATGTTTTGTCTTGGCAGCAGTCACGTAAATTGTTTTATTTAATTTCATTTATTAGTGCATTAGAATCCCTGCCTTATTCTGAGAAGGACTTGGGAAAGCTTAGAGACTAGATTTATGCAGACTAAAAAAGACAGTGGCTTAGTTAGTGAGACAGTGACATTTTCGTCATGTTGCAATGCAAAAACCAATCTTGATGCTGACAGTTTTATGTTCTTACTGTTTTATTTCAGGTGCTTGTAGGAATTTTTTCCTTTGGACCCTCTATAACCCTGTCCTGTTAGGGAAGTAGACATGTCATTTGTTTCTCTGCTTCTAAAGGTTTTCCTGCTTAATTGTCCATTTGTAAATGAAAGCATATATTTTTATACATACTCCATTTACAGATTAATAACGCATATTGTCAAAGTGGATGGGTTTTGACATTTGAAAGAAAATACAGATGTTCAGGACTCGGACATTTATAACATGGAAGAACAAATTCCCTTCAACTACATGGTAAAAAAAAATTAGAAATCCTTTTTGCAAAAACAACTGCAAACAGATAATCTGTGAAAAGTAGTAGAATTAAAAAGCATAGCTCCTTCATCAATATTCAGGACTCGACATAGAATAATCAGTAGGTGCTAAAAGAAATAGAATTCATGACATACCTGAATAAAGCGAGAGAGAATTCACCATGGTTGAGAAATTTGAGATCACCTCATAATAATTATTAATAAGCCATGATATACTAGACTGGATTCTACAAATAGACATGGTGAAGAGACTGAAGCAATCATTATCTCTCTAGTCTTCCTTGCTACATAAAATTGACATTTTTCTTTTGGACTCTGGGCTAAGACTTTGAGTGTGAGACTTGCCCAAGCAGGTTAAAAAATTGTGTTGGCTTCCTTCGTTTTCTCTATCAAAACCGTGCCAGCTGGTATGGTCAATGGGAAGCATGAAATAGTCCTAAATTTTGCAACACAACTTTTCCACAAAATATGGTGCATTCTAAAACACACTTTTGTGCATGACTTTAGATTATCTGTCAAAATAGACAACCTGTGTTTATGTTCTATTTCATTGGCTTAGATTATCAAGGGGAGAGCTCATGGATAAAGCATTTCATCATTTAGCTAATAATAGTTTGAAATACTTGCACAGTGACATGATATCAAAATGACAGGAAATAAATGAGTGGTTAAAAAATAAATTCTGTTCTTTTAAACTATTGATACTCTTTGCATGGGTTCTTTTTCTAGGGTTCTGGTACTGTCTGTAGGTTTGCAGTTCTCTGAGGAAAGAAACAGCTCATGTATCAAATAGGTTTGAAAAATCTATTATTCTCTGGAATAAAAAAAGAAGCTACTTCTTATTCTTACTTCTTATACATTTTGAAGAAAAAGTTAGTGTTGAAAGCAGATATTAGAGGGCAGTTAAAGTGAGAGGGAGAGAATTTTCAATCAACTTTGAATACACATGAGGGAACAAAAATCTCTTTATATTTGTCCATTTTTAATGTGCAGTCATGCATGGCTTAATGGCAGGGATACATTCTGAGAAATGTGTCATAAGGTGATTTCATTGTTATACGAACATCATAGAGTGTAACTGAACAAACATAGATGGTATAGCCTACTACACACTTAGGCTATATGGTATAGCCTATTGATCCTAGGCTATAAACCTGTACAGCATGTTGCTGTACTGAATACTGTCGGCAACTGTAGCACAATAGTAAGTATTTGTGTATCTGAGCATATCTAAAGATAGAAAAGGTAGAGTAAAAAACAGTATGAAAGATTTTTAAAAATGGCACACTTGTATAGGGCTCTTATGAAAGGAGCTTGTAGGACTGGAAGTTGCTCTGGGTGAGTCAGTGAGCAACTGGGGAGTGAATGCGAAGGCCTAGGACATTACAGTACACTACCATACACCACTGTAGACTACTGTGCACTTAGGCTATACTAAATTTATGAAATAATTTTCTCTTTTCAATAATAAATTAACTTTAGCTTACTGTAACTTTTTACTTTATAAATTTTAAATTTTTTTCTAACTTTTTGACTCTTTTGTACTAACATTGTTTAAAGAACAAACATGTTCTACAGCTGTAAAATATTTTCTTTCTTTCTATCCTTATTCTATAAGCTTTTTTCTATTTTTAAAATTTTAATTTTTTTTTTACTCTTAAAATTTTTGTTAAAAGCCATGACAAAAACATACATATTAGCCTAGGCCTACACAGGGTCAGGATCATCAATACTGTTATCTTCCACTTCCAAATCTTGTTCTACCCGCAAGTCTTTAGGGGCAATAACATGCACAGAGCTGTCATCTCCTATAGTAACAGTACCTTCTTCTGGAATACCTCCTGAAGAACCTGCCTGAGGCTGTTTTACAGTTAAGTTTTGTTATAGGTAGAAGGAGTACACTCTAAAATAACCATAAAAAGTATAGCATAGTAAATACATAAACAATTAACATATTCATTTATTTTAATCATTATCTAGTATTATGTACTATAGAGAATTGTATGTACTTTCATACAACTGGCAGCATAGCAGGTTTGTTGGCACCAGCATCACCACAAACACATGAGTAATGCATTGCATTGTGACATTACAATGGCTACAGTGTCATTAGGTGATAGAAAATTTTCGGTTCCATTATAATCTTATGGGACCACCATCATATATACAGTCCGTTGTTGACTGAAAGGTCATTATGCGACACATGACTATACTTAGAAATGCAACCATTGAATAACAGAACAGATAAAAAGAACCACTAGTACTAGTAGGCTCAGTATAGAGAATTAAACTGATTCAGTAGGTAGCACTGAAAATTTCAACAGAATTTTCCCCCCACCAACACACATACATACACACACGTCTTTGCCCAGAAAGCATGATAAATTGTAGTAAGGTATGTTATTAATTGGACCATTAAAAGCCACTGGCACCTTCATTTATACATCAGAAAAAATATCACAGATTCATTTTGTCATTTCTTTAAGACATTATGCAAATTGAGATTTCATTCCATGCTGTGAAAATGAAGAAACTGACTTTTTGACAAGGAAGAAATCAGAAAAAGACTTTCCATTAAAAATGGCCTATCTCTAGTTTCTAGAAAAAAACAGTAATATAGAAGCATTTTATAAAACATGCAAAACTTATTAGAAGTGCACACTTGGTATCAGAAAACCAAGTTTTACTATTTCTTAAGAGTAGTGAAATAGTAGAGTTGAATCTCAATCATTGACACATGGTGTATCTAATTTGTAGTTTCCATGATCAATCTTAAAACATGCATAGCCTTCTCTTTTGCCATTTACCAAGCCCTGGGTTGCCTCTAAATTACTTAGCCCATATTCAAAATATATTAATGCAAATTGAATCTGTCTAGATATTATGAAGCAAACTATAAATTATTTGAATATGTTTTGTGATTCTCTTTTCCCTTGCTAGTTTCTCTAATCAAGTCCAAAACATTCAGGTGCCTAGATTGACATCAATACATCTATCTTAGAGGTCAGTATTTTCCTCTCTTTTAGTTTTATCTCAAACATGAGGGCTCCTAGACAATATGAAGAGATAAAACACAAATAATTTCAGTCTTACATATTTTTTTTGTAAACAATGATAAAAAGACCAAGTTTTGACAAACCTACTATAAAGTGATTTACATGCAGCCTGGTGGTCTAGGGTAAATGACTTCTCTTGGCATAAATTTTCTTATCTGTGATGATAAATTTGGATTACATGTTCCATAATGTTTCCTGTATGCTTTTATAAAAAATCAGAAGCAGTTTAGAAGAAAAATATACATAGAAGAATAAAATAGCTTACTTTCCTCTCTGGATGCATAAAATATTGCCAAATTCAATGTGATTCTACTCTTAATTATTCATGTGATAATAATTACAATAATTACCATCAGTTAACTTACTCTCAAATGGTTTAAAAATGTGTTTCTTGTTCTTTACTTACAGTTTTCTGTAACTTAAGATTGTTTGTGTGTATATATAAATATATTAAAAATTACATAAATATGTTAATGAATATATCTTCTGTCTCTATCTTATGAAACCCCAGCTAACTTGCAAACTGTAAAGACTACAGTAAGGTGATAGATGCTCCTGCGAATTGTAGCCTTCATCTTTAACACTCCTTTTCCCACCAACTTCCTCTCAATTAGATCCATTCACATAACCCCATAGTGGGGACGGGCAGAGGTAGGGTACTCTATGCTGCCATTAAAGGTAATACTTTACATTTTTTCAGTACTTTGATTTTTTTCATGAAGCATCTTCACAGTCACCATTTAATTTCAATCTTAAAAAAAATCTCAGGAAATATAAGCATAGCAGTGGGTTATTATCATGTATTATATAGATGAAAATACTCATTTTCTTAAGTCTCTAAAATTCAAAGTGGCAGAGCTAAACTAAAACCTGAATTTGCTGATTTCTCATAACTAGTAAAAAAGAGAAAGGGATTTGGCAGGGTCTTGGCTATGTCACGTATTCTCTCTGAGCCTCAGTTTCTTCATTTGTACAAGGAGAACATTAATCTTTTTTGCCTCAAGGACCTATGAGAATCAGATGGTATCACATCATAGAGCTATAATACTAGGACTTTCAGACAAAACCCTTGATGATATTTACAGAAAGTCAATCACCTTGTCTGCCTCTTCCAACTCCCTCACATCAATCAGGAGTCTGTGTTTTCAGTATTCACTGTTCAGAGTACTGGATCTTAAAAGTAGAAAGTGCCTTATAGTAAGGGTAAAGTGTACTAAGATACACAGCCCCATTTTGTAAATGTTGAAACCACACTGAATGCTAGTTATCATTTTTGCATCTACATCATACTGCTCTAACTCTACTTGGCCACACACTGGTCAACTGTCTCGCTTCTCTGCTAGGATTTTACTCTCAACCAAAGTCACTTCTAATTAGAAATTGACATGCCAGGCATTGGATTAAAAATAAATTAAAAGTAAGATAAGTGTCTTGTTACAACTAGAATGGAGGTAGAGGTAAAATAATTTAACTATTGCTTCACTTTGTTGACATGTAGGCGCACAGTATTTGTCAGAAGCAAACAATGGTCTTTGGACAATGTGTGTTAAAATGACAATGGGTCATATTTAAGTAAATATTGTGCTAGTCCGGATCTTTTAATATGCCCTATCAAAATAATCAAAGTATCAGGCATAATTTTTCTTCTTGCCACAAGAACTGGGATATGTTTTACACAATTGTATAACTTTATCTTGAGATTAAAGGCAACCTTTGCTGCTCATTTAATATGAGAATAGCAGAAAGCCTTCTAAGAATCCATAAAAGAAAGTCCATGATTGATGACATCAATTTTGCCACTGCCCAGTCAGATAGATGAATAGCGGTAGGTGAACAAATAGACCATAAAGTCTAGACAATTGGACTGATACTTAATTAGATATTCCTAAATGGCTCCTGGTTTATACCTAGGCTTGCTCTCAGGTTTTAATAGTAGAGCAAGAGTGTGACAGATGGAAAGATACCAGAAAAAAAACAACCAAACCTTCCAGGTCTAAATATCGATGATGCTAAATATTCAAGACACGTATGGTACTCTATGTTTTCCAAAGTGTACATTACCTTATTTGAAATCAAAGTAGAGTTTGGGAATTTCAAAGAGAGAAAAAGACAGACATGTTGGAAAGCATGGATAGCTTAACCCTAAAAGTCAATAAAAATCCTAGCAGCTCCCATTTATTTAATGCACAGTATGCTCTAATTCTCACAACAACCCCAAAAGTAGGTATGAATGGCCCAATTTTATGGATGAGGAAATTAAGCCGACAGAGCTTGGAAAGAGAAGTGGTAGAATTTGAACCCAGGCCATCTTTAAGGCCTAGAATCTTTCCAAGCATGCTTTACAAGTCATGAGAAAAAAAGCAGAAATTCCTAGAAGGTCATATTTTACTGCATGTCATAAAATCAATACTGTAAGGAGGAATTTGCCCTAGAACATGTTTTCTTTCATGGCAGAGAGATATTTATCTTATAAATGAGGAAGAAAGAAGAAATACAATATTTGAATTTGGTTACATGGCATTTTCCTTAAAAGCCAAGAAGCTGAGACTAAGAGCAATGATTCTTCAAGCACGGTAAGTAAAACACCATTGAGCCACAAAGGGGTCTCCAAGCGATCTGGGCACTAACTTCCATTGCTGTTTTAACATGAAAAACATTAAAACTTTGGCTTTTGAATGGGCTTTAATTAAATAATGTAAAGCTTCCTTATACTATCTTACATTAACATACTTATTAGCTTATACTAGCTTTCAATAGCAAGACTGTTAAGCCCCACTTATTTCTTTATTCTGATTACGTGGGGTGGGACGGGGCGGTGTGTGCATGTGTGCAGACATGCACTAGCATGCTCATGAGAGGAGCAACAGGTGAGGAGGTAAGCAAGAAGAGACTAGGTAGGTAGTTCCAGGTCTGGAAAATAAGTAAGTTCGCAAAGACTGATTTCTGCAAAGAAAGATATTAACCAGTCACCATTAAGGGTCTTGTTTTGTTTTGTTTTTATACTTTATTTTTATTAAAAATGGGCAGTATTAAATAGACTCTAATTGCTCTGGCTCTGCAGAAAATAATACTACAGAATTTTAAAATTTCATTGCTATGATTAGTTATTAATATAAAAATATGTGTTATAGTATAGTTATTGTACATACCCTTGAGATCTAATGATCTTATGATGTACAGACTTTTTCAAGTAGGTAGGAATAGTAACAATTGCCAAATATTGTGATAAAGTCTTATATAGAAAACATCTCAAAAATTATTTTATATTTCATTCTATGTAATTGAAACTTTGTGACACTTATATGAAAATGGGATTATTTTTAAATAAAAAATTTTATAGAAAACAAGTTTCTTTAGAGAGAATATTTAATACTGTGTCTTTAACTGCTAACTCCTTTCCTTTCCTCTTTTCTTTCCTGGCTTAAGACAAAACCATAAAGATGGAGGAAGAGAGAAACACTATAATGGTGAAAAATATTAAGGCCTTTCCTGGAAACCATTTAGATCATCAGTTAACAGAGTTCAAAAGGGCAGGGAGTGAATAAAACTGGAGATTTTTTCCTGCACTGCATCAGATGAGCTTAAGTTGAATCTGATCCGTATTCTCTGTGTTGGCTTTGATTCCTAGATGCCATTCAGGATACATGGTGCATCTGTTATGCAACGTGAGCGAGGCAGCTAAAATGGACAGGCAGTGACTACAAATCTTACTGAAGGTGTCTGTGAAGAACAAAGGCTGTGGGAAAAGGGTATCAAAATATACTGGGTAACATTTTCCATATATTTGCTGATATAACCAAAACTTGCAGTGGGGCAGTGGGTGTGGAGATTCCTCTACACCATCCTTGTGGGGGCAAACAGAGACAGCTAGATATAAATCATGAAGAGTAATGAAATTCCAGGATCAGCTTTCTAACAGTTTTTATTTTTGTTTCCATCAATGTAAATTTTCTATGTAAACGAGTATAACTCATTTTAATGAAGTGTATACTTTAAATGTATTAAAATGAATTATTCAGGAACACAGTAGGAAAGCAACAGATGTACCCATCCGAGGGGGGTCATGCTTAGTTTCACTTGATGAATGTTTATTTTGTTGCTTTGAAAAATTAATGCAATAAAATATTTAAAATGAATAAAGAAGTTTTAAATTGACTTGGAGAAGAAGTCTTGCCTCCCAGGGTTTCCTTTTTTTTTTTTTTTTCCTGTGGTGCCATTGGCATTAAGTAGGATAGTATTAACAGTTTGTCTTGTGCTAGAAAAGTTGCAGAGAATATTAAGTGTGGATATATGATTACTTATAGTACATTATGCATAGTGCATTTAAAGACAAGTTTTGAAATGTGGGAAACTTCAAGCATATCCTGTCACTCAGATAACTCAAAAAAAAAAAAAAAACCTGAACAGTTTGGAAACTTTGATGACTTGGTAGAGGAAAATAGAGGATTATATAATATTTGAATAGCTTTGACCATTTGGGTTTGAAATTTCTTCAACAACCTTCTTATCTTAGAGCTTAGTTTAGCATTAGGCCAACTCTATTTATAGTTGATTGAGAGGAATTCACCCTTATTAATGGGTTTGGCTGCTCTCATTGGTAAATCAATGATATGTCTTAAGAAAAGACTGAAATCATTGCTAAATACTTTAAAATAAGTTGAAGAAAAAAATAACCTTAAGTCTCCATTTTTAAGGTTAGATTGTACAATTCATTGTAATTAGGAAAAAGATAACAAAGGGTAAATATTAATATTATTAAAATTGATAGTGCAATAAGAATTTATGTGTAACAAGTGATTTCAAAGATCTTGATGATAAACTGCTTAAATCTGTAGAGTCACCCCAAATTCCACTGCTGCAACAATATTTGACAATACTTCTTTGATACACTCGGTTGTTAAGGGCACAGACACCAACCTTCATTTCTATGTCACTGAGTCTGCTTAGTTTCAAATAGGCTAAGGTGAGGGTTTTGTAAATCTAAACCTTCTTAAAAGATTCTCTAAATGGTTTGGTGAAAAGAACAGCATCTCAACAGCAAGCAACGGTGTTAGCACATCTCAAATTTCAGGGAAATGTCTCATATTCGATGTCTGTTTATGTTATGGAGTTTTTGTTGCCAATGGAGTTAAAGAAGAGAAAAAATTGATTTGGGGACAATATCAACACACCTCTCTCTCTTCCTTCCTTCCTCCCTCCCTCCTTTATATCTTTGCCCCTCTTTTCTTTTCTTTTTTCTTTCTTTCTTCTCATATCTCCAAATGAGATACCAGCTAAAATAGAAGTTAAGTACTCTTTATATATTAAAATATAATCTATTTATTATATATAAGTATATATTTATATTTATGTATAATATATAATAAATGCACAGTATATTTGTACAATGCATAATAAACATATATTCTATAATATAATATAATATAATATAATATGAGTTATATACCTCTTTGACTAAATAACCAGCTTTAATTTTAAAAATTTCATTTGCACCAAATACTGTCTTATCTATTTCTGCTCATTCTCTCTCAGCTATGCACACCCTTTACTCCTTTTTTCTTTTTTGGAGCAAATATTCTGCCTAAGATTTGGTGAAAGACTTGACCAACATGAACTATTTAATTCTGGCATTTAGACTTTCTTTAGATTCTCAATAACCCCTTTATGCAACTAGTTAAATTGAATGAGGGTGAAGCATGGTGCAGTAGGAGAATTTACTTTGGAGTCAAAAGATTTTATTATAATTCTATCTTGGACATTTCGGAGCTGTAGCCTTTGGCCAAGTCACTTAGATTCCATTTCATCACCAGTAAAATAACATTGTACCAGATGATTACACCCTAGTAGATATAATCTACATGCTTTAATTTGAATTGTGTACATCATTATATCTGACCTCATCTTGTCTCGCTACTTTCATCTCAAATTGGCCCAATGTAGACAGTCTGTGCCACAGCCTTGCTAAAGTTTTCCCCACTCTCCAATCTCACATGTCATTTCATAATTGCATCTTTCCTCTGAATGGAATCTTCTACGCCAACCATTCTTCCTTCTTAGCTTGGAAAATTCTCACTCAACTTTAAAGAGTCAGGTTATATGTCACTTATATGTAAAGACTTCCTAAGCTTCCCATAGTACAGGCATTCTTTGTTTTGCAGAGAGTCACTTTATTGCACTTACAGATACTGCATTTTTTACAAATTGAAGGTTTGTAGCATACTTGCATCAGTGCCATCAATGGCATCTATCAGTGCCATTTCTCCAATAACGTGGTCACTTCATGTTTCTGTGTCAAATTTAAATAATTCTAGAAATATTTCTACTTTTTTTCTCATTATTATATCTGTTATGATGATATGTATGATCTTTCATGGTACTATTGCAATGGTTGGGGGTGCCACGAGCCACACCCACGTAAGACGGCAAACTTAATAGACAAACGTTCTGTGTGTTCTGACTGCTGCCCTGACTGGCCACTCCCCCATGTCTCTCTGTTTCTGTCCCTGCCTCCCTCTCCGCTCCCCCCCACAAGGCCTCCCTATTCCCTGAGACACACAATATGGAAATTAGGCCAACTGATAACCCTACGATGGCCTATGTGCTCAAGTGAAAGGAAAGTTTACACATCCCTCACCTTAAATCAAAACTAAACTGATTAAGCTTAGTAAGGAGGCATGTTGAAAGCCAAGATATGCAGAAAGCTAGTCCTCTTGTGCCCTACAGTTAGCCAATTAGTGAAGGAAAAGTCCTTGAAGGAAATTAAAAGTGCTACTTCAGTGAACAAATGAATGACAAGAAAGGGAAACAACCTTAGTGCTGAGATGCAGAAAGTTTTAGTGGTCTGGATAGAAGATCAAATCGTCCACAATATTCCCCTAAGGTGAAACATAATCCAGAATAAGGGCATACCTCTCTTCGATTCTGTGAAGCCTGAGAGAGGTGAGGAAGCTGCCGAAGAAAAGTTGGAAGCTAGCAGAGGTTGGCTCATGAGGGTTAAGGACAGAAACCATCTCCATAGCATAGAAGTACAAGATGAAGCAGCAAGTGCTGATGGAGAAGTTGCAGCAAGTTATTCAGAAGACCTAGCTAAGATAATTGATCTAGGCAGATACACTAAACAACAGATTTTCAATGTAGATCAAACAGCCTCACATTAGAAGAAGATATCATCAAGGACTTTCATAGCTAGAGAGGAGAAGTCAGTGCCTGGCTTCAAAGCTTCAGAGGATAGACTGATTCTCTTATTGGGGGCTAATGCAGCTAGTGACTTCTTTCTGGTGAAGCCAATGCTTATTTATCACTCCAAAAATCCTAGGACTCTTAAGAATTATGCTAAATCAATTCTTCTTGTGCTGTACAAATGAAACACCAAAGCCTGCATGATAGCACAGCTGTTTACAGCATGGTTTACTGAATATTTTAAGCCCACTTTTGAGGCCTACAGCTTAGAAAAAAAAGATTCCTTTCAAAATATTACTGGTCATTGACAATGCACCTGGTCACTCAAGAGCTCTGATGGAGATTAATGTTGTTTTCATGTTTCATGCCTGCTAACACAACATCCATTCTGCAGTCCATGGATCAAGAGTAATTTCACCTTTCAAGTATTATTATTTAAGAAATATTTTTTGTAAAGCATAGCTGCCATAGATAGTGATTCCTTTGATTGATCTGGGCAAAGTAAATTGAAAACCTTCTGGAAAGGATTCACCATACTAGATGCCATTAAGAACATTTGTGATTCATGGGCGGAGGTCACAATATCATCATTAACAGGAGTTTTAAGAAGTTAATTCCAACTATCATGGATGACATTAAGGGATTCAAGACTTCAGTGGAGGAAGTAACTGCAAATGTGATGGAAATAGCAAGAGAACTAGAATTAGAAGCAGAGCCTAAAGATGTGACTGAATTGCTGCAATCTCACATAAAACTTAAATAGCTGAGGAGTTGCTTGTTATGAATGAGCAAGGAAAGTGATTTCTTGAGTTGGAATCTACTCCTGGTGAAGATGCTGTGAATGTTGTTGAAATGACAACAGAGAATTTAGAATACTACATAAACTTAGTTAATAATGCAGCAGCAGGGTTCCAGAGGCTTGACTTTAATTTTATAAGAAGATCTACAGTGCATAAAATACTATCAAACAGCTTTGCATGCTACAGAGAAATCATTTGTGAAAGGAAGAGTCAATCAATGTGGCAAACTTCATCGCTGTCTTATTTTAGGAAATTGCCATAGCCACCCCAATCCTCAGCAACCACCACCCTGATCAGTCAGCAGCTATCAACAATGAGTCGAGACCCTCCAACAGCAAAAAAAAAAAAAAAGACTATGACTTGCTGAAGGCTCAGATGACTGTTAGCATTTTTTAGCAATTAAGAATTTTTAAATTAAGGTATGTACGTGTTTTATTTAGACATAATGCTATTGCTTACTTAATGGAATACAATATAGTGTAAACATAACCTTTATATGCACTGAGAAACCAAAATGTTCATGTGGCTTACTTTATTGAAATATTTATTTCAGTGGTGTGGAACTGAACCCACAATACTTCTGAGGTATGCCTGTACTTTGGTCATCTTTCGCTCTTGTATCATACAGAGTTATATGTTCTCTTCATATTCATTTCCCACTCCTCTGCCATCTACCAGTATAGTAACTGTGTTTTATTCAAATAGGCTGGCACATAGTAGGTGCTAAATACATTTTATACCCTTTTATAGAATTCTGTTAATTTCTATTTTATCAAGTAATCAGTAAAGCAATGGATGGGTCCAATATCCTTTCCTGCTAGTAATGCACAGAATGCTAGGATGGGCATGGACCTTCACAGGCCATCTTGCTGTCCCCTTCCCCCTTCTTCACAGTTTACAGAGGAGAAAGGTGAGTCCAACAGATTTTTTAAAATATACTCAAAACTACATAACTTCCTAATAATGTATCATGGATTAGAATCTAATTCCACTATCATTTATCAATTGATTAGTTTAACAAACATTTGTTGAGCTTATACTTAATATACAATATTAGGCTAGACATAACAGTAAATAAAACTGACAAGGTTCCTGATCTCATAGAGTTGGTGCTCTAGTGCAGAGAGATGGGAATTAGTTAGTAAACAAATCAACCAGATATGCAGTTTTAAGATGAGAAGAAAATAAAATGCTCTATTTTATCTTGTTGGTCATGTGTATAGTTAACCAGAAAAATACAAAGATACATTTTAAGTAAGTACTCAGCCATGAAGTTTATAGAGATAGAGCACGTCTCTGATGTATTTCCAAGACTGAGTATCGATTTCGTGGGGTTACTGGCTTTCACTTTCTGTGAGGCACACACAAGCATCTGTGCTTTTTATCCTCTTCCAGGAAATCCTGGATTGTTAGCAAGCACTTACAATTACGGCAAAAGGCACAGAAAGATGCCAGCAATGCCACTGTGTTCACCATCGTTCTTCTGCCTTTTCCTCATCCCCATCAAACAACAGCCAAAATGATAGAAGAGGCAAGTAGAGAAACATTCCCTATGATAACATACATGGAACCTGGGAATCTGATGGGGTCCAGTAATAACAAAATTAAAAATGTCCATGTTACTGAACAACCTATAGCCTTGAACAAAGAGTATTAATGAGTTGAGAATGGCAAGCACAGAGTTACACTACCATAACGGGTATGTTTTGTAAAGGGAGCCCTGTGAGAAAGAAAATGAATTTAATAGATTCTTTTTTTCCATCCCCTTTAGCAAAATTTTTAGCTCTGTGTCCTTCTCATTATTTATTTGTGGATAGCTGTGTACCAGATGCAAGACTATGTGTATATTCACATGATAAATCTCCTAAATAGAGGGTTTCAAGCTAGTCAAAGAATCTCTTTAGGGAAAAGCAGTGCTTGCTAGGCCCATGATTCATTTATGGTCTCAAATTTTTGCAAGGTACTGTGCCTGAAAATCTACTTACATCCATGATTCAAGGCCTGGATCATGTGGTTTTAAGGTGCTCCCCCATGGAGAGGGCTAAGGAACAGCCAGGAAGCATTACCTGTAGGAGCAGTCTATCAACAAAATCTAAGTGTCCAATGGGATTCTGCATTAACTAGAAAGGACCAAAGAATGACCATACATCTTTAAACCAGCATGGAAGTTGCATTAGTGAAACTAAGCTTCACAGAATGCAATGTGTTCATGATTCTCATCTGCTTACCAGCTTAGTGAAAGATATGACTGACTAAAGAGAGTTGGAGTTGACTGCATTTGTAATTAGCCAAAATTATTTTTATTATGCTCTTCAAAACAGAATACATTTCTTAAGTAAGTGTATCATTATCCATCTTAAATAAGAGAAGGTATTGTTTGGATAAATGAATTCTATATATGACTGTTTTAGAAACAGAAAATATGACATGCAATTTTATTATTTTTTCATTGACTTAATGATTCATTTAATAAATATTAAATGAACAAAAATTATTACCAAAGAATTATTCAGATTGTTAGTATACAGCACTGAAAAAAATGACAAAGATTCTTGGCTCCCCCAAAAGCTAACATTCTCAGCCAGATCATGTATTAATAAGTTACTACATTTCTCCTTTTGCTTTTGCTTTCAGGAAGCTCAATTATAGCTTATTTCAGGTCTCAACTTAAATGTCATGCCCATGATCCCACAAAAGTTTAATTAATGTCCCTTCTCACTGACTATTTCTCTTTCTTGCTTTGCTTTGGTTTCATTTACTTATATTTTATTTTATCTGTTACTAGGTAAACTCAAATATATTTGTGTTAAACTCAGAATTTGGTGAGGTATAAATGATAATTTAATTAAAGAGTAAATGATCAAGCAGAAAAATAAACTATATTTTTGCTCCCTCTTTTTCTATTTCATTTGGCCAGTTTTTGATTCTGGCATCTAATGTCAGCAGGTATCAAATCCTGGCTCAGCCACTTATTAGGTGTTTGAGGCGATTACTTTAAATTCTGTGAAATTCAGCTTTAAATCAGAAATGACAGAAACTAAGTTGTAGGATTTTGGGGGGAGGGGATAAGATGTGATGTTCCACAAGCACTTAGAACAGTGCTTGGCATTATTGGTGTTTTATCAATCTTAGTTCTATTTACCTCCCTCTTTCTCCATTCCATTTTAATGAGCAATAGTTACTAAAAAAAGAGAATGGGAAACATACGATGATGTTCACACATAGCAAGTCAAAGTGGACTTTCTATCACAAGAGCTTTTGAGCATGCTGAAGATAATATATGGATATTAGATAAAATAGACTTATAATACATAGAGTCTCTAAACCCACTTTTAAAGTAAGAGCTTGCCTATACTTTTCCATAATTATGAAGACACTGCTTAATTGATCTTAAACTAAGCATATGTTGCATATACGTTGCATTTTTTGACAACTTAAAATAAGCCAGCAGCTATGGGCATTATATGTCCATAGCTCATTGGATTCTCAGGAGAGACCACCGGGGTGGGCATTATTATTCCCATGACACAAAGAAAGTACTTTTCCCAGGGTCATACAGCAGGGAGGGGGTGGCATGGTCTGAATCCATGGTTTAGTGCCAGTGCCCACCTTCTTAGCCACTAACTAGTACTGCAACAAACTGAGGCAAACATTTTGAGACTGTGTTTGCTCAAGCTCCTCACAAATACGTAACCTAACCCATAACTAGGGTTAGGTTATAGATTACAGAAGAAGAAAAAGAACCACAGCTTCAGCTGGGGATTGCAGCCGTGTTTAAATTCACGCGGGCTTTCCTTGCAGTTAGAACCAGCTCTGCATTTAGAAGTGAGGTCTAAACTTCTCATGGAGGTCAGTTTGCAGAGAATTCTGGCATAAGAGTCATGCCAGCATACAGAGGTACAGCACCTGAAGGGAGTTCTTTGGGGTTCTCAGAAATATTTTGGTAAAATGTATCCTGTTTGAAATAAATCTTTAATACACCCTCATTGATGGAACATTCATAACTCTAGTCTTGCCACCCTGAGGAGTGCTTGGGGGAATGTGTGCTATGGGCAATATGTATAGTATTTATTTATTTATTGTTGGTTTCTAGAGAGTTCTTCTTCACATGGCACTTTATTGCCATCCCTGGAGATGACAATCCATTATTGAGAGGCCTTGTGTTTCCCCTTGCATCACCCTTCACCCAACAGAAATAAATCAAAATAATTGATGTTTTTAAATCCTCTCATATATTCCCTC
Organism: Lemur catta; assembly: GCF_020740605.2. Taxonomy (NCBI): domain Eukaryota; kingdom Metazoa; phylum Chordata; class Mammalia; order Primates; family Lemuridae; genus Lemur; species Lemur catta. The sequence goes on from NC_059128.1 coordinate 151,536,444, forward strand.
ACCATTAAAGTAGAAAATGTTTTCTCCAGATAATTCCTTTTCAATTTTTAAAAAGAGAATCATTAAGGGATTTAAAAAGCAACTTTGCCTTCTCTGCGGCAGTAGAAAGTTTTTTCAGAGGAAACTTTGTAGAGAGCATGCAATTCCCCTGCAGACCTTGGGACAGATGGAGGGTGGAAGTGAGCACCCGGCCTCTGCACCTGGGGCATAGCACAGTGCTTGGGGCAAGGAAGGGGCTCCAAAGAGTAGCTGTTGGATGAATGGGAATGTTAAATCTGTCTAGAGGAAGGAGAAGAGTTAGTCCTCAAACATCAACATGAAGGCAAGTGTTTCTCTCACCACTTCTTTCTGATCTATGCTTACTGTAAATTAGCAGAGCAATGTGGCCAACACTGAAGTCAATCTTATTAACTGTGTTCACAACAAACAAGGCATTTTCATCTCTTCCAGGAAGAAAAGTATCCCCATCAAATCACAAAACAGACAAAAAATAAACAACGAATGAAGGTCTCTGATGCTAACAGGCCTTTCTTTGAGCGTATCAGAGATGTGAACCCCAACCTAAATCTCATCAAAAATCAATTGAGTTTTTACTGAGCACTTGCCTTGTGCAGGTATTTTACTGGATACTTACACTGATTATTTTATCTTAAATGTCAATTTCAAAAAGCTTTTTTGATCACTCAATCTAAAGTAGGTCATATCTTATTCTTTCTCATTGAATCCTGTTATTTTCCTTTATAGAGTTATCAAAATGTACAACAATTCATTTGCAGGGTATTTGATTATCAACTGTCTCCCACCCAGCATTAAGCTTCATGAGTTCAGGGATCAGAAGAATTTTGTTTGTCACTGTATTTCCAGGGCCTCACACTGTGTCTGCTTCATAGTAGAGATTTAGTAAATATTTGCTGAACAAAGAAATAAATTCCAGCACAGAGAGATAGTGATTTCCCTAAATACTATCTTCCTTTTTTTCCTTTTAATTGTCTTACCTACTCTAGAAAATAATGAGGGCTGCCAACAAGAATAGCTATATCCCACTCCAAAATCTGAATTGCAGAGTTTAGAATGCTAAATAAAGCAAAGTAGAAGTATGTAAGTGCTATTGATCTCTATTTGTGTTGATGATGGTGATAAATATTATAGCAAATATTTACTGAGTGCTTATCACGAGTTATCTCTATCTTAAAGGCTTTATATGTATATAACCATTTAACTTAATACTATGAGGTGGGTGCTATTATTGTTCTCATTGAATAGATGAGGATACCAAGTCACAGAGGGGTTAAGTCACTTGCCTAAGGTTATACAGCTAGTCCATGGTACAGCTAGGATTCTGATCTAGGCAGTCTGCTTTCAAAGTTCTTGCTACCCTTTTTTAGGATCAACCACAGATACAAAGGTATGTACACATGTTGGGTAGATGACAAGGCTAGAAAACTCTGTAAGCATCAATGCATGGAGCCAAAGCATGAAGGACTCTGTATTTCAAAGTAAGAACTTCACAGGGAACATGGAGAACAATAAGCCATATTGTGAACTCCTTTGCCAGAAGTTGAAATGCAGTTTGGTGTGTACCTATTTTTTGATAACTGGAACTGAGATTGTTAAAAACGAATGATAATTATGAACTGAAGCAGGAAACCAAAGTTTGGATATTGGTATAAATCCATTTTTCTCTCCTTTTTAACCCTCTGTCACTCTTAGATTGAAAACATAAAAAGCACAAAAGAAAATCATGATATTATATGGCGAACAGTGTGACATTATAAAAATGAATTTTGGCCTCATGTGCTTGATTTTTTTTTATTTTAATAAATCGGATTTAAAAGTCAAGATCATAGATGTTTCTGGTCAACTAAAAATACATATAATAAACTACTGCAGAATTTAAATTTGGAGAGATTAAGATTTATCATTATTTTTAATTTAAATATAAAATCTGGTCAATTTAGGAAAAGAATTGGTAATAATTATTAAATGCATGAATAACCATTATATGCTAGTGCCAATTCAACTTTTTTATTTTATGCCCAAGACATCGCAACACAAATGCAAGATGCACGGACATATCTGTCACTGTTTTGTTGATGGAAATCTCTATTCAGATACCCACAAACTAGCTTTTAGTGGACTCTGCCAGGATGTCTTAGAAGAGGAGGAGGTTCTGTCTTGAGGTTTTCCTAGCTGAACAGAATGAAGTCTGGGGGAAGAGGAAAGGTCTAGCTACTTAATGATGTTCAAATGCACTATCTCTGAGGTAAGAAAATCCTCTACTCTTAACGAAAAACAGCAAAACCTATTCCTTACAGACTGGACCAAGTTCAAAGCCATCTTTCAAAAATGAATTTTCTGGGAGGAAAGAAAAAAAGAAAGAAACCCTGAGAAGCTATTTGAATAATGATATCAACTAAAGTACACTACTGTTTGTTCTTTTTATCATTTGTTATTGTTTTTTAATGACATCTTGAAACTGCAAAGATAACAGGTAAGAGACTTTTAAACATCATTTCAATGTCTTTGGTCAGCCACTTTCATTTCAGGACATGGAATTTCTATTAAAACAGCAATACATAAAAAATGGGACTGGCTGATAGGCTTTAAGATGAGATCAATGCAGGAAATGGAAATGCATTTCTACTAGGCAGTATTTACATAACACCCATCTTAGAAAGAAATCAATGTTATTCACCTATTCACCCCATTTATGTATGAGAGCCTCCTTAAAAACAAAACCAAAAAAAAAAAAATAGAAGGGCTTCTAAAAGCAGAATTTCATACAAGATTTCTTAAATATACCAGTACAGAGGAGTAAGGTACACCTCCCATCAAGGTTTCAATTTCCTTGTTATCTAATTTCCTTATCAGTTTCCAACCAAATCTTACACTCAAGGTGAGGGAGGAGCCAAAGCTAAACAACCACAATGGGTCTGCAGAGTGCAGTGTCAGGGGACATTTACCAAAAAGAATTAAAAGCTTCGAAAAGCAAATGTAAATCAAATTTGTATTTCAAAGATCATGCTAACTGGAAAATTGTATTCAATATCAAAGAATAAATATTTACTATTGAGACTATAAAAATATCAGTATTTTAAACATCAAAATCCCTGTAAGTGACTCAAAAAACAAGAAAATAGGGGTGGGCACAGAAAAGCAGTCCTTTTGAAAATGAACTCATTTTCCTGAATACTTAATCTCTTCCTGTAAAGCACTTCATAAATCACAATACCAGAGAAATGAAAGGTGGAGGGAGTTATTGTGGAGAATCTCTGACATCTGTGTAGGCTTAGTCCCAATGGCATACTTCTGAGAGCTTTGATATTCACAGAAAATCATTAAGGCAAAATTTTTTAATGACTATACAAGAAGTATGGGTTATAGATTACTCATGAATGAATCATGCTCTTGGAAAATTCATGGAACCAAAACCTACAAAATATTAATACATTAATACTTAACCATCTGTACTAAGGGAAAATAAATCATGTTACCAAATCCTCATGATGGCCTACTATACTTTATGAAAGATGCTTCCCAAAATTAAACATTATAATGCGAGTGTTTTCATTCTTTAAATATGAGATCTAATCTTTATAGCACACTTATATTTTATTTAGGTATAATGTTTTAAATTTTATATACTGCTTTTCCCCACTTTTTAAGAATTTTTAAAAGTTGTACTTAAAATACTGAGCAAGAAACTTCTCTATATCAATGCAGAAGAGAGATATTTACTTCAGCAAAAAATATGTTCATATTGAAAGAAAAATGGAAAAGGATCTCCATGTTTGGGTTGTTTTAGCTGAAATCACCTGTAAACATTCAAAGGGTTATAAGATGATGTAACACCTTCTGCCTTTAAGATTTGGAAGAGATAGAAAATGGATAGCAATGCCTATGAAGTGGAAGTGATTTAAGTCACACTGTCAAGTGTAGCAAGACATTCTGGAACATCTGGCTATAATTTGAAATGGGTGCCAGATGATGTCGTAGTTTTCCTTTGGTAACAAGCATTAAAAGTTGAAAATTTCCTCCAGAAAACAATAGGTTCTTCTTGCTTAAAATTATAGATGCACAAATCATAAAATGGCCATATATTTGGGAGGGTAGGTAAAATATGAATTCTAAAGTTAGTGTAAAAAATAGATAAGCAAAAACAGCCAGAAATATTATTTTTAAAAAAGATAAATAGTAGAGTGGTGGTGGATATAACTCTCCTAGATATTAAAACATCACATAAAATACAGACTGTCAAATTTATAAATAAATATCATGGGACATGTATAAAGTAATAACACATTTGTCAATTAAAACAACTGAAATTTCAGGGAAATAAAAAATACACATGGGATTTAGTAGATGGAAATGTAACATTTGAACTCAATGCAAAAATGATATTATTCAATAAATGTTGTCAGGACAACTGATTATCAGGAAATTGAAAAAAATAAAGCTGGTTTATCCATCTTACAACTAATGCTAAAATAAATTCTAAATGAATTAAAGATTAAATTTTTAAAAATTAAATAAAATTATTAGAGAAAAAAACCAGTGACATTTTAATATTTTCAGTGTGAACATTACATATATATGAGAAAATTAAATATATATACACATAACCTTTTTAAAAATCTGAATGGCAAAAAAACCACCATGAATGAAGTCAAAAGATAAATGACAGACAAACATCAAATTTCTTGAATGTAATAAAGTTCTTCTAAATTTATCTTAAAAAGCCCACCAATCCAGTTGAAAAAATGGGCAAAGAATATGAATAGAGAGTTCAAGAAAAAGAAATATTAAAGTTCTAAACACATGAAAAGATATTCAACCTTATTTCACGTTTCTCTTATTTTTAGTAAGACTATAATATGATAAGCTTTTCGTCTATTATATTAGGTAGGATAAAGATTCATAACCATTGTATTGGCCAGGGTGGTAGGAAGCAGCAATTCTCATAGTGGCTGGTCTGAGTGTAACTTAGGAATAACCTATAGGCAGAGCAATTCGGCAAACATTTATCAAAATTAAATAAGCATATACTATTTTACCTAGCAAGTCCAGTTTATTTACTTTTCCTATAGATATACTTGCACCTATGAGTAAAAAGTTTCAACATTAATTTTTGCTTTTGTGCTATTTGTAATAGATAAGGATTGGAAACAACTTAGGTATCGATGGGCAAGGAACTGTTTGAACAGTTTTATTAAAAGTATGGTACATTTAATCCATGGAATACTATACAGCCATCAGAAATAATGTGACAGCTTTCCTTATACTATTAAAAATGAACTCCAAGGTACATTGTTGAATCAAATTTCTAAAAACTGATAATAATCAAAATGTTCTTCAACCGGAGAATAAGAAGAATGTGGTCTAACCTTTCAATGAAGTACTACTGAGCAACAAAATGGAACAAAGGAATGGTACATGCAACAACAATACAAATGAGTTTTAAATGACCTATGCAAGGTGAAGAAAGGCAGATTAGGAAGGCTACACTCTGTATGATTTCATATACATAAACATCTGGAAAAGACAAAACTAAAGGATGGAAAACAGAGTAGTGGTTTCCAATGATTAAGGGTGGAAAGGAGAGTCTGACCACAATGGGGGAGCAAAAGAGAGTTCTTAGGAACTATTCTGTATCTTGATATAGTACTCTCATAATATGTCATTTATATTTTGTTGAAAATGTGATGAAATTATTTTTGAAGTAGATCTGGAAAGTGGAAATAGCAAAAGCCAGAAGAGCTAAAAAATAAAAAGATATCAATTGGCAAGGAAAATTTAGAGCAGGGACTCATTCTCTGAGATAAGATATATTATAATGATTTGTAAATATACTGGGATTATTCTTGCACAAAGCAAGCACACATATTACAGGTAAGTAACTAGTATAAATATTTCTTGTAGGAAAAAGGTGATATCAAACAGTATGAAAGGAATGGATTAACTTTTAAGTGTGGCTAAGATATTAGTTTTGGGGGATAATAATTAGTTTAGACATTTATTTGATACTAAATATATTATAGAGTTAAATGTAGAGAAAAAGTAAAAGAGAAGTTAATGTTAATGAAACCTCTTGCAGTTAAAGTGATTCTTAAAAAAGGTATAATGGAAAAGATTATTCCACATAAAAATTTAACTATTACTTTAAAGAAATAGAAATAAAAGTTAAATGGCAAATGAGGAAAAAATGTGTGGGACAAATGCCATAGACAATTGTTAAATATCCTTAATATAAAAAGCATACAGTTAAACCAATAAGATCAGATCAAATTACACTGTTTTTATTCATTACGCTGAAAACTGATTCTTGTGTCTACCTGGTACTCAAAGATATTTGTTTAATCAATGAAGAAAAAACTAATTCAAGCATCTACAAGTGTAAAGGACATTGAAATATCATAAGAGAGTCTAGGCTCTAAAATATACTGTCTTTATGTGCCTTCAATCACTGAACTACTGGATCTTCTTCTATGTCACTGAGACTTTATTTCATTTATTTATTTATTTTTTGATCTTAATCTAGGATCCCCGGGATTGTTTTAATCTCAGTAGATGTTACTCTTCTTTATGACTGTGGGATTTTCAGCTTCTTTGTAACCACAGAAGGAACTCTGTCCAGGTCTTTTGCATTAGGTACCTGTGGCAATTGTTTTTCTAAGTGGCACTTTACAGCCACTCAGTTTCCACAGCTTCTTTGGCATAGAGAGAGAAAGGATACCATACAGATGAAGAAAAAATAGGTCTGTCTATTCTACTAATGGGGGCTTTTTAAATGATGTGCCTTTTCTTCTGGACCTAGCTCTTGAACTCTATAAGCAATTCACAACAGTTATATGCAGAACATAATTCTACAGCTTAGTTTTCAAAGAAAGAATTGTTTCGCTAAAGGAAGTTTCTATAAATAGGTTACGTTTCCTCTAAAAAAAAGAACCACTTATTAAACACAAGTATAAAAACCAAGCACATGGTTTTCTGAAAGTGATGGCCAAGTATTTCTATTCTTCTGAAAACTAGAATGAGTGTTGAAGTATGGAGCTGAATCTCAAGGACGAAGGCTTTGGTCAGATTAAAGGATTGAAATATTTAACCCAATAATGAATATTAATATTCATTCTATTTAGCAAATAGGGAAGAAAGTTGGTCCTCCAAGTTTGGGAATGGAGGGAAGGGCCACTGGATTTCTTACTGATTTCTTCTCCTATAGTTTATCTCCTCTCCATCAAAGAAAAGACCTTATCTCATACCAATATAAAGTTAACATGTAAGTAGCACTTAGTATTTACCAGAAACATCCCAAAAGCTCTACGTAGTTTAACTTATTTAATCCACAGCCACCCTCACAATATCCGTACAGAAAGGGACTATGGTTATCCCCATTTTATCAATAAAGAAACTGAGAAACAGAGAGGTGAAGTAACTCGCCCAAGTTCACACATTTAATAAGTGGCAGAGCCAAATCCTGGGATCAATTAGCCCATCTACTACTGACATTACTACTATGTCTGAGTCGGAGCAATTTATATACATTCTGAAAACCCCAGCCTCCTTGTCAGCAAAATGGAACAGTGCACTGGTTTAAAAGGCTGTTTAGAGAAATAAATTAAAAACATTACAAGGCACTAAGTACAATGTTTGCCACATAGTAATTCCCCAACCCCCTTTGCAAAAAAAAAAATATATATATATATATATTTATTGATAAGATTGGGGACAGGAGATCAGAAAATTTTCTCTTATATTTTTTAGGAGATACTGGTGTGAAAAAGTGAACTTGAAGTAATCACATAGAAATAATAACAAGAGAAATACTCTATAGGCAGACAAAAGACAGAAAGACGAATATGCATAAGGTAGGAAATGCTTAAATCCTGAAGTTAAAAAAGGAAACCCATAGACAGAAATTATCTTTTCTGCAGAAGCCGAAAGACTGTAAAATAATTCTATTGAATACAGGACTAATATGTTTCTGTGCCAAACCTGAGGCAGTAAGAGGATTAACAATGTAAATAAAACAGATTGATAAAAAATTTCTGAATGAACTGGTGGCAAAAGTCAAGGGGAGAAGATCTCGATGCTATTGATAAAAGACTTCATTAAGCTATCAGGGGAAAAGGGTATAAATATTTATTCGAACGACACTTCAAATCAATGTAAAGGTTAATGAATCCATCTTGCTGATGGCACAGGGCACTCCAACCCTAATACCCTGCAAGGACAGAACCTGCAGGAAACTTTGGGAGAAGAGAAACCTTTGAGAAGACTATAGCTGTGTTTTCAAATGATTTTAATTAGAAAAAAATATGTCTCATTACCAGCTGTAGAATTAATTGTAACAACCAACAGAATGTTTGGTGTTCCAACACATTTATTTTATATTCCTTTTGTTTCTTCTAATTTCCATAGGCCATTGCTTTTTTTAAAACTCAATCTGGAGAAAGCAGCAATGGTAAGTAGAAAGAAGAATGGAAAGATAATTTAACCTTTATGAAAATGAAAAGGATTCTTGTGCTTTTGAACGTTGGAACCATCACAGTTGAAGATTTCTGCATTCATTCTACAATCATTTACTAATCAAGTGCATTATTAAGAGAGAATTAAGACAGTATTAGAAAATCACACTACAATAATATGCTCAACTATTTTTAATTCAATTCAATGTGTCTATATTAAGCATCCTATGTTCCAATGCTAGGTGTTAGAGGAAATACAAAGATAAAAAAGGTATAATTCTGCCATCCAGTGGGATAAGGTAAGTATACAGCAGTTGTTAAATGAGATTACATATTACAAATAGACACCTAATATAAGAGAAAATAATTCAGTGCAGTGTAGTGAGAGTTAAGGGAAGATGAGCTGGAAATCAGGAAAATTTGCATGAAAAGTGTTGCATTTATATTTGATCAGAAATGACGGTAGAAGAAGGGGATTCTGTATCTGGGAAATGAAGGTAGAAGAAAGGGATTCTAGGCCCTATTAACCAGAGATGCAAAGATATACTGAGAAACCATTACATGAAGTTTGGGATCATACAAATTTTTGTAATTTTACCTAAATTAGTGACACTCTGCATTAACATAGCCAGCCTGGTCCTAAAAAAAAATATGACAGTGTTTATAGAATCTGGGGGTCACCAGAGCAAATTCCAAGTAAATATTTAGCTGATGCTATACTATACTCTTTCCAATCATACCCCCAAACTGTCAAGCTCCAACATTGCCACTTAGAATTTATTGGATACCATTCTTGAATGAGATACAGCAACTGTGCATAAGGCCCAAAATGGAAGAATAGTCTTTACCTACTTATAAAGGAGGTATATCTTACATAGCCCATGTACCAGATAATGCTCATCAATGATGTAGTTCGTAGACTTCAACAGTTAAATTATATTTCCAGCCTAGAAAGTGGATATTGATGAAATGATTGTCATGATGCTAATAAGTGCTACTAATAATGCTACTAATACTATCTACCATTTGTTGCCATAACTCCTTGTGGAGCTGTATAACATCTCTCAGTTAATTCTAGCAACACTTTTGTAAAGGAGATATTATTAACATCTGATGGAATCATTAGGTTCCATGAGGAATCATGCAAGAGGCTAAATAACTTGCCCAAATTTAAAAGCAAAGAAGAGACAGTATGAAAACTCAAAGCAAATGCAAAGATGGTCTTCTCTGTAGTATTAATATATGTTCTCCCAACCATTAAATTTACAGAGGGAAAAGAGGATTCCAGCCATGAGGTTCTCATAGAAAGCATATCATAAGCTGGATGGATGTTGCTCTTTTCTTTAACATCATATAGGTGCAGCAAAGATGCAAAACACTTGTCTTTGGCATGAGAGAAATGAAGAAGTTGTCAAAGGATGTAAACAAATATTAAATTGTGTCCTTTCAAAATAAATTACAGGATAAATTTCTCTTAAATTCTTTCATCTATTACATGGATTAATTCTGTTAAAATTATAACCAGTTACTAAGAATAATTAGAGAATTACTTTCCTTAAAGATCTTTCAAATTAGGTTAAGATGAAATAAGCTTAAAGAAATCATGCTTATGTGACTCTACCATCGGAGACTTTACCATTTCTGGAAAAAAAAAATTTATGTGAACATGAATAGCAAACAGTGTTCACTTTGTTACATGTTATTATTTAGATTATTATTTAATTATTTAAATTATTTAAATTATTATTATTTTACTAACATAGCAAGTAAAGGGAAAAATAAATAAATAAATAAATATTATTATTAATATTACTATTACCATTTACTACAATTGGCCAACCTAGAAGCTCATACTTAAGATGTATCCCACATGGTGAACAGCACTCAGTGGTGAAGCCCAGCCGTAAAATGAACACTATATGAAATTAGCAGCAACCAAAAGAGGCAACACAGAACAGTTCTTACAATGATAACATAACTTGCATGTCATATCTGCGGTTAGCTTTCTGGCTCTTGATATTAGTCTTAAACTCTCCCTAAGTTCTGGCAGACTCACACATGCACTCACAAATTCACACAGTCCAATTCCTACAATTCCAGTATACTGCATATGCTATTTAAACACATGCTTTTAATAAAACATTCAAATATTCTGTCAAACAGTATGCTATTTGCTAATAAAATGATGATGCAAATGTTCAGAATAATAATCATTGTCTCTGCATTGATAAAAAAAAAAAACACACTCACTATAGATTAAAATACCTGAACGCTTGTTTACAAAAAATAGTGGTATAACTGCTTCAATTAAAATGCCTTTTTAAATTCCTGCATTTAAACTAGCTTTCTAGAATACACATAGGTTCCCAAAATAAGATAAAAAAAAATGAGAGGATATTTTAAACTTCACTGTTATCCTGATTATCTTTCTTATTTGGTCTTTTCTAGTTCTAGAAAGATGAAAGGGCTTGAACTGCATATCAGCAGTTTTCAGGGTTTATTTGTTTGTTTTTTATATTTATCTCAGGACTGTTTTAACTCTTAAAAATGATTGAAGACCCGAAGGACTTTTGTTTATATAGGTTATATTTATCGATATTTATCATTAAAAAATAAAACTGAAAATTTTTTGATGTTTCCTTATTAATCTATTTTAAAATAATAATGATAGACCCGTTACATAACAACATAAATAATATGTTTATTTTCAAAAACTATTAAAAAAAATAAGGAGTGGCCTTGTAATTCTGGCTTAATAGAAAACAGGTGGGTTTTCATATTTGTTTCTGCATTCAATCTTTTGCCATATCACAAATCATGTACCCTCTGGGAAACCCACTCTACACTCATGAGAGAATCAGAATGAAAAAGGCAAATAGGCAAATAATATATTAATATTATTATAAAAATATTCTTGACCTTGCAGACCACCAGAAAGGATCTCAAGTACCTCCAGGGGTCGCTGGAACACCATTTGTCTCAAATTCACTATACCATCTTAAAATGGTTGCATGTAAAAGCTAGGTTTAATATTTGACTTCAATGCTCTTGTGTACTTTGTTAAGTTTTTTATATCAAAACTCCATTATCTTATATATTTGTAGAATTTTGATTGTTTTGAATGGAGCTTTATTAAGACATATTGTGATTAGCTAAATTCTACTATCAACCAGTGATCTGCTCACTCACAGGAGACCTGATTACAATTTTATCTACCGTTACACAGGCTTACCAATATGGTGTATGTCTGTATGTCTTTTACAAAGAGGCCTGTTATATATCAATGAGTGCGACCTTACTTAGAGTGTGCCTAGTATGTCTACCTCCAGTGAAGTCAGGGAGTTTGAGGAGTTTTATACTCTCTTTTGAGTTCTCTCTCTAACTAACCTTCTGTTACTCAAGAGTACGTTTCTGTTTACTCAAGAGTACGTTTTACAGATGAAATTTTAAAGCTCAAAATATTAATGAAAATAATAGATCACAGAATAGTGAATTTAATGCCTATATGAATTTATACCTGTCTTAAAACTTTTGAGTTCACCAGAAGCAGACCTTGAAACAAGGTTGCCTGTGAAAGTGAATAATTAGGAAGTACTTCCAGGAAAAGCCAGTAGGGGAAGGGGAATTGAGACTGTCAAGTGAAGGGCCCAAGCAAGGGTGTGGTGTTAAGCAGAGACCCACAAAGTGTAACTGGGTTGCATCCTTCAGGGAAGCTGTGGAGACTGTATAGGTTACACACAGGGTGTCCTCATCAGCAGCAAAAGAACTGAGAGAGTGACACCTGCCAGTCATTGTTTATGGGCTGCCCCAAGCAGAAGTATGTAAATTCCCAGGCCCTTAGGACACTCATTGCTCATAGGCAAAACAGGCTCCTGCAGCCCAAGGCAGTCCACCTAGACAGAAGTGCAGATGTAGGTGATCGCTGAGGGACAAACACCCAGAGAGCACTAAAATCTGCCCTAATACCGAACAGCTAGAAACCAACCTACATTGTGGAGCTGTTTTTCTTCAGGGCATCTCAGTGACTCAACTAGTGCAATTGTTTGATATAAACCTTTGATCCAAAATAAGTTGCACTCTTAGTTCAAGAGAAAATGGTGATGTTTTCATATTTAAAGCCTTCCAGTCTTACTACAGGGATAATATATCTTTGGCTGAGAAATCTATTTTTCAAAATTCTCTTAAATTTTTTTAAAATCATTTCAATCATAAGAATTATCTATCTTTGTTAATACATAATAATTATGCATATTTCCCACCCTTGAATTTGTACTACGTGTCTCAAAACTAAGCTTTCAAATGAAACAACCACTTAGAGCTTTGGGACACTCTATTTCACAGGGCAGTGAGCTGGGGTGGGGGCAACATCTATGGCTTAGACGTAATCATCTAAAACTTAAAGATGATTATAACCTCGATGAGTTCTATTTTGTTATTATAAGCCCTAATAATTTTTCAATAATATGCATTATTGAAAGCAAGTATTAGGGTTGAGTCCTAAGAGATACACAGTTAAATTTGCAATTGGTATACTTTTATGGCATATTATATGGTACCAGATGTTTTAAGTTAATATTTTATATCTTTAGGTCCAAACAATGTGCTCTGAAATATAAGGACCACCAAAGGCTCTCTTTTTGGATGTTTAACAGTTTTTTAATTCTAACATATCCTTATGAGAAGGTATAGAGAAACTGTGAAGTTAAAATAATTAACAGGATAGTATTTTCCTGTTCAACATATAATCAAACTAACTAAATGATACTGACAAAGATTCTCTGCTTGGCCTGAGTAACAGTCAGCCTTCTGAACCTTTTCCTAGGCCCATCTGTGGACTTTTTTGTAAAATCTAGTTTTAGCAAAAGACTTCAGCTAAGTCAGTTTAGACAGAATCTTGCATCCTCAGTTTCGGATTATCCTCAATTTCTGATCAGGTTCCTTATCCTCCACCATTCCCCAGGTGATGCCTGAACAAACACCCTGGCCTGTCATCAGCAAGAATCCTGTTTGGTTAGTTTAACCAGAATTTCTCTTACCCCTGATGTTTCCTGTTAGTAATTTTCCATCCACTGATACCTCTGCTGCTGTTTGGCTATAAATTCTCATTTTCCCATGCTATATTTAGAGTTGGGCTTAATCTCTCTCCCCCACTGCAAGACCTTATTGCAGTGGTCTCTGTACCTAATGCCATGGTCCTAAAAAAAGTCTTTCTTGGTATGCTTTAATAAGTATTACTGAATAATTTTTTCCTTAATCATACTCATGAAGAAGTTAAAAATTAGGAGAAACTGTGAGAGTTCTTCAGAGGCTATTTAATAATTTACTATAGGAATAGTTTGGATGATATTCAGCTAAAACAAGTTCTGTACTAGTATATTAGTTTCTGTTGCTGCTGTAACAAATTATCAAAAACTCAGAGGCATAAAATCACACAGATTTATTATCTTACAGTTCTGTAGGTCAGAAGTCTGAAACAAATCCCATGGAGTTAAAATCAAGGTGTCAGCAGGGCTGAGTTTATTTCTGGAAGATCTAGGGGACGATTCAATTTTTGCCTTTTTCACTTCCAAAGGCTGTCCGTATTCCTCCAATTTCAAGGCCAACAGTGGTGGCTCATGTCCTTCTCACATTGCATCACTCCGACCTCCTCTTCTGCCTTTCTCCTCCACTTCTAAGAATGCTTGTGATTACACTGGGCACACCCAGGTAATCCATGATAATTTCCGTATGTTAAGGTCAGTTTACTAGCAACTTTAATTCCAGCTGCAAACTTAATTCTTTTTTCCCATTTAACTTAACATATCTATAGGTTCTGGGGATTAGGACTTAGAGATCTTTGGAGAACTATTGTTCTGCCTACCACAACTAGATATTTACTTATTTGTTTAACAAATTATCATTAGTATTGTTCTGTGTCAGGCATTAGATTAGATGCTTGAAACAAACAGCAAGGTACAATCCTTGTATTCAAAGAGTTTGTAAAGTAATCGTTTAAGGAAAATGAGAGATAAACATCAAAGTCCTTTCCTAGAAAAACCCACAATCTAATGGGACAAATGTGTCTTTGAAATTCATGAAGTCTAGAAAAAGCCATAAGCATGCCAATTTCCTATGAAAGATTTGTCTTTTTGTACTGAAAAATGACTAAAATAATAGTCATATAATTGATTCATCATGCAGGGCTTAAAGACATAAGAGATCAGAGGAAGTAGCTAATAAGATAAACAAATGATGACTGGTTCAGAGCTTGCCTAATGAATGTTTTCATTCATATTCTTCTTAAAATATTTTAAGTGTTTCAGGCTTTTCATTCTAAAAAATTAGATAAATAATGAGTTGTGTGTATGACAGGCTTTTTGACAGTTACTGGGAGAGAGTAGCAATTCAGAATACTATCCATTAATTTAAAAGTTGGTCAGAATGTGTTTTTAAATCAATTCTATTAAATGAAATTCTAGACTCTGAAATACACTAAGCACTTAATTATTCAGTTTGGTTTCCCTGGCTTGTGTCTTAATTGGTCTTAAGCCACTCAACTCTCTTTGCTTGCTAATAGGACTCATTGGAACAGACACTAAATGGTTTAACTACTCATTAGTGATGCTGACAGAAAGCAAAGCCCAACATGGTCTTCGAAATAAAATTAAGGTTTTATCATTTATTTTGGAAGATTTTAGTGTGAAATCTTCGGTTCAGAAATTTGTGCAGACCTGAATGGAGTTACTATTTTAGAAATTGTAATGAAGATAGTTCATGATTTTGGAGATGTACAGAAAATCTCTGCATCCCTTTTCTCTAGCCCATGAAATTATGACTACTTTAAACGATTGGATCCTGGAACCAAATCTAGACTCCAGACAAATTCTGCCACTACTCATTGATGCTTTACACATAACTATAGAAAAGGTATGGCCAAAAAATGTATTAATCATATCCTATTGATAAAAAAAACTATAGATTATATTATATGATAACATTATAAAAGGAATAATAAACTAATGTGGTACTTCCTCTAGGCAGGGAGAAGCAACAACATTATGTCAAAAGGGACAAAAGCATAGACCAGGAAATTCTTTTTGGTTTATTCTCAAGATTTTTATGTGAAAAAGAACTAAAGGAAGTGAAAGGTTAGCATAATCATAGTGCTTAACTAGCTTCAGTGGTAAAAAGTCAAGATAGAAACATTATTTCAATATAATTAGATAAGATCATTTGCCATGTCAGAAAGCAGAATTCATCGTTGCATTGCACTGTCCAAGAATGAGTTCCTTAAAGAAATAACAATTAGGCCTACAGCATGACACCTTGAAAAGCAGTCTTGGAAAAATAAGGCTTTTAAAAAAGTAACTGGAATCTTGCTCAAGGAAGTTTCTTATTCTTGTAAACTTCTTTCTTTTCTGTTCTATTTACATATACATATGCTGGAGAGAATTTTTATCATTTTTTTTAATTTAAGGATTCTCCACAGTGTTTTCCCCAAGTTGGTTGCATGCTTGTTTAGCCAGAGCTATGAATCCCTCACACACCCTCAGGAAGTTTATTAAAAGCAAATGTAAGTATGAGGGTTACTCAATCCATGGAATTGTACAACTCCAAACAATATTTACTGAGAACTTACACTGAGCTAAGCACACAGCCCTTAAAGCTACAAAAATGAAAAAGACCCCGGTTTGGAAAACTCAGAAGCAGATAAATTTTTAAAAAATCACTTCACCATTGTTCACACTTTTTAACCTGTTCCTACCAAGTTTAGAACTTCAGGAGAAAATCAAGGGAAGTGTGAGATTACATAATAAAATCTAAAATATTATTGAAAGACTTTCCCACCTTCTAATCAGAAGCCTTCAATTGTTCAGCTAAAGATCATCTTCACTTTGCCAGCCAGCCAATGAACCTCATTGCCAATGTCCACCACTCTATCTTTATCCAAGACCAAAACCTTCTCTGTGATGATAATGTTCAACACCTGCACCTCCCCTTCACTTTGCTGGCATTTTGACTGCTCTAAAAATTTTCTATTTTCATCAGCCATCCACCTCTTTAGGTTCTCAATTGCTTTGAGGCCAGCCATGCCGTTGCTGGCACCTCATCCCTATCTTCTCCATGCATCTCTTGCTCAGTTTAAACTCTGGCTTACACCTGCCTACTACCACTAATATTCACCCTCATCAACTCTACTCTATGGTTTGTAATCTCTGCTGTTAACAAAAAAGTCATAAAAACAGTATATTAATCGTGAAATTCACTTCATCACTTTAGCTAGGTCTACCTTCCTCTACAGCTATAAGTTTTGAATCAAAAAGTAGTTCCCCAACACAATTACTGAAACCTTAATTTTAATTTGCATTAGCAGAGCCTGGGACAAGATAGTTTAATTGGGATTTGATGTTAGGAAGCAGATATGTTGAAAAAAAATGAAAGAAAAAAAATGCCAATAAAGGGTGTCTCGCTGAGCTTATTACCACTATGGGCAACTTTTCAAAAAACCCCATGGAATGTGACTCAGAATTGTTCCTCCAAAGGATGAGAGGCTCAGTGGTATCCAGTGATTCCCATTGATTGAGGATCATCCCAGGGGGTGATAACTCCCCTAAAGATTGCAGAAGACTTGTGTGTGTGTGAGCAAGCTTTTACAGATTTTTGTCTTGAAGTAGAAAAATGAAGAAATGAGGTGGACACCTGAGGTGAGATGCTTCCAGGGTGCACGGAGACCGCCATGTCATCTGCCACTGAAATCACAGGTGGGCAGAGTGGATAAGCAATGGGCACAAAACCCATTTCAATTATTTCTATTCTCCTGAAGATGACTCCTTGACCCTTCTCTATCTAGCTTCTCATTATTCAGATTTAGAAATATAATAATCCCTGCTTTCTTTCTCCTATATCTAATCAGTTATCAACATATAACATGGTAACTTTCACAATATCAGATGTGGCTCCATAGAAAGGTCAAGAAATGATTGACCAAACAAATTTCCATAGAATTCACGCAAATTCTAGGACTCCATTGACCATGAAGGTGTCCAGCTGCTCTGTGAAATTCACTAATATTATAAAGGTGTTTGTTTCATCATGAAGCAGCTATGTGTTTGATATGTAGAAATAATCTAGAAGGCATCATTAACAATAAAAATCAGAAGCTTCACAGAAAGTAACTCCTAAGTATTGCAAAAATCCTCTCACTAATGAGAAATCTAAAGTAAGAGCTAACTGGGGATTCGCAAAGTCTTTTCTGCAAATGATATTTTAGTTTCACAAAGATGAAACACTTAGAGTCGGGCAATGCTTCACCTGAGCAGACAATAAAGATATATTTTTACCAAACTACCAGGGGTGGGCAACCTTCAGCCTTAAGGCATACACTATAGCATTTTTCTATTTGTTACCTCTTCCTCAACTATAGTCGTATCTGTGGTCTTAATAGACTGGTACCACTGAGGAGACACAGATTGTGAGTCTCTGCAACATTTCCCACTGATAAAAATTTGTGAATCTATTGCTTATATTCAGATTTTTAAACTATGTCTTTTAATACAAATTGCATTTAACTATGTTGTCAAAATTTTACTCTAACAGAAATGCTAAATTTAAACAAAAATTTTTCCTTATTCAAAAAAAATCATACTGTAATTTTTTCCCTTGCATGCTTTCATGAAGTATTCATATATATACACAACCATGTATATTTTTTATTTACATAAGAACATAACAGTAAATTTACTATGTCAAAGCATCAAAAAGAAATACGTTTTATTTTATTTATTGGAAAAATGATTCCTCTAATACTTAACTATTTGTCCAACTTTCTGTCGGTCACAAGATTTGCTAAAATTAGATGTGGTGAGCTCTCTCTCTCTCCTCAAACTTTCCCTGTTTCTTAAAGAGTTCAATTAGGATTAGAAACAATTATCTAAAGAGTAAGAAAATCATACCAGAAGTAGGTTATTCCATTTGCTTCTGGAAAGACTGCTCCACTGATAGGAACATGTGCTTACAGGCAAAAGTCTAGTTTGAGAGCAAAACATGATTTATTTTTTTACAAACAGCCTGCATGTTCTGTTCATCAATACATGTCCTTACACGTGGAAGCCTTTTCCGCATGGTGCATCACTCTGCTCTGGGGGCTCTTTGAAAGCAAGCCTTTCAAGTTCATGCCCCACAGATCCCTGAAGTGTCTGGGAACTAACCCTTTGCTTTTGCCAGAGGTTTGAAAATGGAACGCTTTGGGGCTCCACAACATTGCTGTGCAATTCATTACGGGACAAAGAAATGTCTGGGGTTAGGCAGGCAAGCAACTAATGATCCTTCATTTTGTCCAGAAAACATCAAGATCGATATGTAGGACATGCAACATTTATGGAACGCTGTGTTTTCTTTTCCCTCTAGGGGAGGGAGAAAACACTGGATGATCTCTTTCTGCTGATGGCTACAACACTCAAATGATCGACGCTGTTTAACACACGCCTTTGGCCTCTCCTTCTCATCTGTCAGTAGCAACACTAATGCTTGATCTTTGTTAACTTCTTAGATACTAGTATTCAATAATTTCATTTTCGGCATATGTATCTAGCTTCATTGATCCAGGTAACCAAAGTCTGGGGATAACATTATAATCTAGAGTAAATAGAGATAGTTCTGGGACACACTAATAGGCCTTAATGATCCATGATGTATTCATTAAAAAATAGACCTTTATGAATAAAAAAGGGAAGCCCAGAGAGAGAAAGCACAATCTAAAAGAAAATATCTACAAAATATCCTTCCAACTCACATAATCTGTCAGGAATTAGAACCCAATACCAACATAGATCATATTTAATGAGCAAATTATTTGTATAATGACTCAAATAAAAATGGGGGCAGCAACATAAATGTGGTCAATGTTGTACGTCCTTGTAAATGTCCTTAATGATGATGTTTCTAGAATTTGAAATTCAGACCAATGTCAAAGTTTTAGGTCAAAGTAGATTTTATTTCCTTGTTCTTTTATAGAAATTACATAATAGGAGATTTGGACACTAGATGATCACCTAGGGAAAATAATTAGCATTGCCTCTCCTTTAAGAGTAACGTTTATTGTCAAGAGTGACAGAAATTGAAATGGCACTTATTTGCCCAAACACAGACACATTTCCCCAAGTTATCCTTCCATAGAGAAGTAAGCAATGTGCATATGGCACTAATTGTTCTGTACTTGCTTAGAGTAAGAATAAAAGCAGGGCTGTAGTATGAGAAGATGGTTGATTTAATACTAAATCTTTCAATAGCTTTCTTAGGGCCCAAGGATCTCAGGTCATTATTGTATCACTGCAGGTCCCTCATTCACATGACCTAAAGCAATGCCTTGAAACCACCGATGTGCTGTTCTATAAAGCCACAAACTGTTAAATTTAAAGATGCTTAATCTTGATAAGGCAGAACACTGGGATTTTTTCAAATTTTTTGAATTCTATTTTAGTTGTCTGTGGGTCAGGCTACTTACAGCTGGTTTTACTTAGTACATTAACAAGCAAGGGCAAGCTTTAGAGTATTGAAATACTTTAGAGTATTTTTCAGTACTTTAGAGTATTGAAAAAGGTTAGGAAATTGATCACTTTTTAAAAAGAATGACCACAATATCTGATGTCAGGGCTCATAATGATATCCTATACTGGATTAAGATATGATTTCTGAAAGATTTCAACTATCCCCAAGAAATAAGCAATGAGGACCAATAAAGGCAGACATCATATACCCAAATTTTATTATACTTGTCATGGCTTAGTAATTATACCCAATGAGGGCATATTACTACTTTAGCTTTCAAAATATCCATATCTTATATTACATCCTCTTTTTATTCCACATCAAATTTAAGTATCAAAGATTAAATGTCTTCGGTTAGCGTTTGAGCCCTTTATTATACTCTATTTAACTTCCAAAGTGATGTATAAATAAGCAAATTCAAGTACTGATGATGATCAATATTACATACTTAGCTCTATTATGTTGAGTACAAATCTCAGAAGCAGAAATTTAACTCTCTTAAGAGTTCTATAACTGGCATAATCATTTTGTCTTTCTTACTCCCACAAGATAAGAATGAGAAACTTATAACCAAGTTCTTGCTATTCACAATGTTTCCATTGGGTGTAGCTATGATATTAGATAGGTTAATATCATAGCCTGCATATTCTGGAAGGATGCCCAGACATTTGGGGATTTGTAGTGACTTTCTTTGTCTTCAGCATTAAATTGTATCAGTCAGTGGTATGTTCTATGGGGAAAACCAAATAAAATACTTTGAAATCAATCAGAGCAAGAAAGATTTCAATATGTCTTTTTACAAAAAGGAAGAAATCTGACAAATTGAGACCTGTGCTAAAACTTGAATCAACAATAATTTCTACATAGTGTCCTCATTTTTGAATTTTTTATATAACAACATATTTACAACTGGTCTGAATGCCTTCTATATAGAGAGAGGAATAGGCATCTGTTGGATAAAGTGGGATAAACAAGAGGAAAATCCACTAACAATGCAACTCCTTTATTCAAAGACGAGTCTGAATAAAGTGTCTTAAAATGTCTGTTTATGCTAACCAAAAAAAAAAAAAAAAAAGTATTTCTCCTAAAATGTGAGGGCAGCTTACATGCTGAGATGAAAACTGCTAACTCTTTTTTTTAACAACACCATATGTTTCCAATTGAATCATAATGCAGTTGGTTCTCAAGGGAACATTCACATGGAAGCTAACAAAATCGAGACACAGTCTTCACTCTACGTTGGCTCACTGATTAACTAGTGATCTGCTACTTTGGGTTTTCCAGATCATGCAAGTGTTAGTCTGAAGGGTCTTTTCTGCATCCCCTACATCTTCCCCAAACCAAGCGAGTCACAAAAGGACCTCTAGCTTTTCACAGGTTTTTTATTTCTTTCCTAGTTTTGTTTTGTTTTGTTTTTAGAGAGGAGGTCTCTCTATGTTGCCCAGCTGGAGTGCAGTGACTATTCACAGGCACGATCATCGCTTTCTACACCCTCAAACTTCTGGGCTCCCAGAAATCCTCCTGTCTCAACTATCTGAGGAGCTGGGACTACAGGGATGTACCACCATGCCCGGCTCACACTTCCTCTTCTATATAATCTCAATATATTTTAAGGAACTACAATGCCCAGCCCCTAAACTCTCTAGTGGATTTTAAATAGTAGATGCATCATAGTAAACACTATTGAAATCCAGCTTAAGCTTAAAAAGACCAAAAAGTAAATACTGTAAGACTGAAGAAGTCACCTTTTTTTTCCCCTGAGAATAACCATAAACAAATGAGCAACAAATAAACCAACATTCATTAGTCAGATATTTGTTCATTGTAATATTTCTTAGTTTAGCGTTTCATTCAATCTTTATTTTTTTAAATGAATGAGTAAGATATATTTAAAAATTTAGGCCAGGTATGGTGGTTCACGCCTATAATCCTAGCACTTTGGGAGGCCAAGGTGGGAAGATCACTTAAAGCCAGGAGTTTAAGACCAACCTGACCAAGAGCAAGACCCTGTGTCTATAAAAAATAGAAAAATTGGCCAGATGTGGTGGTATGCACCTGTTGTCACAGCTACTTAGGAGGCTAAGGCAGGAGGATTGCTCAAGCCCAGGAGTTTGAGGTTGCAGGGAGTTATGATGATACCACTGCACTTTAACCAGGGCTATAGAGTGAGACCCTATCTCAAAAAATAAATAAATAAGTAAATAAAATTTACATACTTAATGTTAAATACTACTGCCAGATTAATATCAAGGTGAGGATTTTGTAGCTTTGATACACATGATTCTTTTTTGTTGAATATAATTCTTTTATGTTGAATGTAATTCTTAATAGTATAAAGTTATGATGTGTGTAAAATTCTAAGAATTTTGCCTTGGAAAATGTGAAATGCCCTGGGATAGTCTAGACTGGAGCTTCTAAAACTCTCTGATGAATGGACAGTATTTTTTTAAATTTCCAATGTGTCAGTAACTGGTATTTTTGTAAAATATAAAATTATGCCCTCGGATTTCATGACAGTTGAAATTGCTATAAAATTTTCTAAATACTTACTCTCACTTTCTATATTTTTCTTGTCACAGACTGGTAAGAAACCTTTGGGGCCTGGCATCACCCTGTGGCTATCACTGCATAGATATTTTGTAATTTGGAAATCAGGGTTTCAATACTAATGATAAGAGTCATTAACTTCTTTCACTTCAAGTGCATCATTCTTTGCTGTGGTTTTCATCTAATCCACTTTTGGGAATTAACAGCAGGGATTTAAGAAAAGGCCAAAGAAGAACCACCAAAAAGCTTTTGAAAATGATGAGTTGCTACATAATATTTAAAAAAAAAATTCACAAAAGCAAACTTTTCCATCCCAGTGACCAAGAAGGGCTTTCCCATGTACTCATTCTAATAAGCGCAATAATCCTAGGCACTATTTAGTGATTTATTAATGGCATTTCTTACCTGGGATGCCTGGTGGTGTTTTCAGGTATTTTCCATTAAAATGTTGAATTACCACTTCACATTTTTCAGTAGACTCCATTCTGGAAAAAGAAAGTAAACAGGGGATCATACACTATTGTCAAGTTGTACGTATCCAAAAAAAAAAAAAGAACTACAAAAGAAAAGGAGAACAAGAAAGCCATGGGAAAGCTTAATTTGAGAAGTTTACCCAACTGTCAACTGTTGTAACAACCACAATGGACAGATTGATAGGAGAACATCACAAACCCATCATTGCTGAGAAAGCATCTTTCCCTATATGGAAAGTTGCCTTGTGGATGACTCTGTACTGAGCCCTCATCCAGAGGTAACCCTAAGGCATTATTTTACTTAATTAACACAATGATATTTAGCAATTCAAAGTGCTCCATAGAGGCCAGGTGCAGTGTGGTGGCTCACACCTGTAATCTTAGTACTCTTGGAGGCTCAGGCGGAAAGATCACTTGAGGCCAGGAGTTCGAGACCAGACTGGGCAACAGGGAGAAATCTCGTCTCTTTTAAAAAAAAAAGAAAAAAATTTTTTAAAAGAAAATGCTCAATAAATGTCTGTTGAATGACTGAATTAGCAAACCTGATAGGTAGGTCTTGTTATTGTCTTTCACATCAATGAGGGAACTGAGGCTTAGAGAGATAAACTACCTTTATAATAAGTGGTAGAGTTGGGATTTGAACTGATGCCTACCCAGCACTAACACCTGTACTATAACTACTAAACTACACTGCTGAGGGACTCCACAAAGTAAGTTGAGAAGATGTGTTTTATTTGAACAGCTTGTAGCCTAAAGGAGAGATTAGTACAGTACTGTAGTCATCAATACCATGACATTTTATTGAAGACCCATTGCATGAAAGAAACCCAGAGAGAGTTATCTGGAATCCTACATATTGATATAAATATACAAACCTCAGGTCTTAATTTTAAATTTTGGACAATCTCCTATTTCTTTCATACTAGATATCAATATTCCCAAATTGGGGTTCTTGTGCCAAATTTTGGCATCTCTCAAACAATCTAAAGAATGAAGATTTTGAGCCATACCATCATAATATCAATTCTGGCAGCATTAGTATTTGTGGCATTTTCTAAATAATGAATTACATCTGGCCTTTACTATTTTATAACATTGGGTGGGGAAGATAAAAATTAAAGGGTGGGTTCTGATTAAAAGAAATTAAGTCCTACCAAGAGTACACTAGAGGCAAAAATGAATTCAAGAAAACAGCACAAATACACATGAAAGAATGTGTATAAAACGTGTAAAATTTGTCTGAAAGGCAAAGTACAATTTTGGATTTTCTGCCATGTTTTTAATATGAGTTTTCTTGGAATGGAGCCCCTCGATGCAAGTTATAAAACTTTCCTACATCTACATTTTATGTGTGTTTTCAGGACCACATTACACGACCATATTACATGCACAGGAAACAAGATAAGAAAAAAATATGTTAATGGATGTCAAATAAGTCATATATATTTACTATAGCTACTAGAATTCAAATGTGAGAAGCATCCTAGAAGCCATGAAGTGCTAAGAAGAGGCACAGAAGGCAGGAAAGGCCTTTGAAGAAGTAATTAGGGTGGGGCTGAGTTGGGCAGGAGGGAGGGCCTGGGTCCTCTGTACCCTGGGTAGAGGGAACAGACCATGAGTCTCAGTGAAAGGCTCACCCAGGAAACTCTTAGAAATAAACTGGGTGATGCAGATAGGGCATCTGTATTGCCTGTTCAACAAGTTTGAAGATGGTATCAGCAGCTGGTTCCATTGAGGAGCTGTAATTATTTTCTGGCAAATTTTTCAGTTTGTTTTCAGAGATGCATTCCCATGAAGCGTGGACATGAATCTTTCCGTATTGATATGCCTGCTTAGTGGTAGAGATTTTCCATGTTTGAGACTACCATGTATGCGTTCCATCCTTAGAACATCCCTGCACTTGGTATAAAGTTCTGCTGTCACTGTCTTGAACTTCTTAATAACTTTTTAACAAAGAGATCTGTGTTGTTATCTTTCACTGGGCCCCATAATTTACATAGCTGATCCTGCTATGACAAGAGAGTATGAGAAAATAATTTTAATGTTAAGATCAGTATTTATTTCATCGGATGACCCAAATTTTAAGAATAAATCAATTGGAGTCTAAGTGAAAAAAACATCTTTGAGCTTCATAACATGTAATTTTAATAAATAAAA
The DNA here is from genome assembly GCF_020740605.2 of Lemur catta. NCBI lineage: Eukaryota > Metazoa > Chordata > Mammalia > Primates > Lemuridae > Lemur > Lemur catta. The sequence continues at coordinate 151,561,612 of NC_059128.1, forward strand.
ATAAAAACAAAGATAGCATTTTGTTTGCTGCTTAATCACAAGTTCTCCCAAATCAGAAGATGTTTCGACAAAAAAAGAAGGATAAATTTTTCCCTATTCTAAATATTTAGGAACAGTTAAGTACAGTTTTCCTAACTCTTTCAAATTTTCTTTCCCGTGGAAACTTTTTGTCATAAGTCTTCCAATTTGTCTATTTTTTTTTTTAAAAAAGTAAGAAACTTTCATTTCTAGGAACAAAAGAATTCTAACTCTGCTTTCTCTCTTCCCACAGGATCTACTATTGTCTCTTAGGGAAAATAACCTTGCCTCCTAACAGAGACATGAATGGGAGAGGAAATGTAAGCCCTTAATTACTACAGATGTTACTTTATGGAATTTTTATTCCAGGAAAGCTACAGAATGAAAAGTTTATGCCCCAGAGCCCCCTCCCTGTTCAATCTCTCTCTGGGTACTCATCTAGATAAAAGGCAGTTAAGAATCTAACGCTTGCTTGCAAGAGCCCTACAAATCAAATCTTTTCTCTTTGTCTTAAAATGACATGGAATTCTAAAGGAAGACTGAAACTAGATGGGTGTGTATGTGTGGGGGGCGGGGTGTGTGTGAGTGAGTGTGCTTGTTGATTCTACATAATGTATTTTAGGGAATACAGAGAAGCTAAAGAAGAAAATCAGGTGGCTAACCCACTCCACCCACTTAAAATATTTTTGTCCTGGTTTGAAAGCTTCAAGTTTTCCCATCTGGATTTTAGGTATGATCATCTGTCTTTTCTTAACACTGTTTTACAGCCATATCAAGCCGGATGGGGGCTGTTCCTATGAACACAAAGACAGCAGCGTAGATTGTTCACTTTGGGTTCATTCAGATTTAACTAAGTGAATGTCTGCTGTGAGCCTTTAGAGACTCTCCTCTCTGAAAGAATAAATGCAATAAAAGTCTGTTTTCTGTAGCTGCCGGCGCTTAGTGTCAAACCATGTTATGCTGCACCACCCAGCAGTGACAATTTCATTTTAATACACGGGGCACATTTTAACAAGGCAAAGCAGTCCCAGCAAAGATGGCAATATAGGAGCTGCCAAGGGGAAAAGACTCAGTGTTCCTCATGCATTTTATGTGGAAAGAGAACAAAAGTGAGACCCAGAAAGCTCTGGGGGGAAGGAGACTGTATTTGAGTAGCCATCTTAGTTAGGAAGAATGTGCCCATTTTCTTCTCAAGTTTCACAATTAACTGCTCTGAAATGCCAGCTCAAGCTATCTGAAATCTGGCACACGCTTCAGCTGAAACTGACACTAGCATTATCAAGTGAGTCTGAAAAGACAGCATACCAGACACAGCTGCCTTTATATGCTCCTTTCAGACGGACCACTGAATCACTACAACTGCATCTATTCTTCCTAGGTGGTACCTGAACCCCCTTGTGTCTCTCAGAACAGCTCAAGTGCCAGGCCAACCATTCACCTGACAATACATTAATTAGGTTCTTACAAGGCTCCAATCATTGTACAAAGCTTCAGGGTTTTCTGTTAGGTCTGATGTTTAAATACAAATACACATTAAAGGTCCTGTTTGACATTCTTTCTTGTCTCAGTGCTTAGGAACCTGGCTTCAGTCATTTGAAACACACCACAGAATTGTGTTTCTTCTGCTGCTGCTGCTTCTTTTAACAACAGCTACTAAGAAGAGCTAGTCTCACAGCCAATACAATTCCCACAGGCAAATTACATCAGATGAGAGACTGATCCAATATTAGTAGAATGTTCTGGGTCAGATTTAATATGCAGATGTAGGGGCGAAACTGTACTTTGCAAAACCATTTACAGCCTATCCATCTCACCTCCATAGAATCTCAGTCTGTGATCTTAAAGCAAGAAGCATTATTAACCATGTATTTAAAACAAATCTACCATATCACTTACTGTGGTTAATTAGAGGTTTCCAGTATTGTGAAATGTTTGTGGTTTTGCAATCACAGGCTCTGTACAAATTATTGGCAACTTAGAGTATCCAATGTTGTAAACCAGTCATCCTCATTTCTGGTAAGATTTATACAGAGGGTCAACATTAAAAGATTTTTAAAAGTACTAAAATATGCACTCCTTTTGACATTTCAAAAACAAATTATGTCATTTAGTTCTTAATCCATTGTAAATAATAGAAGGAATAACAGTGAGTCCTAGGAACAAAGATGAATGAATGAATTGTATTTTTTTCTTAGTTTTTGTAACTTGTTTTCTTCCTGCCAGGCGCCTGACATTCTTAGGATACAAGTGTCATAAACGCCAAGTAGCGAAGTGGAGTGGCCTCCCTTCCATCCTCTTTTGCAGAAACCCATACGTTTTAGAGATATCTTGCTCAGCGTTACAATATATTCCTCTTAGGAAATGGAACTTTAGACAATATTTGACTAATGAAAACCCACTCCAGAGTTTTAGAATTACATAATGGCGGAACTAGAACTGGCCTCAGATATCAACTTATATGTTGTACAAATGAAGACACTAACATTAGAAGACTGTGGGTTAATTTCCCTAAAGACTAGTTAACGCATAAGCCTGGAAGAGAACCTTTGTCTCTTGACCCTTAATTTAGATGGTTTATTTGGAAGAAACGCAGTTTCATTGCTGGCCTCATGTTATCCCTCCTGATTTCTTCTACTGACTGATCTACTTCAATCTGTTCTGAAGCAGGATGGGTCCTGCTATCTCCACCCCATCCAGCCGCTATTAACTAGAGCAGTTGTTTTCAAAAATGGGGATATGCCCTGATATAATGTGACAAGAAGGGCACTTCACCTGGGTGGTATTCTTTCCAAAAACCCATACATAATATGGGTCCTGTCATGAGAAAAACATGACACAAACTGGATCTGGAGACATCCTCCAGGACACCTGATCAGTACTACTCAAGGAAAACAAAGAAAGCTTGAAAATTTGTCAAGTATCAGAGCAGGCTGGTGAGACAGAAAAACTAAATGAAATACAGTACCCTGGATTGGATCCTGGGACATAAGGGGCATATTAATGGAAAAGTTGGTAAGACCCGAGTAGAGTCTGGAGTTTAGTTAATAGTAATGTGCTAATGTTAGTTTCCTAATTTTGAAAAATGTGCCATAGTAATGTAAGGTGTTAGTGGGGGAAACTGGGTGTGCGGTATATAGGAACACTATGTCATCTTTATAACTTTTCTGTAAATGTAAACTTATTCTAAAATAAAAAGTTTATTTTAAAAATCACTGTACACTAAAATTATCAGGAAACTATTTTTTAAAAATTTCAGTGTCTGAGGCCCAGCCCAGGAGATTCTGACTTAATGGTTTTGGCATAAGGCCCAGGCACAAAGTTTTCAAAGCTACTCAGGTGATTCCAGTGTGCAGCCAGGGTTGAAAGCTACTGTTTTGGAGTTCCATGTCAGGTATTCCAGACTGGAAACCATGGGCCAAATCCATCCATGTTTTGTTTGGATGGCAAAAAGGTTTTGGAAATTTGAAATGATTGTCAACATTTAAAAATTGAGAGACTTCACGTGAAAATTTGAATTTCTGACACTTCTTGAAAGATGGGATGGTCTGACCCATGTTTCCGCATGGCAACTGTAATGTAATAAAACATGTTTGGTCTTTGTCCCAGGTTCCTGGCATAGAGCTCATAAAACCCTTGGAATTTCCTGAGTAATAGGTATGTCTTTTATTATTCACAACAGACCCTTTTTGACCACATCTGAGTTTACACTAATGAGGTCACTTAGGGTGGGGCCTCTAGATAACTTCAGGATGGGGGCTGGTCACCAGAAAGACCAAGACAAGATTAGCGGGTTGAGACTTTTTTTGAGCCCCACCCTCTGACTTCTGAGGAATGGAGAAGGGAAGATTGTGACCAATGATTTAATCAACCAATCATTCTTACATAATGAAACCTCCATAAAAACCCCTAAACACAAGGTTCAGGAACTTCCAGGTTGGTGAACACATTGATGTGCTGGGCATGGAAGCTACGGGGTCCTTTCTCCTGCCATTTGCATTTCTTCCATTTGTCTGTTCCTGAGTTGTATCCTCTATAATAGACTGGTAACATAAGTAAAGTGTTTTTGTGAGTCATTGTGGTGAGTTATTGAACTGAGACAAGGAGGTTGTGGGAATTCCCACATTTGTAGTTGGCTGGGCGGAAGTGCAGGCAGCCTGGGCACTCCATTTGCAGCTAGCAAGGAACTGAGCCCTCACACCTGTGGAGTTTCACAATCATTCCAGGCAGTTAAGCGTCAAAATTGAATGGGACTGTAGGACACCTAGTTGATGTTAGAGAATTGGAGAATTGTTATGCTAAAACAACATGCATTTGACGTCAGAGAAAAACACACATTTGGTTTCACAGTGGTGTCAGAAAAAAGATATCACAGCAACCATGAGGTAGTGTTAAAGAGCAGTTGCTTTCTTTAAATAAAGCCAGTATGTTATCATTCCACCAATCCATGTCAATTGACAATCCTAAGGCAAAGTAGTAGATGCTATTTATCCCTAAACTTGTTTTATTTTTAATAATAGATTCAAGAGGGAAAAAAAGGAAGTGTTAGGTAGATAGGGATTCTGGCTCTCATAGGGACAAAGGTGGATGGCTTTCCTTGGTGCTGTCTCAAGCAATTGCCCCATGTGGGAAGAAGAACAAAGGTGGGCACTCTGTGTTGGTGCTGCCCATCTTAATTCCATCAGAAGCAATTGCCACACCTGGGGGAAGGAGGAAACCCTGCTAATCTGCAAAAGTATTCAGGGAATCCCCTAGCCCTCAGGCCAGGCAGCCCAAGTTCAGTAGGATTTGGAAAGTGACCTAGAGTAATCATGTCCTTAACTGTCTATCAACGTGGTTTAGTGGTGATATCTGAACCAGAAGGAGGGCCCAATCCAGATACTATAAAACAAGACCCCAGACCATTACCAGGGCTCTTTTGTTATGACAGAGGGGTCCGTTGGTCACTCTGTGGTGAACGTATCTTGCTCTTACTCCGTAAACATGTATCTTTCTCTTGCTCTGTAAACCTATCTTGTCCTTCCTCAGTAAAGGTTTCATGCTTGCCTTGCTTTTGGCGTATCTGGTCATTCTTTGGCCAAGAGCACAGCAAGAACAGAGAACAGAACAAGATTGCAACCTGATGGAAGTAGTAACTTTAATTTATCTATGTGTGCTGATGCTTTTCTATTTGCCCTTCCCCTAAATGTCTTCTCTGCCCTGCTCTCTGCTCCAAAGAAGTGACCTTTCTATAAATTATATCATCTTGGCTGTCTTACCTACCAGGTTTCCATTGGGTTCTGCCATTGGAGGCCTGAAAGGACATCAAAAGGGAGAAATAGAGAGAAATTTGAGTGGTTTTCCCTCATTATCTCCCTGCTCTGAGGCTCTGGGTCTCACTGTGCTCTGGGAACACCCCTCCACTTGCCTCTTCTGCCCTCAGGGTGGTAAGGGCTTTCTCCCCTGTTGTTCCCCTCTGGGAATCTCAATATCTCCTTGTCAGTTCTCTTAACTTTGCTTCTGTAAGTACTTAGTGAATACTCCTTTTTTCAGTTGAGTCCCTTCAGTTGAATCATCTGGAGTGACATTCTGCTTCCAGCTAGCACCCTGATGGCTACGCGATAAAACTATCAGCAATAGAGGAATAAAAGATTATCCCAGAGACTGTGTATTTCAAGAAACACATAAGAAAGGAAGTTTTTCCTCACACTTGATCTAGAAATTACTTCTCTTACTTAGATTACTTGACTACCTAACTACCCCTGTCTTTGTGCATTATAATCTAAATCTACCTTTTAGCCAGAAACCAATTTTTTCCAGAAGGATTTTGGTAAAGAAATGGAAGACTATTAAACTTAAAAAAATTAAACTTCGATACAGGAGAAATTAAGTATAGGTCTAGAAAAGCCCTGCCACTAAATGCCTCTGGAATGCATTATCACTTTTAATCAATTTCTTTGAGCTACAGCCATATTTCATTCCTAGATATTGTTATCTATCATATCTGTTTCCCTTACTCAATGGTTTAAAACTTTGTTTCTTTTCTGTTTCCCAAACATGCCAAATGCAGCCCCACTTTAGATCTTCTACTTCCTTTTCTCTTAGCCAGGATTGCTCTCTTTACTCCACCCCCAGGGAGAGATTTTTATGGCTGGTTCCTTCTTGCCATTTGCAATTCAGTTTAAATGTTCCCTCTTCTGAGGGCTTTCCTGTCCCTGACCTCTCCTCTCTTAATCCCCTTACTCACTACCATACCCCTCTGTTTTGTTTTGTTTTTGTAACACTTTGATATTAATTATTTGATACTATTTGGTATTTAATTTTTTTTATTCCATACTTATTGTCATCTCCCCAAGCCAGCAGAAAGAATGTTGGTCCATGAAAGCAGATGTTTTCTCTTTGTGTACATCTTTGAATTCCTGCATCTAGAACAATTACTGGCATGTTAGTAGTGCCCAAGACGTATTTATTGGATAAACTGAATGAATGAATACATTTTATATATCAGAAAAAGAGGCTCAGAGAGTTTAGTAACTGACCCACAAACACAGTAAGAAGTCCAGAACTAAGATGCAAGTTATTTCTGATCCATGTAGAGCCATGTTCCTAACCACAGAGATGTGGAGAATTAATGGGTTGGTCCAACTCACAGAAAGGTGAGAGTATAGGAAAGATACTAAATAAAAGAGCCTCAGACTTGTAGTCCAAAAGACATTGGACCATATTTTCAAGTCTTTCTTCTCTATTAGCCAGAATCAGACTACCTGCCTCAAATCCCCAAAGCCTTCTGAATGCCCCAAGAGTCCCTGTCACACTTTGCACGTAGAGCAGTTACAGGGCAAAGACATCTAACTGGCCCTGAGCGTGTTGAATGGCCACCATTTCCAATTTAAAGGTAACGAAGTTCCCTCAATTCAGTTTCACACGGGTAAATAATTTTTCAGAACTCTTCCCATCCCACAGAAAGCGGGCTTTGGAATATAGTCATTTCCATTTTATAACAATAAAGCAATAAAGTATATGTTGTTCCAACCCCTTCTCCACATGTTTATAAAGGTGTGTATAAAATAAAACTGGAGTCCAGGAGATTTCAGAATAATAAGTATTTGATGTTATTTGATGCAATTTAATTAATTTGTTTGTTTGGTTGGTTGGTTTGGATTTTAAAACCCAGGGCTCTGAATGTATGAAAAAGGAAGCAGAATGTTCTGCCTTCTCCAGCCCTGATTATGACTTTCTGATGGAAAGAGAAAGAACAAAGGTGCAATGAGAAGGAACAGATAAAGGTAAAAGAAAAGACATGCAAAATAAGAACAAAGTTGAAGAAGCTGTAGGGGGGGACCAGGAATACACTCCGTAGTAGACCACATCTGCTGGCAATTGGAAGAGGAATTAAAATTACTAAAAGTAATGAAACATAACAGCCCTTATTCTCTTCAATCTCAGCAAACACAATTGTAACCTGTTTCTGTGAAAACACAGCTGTAGTTTGGAGATTACTAATCACTAAGTTTACACTTTAGAGATTTACTCTGGTCACATTTGATTTCCTAGTTCCATGTGTTTGAGACAGTAATGGCAAAAGAATTACCAAATTGGCAAGGGAGGGAATGTTAGTGCAACAATGGACTCAGGTATGTATAATCAAATCGTATTCCAAACAATAAAAACAAATTTTGATAGACTGGATGGTCATTATAAAGCATCACATATTTGTCTACAAAGGAAGAATTGGTATTTGCTTAATATTTTCTTAAATTCCTATATTTTCATATATTTATTCTGCATCAGTGTTCTCATTACATTTGAGGAGATGGAAGAAGGTAGGAAGCAAGATGTATCAGGGAGTGGAAGGTAAATCAATAAAAGTTTAATGATATTCAAAGTTATTAATATAAAATACAAATAAAATTTAACCTAATATTTATACAGATTTTTAATAATCAGGCTAGTATTTGCCTATAACCACCTTTAATTTTTTTTTTTACTTGGTGAAAAGAAAGAAGAACTAATATTATTTATTTAGGAAACTTGTTCATTCAATAGGGAGAGGTGGAACACAGGGCTGCCCATATGTTAAAAGTCATTCAAACAAAGCTCCATGAGAATCAAATTAAGAGTACAGAGGAGGGGCAAAAAAATACTACAAAATACAAAGGTCTCTGTGTTCAGCGGTCTCTCACGCTCTTTAGCTCACCAGGGGACAGTAAAGGCATCTCTTAAAGAAGTTCTATGTTCCCAGATGTTGAAGCTGGATTAATTGTGAATGCTCACCTCCCATCCCTTTTCCACTTTGGGTCACTCTTTACTGGCCTCTCATAACACTCTTTCAATATGACGTTTGCTGGACAAACGGTCTCATGTTTCTGGGAATGGGAAATGGATAACATGAGCACACAGTAATGTCCCTCCAGACTCTGGCTGATTTATGCTGTGATCCTCACCCTCCCAGGCAAGGTAGTCTGTCGGCATTCGCTAGCGCTGCAGTAGTGGCTCTGTCAGCATTCCCACCATAAACTTCTGTTTTTAAAGGTTTATGACTTGGCTATAAAAGGCTGCCTGGAGGGGGGTGGATCTTACAAAATTGTTTTAAGTTACAAGAGAGTAAAAAAATAAAAATAAAAAAATAAAATGTCTGTAATTTCAGACACTATCTAGTGCTTCTGGAACTTTGAAAAGCCTGTAATTGTGCTGTCTGTGCACCCTACTGGCATTCCAATCAATGCTTTGAAGTTCAGTGTTTTAAATATAAAATGAAGATACTCCTTTTACTTTGAAGGGATGGTTATCAAAGAAGATTAATGTATAGCTTGCAAGTGAAATAATAATGGGGGTTTTTCTTTCTAGTCAAAGGAATTTTAGAATTTCTTGCACGTGAATTAAGGACTACATCTGTTGCTTAGGAGTGACCAATGGTGCTATTAAAAATGAAGCCTGCTGAAAGAATTATTCAGGTTTTGTGAATTGAGATAGTCATAAATTCAAGAGCTATGTACAACAATTTACTAGACACAATTATAGGCTGGCTGTTCTCCCAATTAAATAAGTATATTCTTTTAATAATGCCTGTGGCACTGAGAACTTTTAGAGAAAGAAAGAAAGAAAGTGAGCTTAATACTAGTTGGGTTGATGTTGCTATAGTTTTCTCTAATATTTCAGTACTCCTTATCTCAGAATTGGCTTCTCATTATCATCAAATGTTGTCTCCCTGTGTATTGATTGTCATATAGTCAGAAACAAACAAACAAAAAAAAAAACTTGAAGTGACTTCATTTATTCATCATCAGAAATTTGCTGAAGATCAATTATATGCCAGATAAAATTTAGGTGCTGGAACAGATATAAAGAAGAATAAGGCATGGTCTCTACTCCTAAGGAACAGGGAGATAGAGTCACGATTAGTACATTTTGAGAAAATGGTACAGTGTAACAAAGGCATCATTGACAGGCATCAACTCCATCTGCAAAAATCACAGATGACTTTAGAGCAGTAGTTCTCAAAGTGTGGTTCTCAGATCAGTGTGTCAGCATCACCAGGAACTTGTTAGAAATGCAAATGACTGAATCTCATCTCAGTTCTACTGAATCAGAAACTTTAAGAATGGAGACCAGCAATCAGAGCTTTTACAGACCTTTCAGATGATCCTAGGAATCAGTCTTAATGCCCTAAGGCAATGTTCTCAAGTGTTAGAGAGCAGTAGAGTCCTCTAAAGTGCTTGTGAACACACTGGTAACAGATTGCTGTCCACTCCCACCACCAGATTGTTGATTCAGTTGGTTGGGAGCAGAACAATTTGCATTTCTAACAAGGTCTCAGGTGATGCTGAAGCTGCTGATCTGGGAGCCACACTTTGGAGAACCACTGTCCCAAGACATCTGCATTTAATCCAATAACTTCTCTCCTTTATTATGTACTATCCTTGGAAGAATGGAGAAAAAATAGTGACTCAAACCATCTTCTGTTTTATGGTTCAGATGGGAGTTCCAAATGAGAAGGCTGAGGGGAAACAGGACAGGATGATATTTTAAAAAGGAGGAACACTTGCGCAACAGTTAAGTTGTGAACGACCAAGTTAGTTAAGACAAGAGCCACAACTGTTTGAGAAACTGCAGACCAAATGTTAAAGTGTGAGGAAGCAGGAATTTGGGCAGATCTACTTACATAGGCATAGCTAAAATTATTTTCTCACCCCATCAGATTAGGTTAATCATGTGGGATCCTGCTCCTCAAAATTTAAAGTCTAAGATATGTGGAGAATGAAATACTTATTCTGTGTTACTTTCCTGGCTTCTTACAAAAAAGTCAAGATTCACATTTTCTTTTTATTTCTTAGACATAAGAAATCATTGGCTTGACTTGAACCTATGTTTTCCTTTTTAATCTACATGCCACTTTCCAAAATTGGAAAATACATGACTTAGAGTACAGAGACCTAAGTTTCAGTATTGGGGTGTGCCTGATAATTCATATCCAAAGCTCAAAGTTTGACCATTGAGTTTAGCTATTCAGGAACTTCCTGGAATGGTAATTATGAAGTCCAATACCCACCCACACATCCATCCAATAATGAAAAAGGGAACTTGACTTAAGGAAGCGTCCAATCCAATAGGTGAAAACAGAAATTAAATCATGAATTCACTGCAATATGATAAATTTTATTTGAAAAACAAACAAAACTTTTATAGAAGTTGTAACAAGCACACCTAACTTTGTGTGAAGCCTGGGGGTGGAGGTCAGTGAAGGATTCTTTGAAGAAAAGACGTTTAGGCTGATACCTGACAGATGAGTGGCAGAAGAGCCATGGAAAGTATAACCAGTCAAGAAGGGCAGTTTGTGCCCTGAAGCAGGAATAGTCAAGACCAGGAAGATGAGTGACACCAGCAATGATGCTAGAGAGGGTGGCAAGTAAAATCGCTTGGGCCATACTATGGAATTGTAAACAGGACACTGACATGATCAGATTTGAATTTTTAAGGGCTCATCTCTGGTCACTATGTGCAAAATGCAATGGAGGAGAGACTGCCTTCTGATAAAGTATCAATTTAAAATTCCCACCCTTCCTCAGTTCCTAAAGAAAAATAACTTCATAAGTTTTACTCTTTCATCATGACTTCATGACACACCATGATTCATATACCATGATTACAGTTGCTTCTTACAATATAGATTAAGAGGCTCTGCACTTAAGAATATGTTTCATTGTAAGCAAACTCAGTGTGTAGAAAAGATAAAGTGAAAGGAGTGAATAGTTCAATCATTGTGTTATGAGCTGAATTTTGTCCCCTCCAAAATTCACATGCTGAAGTTGTAATCTAGTACCTGAACTCTGGTACCTCAGAATGGGAATGTATTTGGAGACAGGGTCTTTAAAAAGGTAATTAAGTTAAAAATAGGCCAATAGTGTGGCCCTAATCCATTATGACTGCTGTCCTTATAAACAGAAGAGATCAGGACACAGACACATACAGAGAGAAGATGATGTGAAGACACAAGAAGAAAACAGCCACCCATAGCCAAGAAGAAAAGCCTCACAAGAAACCAACCTTTAAGATACCTTGATTCTAGCCTCCAGAATTGTGAGAAAATACATTTTTGTTACTTAAGCCACCTAGTCTGTGGTATTTTGTTATGGCAGCCCTGGCAAATTAATATACTTTGAACCAAAAAATCCTTCGGTTTTTTTTTTTTTTTTTAAAGTTACAATAGATCTTAGAAATGTGTTCTCTCAATGAATTTGAGATGCATTTATTTCTCAGCAGGAAAAGGAGAAACTAACGTATTAGAAAGAGTTTTTGGAGGGCAGGATATGAAGGAAGAACCAAAGGAATGTGCTCGCTGTGTAAAGTGAAACACGGCTGTGGTTTCCGTGACTCCTACATTGCTCAAACCTTAAATAGCAGGTTGTACACCACTCAAGAATGACTGCGCTGGCCAAATTCAGAGACCCAGGTGATGTCATTATCTTTGCCTTGACCATGAAAATCAACAGTTGTCAATGTTCTGAAAGCCTGAATACCTCATGCACACATACAAGTCAGGAAGATTTTCTTCATTCTTCTCAATTCTATTCAAATCATCAAGCATGTATCTTGCCTATGTCTATTGGTCTACTTTGTTACATTATTAGGAATGTAAAGAATTTTAGGACATGGTCTACAACCTCAAGGAAATCAAGTTAGGGATCAGTTAACACATAATTACAATTTGTTGTCTTTCAAAGTGAGTTGACAGAAGTTAGTTTGGAATGGTTCACACACCTGCCTGCAATGAGCTGACTTCTAGATGACACCCAATATCCATCCATTCATCCATGTTAAATCAGCTGGAGACACACATAAACACATCAAGCCATGACAGCATGACTTTTATTTTTTTCATTGTTATTGAGCAGTTTCTTTTTCTCTGTGGTTTCTTTAGCTTTGTTTTTCATGAAAGCACAGCAGGTACAACCATTTTAACTCTATTTCTGGCTGAGATCCTCTTTTGTAAACATTCCCTTAACGTTAAAATGAAAACTACTCTTCCTTTTCCAACAATGAAAGAAATACAATTTTTTTTTTTTTTCTGTTCTGCCTAAAATATCAAAAACACTCTGCCGGGGTGCTAAATGCAAATGCCTCCTTGACCTTCCCTTACATTTCTGGGTTCCTTAGGACTTCCCAATAATTCCTGTTTCTCTAAATCTTTTTTCTCTTCCTTCTCCTTACTGAGAAATTCTACTACCTCTCTTCTTTGGAAATCCATTTCAAAACATTTAGATGCTTTGTTCACCACACGGGCTCTTTTGCTTTGGAGTACAGGGCATTTATTACTACTGGCAGGAACTGGCAGAATCTGAATTTGTTGATCTGCAGGGACAGATAGGACTGAGAACTGGGTATGAATATCATTACGATTTGGGACACACAAACACATTCCATGTACATATTTTAGCAAGCATAGTGTATTTATAATTACATTGGAATTCTTTGGCTCCAAGCAAAGATTCAGACAGGTTTGATAAGCTAATTTTTTTCTTTGCATATTCTATTGCTTTGGGCCCTAGTATTTAAAAGGCATGGAATTAAAAGGGAACAATGAGGAAAGATTGATTACATATGGAGCAAGAGTTTTACCTGGCAAAGCCAACACCTCTGCTGACTCCATTAGCATCTCTTAGTATTCTTGTGGAAATGACATGTCCGAAGGGTTTCAGCATATTCTCGAGTTCCTGCTCATCCATAGAAATGGGGAGATTTGAGATGTATAAGTTTGTTGGGTCTTGCTCTTGTTGCTAAGGGAAGGAAAGAAACAAATGCAGTAAGTTCTGAATATTGATAAACATCGCACAAATGGAAAACTTTTGCTAAAACTGCATCTAGATTCACATCTCCAAAGTCCTCTTAAAAGTCCTCTCACTAGGGGCACTACTTGTTTTCACTGAATCCCCTTCTTGTGCAGAATGTTTTTCATAGACACAATGTCATTAGTGAAAGCCAAGCTCTCTGTCCACCATTCCTTAGAAAAGACTAATAAACTTTCATTGCAATTGAACTAAAACAAATGGGTATATTATTTCTATTACCACTAACTACTAACTTCCACAATCACTGTAACTACCATGGCCACTAGTTACTGATGTTCCATTTAGTGAGGGCTCAGAACATGCTAGGCACGGTTTTAAGCACTTAATTGGCATTATTTCATTTAATATTCCCAGTAAGTATAATTACCATTTTACAGATGATAACATTGATCCCTAGCTTATCCAAGTTGCACAGCTCATAAGGGTCAAAGCTAGGGCTGCAATCTGGGCCTATCAGCAAAGTGCATGGCTTTCACTGCCCTGCTATACCGACTAGATCATGGGGTCTCAAAGTGTGGGCCCAGAGCTGCAACTGCAGCTGCAGCATCACCTAGGAACCTCTTAGGAATACAAATTCTCAGGCCTCCCCCCAGAACTACTAGATCAGAAACTCTGAGGGCTGGCTAAGCAATCTGTGTTTGGATAAGCTCTACAGGTGATTTTGATAACTGCTTAAGTTTTAGAATCGCTGTCCTAGAGCAAGCATGAATATTTATGTACAAATAAGATTCTGATGTCTATCATTTTCTAACTCAGCAGGAATAATGGTTAAATAAGCTTTGCTTAATAGAATGAGAAACCAAACCACAATTGCTAGCATCGGTTCCATCGCTATGATTATTCTCTATTTCACACAATAAATTAATAACTTAGAACTTAGTTATATGTATGTCTCAAAATAAAATACAACCATAAACCTGACATGATTAATCATTAATATCAAAATATGTTAGATGTCGAACTGAACTATTATATTTTAACCAAACAATAACCTTAACTTCAATGATAAGCAAGAGATTAAATCAGATAAAGAAATTCTGAAGTCTATAGGAAATGGTATTATGTAACAGTAAAATATCTTTTGTGAAGAGATGATATCACATTGTTAGAAAATGTATGGCTATAAACACAATGGAAAAGTACAATAAACAGATTTCAAATATTATTTAGGATGAAGAAAGAATTTCGGTATGAAACTAAATTCCATTATTTTTAACAACTCTAAATATTTAGATAGTTCGTAGTACTTTTATTAACCCTTGGAATGAATAAGATCCATTCTTCATTTTATTTTTTTAAATGTAGTTTACTTTTCAAGCTTTTTAGCACCATGGAAAATAATAAAACTAAACATATAATCAAAATAAAAAAACTAGAGCCTTAATATTTAGCAACAGTATAAATGAAGAGACTGAAGAACTGAAGTTAGTCTTTTTTGCTCACACACACAATCGCACCCCCCAGCACCACCAGATTTCATGGTCCTAGAGAGAAGACAGAGATAATATTATCCTTACCTAAGTAGTTTTGATCTTATTATTGTTTTTGCTTTTGTTTTGTTTTTTTGTTAGGGTGGTAAAAAAAGAAAAAGTGTTGTTTCAGACACACAATAACGAACCTTATTTACATAAAACTTTCAACTTTTATAGTATTTCACTATCCATCACTTAACACATCATCATTCCAAAGCTAATTTGGCAAATATCATTGTACTTATTGAATACTGAGGAAATGGAGGCATGAAAGACTCATTATCTTGCCCAAGGACAATCCAATAATTAGTGACAAGGTTAAAATTAGAGTTAGCGACTAAGGTTCCTGTCTTCCAGCTCAGGGCATTTTCCACCAGCTCAATGTTTCCCAAACATCAGTCATTTGCAATATCAAATCTTAGAAATTTTTGCCAGCCATGCACTATTATTTATTTAAGAGTTTATTTTTCTAAATAAACATATCTTTGGGGCTTAAATAAATTCATTTTAAAAGATAAATTTATGTTGCTACCATAATTAAAGAGACAGTATCACTAGTCATAAATAGAAGATAACTATAAGAACAGAGAACAAATTAATGTTTTTAAAGTATAGCTAAATACTGTTTGTTTGCAGAAAGCTTTGGCACTCCTGGCTGACTCTCTTTGTTGCAAAGGGGAATCATAACTAAGGGAGGTATTAGAAGCACACTAACACCAGACTGAGTCTTTTTACTGGAAAGAATCAGAATTGAGGAAAAAATTAAGAAGGGAAAAAGTTTCTTATGATGTGATTTCTGAGTCCCACATGCCTAGATCTATTCAAGTTCCATGAGAAGCACATGTCCCATTCCTTAGGCGTTCCTCATCAACCAAGAGCTTACCAATGAGTGGGCCACAGAAAATGGGAGTCCCATGAATGGGTTGGAATTTCCCTAATATTCTGCACCCCTGTGCCCTCAATCATTAGGCTAAACAACCACAAGCAACCTGCACAATTGTCCCAGGGTACTGTACAGATCTTGTCATATTCTCTAGGTAGCAATGCATCAATTTACCCTAATGCAAATCCATTTCCAAATTCCCTAAGTGTTGAATGCATTCCAGCTGCTCAAAATGGTGTATCATAAACACGCAGAGCTTAGTACATAAGGGATTGCCCAGGAAGCTATTTTCTGAATCCAAATTCAAATAACAAGGCCAACTCCTTAATTTGCATTCACAGAGACAGTATAGCACTGGATGGTGTCATTCCTTAATTTATATTCACAGAAAGAATATGGCATGGGGTAGTGTTATTTATTAAGTAGTTCTGTCCTTTGAAATGCAGTATTAGTCTTGAATATATTTGTTGACAATAGAATTTAAGCTCTGCATAGAATGAACTTTAAAATAGTATTAATATATATGCTTATATTTTTACTTCCAATTTTATTTATATTTCAGGCTTATATAAATGGATGGTCATTTTCAAAAGGTTTATTGGCAATATGAACCAGGGAGCACTTTCTTTTTAACTATCCAGAAGAATTTTTCATATGATAACTGCAATCTAAAAGAACTTTTTAAAAGTTTTTTTTTTTTTTTTAACTTAAATTTTCATGGACACTTACCTCCAGAATAGACCTACGGAGACATCTTGTCCAATCTTATAATTTAACAGAGAGAAAAAAACAAAAGCTAGAGAAGTGGTTATAACTTACCCAAGACCACTCAGGCTAATTAGTAACAGGCTAGAAATAGAATCCATGTCCTTTTATACCGCGTCCAGTGTTATTACCAGTTTGATACTGACTTTACTTTTGAAATCCAATGACTAGTAAACAACAGGTTGCAGTTCCATGGAAAATTAGTACAGAGAAAAATAAATATATCTGAATTCCTGGTTTTATTCACTTTTTTTTAGTCATCAATTAGCTTGAGTTACAGAATTAAGGCTATGAAAAAAGAGTTCCTAGACTTACCTAGCATTCTTCACATAGTCACTGAATGAATACCGTGCAGTGTGTACTAGTTTGTAAAAGCATACAACTACAATTCATACATCTATTACACTTAATTGGCTATGTCACTAAAAGTAACTCCTACATTTTGGTCTGTTTCTACATATTTTCATCTGTACAGAGATTTCTTGATTATTTAGTTTTGTCAAAAGCTCATGAAAATGTTAGAAAAGTATCCTCTCCATTGTTAATGGGAGCAGAAATCTGTCATTTTATGCAATAATATGTAAAAAATTTATTTTTTTGAAATGACTTCTTTTTCCTTAGGTTTTTAGTGTATGTAAATTGCCAAAATAGGATTTGTTGGCACTCATTTGCTTTTTAACAGTTTAAGACAACTTCATAACTTCAGAACATTACAAAGTGGCCAAGCAAATTAATACTTACGAAGGGCAAAAAAAAAACATTGCCAATATCTACATCAAAGGTTATACATGGGGCTTGTTTTTTGAATATGCATTATGGCTAATATATAAACAGAATTCTGAAAAGGTCTATTAGTAGAACACAATTTTGAAAACTTAACAACCTGATAACACATATTTAATGAAATGACATTTAAATGGTCTGGAAGTAGTTACAGTATTGGCATCAAATAAAGTCTTTAGAGAACTATTTCTCAAGCTACCTGGGATGGGAAACATTTTTATTCCAATCTTTCAAGGACCAATAATTGTAGAATATAATAAAACAAGTTAATAAAAAATAAAGTAAAAAGATGCAAAATGCAAGTCCCAACTTTTATTACTACGTTCAGCACACAAAATTACATTTTGAATTAGATGTCATGTTAATATCAAAATATTACAATAGGTTTTAAATTCTTACTCTCAATTTCTGTACATATTTCATTGTGGACAGGTAGCAGTTGGTGGAATAAACTTTGAATAACACTATTTTAGGGGACTATATTCCTATGTATTTCCCTTTATAACATAGCACCTTATGGGTCTTAGTAAGTTATTAGTTTTTGCTTACTTTATATACTATCAAGTCCTTTTTTTTTTTTTTAAGAGACAGAGACACAGTCTTACTCTGTTGCACAGGCTAGAGTACAGTGATATGATCATAGCTCACTACAGCCTCAAACTCCTGGGCTCAAGTGATCTTCCCACCTCAGCCTTCTGAGTAGTTGGGATTACATGGTGTGCCACCATGCCCAGCTAATTGTTTTTATATATATTTTGTACAGACAGGGTCTTGCTATGTTGACCAGGGTGGTCTCAAACTACTGGGCTCAAACAATTACCCCACCCAGGCCTCCCAAAGTGCTGAGATTACAGGCCCGAGCCACCATGCCCAGTCCCTACCAAGTCCTTTTTTAAAAAAATTTAAAAAATTTTAGTTGACGCATAATAATTGTACATATGTAGGGCGTACAGAGTGATATTTTGATATGTGTATGCAATGTGTAATGATCAAATCAGGGTAATTAGCATATTCATCACCTCAAACGTTTATCATTTCTTTGTATTGGGAACATTAAAAATCCTCTCTTCTAGCTATTTGAAAATATACAATAAATTACTGTTAACTATCGTCACTCTGCAGTGCTATAGAACACTAGAACTTATTCCTTCTAATTAGTGGAGGAATTAATTTTGTATGTGTTAACCAACAGGTCTCCCTATCTCCCCACCCCACTATGCTTCCAAGCCTCTAGTAACCGTAATTCTACTCTCTATTTCTATGAGCGTAACTTTTATCCCTGTGTGGGAACATGCAATGTTTATCTTTTTGTGCCTGACTTATTTCACTTAAAATAACGTCCTCCAGGTTAATCCATGTTGCTGTAAATGATAGAATTTCATTCTTTTTTATGATTGACTAGTATTCCATTCTGTGTGTGTGTTTGTATACATACATATCACATTTTTAAAATAGTGTCAGAACAACTGGATATTCTTATAAAGAAAAATGAACAAGACCTCTATCTCTTATCATATACAAAAATCAACTCAAAATGAATTACAGACTTGAATGTAAGACCTGAAACTATAAAACTACTAGCACACAACGTAGGGTTAAAACTTCAGGCATTGGTCTGGACAAAGATTTTATAGATAAGACTTCAAAAACACAGGCAACAAAAGCAAAAACAGAAAAATGATATTATATCAAACTGAAAAGCTTTTTCACAGCAAAGGGAAAAGTCAACAGAGTGAATAGATAATCTGCAGAATGGGATAGAATATTTGAAAATTATTCATCTGACAAGGGATTAATATCCAGAATATATAAGGAACTCAACAGCATACACACAAAAAATCTAATTAAAGGTGGGCAAATGATCTGAATAGACATTTCTAAAAAAAAAGACATAAAAATGTTACAAACAGGTATATGAAAAATGACCAACATCACTACTTATCAGGGAAATGAAAATCAAAACCATAATGAGATATCATCTCACCACAGTTAGAATGGCTGTCATCAAAAAAACAAAAAATAACAAATGCTAGTGAGAACACGGAGAAAGGAGAACTCTTATACACTATCAATGTGAATGTAAGTTAGTGTAGCAACTATAGAGAACAGTATGAAGTTCTTCAAAACACTAAAAATAGAACCATTAAATACCATATGATCCAGCAATCCCATTACTGGGTATTTCCTCAAAGGAAAGGAAATCAGTATATCAAAAAGGTACCTGTACTGCCATGTTTATTTCAAGTGCTTTTTAATCACAAAATTGTGTATAACCAATTTATAGACATTTTAAAACTATTAGGTGAAAAAAATGCCTTCTCAAGATGAATTATCCTAAATAGTTGTGACAAAAAATCCAGAAAAATGCTGAGGAGGTTGGAAACAATTCTAAAGGCAGCATGAGACTATAGATATTTTAAAAGCACATCAGGAGGGATGTTCATATAGACTGAAGATAATAATGTTACCTTAAATAGAATAGAATTTTATAATATTCAAAATGTTTCAGGCCCTTTATAATAACCCTATAAGGTAGATCAGACAAGAGTCATTATCCCAACAATACAAATGAGGAAACTGTTTTTGATATCTTAAGTGTGTTATCAAGGTCACATGGCTAGTAAGTGAATAAGCAACATCATAAGTGGTATTATTTGATGCTTGATTTGGTACTTTTTCTACTACACTACACCAATTCTGGAGATTTCCTATAAATATTGTCATTCAATGGACCTCACCTGTAGAAAAGAAAATCAATGTGGAGGCAAAGGAGCAATAGTTTTGTTTTAATGGAACAGTATATTTTAATGCTGTAGCAATTTGAAAATTAATAATGAAAACTAAATGTTTTCTCCTACTTGGAAAACAGGGAGTCAGAGCATTCTGTGTTAACAAGCTGCTCAAAGGCATCAGATATCTTGGAATTAGTTTAACACTAACTTTGTACAAAGATGTTCTCACTCTTGTAGTGATAGTGTCAGCATGTTTGGTGCACGTCTGTGAGAGTTTCAGCACCTCCACATGAGAGCTGGAGGAAGCCTGATGTTTTGGCCACGCTTGCTTCAGTATTATACCTGTGTGTGATAGTTAATTTTATGCGTCAACTTGACTGAGCTACAGTGGGCCTACATATTTGGTCAAACAATCTGCTTTCTGTGACACCAAAAGCAGATTGTCCTCCTTATTGTGGATACACCTCATCTAATCAGTTGATGGCCGGAATAAAACAAAAAGGCTGACTCTCCCTAGAGTTAAGAAAGAATTCCTCCTGTCTGACTGCCTTTGAACTAGGACCTTCTATTTAATTACTTATTTTCCTGCCTTCAGAACCTGACTCTTCCCGGGTCTCGAGCCTGCCAGCCTTTGTCGTGGAACTACACTGTTGGCTCTCCTGGGTCTCCAGCTTGCTGGCTGAAGATTTTGGGACATGTCGGCCTCCATAATCTCATGAGTCAATTCTATATAATAAATTGAGAGAGAGAGAGAGAGAGAGAGAGACGGAGGGAGGGAAGGAAGGAAGAGAGAATATTGGTTCTGTTTCTCTGGAGAACCATGACTAACACATGTATTAGTTTTGTCAAATCTGTATTGCTACGAAAAAATAAGGATACGTGCTCAGCTCTGACCTTCACCCTAGGACTTCCGCCTACTCTAGCCACAAAGCCATTGCCCTGGACTAGGCAATGTGAGACGCACAGCCTTACCTTAAGATAGGTGCTCTAGAAGCAAAAATCCAAGGTAATGCATCAAAGACCAAAGGGAACAGTAAAGAAGGTCTGCCAAGAAGTAGGCTTTCACTCCTAAATGGTACCTAATAACATGCCTTCTGTCCTGTTTGCTAATCAGTGAAGGGGGCCCTCTGTTTTCAATTACCTGCAATTGTTTTCAATTTCCTTAAAAGAGAAAAGGTGATTTCTCTTCTGCTAGTTCCACGTGGTGATGGAGTTAGAGGAGGGTGACTACCAATTATTCCTCCCAAAGCAACAATAAGAATAATTTGCCTAAAATAAGAACCATTTCCCCAAGGAACACCTGTTTTAAAAGCAGCATTTAATTATTTCAGATATAATGTAAGCACAGCATCAGCAATTGGAGTTCATGTCCTCAAGTTCAATTGGAAGGTTTAATTCTGGAGAACAAACTCAGCAAGGGCCTGATTGTGAAATGCTGCCCGCTGCTCCTGACGACTGGGGCATTTGTGCTGTTCTTTAAGGCTCGGGCTAACTTTGATTTCTCTATCAACTGAGCAGCCTTGAATTGAGATGAGCAGCAAGTGATTAAATGAGCATCTTGAATCTTTATGACTAGATTTGAATTACCTGTGGTCCTGGAACAGGTGGCCAGATTGGATCCCTGGCTTTGCTTGACTTCTCCCTCCACATGCACCTCCTGAACTCGAACTCAGTATCACCAGTTATCAGCCCTGATGTGATGGTTTCTCCTGTGAGAAAATGCTAAATTAACATTTTACAATATTGAGATCTCTCTATAGTTTTATTGTAATGTATTACTATATCACAAATATGTATGTTTTGTACTCAGGGTCCTGATGGTCAAAAATGAGAACAGGAAACAAAACTATAGAGAACTACTCAATATTGTAAACAAATCACATTTTCTCAGAGTCTAACTCACTACGCTAAAGGGGGCTCCCCAGGGATGTCTATTTTATCCACCTGCTGTGAACTCTGGGCTAGAAAGTTGTCACCTGATTTGCTGATAATGACCATAATCCTTCTCCAAACACCTATGGAATTATGGAAATGGCATGATGATAGCCATAAGTTAACTATGATACCCTACTAATTTCTTCGGGAATAACCACCACAACACATATAAATATAGAACAGATGCAAAACATTTTTGTATCTTCTGCCTAGAATATGACAGCTTAAACCGGCCGCAGCTCACTCAGATCCATATTTAGGATACACACACAAATGCATCAGTGAGACGTAAAACATGTTAGGGGCATGAACATCCATTCAAGGGAAACTATTTTTGTTGTAGTCTATGTAAATGACACCCTCAAAACACAGCAGAAGTGGTAACTCTTGGAATGATGCAACAAAGCCCATATGGCAAACACTATGTCCTACAAAATTAGGGCTGCCTATCTGATAAAAGATACCCTGTAAAGTTTGAATTTATGATAAACAACAAATAATATTTTCTGTTATAAGCATATCCCAAATATTACATAGGGCATACTTATACTAAAATACTCATTGCCACATAGAATTAATAGTAATATAACTTTATAGAAATTATTCATTGTTAAGATTCATACTATGACCTTCTTATGGTATGATATTATCGAGTATATATTCTGAATTTACCATATGTCAGACATTGTGCTTTAAAGTCATTTAAATTCATTATATTTTTATTCCTTAAAACAACCCTTGAGGAAGATACTATTAATATTCCCATTTTACGTGTGAGAAAGTTGAGGTTGTAGGAAGCTATGAAATTATCCAAATCACATGGCTGCTAAGAAGCCTAACAAGAATTCAAATCCAATTGATGAGATTTCAACATAAACAGTGTATTTAATGGCTGGCTCACAACTTTTTTTGAGAGATCAAGGTGAAAAATCCACTGTGAGATGGATTCGTACAGGTGTTCAAAATGTATACCTGCTTAGCAATACAATTCACCTTCCTAAGAATGGGAATCATTTAATCATACTAGGGAAATAAGGTAGCAAAAGAAGATACAAGTTTATCTTATTTGTAAGGCTCGAGCAATAAAATTTCCTAAGCTACTGAGGAAAACATACCTGGCTAATTTTTTCTAACATCTATTCCACACAGAAAAGATATATATACAAAGTGAAAAATCACAGGTTTGCATACAAAATATTCTGTTGTGTTGCTGTTTTGCTTGAATCTACTTTTATTCCTAAATTGTCCAATGTCAGTTTTACAGGAAACAGGCTCTATAAAGCCATGCATATTTCACATGGTATAGACTAAGCAGTCAGCTCTACACTGGCACTTTAACAAAAAAACCAAAAAACAAATTCAACTGTATATTAAAATTCTGTCAGTCTAAGTGAAGGATGGTGTATCCTAAATTCATTTAATCCTAGTCTTTCCAAAGAGAGCCTGAACAGGCTACACAACACTTGGTACACTAAAAAAATGTGGTGTGTGGTGTGGAGAGTGTGTGAGTATATGCGTGTGTTTATCTCTCAATGAAAACTGGTTTATTAATGCAGGGTGGGACGTGAGAGGAACCTAACTAGGTGCTACTGTCTTCCTTCCATTTCTTATATTAACATGGTGACCTTGGTAGAGAAATAGCAAAGAGGAGGTGCAATACGGGGGTGAAGGTGTTCAAATGAGGTAAATCATTTTGTCTTTTAAGTGAGTACTTTTCATCATAATTGCCAGCTTTTATTTGGCAAGCACGTTATTTGTATTTTTCTTAATACTCATCAGTGGGAAAGAGATGTCTTATTCTTAATGTGACTCAACAAGGAGTTACATGATTTCACCAGGAGTGCTTAGATTATTAAATGAAAAAGGAATGCATACATCTTAGTTTGTCTCTTAGTTGCAGGTTTTCTATCTGCAGGAGTCCTGTGATTCAGGAACTAGCACACCTGAACAATTGGAGGCACTTATGGTCACAACACTAATCCAATTCAAAATCAGTTGTCGATTTACATATCTTGACTCATGGCCCTTTACTAAATGGAGCATCCACTTATTTTTGACATATTTGCTCTTGACCATTCATTCACTAATTCAAGATTTTTTTAATCTTGTAGTATATGCCAGCCCCTGAGCTAAATTCTAAGGACACAGGCATGATCAGCCATGATCTCTGCCTGCCTTACAGAGTTGAGCCTAGTGGATACTTTATAGCTAAATTTCAATAATAAAGTGCTATTTCTCATTAGCTAACCCATTAGTGCAGCCAACAGTGTAGACAGACATCTGCCCCCATCTTTTACAGTCCATAACTCGAAATTCTATTTTCCTCAAAATGGTGATTAGACAATCTAAATTATTTCTGAATGGTGTCTGAGCTACATGATAAACATGAAAATTAAATCTTGAAATATAAAATCCTTGCAGACACATTAAGCCCTAAGAAAACTACAAATGTTAATTTGGGCGTATCTATAACTATATGTTTCCATTTCATTAAAAATGATTTTGTCCATAGTCCTCTAGAAAACTTTGGGTAGGAATGATCTGTGAACATGCAGTGACACGGTGGCCCTAATATTAACTAGTTATTAACATTTCTCAGCAAATTGCCTGAACTGAAAAATGGAGATAATAATACTAACAACCTCAGAGGGTTATTGTGGGAATTCAAATGATATGATATACTAAAAATTTAGTAGAATGCCAGGTACATAAAAGAAGCTCAGTAATTCACCATTATTTCCATAGCTATTATTACATAAAGAAATTTAGAACATTGTAAGAGGACAGTTACTAACTAAATATAAGTCATGTTCATAAAAGAACAATTATCACTATTTAATATTTAGCCCATTGTGTCCCCATAGGTACAAATTTACTAAAGATTATATTAAATTATATGGAGGTGGGCATATTAAATTAATGATGAGATCCTTAAAATGTGGCTAACTGTATCAGCAAGAGAATCTAGAAACATATTACAGGGTGGGAAACATAACACTGTTCCTATCATTTATGAGCTACAAAGATTAATGATTTATTACTGGGCTCATTAATCAAAACCATGTGGCTTTTTTTTTTTTTTTTTTAAGGAGCAATTCCACTGTTCAAGTCAATTAGCTCACCAAAGCTATTACACCAAAGAAGCTGCAATGTTATTCAGGCTTCCCCGGGAGTATTTAGAGTATAAAATAAATGCTATTATTCAGAAGATACCGAATTGCTAAGCTTCTTAAATTCATACAATTGGGAACCTGCAGTACATTAAAATGCTGAAACTCATTAAGAACCTTTTTTTCCCAGCTTCGGAGTCATTGGCATTCTCAGCACTGTTAAGAACAATAAAACGCTCCTGGCTTCCAAGGAGAGAGTGACTTCCGCTCCTTCAGCTCCATTTCAATGAATCACTGAGGCAGAACTGGCACCCAGCCATTGAGACAATGACAGCTTCTGCTGGATTACCCTAATACCTGAACAGGCCTACAAAATTAGCTAATATGTTACACTAAAGAGGGGAAAAGAGAATAACTAGTGCATATTGATCATTTATCTTTACCTTCTTAGAGCTCTATTCAAAATGTTTGAGCATCAATACATAAAATGTTAGTATTAATTTTAACCCATAAAATAAAGTAAGAATCTATGAGTTCCTTCTCATATAAGTGAATTACTAAATAAAAGAGGGTAAAGGAAAAACTATGCTTAAAGTATGATAAAAATGAATAAATGTGGAAAGAACGTTGGAATTACAAAATCATCACATGGCATTCATCACAGTAATAATTGATTTAGGCAAGAATGATCAGTGGACTCCCCTGAAGCTCTGACTTGGGTGGGGCAAAGGCAATATAGGTAACCTAAACATTTGTACCCCCATAATATGCTGAAATAATAAAAAAAAAGATCAGTGGATGTCAAAACTAGTGAGTGAAAGTTTGGTGGGAGCTAGTAAATGTATACAATCTCAAAGAATCTTGCCAAAACATACTTATTACTTACAAGGAGGAAAACAGTAACTTTTCCTTGGGGATACCTGACAGACATTACCTTAAACAAGTGATTAAAGTAGCATCACTAGAGTGGGACAAATGGATACCCATGTACCTACTAATACACTACACAGAGAAGGACATCACTGCACTGTGGCATTCCCGTTAGCAATGGATAACCTGAATCTAATCATGGAAAAACATCTGACAGACCTAAGATGGGAAACCTTCTACACAATAATAGGCCTGTAATCTTCAAAATTGTCAAGATGAAAAAAGACTGAGGAACTATTGCAAATTAAAGGAGACTAAGAGGCATGTAAATGTAACATCTAATCCTGGATTGAATCTTGGATCCCTGCCCCCTCCCAAATTTTTGTTTATTATAAAGGACAGTAGTGGGATAATACAAAATTTGACTAAGTTCTATAGATTAGACATTTCTATTGTATTAATGTTATTTTCCTGATGTTGATTATTTTACTGTGGTTATATAAGTAAATGTCCTTCTTGTTAGGACATAAATTAAAGTATTTATGGATAAAGGTGCACCCTGTCTATAATTTACTCTCAAATATCTTAGAATAATAATGCCAATGTGTATATATCTACAGAGAAAATGATAAAGCAAATGTGAGAGATGGTAACAGGTAGAAAATCTGGATGAAAAACATTATATTATTTTCACATTTAAGTTTGAAATTATTTAAAAACAAAAGCTAAAACAAGTGTAAAAATAAAATAAGCAACTTATTAATCTTGATAGCCAAAATCCAAAAATAATAAAAGTATTCATCATAAATACTTTACCTTATAAGAGAAATATAAGGCAGTATACATTTTGTACTTTGCATTTAAACTGTATTCCCTCAAGACAGAAAGAATACAAAACATGGAAATCAGCATCTGCTTTCCCTAATACTGCATGATTTAATTATCATACTCAGTAACAAGTTAGGCAGTGTCCATTTATTTGGTTCATTTGTATACTACTAGCTCATTGTCTCCACTAAAGGTTTTAGGTAACATTTTGGGTTAGGTGATTTTCAGAAAGAAAGAAGATGGGGATTCAAACTGCATTCCAGGTATTAATAAGCAACAGTGAATAAAAGAAGAGCCAGATAAATTCTTTAAATGTAAACATGATTCTCCTCTACCACCACTGTGCTCACCTGACCCTGCCCAATTTTCTCCTCATAATGTACCCTGTATATGCACCATCAGAATCATTTCCTCATTAATAGACACAAAGATATACTTTTGTGAGTTTGCAACCTTATATACAACATGTGATAAAGGAGAGGTTCTATTTGAGTAATGTATAGACCAATGATTACGAAACAGGGCAATTTTGCCTCTTAGAGGGCAGTGGAAATATCTGGAGACATTTTTGGCACAACTGCAGTGAAGGGGCTGCCACTAGCATCCTACATGCATAGGAAAGTCCCCTACAACAAAGAATTATCTGTGAAAGAAGTATCTATCATGCCATGGTTGATGTACCCTGGAATTAGACTCCTTTAAGAGGAAAGAAAAAAATATATATGTATAATGTTATTATATATCTAATATGTTATGTATTTAATATATCATCACATTATATATCATATATAAATATACATAAGACTTTCAGTATTGATTTGGGTATTTTCATTATGGAGCCCTTAAATATGTGCAAGCATACACTGAGGTATAAATGCACCTGTTTATAGCTTGAATGCGACTCTTAAGCCAGATACACTTTAAAATTATGTAAAAGCAAACTTGCAAAACCAACACATTCAATTAAAATATTAATTTAGTATCATGAATAATGTCACTTTGCCAAATCTAAATTGCCACTCAAAATGCGAATATGCTACTGACTACTGAAACACTAAATATTTTTGAAATTCATAGGCTATATTCTTTGTGCCGTATGCCATTCTGATTCTTCCACTACTTTTTTCTATGAAACTTTCATCTGAGTGCAGCTTGCCAGGATAACAGCTTTCATTTGGTTTAAAAGCATCATTTACTTATTAAGTCAGCCTCTTTTTTGCTTTCTTTCCTCATTAGCCCCAGACAATGACAGTAGGCCTCCTTGGCACCATATGATTATAGATACAAATACAGACACAGACAGTGACATCAACTGGTCACCCAGATGATCTGAAATATGTTTTCATAATTTTAAAAACATTACCATAGAATGAAAACTCTCAGACGGATATATTCTTAAAAATTATTTCCACAGGCTCTGGTGAGAAAGATGACAATACAACAACAACAAAAAATTACCAAGTATTTCCATGGATGATCAATTTGCTTTCAGATCTAAAAGCACTTATGTATTAGCTATATATAAGTGTGTGTGTATAAAACGCACATATATATCCTATAATTCTGGACCAGTGAGTTCACTTCCTTGAGTCTTTGTTTCCTCACAATTTAAAAAAATAATACTACTACCATAGGATTATTGTAAAGGACACTTTGCAATGTTAATATCTTTTCTTCTTCTTGTTCTTCAGCCATGAAAAAGAATGAAATAATGTTGTTTGCAGCAAGTTGGATGGAACTGGAGACCATTATCCCAAGTGAAGTATCTCAGAATGGAAAACCTAACACCATGTGTTCTCATTAATGCGTGGGAGCTAAATGATGGGTACACATGGTCATAAAGTGGCATAAAGAACACTGGAAGCTAAGAAGGGAGGAGGGTGAAAGGGGAGTGATGGATAAAAATCTATCTATTGGGTACACTATTCTGGTGACAAGCACACTAAAAGCCCTGAGTTTAGCATTATACAACTCATCCATGTAACAAGAACACTTTGTACCCCTCATATTTTGAAATAAAAATTATAAACTATATATGGAGATATATATTCATAGGTTGTAGTGTCTAACTCATTAGATAGTCTATAAAAACCATATCTGTTTTAGTACAGTGCAAATCAGAAGTTATAGAGGACAGATACGAAGGACACAGAGGGCAAAAATCATGGCTTCCTTTTAATATTTTCTTTCCATTTCTATTTTCTGGTGAACCTTATAAAAAGTGCCAGGTTAAGACTTACAATGGCTAAATATGATATAATTTATATAGACAAAGCATTGATGAATTGAAAAGAAAAATTCTACAAAATCCATAGCACTCAAAACATTTTCAAAGAAGGCCAAAAGGCCACGTCCCTCAGGCAGGCAAGACCTTCCTGTGTACATGGTAAAGAAAAAGGGCCAGTGTGGTTGAAGCAGAGGGAGCTCGGAGGTAGTGGCATGAAATGACATTGGATGGGTAGGCAGGAACCAGCTCATATGGTGCCTTGTAGGCTGTGCCTACACACTGGGAATTGGAATTATGTTAAGTACAATCGGAAGGCACTGAAGAACGTAAGTGGGGAATGACATGATCTGATTTGCTTAAGACACAAGTTTGTGTATAAGAGAATGGAGGGCTAAGAAGTGGAGTGAGTTTCCCATTAGGTGGGGAGATACTGTGGTAGGTCAGAAGCATGTTTTGGACATAGCAGTGGAGATGGTTATAAAGAAAAGTGAATTAAAAAAATCTGTTTTGCATGTAAAGTCTACATACTTTCTGATGCATAGGATGTGAGGAATTTTGGAAAGGAAGGTTCAAGGATGAATCTCGGGGATTTGCTAATTGCATCTTTGCCTACACAGTTACCATTTACTGTCACAGAAGATAGGGAAGACCAAACTTGAGGGGGAAAATCCAGAACTCTTTTTTGGATACTTGAAGTTTGATATATGCCTATTAGACATCTAGTTTTGCCCTCTGATTCATCTGGTTTCAATTAATAAGACTAGTGATGATGGGTAAACACAGACATTCAGGAAACCTGGATCATCCTAAATCTTTAGAGGCTTAGTTTGACCCCACACATGTATAAAACTGAGTAGAAAAGAAGCATATTCTATTCACAAGGAATGCATATGCCGCATCAAGACATACTCCCTAGAACGGAGGCACCGGAATGATACCATGTCCAGATTTCTTTTTCCAGAGAACAGAAAAAGAGTTGAGCAAGGTCCCAAAGCAAATTTATAGCTAGAAATTAGATTCTCCCAGCTCCTAGTTCAATATGTCTGTCTTTATGAAAACTTAGCAGACCCTTATGAAAATACTTTCACAATGTACAAGTTCCCTTCAGGTTATTTCACTGTAGAACCTTGAACTCAAAGCCTGGTTTGTGGATCGGCAACACATGGGAAATCGTTAGAAACGGAGCCTCTCAGGCCCTACCCCAGACCAACTAAATTAGATCTGTAGTTTAACAAGGTGCACAGGTGATTCATGTGTACATAAAAGTTTAAGAAACACTGTTTTAGAAGAAGTTAAATCACTCTTGGTTTTATGAAATATTATTTTAGCATACCTATATGTTCACACAGTAAAATAAGGAAAAACACTGGCATTATACTCTCTTACATGATTAGCTAGCCCACTCTACTATTCAATGAGAAATGCTTCCATTAAAAACTAAAAGAATGTGTGCATGTACAAATTTGGAAATCTACCCAAGATACATTATTGAATTTTTTAAAAAGCTAGTTGAAGAACAGCATGCAGGGCAGTATTGCAGACCACACTCCTGATACGCTACAGCGTGAGTCCTTGGCCTACCTGACTACAACACAAGCATGGTGGATGGTCATAGGCCATTGCCAGTTTTCTTCCCAAGCACGTGCTGGGTTTCTCTGCTCTGCTTTTTCCAAAGCTGCAGAAGGTTGCTCAGCTGTGGACATGTGTAATACAAGTTGCAGGGAACATAACGCCTGGAGGCAGCTTTCAACCAATAGGGTATGGATGTAGAATGATAAATGTGCCAACCTCCCTATCTGAGGTGCATCTTACATGGTTCCTCCAAGGTTCCCCCTGGGGTTGTGCTCCAATTGCCCACAGCCAAAACCTGCTTAATAGAGCATTCTTTTTGGAGTTTTCTCCTGTCCCTCTCTCATTTTCCCCACTCCATTTCTTTTACTTTCCAGGATCAACTCCTAAATAAACTAAATGTACTCAAATGTTCATTTCAGAGGCTACTTTGAGGGGAAAAATTCTATTGCTAAAGTGTGTATGATACAGATATGTGATATACAGAAGTATAAAGACTGGAACATGCACATGAACATAGAGAAAGATGGGAAACTTTACAGATGAAAAAGATAATGTTTTTCTCTGGGGACAGATTGACAGGAGACCTTTACTTCAGATATTTGTGTATTGTTATCATTATTGACTACATTTTTATAAAGTAAAAAAAAAGATAAAAATGGAAAACATCAGAAAAAGGATCTTTTGATCCCTGTACTAAAGATAGAGAATCAAATGTCAGTGCACACTACAAAATTACATAATCACAACTGTCATCTAGTCCCTCTATGGCTTCCATTTCCCATGAGAATATGACTGATAATGACAATATTTCCCTTCACAAAGGATGGCCCTCCCTGATCTTTACGATTTTTTTTTTTCCCTGAGAAATATAAAGTGCCTGTAGTGAAATCCAAAGTTAAGATGCAGAAAAGCCACAGGGCATAAGGAAGAGATCTAAACAGGTTATTATCAATTTGCCACACAGCTAAATTATTTTTCTGCTTCTATTCCTGCTCCATTTTGAAGTCTACACCAGAATCACTAAGTCTAAATTTTACTATTTATGAGGTAAGTGAGAAAATTGTAAGAGTCCAAGCCCCACATTTTTGCACAATCCTAATGAGCCAATGGCTTCATTACTGTACACACTAAAGAATTTTTGCTTTTACAGAAATGTTAAAAAACTTTTAAAAATCAGCAATTTAGTAGTTCTGATTTAAGAGATACTAACTCATATAGATATGAAAGACAATCTGGATCTCATGGTTTTATCATAATTTTCATTTTAATGCTAGAAATCTACAATTCATATTTTAGCAATACTTGGGGTAGGAAAAGGGATAAAAAGGAAGGAGAAAATGGAGAATGGGGTTATTATAGAAATGTATGCATAAGCTTAACACAACGTATAGCCAAGAAAAACATCCATGACTAGAAGTGAAGAAAAACAAAACAAAAACTACAATAGTATCAAAAGAAGGGTGTGATTAATGAGCACTAAGTAACAATAGTAATGGTGACTACATTTTACTGAGCACATACTATATATTGTCTGTTTTAGAGAGCCATATGTGAGTCCTTTGCTTTTAATAACAACATAGAGTAATAAGCAAATATTTTGGCATGGTTATCTTTGCCCAGATATCCTAATTCTGGTAGCTATGTGAGTATATCTAGAGGATATATTTCAAGCAGTAGAATTACTAGATAAAAAGAAGTACAAATTTAATACATCTCAGGTATTTCCCAAAATTTGTACCAATTTATAAATCCACTGATGATAAGTAAAAGTCCCATTTTTCTCACACACCTACTACAGTAGTGTGGCTCATCTTTTTAACTTTTGCTGACCTATTTGCTGAATTCAGGGGTCACCTAATACCTTCAGTTCTTTGAATCATTGAAATTCAAATATCA
Source organism: Lemur catta (assembly GCF_020740605.2). Lineage (NCBI taxonomy): Eukaryota > Metazoa > Chordata > Mammalia > Primates > Lemuridae > Lemur > Lemur catta. The sequence goes on from NC_059128.1 coordinate 151,594,025, forward strand.
TATTGTAAGACTCTTTTAAAAAATGTCCTAGAAATAATAAGGCAGAACAAAAGATGAAAAAGTATCAAAGGGTAATCAGACCTGTTTGGGATTTGCAAAGGCCATGTGAGTATATATACAGAAGAAATGTGCACAGATATGATAAGGAATTGATGAACTAAATTGGACAAGCCCTTCATTGAACACTTACAGTTTTCCAGCACGTAGTATACCCTGAACAAAATGATTTGTCACTAGAGAACTGGGCCCCTGGTTTCACTTCTAACCTTCAGATTGGTTTTTCATTTCTCAGTTACCAGGTCTATGGAATGAAGCTAATGGGCAATGAGGATTAAGGTGGTTGTACATTGAACATACAGGGGAGTTCTCCAAGGGAAGATGCTGTCAACACAATTCACTATTCAAATGTGTGCTTAGTTCCATGGTTGGAAGAGAGTAAGCATTAATTTCAGGGAAGTAACAGCAGATAGACTTACAACTTTAGGAAGATCTGCTTGAATTAAACTGTAGGCAGAAATTTTGTAGAAGTATGGAAAGGCACAGTTATAAAAATATGCAGTATGTTATACAGAGAAAAGGGCATAGATTTGAGTTATAAAACGCATTTTACTAACTTGACTGGTCACTTAGTCTCCCTGAATCTCACTTTTCTCAGCCATAAAAGAAGCACACTATACCAATATCACAGATTCACTAGTCGAATTAGGTGAGGACATTTATGAAATGCTGGACGGTGCTTGGCATATATGGGCCCCCCTCAAGTACCCCTTGGATTTCACATTGGTTCCTTAAAGAAATTAATCTTGACCAACTGGAGGACATTATTACAAAATTCATAAAGAACAGGGAAATCACCTTCTGGAAAATATTTTTTGAACCAAAATTTCAAACAAAACCACTAATTGGGTAAAAGCAAGGGATTAACTCAGAATTACCTGCAAGAAGCTGTTTGCTTTTATTTTTTTCCAAGAAATTAAAACAATTATCTATTATCTATGGGTGATAAAACTACAGAAGGTCCCCTTGTGCTTTGTAACATGGAGAGTATTCAGCTCGCTACCCAAATAATCAGACTTAGGCCCAGGAAAAAAGGTTTGCCTCAAGGCCTGTAACTGCTAACTTCTATCATACTTATCATGGGCCAAGTTTCAGAAAAAGCCAACATTCTACATTGCCTCCATATCTTCATAGCTCTTATTTGAGAGAGAGGCAGTGTGTGTGTACACGTATGCACACACATACCTAAATATCTAAACTACTTTATACAACCTAAGCCTACCTAACATGCTAAATGGGAAAAAAAAGTAACTTATTATGCTATATCTATATTTCTCTCTAACTTAAATATACATAGAGAGAGAAAGAGAAACAGTGAGAGAGAGAGAGCATGAGTGCAAGATAAGAGGAGATTTATTACAGGAATTGGCGCACGCAATTATGGAAACCAAGAAGTCCCAGGACATGCTGTCTGCAAGCTAGAAAACCAGGAAACTGGTGTTATAATTCAGTCCAAGGCCAAAGGCCTGAGAACCTGGGGGTGCTGCTGATGTAAGTCTCAGAGTCTGAAGTTTAAACCTGAAGTTCTGATGTTCAAGAGCAGGAGAAACTCGTCCCAGTTTCAGAAGAGACAGCCAATTTACCCTTTCTCCACCTTTTTGTTCTATTTGAACTCTCAGCAGATTGGACAAGTCCTGCCCACATTGGTGAGGGCAGATCTTCTTCACTCAGTCTACTGATTCAGATGCCATTCTCTTCTAGAAATATCCTCACAGACATACCCAGAAATAATGTTTTACTACCCATCAGAGTATCCCTTAATCCAGTCAAACTGAGACCTAAAATTATCCATCACAGTTAGGGATGACTTTAAATATCCTTTTTCAAAAACAGAAACAACCTCTTTCTTATGGATCTTCTTCTTGGATCTTATAATGATCCAAAAAAACCAAATTAATGGAGAGTTTCTGATTCTCTAAACCACAGACTTGATTCTGGGAGAAAATATTTTTCTATCATAATTAATCACATAAAGAAGAAAAAAACAGCAGCAAAGTGATCACCTAAAAGCATAGTGATTCCATTAATTACAAGCTACCCAAAGAAATATGAGCAGTTATCATCCATTGAATGTTAACTCCTTTAATAGTTATGCTAGTATTCATTTTCATATTGGTAAATAATGTGGTTGGTTTGCTTTATTGCTCTCTCTTTCTTCAGTAACTAGCATTGAGCCAGATGTTTGCTCAGTCACAAAAGACAATGGCTAATCTTATAACCCTGCCCAAAGTTGAGAATTGTCTGTTCTATTTATTAGGTTAAGACCAGGATGTGCCAAAGATTAGAGTGTGTGCATGGAGCCATGGGAAGAGTGTGACCCCTGGAGAAGAGAAATGGATTGTGGCCTGGCTTTTGCCATGAACTCATTCTGAGATCCTGGGTTAGTAGTTTGACTTCTCTTGGCTCGGAATTTTCTGCATCTGTTTGAAATGATTGGATTAGGTGGTCTCTAAGGTCCTCTCAAGTTCCAATTTTCATGACTGTATCCATCAGGCAACCTCTTAGGCCATGCTCCAAGTTCCTTAGAGGCCAGAAACATGACCCAGTTATTCACACTCAGGCCAAGTGCACAGACCCAAACCATCAAAACTTTCTTCCCAAACATGTTCAGAACAGCTCAGAGAGCCAATGGATATAGGGGAAACCATTTCCAGGAACAGTGTGTCTAAGGCACACATTCAACAATGGGCCAAAATTACACATCAAATTGGTAGAGGAGGGGTCATCAATCTAATCAAGTGCCAATAAATGGGGAAAATGACACTAAGCTTTGGACTGGGTTATAATGAGAGTTGTTTGCAGAAATGGCTGCTATCCGAACTAATACTCTGAGAAGGATGACCCAATATTTGGGAACAGTTATGGAAAAGTTTAGAGCTTAAAGTTCCTAGGTCTTTGTTTATCTTAGCTATATCAATTGGGTTAAGCACGCTGAGGTATAACGTTTTGGAGAAAAAGGATTGGAAACACTAGGGAAAAAATAATCACTTGCATATTTTAGAACACTTTAAAAATTTAACTATATAAAACACATTTAAAAATCACAGATTTATAACAATGAAAATTTTTAGGTCATGTTAATCAGCAATTACATGGCTCAAAACCTGCCCTTTAGACACCACTTTATATTGACTCATGCATTTTTAAATAACATTTCATTGTTTTTATGGCATAAATGAGAAAAAAAAATTTCCTTAGGGGAAGCAAATTTTTCTTATTACAGAATGTGCTTAGGTTAAAAACGTTAACAGCTCATGGATGAATTCATTAGAGCAAATTATAATAAATTTGTCCTTAGGATTCATACTGCTCATCTCTTTCTTCATAAGAAAATAAACATCATGAAAGTGGACATATGTCTATTTTCTGTACTACATTAGTCTCCCCTTATCTATGGTTTTGCTTTCTGTGGTTATAGTACCGTACAATAAGATGTTTTGAGAGAGAAAGAGAGAAAAAGAGAGAAAGAACATTCACATAGCTTTTATTATGGTATGTGGTTATAATTGTTCCATTTTATTTATTTTATTATTATTGTTAAGCTCTTACTGTGCATAATTTATAAATTAAACATTATCATACATATGTATAAGGAAAAAACATAGTACATATAGGGTTTAGTACTATCTGTGTTTTAGGAACCCCTGGGGGTCTTGGAACATAGTCCCTTGGGACTACCATATGCTATAGTTAGTGTCTGACACAGTGCCTAACACAAAGTAAGTACTCAAATATTTTATGATGAATGAACTAATGTCTCTTGGCATATATTATAATGGCTATATAAACAATTGTTCACACTGAGAAATTCAGGAATTAAACCATTTCCATAAGACATAGCATTAACTTAGTGCCAAGTAATAAAAAATATGTAAAGAGAAGCCTGATACTTCTGGAAGCCTCCAAAGAGAAAAAGAACACCTCAAACTCAATTTCAGAGGTTTCAAAAAAAAAGCAGTGACATGCATGACCTGACAGTTAAACTGGATGAAGAAAATTCTCTAAGATGAGACAGATTATGATTTTTATCTCTGAGTTAGCACACTATGTTTTCAGTTGAAGCTGATTCTATTCCTTTAGAGCAGTGATGTCCAAGCTTTTTGGCACCAGGGACCAGTTTCATGGAAGACAATTTTTCCATGTATGGGGTAGGGGGATGGTTTGGGGATGATTCAAGCACATTACATTTATTGTGCAGTCAAACCTCTCTGCTAATGATAATCTATTATTTGCAGCTGCTCCCCAGCGTTAGCATCATTGCCTCAGCTCCACCTCAGATTATCAGGCATTAGATTCTCACAAGGAGCGCACAGCCTAGATTCCTCGCATGAGCAGTTTACAGTAGGGTTTGTGCTCCTATTAGAATCTAATGCCAGGCTGATCTCACAGGAGGCGTAGCTTATGCAGTGATGTGATCAGTGGGGAGTGGCTGTAAATACAGATAAAGCTTCATTCACTCACCTGCTGCTCACCTCCTGCTGTGTGGCCTGGTTCCTAGCAGGCCACGGAGGACCTGTACAGGTCCGCAGCCTGGGGGTTGGGGACCGTAGCTTTAGAGGACACAGTGCTGTCATCCACTACTGTTCAGGATATTGGAAAGAACGTAGTGCCAGTTTCAGGCTGCCTGACCCTGAATGCTATGCTTGCTACTCTCTAGCTGTGTACACTGTACTGACTCTGAGCCTTAGCTTCTCATAGGTTTATTGGGAGCTTCCTTAAAAGACTTCTGTAGAAACAGAGAAAGTATATGTGGAGGCACTAGTATATTGCCTGAACAGATAATATATGCAATGAAATTGAGTGGTTATTATCACTGAGTGTATTTATAATACCTTATTATATACTACTCACATAGAGAAAAGAATATTTAAACTTAGCATTCCTAATGAATGTCTGCCTTCAAAGAAAAAAAAGGTCCTTATAAATTCATAATGCCTGAGCCCTTTCTATTTCCAAGTCTGAAAAGACAAATAAATAAAACTTCCAATAACAGAAAGGTGAACTTTAAAAATCAAAAGGGCTTAAAGGGTTTCTTCTTTGAAAATTTTCATATGTGTAACAACAAGTTCGAATGGGTAATGCCAATTTCTCACATGAATCATCTCTTTCCATTTGATTTATTTCCATTTCACGAGGAAGTTATGAATGTAATCTGAAAAATGGCAACTTGTTTTTCCCTCAAGTGTCTTTCAACTATTCCTTCACTTGACTACCCCCAAATCCACTTTACTGCCTTTTAATATTCTTTGTGACTGATAAAATATCAAAAAATGACTTCTATTCAAGATAATGCTTTATCTTTATGATTACATATGATTATAGCTTTCTTAGAGTAAGAAGCAAATGTAAATATAGACTTTTTTCAATTAGCCACAGGCAGTTTATTTAAAAGTTAGATTTTAAAGTATGCATTATATAAGGCATTTGTATTCAAACGTAAGAAAAAAGTACTTTGGGGACAAACATAAATGATTCTTGGTAATTCATTGTTTTAGTGTATATTGGCCACCACTGCCCTGCATTGCAGATAACTGAATTGGCAGCATCAGTGAGTACTGATAATGAAGGCAATAACTCTCTAAAATCTTAAATCACAGGGTAGAAGTATTTCAAAAGGCAAAAATTCATAGGGCCATGCACATAACTCAAACACTGTAAGAACTTCATTACACTAAAGCCAATATACTTCTCACAAAGCGGAATACAGTCTTTTGATTTTCTTCAACCCCGTCAGGAGCTAATGCTTGATCCCAGATGAAAAGATAAAGGATTGGGACCTTCCTTAGGCCCATTCACATAACATTTCTGTACTTTTAATGTTAGCTGTGAAGTTGCTAGCATTGCTAACAAGATCCATCAAACATAAAACGGGGTCACAATCCTACAATGTGACTGTAATTGCAAACAATCAAGTACAAGAATTCTAAATGTGACTGATGACTTGTTGGCTGCAGATTGGTTCCCTTGGGAAGCCGGCCCTGAGACGGAGTCCAGAGTGTGTTGTGTGTATTAAGGAGAGATTTGGGGACTGTCACCTGTGAAAGGGAATGTAGGGAAGCAGGAGTGAGCAGAGGGAGAAATCAAACTGTGATGCAGGTCTGACCCCAGCAGGCCCCAGTGGGAGTTAGAATGGTCCTTACTTTTCTGGAGTTGGGCAGAAATGGCCAGGCATAAAATAGAAGCACACTGATCAGTTGTTGGATATGGCCCACCCCGCTAACCACATGACAATGGGGCAACTGGCTTTCTGCATCTGGGACCATTCCTTTTAGGCATTGAAGGTTTTCTGTCAACGGCCCTCTCAGTGGCTAGGGCAACAAGTTCTCTGAAAGGGTGTGTGGTTTGCATGTCACAGTGTCACCATATACTTCAAAACTTCCAAGTTAGATAGAACCTCTTAGTATGATTTCTGATAGATCTGCCTGAAACAGGTGTGGGGATCCCACCCGTAGTCTCTGCTTCCCATCCGAGAGGACTGGCTTGGATCTGACCATTCCACCACTGATGAGCGGTAGTTGTTGCCAGAATCACCCCAACCACCAGAGACGTCTCCCAGCAGGAGTATCAAATCCAGAAAATGAAGTAAAAATTAAATTTACACAGCTTTAAATAATTTCTTAGTGAGAAAAATAATTTCTCACAAGATCTAACTCCCACTCTGTAGGGATTACACTATTTATTATTTTATTTTCCAAAATAGAACACCTGTTGCAGTCAATAATTTGTGGTAATTCTTAGTATTCTTGCCCACACTTAGAGCCAAAAGTACCCATGCCCTGAAATGGTGACTACTTTAGGTCAGTGACTTAGGTGAGTGACTTAGGTCAGTGACTATTTTATAACATAATCAGCATGCTTCAAAACTTTCTACCTGATATGTAAATGAAAACTAGAGATAATCAGTACTAAAGGTCATCTTCAATCTATTCTCTTGCCTCTTGAATTCTAAAGGAAGGTTGTTTGGGAAATTGGCCTCCTTCTTGTATGAAGTATCATGTGAGGTGTCAAGTGTTAAAGAATTAAAAACAAAAGTAGCATACATTGCTGTCAATCGGTAGGGGCTTTGGTCTGCTCTTAGTTGCAAAAGACGTGATGCTTTCTCAATGGAAGGAGCAATTAGCCCATGTCAGGTCTGCCACCAGGAACGCTTGACACTATCACACTTGAGGGCCATCCCACAGGCTGAGCCAATCACTCGATGTTCAATAGAACTTAACAATAAAATACACCACAATAAAAGTGTCGGCTGAAAGCATCATGACATATAAAAAGCTGTTTGTATTTTGTAGGCTTTCTAAAATGAAAAACCTTGACCTGTCTTTTCTCAAATGGGCTTACTGGCACTTGACAGTCTTTCCATTCCTGCCCTCGTTTGGCAAGAAACACAGTAAGACATACTCCCACGGTGGAGAGAAATGGCAGCAGACCAAAAAATAAAACTGTCTTTGATTTCTGTAAACATGAATTGTGTCTAGCTTGGCCTTATGTGCGTTTGAAGGAATAGACAAAGAAAAAACAAGGCATACTTTTTCCTTATGGGAAAGACAGAAAAACTGTCAGCTTTTTTCTTTTTTGCAAAAGAATTATTTAGTTGTTTTTCCTGTCAGATGTTTCTTTTATTTTTATAGTGAAGACAGTGATAATCCATTGCTATAACTTATGAAAAATAATTTTAACATGGAATTGTATTTTCAAAATGAACAGGCCTGGAAAAGATGGCTCTTTAAATCAAAAAAATAATTTTTTAAATTATATTTATGGGAATGTCATTAATCCCTGATTTACATTTAAATATTCTTGCTATAAGGATGAATGTTTTTGTTCACCCAGTGAGTAAAATTTGCCCAGGCACAAAAGTAGACTCGGATTTATTTCACACAACTCAATTCGCTTGTTGCAATAATCATCTTTAAAAGAGTAGTGTAAAGGTAAAACGTTCACAAGAACAAAGTCCACATCTGTTTTGTAAATCATTCTAAGTACCATCTTGACACATAGCAGGTACTTGACAAATACGATTACTATCTTCAAGCATATTTCTTTTTACAAATTTGCATTCCTTTTAAGAAAGTTCCAAAATTGGTGATGTATTAATATTTCCTGACATCGGAAATTCAGGGTTCATGATGCTTGTAAATGCTCTTCATTGGAAACTCTGCGAACATTAGGAAGACTTTCAAAGGCACTCCAGAGGATGACTTGACTTGCACCTTGCACAGACTACGGTAAAGAAGTTTGGTTCATCCTTATTTTGAAACAGTCTTCAAGACAGCAAAGTAAATGAACATTGGTTTTTTTGTTTTTTGTTTTTTGAAGCTATCTATGGCTTTATGATTTTTTTCTTTTACATAGAAGTAATTTAAATTTTGTGAGGGGAGGAGTGATGGGTGTATACATACATAATGAGTGCGATGTGCACTGCCTAGGAGATGGACACGCTTGAAGTGGTGGGGGTGGGGGACAAGGGCAATATACGTAACCTAAACTTTTGTACCCCCATAATATGCTGAAATAAAAAAATGAACATTGGTTTGATGTGTACATGTGAACTAGGATGGTCAAAGACTTTCAGAGCTAGATTGACTTTAGAAGTCTTCTCATTCATATTAAAATTTTTAGAAATTTAATGTAAATTGTAAGACAACTAGAAGAACCTGAAATTTTATTAAATGTTCACTATGTTAAATAGCAAATATCAGTAGTCCATTAATTATTGAGTCTGAAAGGAATTTTACTCTGGAATATAAAAGCTATTATATAGCTGTAACTCATACAATATCAAAAGAGGTTTTTTGTTGTTTTTGTTTTATTCTGTCTAATCATTAACTGATAATAAATAAACTTGAAATCTTCAAAAAAATAACAATCCTTAAAAGAGAAACTACATAGGCACTGGCATAATCTGTTTAAATGATATATGATAAAACTTTATTTGGGGACAGAAACATTATTATCAGGAAACACTTTCCAGATGTGAAAAAGCCATCTTTCATGGAAGACATTAATTTCAAACATTTTTTTCATGTCTGTTAGATTTCTCCACCCATACAAAGGCAGAGACAATTCATGTATATGCCCCATTTGAATTTGAAAAGTACATAGGTGGCCCCTTTCCATTCATTTGCCATCTTAAAGGGAGGCAACAGTGACCTCCCTGAGACCTCCAGATTATGTCAAGAACAGATAAATAGAAAACTACTTTTAGAAAGTCTGCATTTTTCCCCTTCCTCTCCAAGAAAATGGATGCAAGATAACTTTGGGGACTTCAGCTCTCCTCACACCATCTTCTATTCTTAGAGTACTCTGGAAAACCAAGAATAAAAATGTCCTGTACACTAAGGTTTCTTGGAAAAATACAGGAGCCACTGTGGTTACGGTAAGGTATCCCTTTGTTGGATACAGAGTGTTTAAATGATGGTGATGGGTTTTATGAACATCCTTCCCATTCATGGCTTCATCCCTGAAGATCTGCAGAAAGTTTCAAGAAGTCACTGGTTGTTCTCCCTGAAGAGATTTTTGTGGAAGAGAGGTATAGTGGGTATATGTTTTTATACGATGAGTTCTGCCAAATCTTGAGTCTAAGCTTCACTGAAAGGTATCCTTGGAGATGTCTTTTGTAGACAGCTCTCTTCTCATCTCCCACCCCAGTGCTGTCTGTGAAATAAACAATGAAGCAGAGCGACTGAGCCTGCTTGGGTCTGGAAGTCTTGATTATGTGTCACTCTTGATTGATGTCATGACAATATCGTAACATCCTTTGGAGAACAGAGAGCAAGTCGGGGTTATAGATACTTCAGTATTTTTAGAGATTTTATTAGAGGTGGGAGAACCACAAATATCAAAGCAAGAAATTACAATACTGGGATTATTGTCTAGAAAGCAAGTAATTATGAATGTCAGGGTCTTGAATGCTTCTGTGAAGGAGATTTTCATGACAAATTTAGGCATACAGCAGATTCACCACTGTTTATAATTTCTCTTCCTGACATTAAGTAGCAGTGTTCTCACAGTCAATGGCATATGCTTCCTTTGTACCAGGGACCAATTATTCTGTGACAACAGAATGGAAGCCTTCAGCAGGTGACATCATGTCCTTGGAGCTTCAGTGGTTCCCAATTCCTAGAACCAGCTTGCTGTGAATGACAGCCATGAAGGGAAGGCAGAGCCCTTGCTGGTATACCTGCTGTTTTGTTGAATAATAATGGAAAACTCAGCCAATACCCCTTACTCTCTTGTTTTCAGGCAGTAAACAAACCTGAAATTACCACAATATGCTACATGAGTAGTGACATCACTGTATGGAGTTAATACCACCCTAGTTCCCAAATCTAAATGCCAACTCTAGCTCCTGACATTGGCATATACTGTCACATATGGCCTCTCAGTTCTTCACCACAAACCTGCAATGTAATTATGTGATGAGAATGCTTCTCTGTGAATTAAGCTTGCATGTGGGGAAGAAATAAAAAGAGGAGGTTAGTAGAAGGATGTGGAGGTGAGTCATTGTAGGGAATGATTTAAAAAACCCACAGAAGGTAAAACAAATGAACTATATTCATTCACACAAGAAAAATAAATCTGGTAAATTTTTACATTAATTAAATTCCATTTTAACATATTTTCAATTTCATTATCTTTTCACTGACTGTGCTTAAGTATAGTACTGAACCACTTTCTCATGCTCTGGAGGGACATTTCTGACCCTGGCTTCAAAGAAAAGGAAGAGCTCCTACAGCGTGTGAGTCTTTACTTACAAAAGCAAAAATAGAGGAGAAGAAAGCAAACTTTATTTGCATAGAGTGCCACTTTTAAAAAACATGTCCTGATCCAAAGGAAAAGTTGCGGATTTACCTCATATACTTTTTGCTTTATGAAAATTACTTTTAAACTTTATATGATACTAGATTCACACACTCTTATGGATCACATATGCCAGGAAATCTTTTAACACCTTACCCTGCAATGTGGCTGTATTGACTGATCAAGTGCAACAGGATTGCCATTCACTCTGGACATGACTGAGAAGGCTATTGCTTCATTTGGTGAATCAAACAGCTCCTAGTCAAAACCTAGTATCTCGTCACACACACGAGGAAATTGATACCAACAAGCATGTTCCCTTGGAAAACCATGGGGTTGGATTTTAATTAAACCAATGGTCATGTGACAAGAATCTTGCTAACCTCATATATTGAAATTAAGATCTAACCTTGCCAAGCAATGGCCAAAGCTAATAAATGCCATGCTGGCCTCTTTTCTGAAAAATATTTTATCTTTGCATTGGAAAAAAAAATGTAAAGTAGCATTTTTCCCATTAAAAAATCTACATTCTTCACTGAGCTCTAATAATATTTTAGTAATTATTTCAATCAGAAAGTTTGAAATCAATACAGTAATTTTGAAAGTAATCTCAGTATTTTTAAATAATGATACTGCAACTATGGGGCCAAAGAAGAAAAAGAAATAACTGGTATAAAATTGGTTGAATGCTCACTAGATGCCACTACTTTACGTATGTTTTCCCACAATAATTCTATAAAATAGGCTTTATTATTACCATTTTACAGATGAGAGAACTGTGACTTTGAGTGGTTAGGTCATTTGCCCAACGTGGCAAAAATGAGTTATTTCTGTTGCTCTTGGGGGTTTGTTTTTACCTTTTAAAATATGACTAGACATTTAAAGAAAAATGTGGTAAGAGCCGAAATGCATCTGTATTTCTACACTGGAAACATTTATCCAATAAAACATTCTATGTCTACCAATCTTTTTTTGGGATATACACATGCATTTTATTTAATTTTTAATCTTTGAAACAGAAATAAAGATTAAATGACTATTTAAAGGTAATACATGTCTTTCAGAATAAAACTGGGCACCTGAAATATTGACTCTCAACCTTCTAAATCCATTCTAATGAAGTGAATTTTTACCTACTTCAATAGCAATTGACTTGGTGCAAATGGAAGAATGATAAAACATACTTTGTTATAACATAGCACTAGCAGGGTAGAACTTTAACCCAACCACTTGTACAAATATTCTGGGCATGGTGGAAATGTTAGCACACGTGAACCTATACGTACTAAGAAAGTTTTCACCCATACTTTCCATCTAATATTCAGATACCCTCCTTAAATAGCATTTGTTAAGAAGTTTCTGGCAATTGATCTCTTAAAAATGTTTGCTGTAGACAATTTTTTTTAATAATTTCACTAGCTTTTGAGTCCAATTGTCCCCCACACTGAATTAATAGACTATGTACATATATTAACCAACTTCCAGCAAAAGAGTTTTGCCTCCCTGCTTCATTATAGTTTCCATGAAGACAGTACATTCCAGTAGTGAAGTGAGTGGACCCTGGAAACAAACTACCTGATTTCAGGTCATGCTTCTAGAACTGGCTTGTTATATGGGTTCAGAAGTGTAATTTAACTATACTTATGCCTCAGTCTACACAAATGTAAATGAGGACGATGAAAATACACACCTAAAGGAGTTATTTTGAAAGTTAAATAATGTCCTGAAATGTCTCCAAATAGCATCTTTATCAGTATTAGATTAGATACATCTAATAGCATCTAATACTGACATAAACACTCACAAGTTAGTCATTACTAACCTCTCTAGGGGTCCTAATCAGGTTTTTAGTCTCCTGGTGGGTTACCAAACAATTATTCTCAAAGTTGCAGTGAGTAGGCTTTTGTTTTTGGTTGTTTGTTTAATTTATTTGGTGGAGGGGAGGGGTGACATTCTCTACTTTAAACTTTTAAACAGCTTTTTATAGTCTTCAGAATTAATTTCAAAAGGTTTAGCTAGCTTAATAAAGCCCTTTAAGATCTGGCCCTAGCTTACCTCTCCAACTTCTTTACTTTTCTCAATAACCACAATGTCTTATCCCCAACACACATGCATGCACACACATGTGAACACACACACACACACACACACACACTCATAATCTCCCTCCAGTATCCTATAACCAGATTACTTTCATGTAGCTCTCTGATTTGTCTTGTTTTCCTTCTTTCCTTTTTGAACCTCTAAACCTTCCTACAAGATATTCCCTCCTCCCATAACTACATCTTTTACTTCCCTTGGCTAATTATACCTTGTCTTCACTTTTCCTGGAAAAAAAATTCCTAAACTATTGCGTTAGGATTTCCTTTTCTGTGTCTATTCATACCATACTACAGTATTTGCCATACATAACATTCTATAATTACCAATTTTCTTGCCTGTCTAATCTAAACTCCAAGTTCCTTGTGAGCAGGTATAATTTGCTATTTATATTTTCATTCCTGGAGCCAGCCAGTCGAGTCTTTGTATAATGAATTGTTTGGGAACATGGACTCTGCAAGAGATGTAGAAAAGACGTATTCTGAAAAGAGAAATTCTGGCGCCTCCTCAGCTCATGTTCCACAACTAGCCTCCCTGGGAAGGCTTCAAACACAACACAGTTTGGTGTCAATTCAGCAACATATGGAATAGAATGAGAAAGAACTCCATATTTTTCCTATCTTCACCAAGAAATTACACTCAAGCTTATCACAGCAAAGAGCCTCCGTATTTTGATGTCTAAGTGTAACATATCTATAATAAATCTAATGGCAGATACTGAAAAGTCAGAAAAAAGTGTTCTGGGGATCAAAGAACTGAGAGAGAAGAAAAGATATCCAGAGGTCACAGTTCAGTAGTGTGACTTTATTTAGGATGTGGCTAAAACCATCTACTTTAGAAAGTCTCTTAGAAAGTTCAATAAATATAACTACGTGGTGCCTATGCATCTAATTAAATATGCCAAATCTGGTTCCTTTGTTCAGTCTTAAAGGAAGTAAAATAAAATGCTGGGCCATCATCATCCTATATACCCTTGCTAGTGTCCAGGAATAAGTGGCCTTGGCTCTCAGGGCTTGCCTCAGAACTACTAAATCATAATCAGAAGAAGGAGGTTTCACGGACAGGTAGTGTGGGTACATGTGCAGTGTTGTTTAGAAAACAAATTAGTGTTATCTTTCCTTATTTGAAATATAGCAGTATATATGGGGGTTATGTCTTTATATTATGGGGAAGTGATTAATTATAATATGATAATATGCAGACACTAAAGATGTTTATAAAGAATTGTTTTTGATATAGGTAATACATCACAATGTTAACAGGGAAAAAAGGCTATAGGAGTTTATATGTCTATATACATCTTAATCTCCTATGCTTTCAGGATTGTGGGTATGTGCAAACCGAACAAAAGTTAGAAGGAAAAAGTTAACAATATTATCTCTGGGTAATAAGATTATAGTTTATTTTCTTTTTTCTTTTTGCGCATTCTAAATTTTAGCCATTAAAAAATAGCTATACATTTGAAACCAAAAGGTACTTATATAAAAAGATCCTTTGTGTATGCTAAAGGCTCTTTACTGGGACAGCATTTCATAACAAACATCTGGAATTAAGACAATTGCCTGCCAATTGGAAACTGATTTATTAAACTGTGATGTATTCACAAAATGGAACTTTATGCATTTGTCAGAAATGAATGGGAAGTGATTACATTTGTTGTTATAAAGGGAGCACCAGAATATGTTGTTATGTGAAGACAGGTAGATAGATAAAACTACAGAAATAGTATGCCACTATTAATCTAAAAAGTAGTTAGTGGGTATGAATATAAACACATCTTTTCCTAAATTAGAAAAATTGTATTTTTCTAAATTAAAAAAATGAGAGTTAAATTGTAATTCAAGATTATTATTTTTGAGTGGAAGGCAGGAACAGGGTTGAAAGGAAAGGGATAAAAATTAGACTTATTTGAATATAGTTTGTTTTCTAAATTTTACTTCGTAATCTTGTTAATATTTTTACATAATTACAATAAAATTGAATTAAATAATAAATTTAAATCCATTGAAAGTAAGATAAAACAAATAAATAAGCCCAAAGGAGGACAAAACTGGTGGTATAAGCAAAGAGAAAAGAATGTACAAAGTAATTTTAACATATAGTAATTTGGCTGTAAATCTCTGTTAGCGTACGCCCTAAGGCAGGGGTCTAGGGGGAAGAACTGCAAAAATATCTCAAACTTTCAGTATCACATTATTGGTGGTAAGACTGTACTGTTATTCTAAGATTCATTTTACAAATAAGTAACTATCTCCTTAAAAACCAAGTATTTTGATGAGAAGAAAAAATATAGATATAAGATAAATGAAGTTAATAAAAACCTATGGTCCTGAATTTGAATTGTAAGTATTATGAAACTATGATGTACTTTATCTTGAAAAAAAAAATACTGAACTGCCCACTGAAAATGCCTAGAAACTATTACCACACCAAAAGCTAGGAGCGTTCTCAATGCCCAGATTTTGTTTTTTAATTACCGTTTCTCACTAAAAAGAACCAGGGCTCCTTGAAAACTTAGGTGACTGTAGTGCTGAGATATGAGAAGTAAAAAATGAGATTGGAATATCCTGTCCTACCTAAAAACAAAGAAATTGAGACTACTAGGACTGCATCAAAATGACTGCAATGGACTGAATTATGTCCCCTCCCCCATTCCTACGTTGAAGCCCTAACTCCCAATGCAATGCAATATAATGGTGTTTAGAGATGGGGCCTTTGGGAGGTAAGGTTTAGATGAGGTCATGATGGGGGCACGTGGTTCATGATCAGATTAGTGTCCTTATAAGAAGAAACACCAAAAAGCTTGCATCACTCTTTTTTTCCTATATAAGACCCAGTGAGAAATCAGCCATCTGCAAACTAGGAGGAAAGCTCTTCACCAGAACTCAATCATCCTGTCACACTGATCCTGGACTTTTGGCTTCCAGAGTGTGAAAAATAAATTTCTATTGTGTAATTGTGTAAGCCACCCAGTTTATAGTATTTTATTATAGCAGCCCAAGCAGACTAAGACAACAACTCAGAAAGCAATTGGAAGAATTTCCCACTGATGTCTTCCATTGGAACAATTTTAGCATAAACAAAAATATAACTGCAATACATTGAAATATAACAAATGCCTTTTTTCTAAGATTTCGTAATGACACTCAAAACAAAATAAAAAAAAAAAACATAACCCAAAAAACCTTTACTGGTCACTTTTACAAAAACAATTTATAAGCAAATTATTTTATTTGATTACAAGGGGAAAGAATTAAACACTTATACCACCTTTCCTATATAAACTATATCACAGGTCACTGAATATTTGAAAAATATTGAAATAATTGAAATATGGCAATTTCCCTTTATATAATTATTTCAGCTAATAAATGAGAAAGGAATGGTAGAATTAAAATATCACCATTTTGCCACTCCTCATGGATTAATAGTCTTGACAATGGTCACCAAAGGCTGTTGCATCACAGAAAATGAGACAACCAGACATTACGTCCCTCTTGGTGGTACCACCTATGAAGTAATCTTTCTAAACCTCAAAGTTTAATTATCAATTCACAAGAAACAGAGTGTAGAGGAGTACATTGAATGACACTATAGGGATGCTATAGCAAATTCCAGACTATAGCAAACTCTACAGACAAATAACTTGGTTTCTTATTTTTAAAAATTGCAAGATAAAAAAGAAGAGAGATGAAGATAAACCCATAAACAAGATTTAAGACATATGTCATCCAATCACATGTATAGACATTATTCAGATCCTGAGCCAAATAAACTGAAACTTTAAGGAGAAATATGCACATTGAACATTCAATAATATTAATGGATTATTAATTTAGGCAATAATTTTAGCATTGGGGCTATGTTTTTTTTAAAGTACCCGTATATTTTAGAGATACTTGCAGATATACTTATAGATATTATAATTTCAATTTGCTTCAAAATAATCTGGAAGGAAAAGTAGTAGAATTATAGATGAAACAAAATTGTCCATGAATAAATACTTGTTGTGTAATGGGAACAAGGATGTGCATTATATTATGTGCTCTATCTTTGTATATGTCTGGTATTTTTTTAATAAAAATGGAAAGCACCAACAAAATAGAAAAATGAGCAAAGCACATGAACAGATAATTCACAGAAATCAAATGGCTAATATACATATTTTAAAGAGATTAATACCAGTATACAGAAAAGTGTCAACTAAAATCAGAACTTATTTCACTCATAAGATTAACATAAAAAAGATGATTTAGGCCTGGCACGGTGGCTAATGCCTGTAATCCTAGCACTCTGGGAGGCCAAGGCGGGTGGATGGCTCAAGGTCAGGAGTTCGAGACTAGCCTGAGCAAGAGCGAGATCCTGTATCTACTGAAAAAAAAAAAAAAAATAGAAAGAAATTATCTGGCCAACTAAAATATATATAGCAAAAATTAGCCGGGCATGGTGGCACATGCCTGTAGTCCCAGCTACCCGGGAGGCTGAGGCAGTAGGATTGCTGAAGCCCAGGAGTTTGAGGTTGCTGTGAGCTGGGCTGACACCAAGGCACTCACTCTAGTCCAGGCAACAAAGCGAGACTCTGTCTCAATAAAAAAAAAAAGATGATTTAAAAGCTAGTTTTTGTGTTACTTAGCCTATTAGCCTAAGATATGAAAACAAAACAAAATCTGTTACTTCAATGATACTTGCCTTAGCAAACTGCCTCTAAACAAGGAAGTGAAGGCCTAGCTAGAGTTGGAATGACGAGTATCTTGAATATGATTTAGAGCCAATGTTCATGCCATCACAAACACTAGTCATTAGATGACCACCCAGGCTCCTCTTTAGGGTTTGCTTTTTAAATGTTACCTTATATAACTGACCATCTAAAACAAATTTTGCTGGAAAATGAGGATTTTTTTTGTAGTTCTTTCATGAGAAACCACTTGATTCTGAAAGCCTTAAGCTACCTCAAGCACAGACAGACCAGCTATAGATCAAGGTATTAATAGAAATTCAAAGAATCATGTCCATTCCTGTGAACAATGGAGTTGTTCCATGGTTTTCTGCACTCATGGATATGCTGACATCATTTAATTCCATTATCTCAGACTCCATCATCCCATTACCTGTTGTATAGTGAACACCATCATACCCTCAGCCAAATATAGCAGCATTTGAAGATAGGTATTTTATGATATTCTTTAATATGGTAATATTAATTAAATAAATTTTTCTTGCAAACAAAAAATGTGTAGTTATGTTCAAAGAGTCAAAAGAATAATTAAAAGTATGCTCTATGAATTATGTAAAATGTTCCCTCCTTAATAAACATTAGGAATAGCATAGTCCACACAGAGTTCTTCCAAAAATTTTGATACTTTGAAAATAAATGAGAAGACTTGAGAGATGGTAACAGTAAATGATTGTACTCACTGTCCTTCACATTTTGGTAGACTTCTCTTTATGCTCATTACAATAGAAAATATTTTTTTATTTAATCCCATATCTTGACCAACCATCCATAAAAATTGGCACATTTGAATGCATAAACAAAGAGTGTTGAGGAGAAGTCAAGTTTCCTCCAAAGACTATATTTCTCCATTTACCACATTCATGGAAATGTCCATTATATCCTGACTATAAAATTTACATGAAAAAAAATCTGGTTTACAGCATTTTCACACATAAATTGCTTCAGTTTTATTATTCCAATAAAAACAATGGATTGTTGATGCTCTGTTTTCCTTTCTCACCAGGGACTACATTTTGCCAAGATTGCATTTGCTGTGTATGTAGAATTCTGTGCATTGCTCAGAACTTTCTGGACACTTATAAAACTGAAGCCCTATGGCTATAAATAGAATAACAGTAGTCTGAAGAAGGAGCATTAATTTCACAGGATTGTAGGCACAGCCACAGACTTGTCCCTTCAGGGAGCTCACACAAAATGAAGCACCAGGTATGATTTCTGTGTTGCTTTTCCCCCTTAGTTGCTAAGACTGAGGTGTATATGGAGTATGTCAGAGGAATAACAATTATCAGCAGTATATCAAAAGGATAAGTTGGTAGAATCTACAAGTGAATGCACTACTAAGCAGAATGGCACCTAGGAGGCAGTGTGGCTGATATAACAAAAGATTCCCCCTTCTCAGTCCTTATACAATCTGTGACATTGCTCTTTAAAGTAGAAGAGTAGTTATCTAAATTTTTGTACACAGATTTAGCATCCCTAATCTAAAAATCTGAAATCCAAAATGCTCCAAAATATGAAATATTTTGTAAAAAAAGATTCAGAAATACACCCCAAGTAGACATTTCCACCCCTGATCTCAGGTGTTGGGCTGCAATCAAAATACAGTCAAAACTTTGTTTCATGCACAAAATTATTTTAAAATGTTGTATAAAATTACCTTCAGACTATGTGTATAAGGTATATATGAAACACAAATGAATTTTGTGTTTAGACTGGGTTCCCATTCCCAAGATATCTCATTATGTATATGCAAATATTCCAAAATATGAAAAAATCTGAAATCTAAAACACTTCTGGTCCCAAGCATTTCTGATAAGGGATTCTCAACCTGTAATTAATATCTTCCTTTGAGATGTAGAATACTAGATTAAAATAAACTCTTTCCACTCAGTTTATGGATAACATTGATATGCAAGGTAGCTCAGATAGGTAGATAAAACAGTGAAAAGAAAGGGAACCTGGGTAAAGTTCTGGTCATGTCCCCCCAAAGTTTCAGAGAGATGGACAAGCACGGGAATAAAACTGATAAATATGGTTGTGAAAATGGGCTCATATAAAAGCAAGTGTGCAAGGATTGATGGTTTGGAGGAAGTTATCTAAAATCCCATAGGTGTATTATAGCTTTTTTTTTAAAATACCAAAACTACATTTATTTCAATACCAAATTTCAATATAAACCCATTGTATTCTTTAGAATGTATGTTAAGGAAGATTCTCATTAAAACATCCCCAAGTTCATACCAATATTACCATATGAGTAATTAATACAGATGCTTTTTGTGCCCATTTATATGCCCTTGTCCTTACCAACACAGGGCACGCATTCCCTGCAACTGTTTATGTAAGGACTTCTCTGGCTGGCTAGATCTCCTCTGTCCTCCTTTGTAGCAAGTTAGAAGTGCTGGAAAACTACCAGACCACTATGGGAGACACTTACCTAGTGACAGTCAGGGGTTGGTGAATAAATAACTCAGCTCCCTCGTCCCTAAGTATGATAACTCTAAGGTGTGTATCCTGCCCTAGTTGCCCCAGTGGGGTTGACCTCCAATCACCCAGAGCAGTAGCTGCATTGGTAAGGTATTCTTGATTTCTTGTTTCATCCCCCATTCACTGCTGGTGTTTCTTCATGTCACAAGTAAACTACCTGTTCTTGAATCTTTATCTTAGCATCTGCTTTTGGGGGAGCTCAAGCTAATACAGAAATTATCATCCATTTTCAAGTATTAGGAGAGAAGTGATTTTATTAACAACTAACTTTCCATCATCTTTTGACCTCTGTTCAGAAAGGCAGAACCAACAGTCACCTATGAGGCAGCGTGGCTGATATAACAAAATTCTCTCCTTCTCAGTTCTCATACAGTGTATGACATTGCTCCTTAAGGACCTTTCAGCAACGAATGATTAATTGTTGAGCAATGACATTGCTTTCCATGAATAAGATGTAAAATTAGTATAAATGATCACCATTGATTAGCTTGCAATGATAATGGCAGGCATTGTTCATCCAGCTCTTTCTATATTCCATGCTGTGTGCTAAGTGCATTTATCTTACTGTAAGGTGGGTACTATAATCTGAACTCTAATTAGTTACTATAATCAGGAGCTATAATTCCCATTTTAAAGATGAAAACACTGAAAGCCTAACTCTCGTGAAATCACACTGCTAGTAAGGGGCAGAGCTGGGATTGGGAGCCAGAACTGCTTGAATTGGATGCCTGTGAGCTTCCATAATTGTCATCATCCATCACTGTTATAGGGATCAGGATCCTAAGGAAATTGTTTAACAGAGGACCAGGAGAAGTTTTAAAACATCAGTGCCTAGGGAACCTTTATTGAAGGCAAGTAGGGAAAAAGAAACATTGAAATCCTAAAGCCTGGTCTTGATTTGGGGAAACACAACAGCTAATGACCCCTGTCCTTACCCTTTGTTCCTTGGCCATCTCACTGCTCAATTTGACTAGTTCAATCAACAAAGGGATGGAAAAGAAATAAAAATTAAATTGGAAATTAGCACAACTTTTTACTGTGGGAACTGGTTTACATTTTTGGCTAAAATTAAGTTTGGGATTGTTTGTGAAACTAAATGAAGCAAGAGTTGGCAATGTATACAAGCAAAGTTTGTTCTCCAGTGCTGTATACAATTTTCTAAAAATAAAAAGACAATTCATTATCTGTTGGTAAGAGTTAACAAAGTTTCATAACTTCCTGGAATTATTACTCTGATAGTTCATAATGGTTAATTTTTCACATGAAATTGTTACCTGAGGGCTACCTGAAATTTCACTTAAAATTTTGCACTGGTAGGAAAAAGAGAGAGGAAGAATGGGACTCCAAGAGAATGAAACTCTGGAAGAGAAGAACTAACATTTAAAGAGCCAAAATAATAATTAAGAGTAAGATCTATATACCGAGTAAAGGGTCTCCTCTTTAATAAACGTTAGGAACACATATTCTAAACAGAGTTCTAAGAAGTTAGAAAAGAACTTATATTTATGGAATGCCTACTGTGTGTTCAGCCAACAACTCTCATTATTTCATTTAACGTTTATAGGAATCTAGTAAAGATGGTTATCACTAACCTTCTTTTTTTAATAAGGAAAATGTCACAAAAACTGAATCCATGTTATTTTGACTCTTATCCATTTGTTTTATTTATCTTTTCTTATACTAAACTTTTGCAAAACTGGAGTAAGAATTCATTCCTTCTATACAATCCATGAGATCCTAGTATGAACAAATTTTTACTTTGCTAGTAGTAATAATAAAACTCAAAAAGGAAGTTGAAATTGTTGGTGTTATTTGTGCAAAGGTATTCAAAAAAAAAAAAAAAAACATTGCCAGACATAAGACATATGCTTAGATAAATTATAAATAACCACACCAGGAATGTTTCTACTTAGGCTCTCTGTGCCTGACAATTGCTACCTGAATTATAAAGTCTTCCGCCTTGGTTTCTTTTTACTGTTTATATGTACCTATTTCACTTTGTTAGATTTTAAAATTTGGGGGTGGGGTAGGGAGGTGGACAGGAACAGTTTTTTGTTTGTTTTTAAATGTTTTTTATGCTTTCTCTCCTTTAGCCACAACATCTAAGACAGTGACTTGCACCGAGAATGTGTTTGAAACATCATTGAACTCTAACTTTATGCAAATCATGAATTACCTAGAAATTCAAAAACCATCTATATTAATTAGAATTCAAAAAATGTAAGCAGGAAAATACTGTGACCACTTGCATTTATACACAGATTTCCAAACTAATCTTTAGCTTTTGCTAACAATGGGTCCCAAATAACGCAGAACAGAGTAGCTCTTTCTAACTGATCCTATAGTAATAACTTTCTCAGGAATAAGAGTAAGATAGTCCTATAAAATATTTTTAAAGCAGATTTCTTTTCTCATGGATTAACAGTGGTAAGAAATTTGCCTTTCTATGATATCAAGTTGTCTTCCCCAAACAGTAAATAAGTTTTTTTTTTACAGAGGATTCTACGAATGATTTTTGGGATGATGGTTGAAAATGAAAGAGAAATATATTTTCACATTTGGGTGGAAATGTGACAAAGGGATGACATGATTTGTCAAAACTTAATGAAAACCAGATATCAGAACCAGACGCAACTAGGCTAGCCATGGTTACCCACCCTACCCCCACACCTGCCTTACTCTCCAGAGGGTATCTTGGCTGACACAGAGGATGCATTCCACACATGTTTCAAATACCAAGAATCAGCAAGCAAATACAAGTGTTCATTGCATAAGACTATGGTTCTTGTCATTTTGTGGTATTTTGAAGAGACCACTGTGAAACAACTTGATTCAGCTACTGTTTTATAATTCAAACAGTGATCATGTTAACACTGATCGTGTTTGAAAAAAAAATGGGTCAGCTTTTTACTATTTGTCTTTAAAGAACAAGACAGGAATAGTATGTCCAATCTAAATAAGAGGGGAAAAACAGAAAAAGATAGAGAATTCAAAGTTTTATCTTACAATAAACACAAGTCAATTATTAATCATTGTTTAAATCATTGAAATCATCACTGTGCAGTTTCAGTCTCAACTTAATTCACTGATTTCACCCTTTTCTCCATCAAGAAGGGCAGATTTATGAATCTGAAAAGAAAAGGTGCAAGTAAAGTATGTTACACTTTCATATATGTTAATACTAGTTAATCCTCACAATAATCTTATGAAATTACATGAGTTGTTTTACAAATTAAAAAAAATAGAGACACAGAAAAATAAGTCATTTGTCCAAGACCACAGTCAATAAATGAATGTGGATGGTAAATTTTAGCTGAGTGGAAATAAATTGGCGTGTTTCTCCCATCCCCCATCATTGTCATCAGATATAACGCTCATGACTTGGCCATTAGATACAGAGTAAGGCAGGTGTGGGGGGTAGGGTGAGTAACCATGGCTATCCTAGTTGTTTTCTAGTAGGTAGATATCTTTAAATCATGCTAAAATTTGGGGGGAAAAAAAGAAGGGCCTTGTATTTTTTTCAAATACCATAATGTTGATTTGTCAGAGAGAAACATATCTCAGCAAAAGACCACTTTAGTCTCAAGGTAATTATACAGAAGTGTCTTAGCCATTAAACAGAATCAGTTACGGTATATGTTTATGAAAATATACATGTTAATCATGATATCTAGTCAGTGACTTTAAAAATATTGAGTAAAGCAATCATATAAAGCATCCTTCTGTGCCAAAACATAAATAAGCACAATGCATTTTTATCTTTTTTTTTTTTAGAAATAAGGCCTCCTTGTGTTGCCCCGGCTGGACTCAAACTCCTGGGTTCAGGAGATCGTCCTGCCTCAGCCTCTCAAGTAGCTGGAACTCCAGGTGCACACCACTATGACTGGCTTTAACACAATACACTTTTTATAAGGCAAATATAAGCACTGAAGTTGAACACTAATCACTTATCCTAAAGAATAGACAGCATAATTATTCTCAGTGTTATATTATGTTGTATGTTTTGTAAAACACCCATCCTACCTTTCCACCCCTTTGGAGTTAGCATGTTAATTACTATCATGCAGGAGCAATATAGCTATTTGCATTTGCAGCATGCATTGCAAGAATACTTTTAGATGGTGTAGTAGAGGACTGAAGAAATTACATTATTATACACCTTCTCCTTTCCTCATGTTCCTTCATTGAAAGGAAGCCTGAAAATGAGGCTATGGATCATGATGAGAAATGATGGGAGGGGAAATGATAGGGAATCTGCAAAAAACCCTTCTTAATGTAGGGGTTACAAGAATATCTTGAGATGATTATGGGTCTTTTCCTCCTTGTTCTGTTGTTTTCTTTCTAATGTCAGCAAGTCAGGTCACTCAAGCATATGCAGGTTCAACTCAGTAAAACCTAATAATGCTTATTGCTATACTTCATTGTAAACAAGTCCCCCGACAATGAATACTGGCAAGCTAAAATTATACCTCTTTAGGTCTTGGCAAGGTTAGCTAAATGTTTAGATATGCAAAATCAAGTCAAAATGGAAACATATGGCATTTTAAAGAATATAATGAAGGGCCACACATAAATAAGATTTATATTTAATTTGTTTGGTTGCTACCAGTGTTAGATTTCATAGCCATCCACAGAACTACTAGCAGAAAATCCATATTGTTATGTGCTGGAGAGAAGACAGTATCTAGAGATAAAAACATGCTATTTATTTTCAATAAGTGTCTTTTGCATTAGATTTAACTCTAGGGAAGAATTATGAGCTTTTGACAGAGAAACCAGACTAAAAGTAAAATTTAACCTGGTGCTTGTACATCTTACATAATGGAAGAAATAAGTCTCAATAAATCACAAGTGTCAAGAATTAAGCCATTTTGTTTGAGTTTGTTTTTTTCCTTTGCGGTGTTTCTGTGGGACTTCTTGACTTTTCTTTCTTAGATGAGTAGAAATGAGGAACCCACTAAAATGATTGGCTGTTACAAAGAACACTTGATCAGTGTTGACAGAAATCCACAAAGAACTCACGAAAAGAGAAGTAATAAGAGCATGTGCTATTATTTCGTAATAGAAGAGCAGAGAAGGGTCACTTTCCAGCCATATTTTGGGTCAATCTTATCAGGTGAGAAAGTTATTCCTCAGGTCAAGGGCAGGTATTTTGGAAGGAGGTACAGAACCCCCAGCTATTTAATCAATTTTCTTTTTGGTGCTTTTATGGCCTAGAAGACTTAGTGTAAATACAAGAGAAAACTTGTGCTCTACAAAATACTTACAAGATCTTATACCTTAAGATTAATGCTTTATTCTCCCACATTTTGACGGAAGTGTCAATACACAACTGTGATGTCAAAATATGATTGGCATATTTGTACAATATCTCTTTCTGCCTGCAATTCCATGGAGTTGAACTTGCCTTTCAAACCACAAGATACTAAAACTCCCTCTGGTAGATGATATGTTCTAGGTATACTTAATCCTCTATACATATATAAACCTTACTAAACATTTCACACAAAGAATATAAAAAATCCTTTTAAGTAGATGCTAATTATGAAATTAAAAATATATGCCCATTCTTTTAGATTGAGACATAAGACATATTTTCAGTTCTGTGAGTTATACTGACATAAAAATCCCTAAAAGAACATTCCTTTCTAGTCAATTTTGATGTGTTAAAATTAGTCCAAACATTCAAACTGCAGCAGAAGGCAGGAAAGTAAAAGTAGGAATTTAATGACAGAACACAAAGTTCAAACTGTTTAGACAAAACGAAAAATACAAAACTGAAATACTGATATGGAAAGTACAGAAGTTGAAAGAAGATTCTGGGCTTCTAAAATTTCTGATCAGTTTACTAAGTAATGACAATGATTTTCAAAACTCTTTTGGCAATATGAATATAGAGATTATTTAGCACTTGAAAATTGTGAAAACTGAATCACAAAAATACATAACCAGTTCCAGAGATAGCAAGAAAACAAAATTAATTGATTCAAGGGTTCTGGGAGGTGAAGGTTAATATGAATCATTTATAAAAGCAATTTTTTGAAAAATTATAATTTTATTTTCTCTCAATGATCTCTATCAACCTCTTATACATGTCATTTATATTATTCTATATATTGTGACAGAAGTGAAGAATAAAATTTATATCCTCAACCTACACTGGAAAATCAATATCTTAAGCAATGTCTGATTGCTTTTGAGTAGCCAGTAGCTAGATTATCAAAGACGCAATCATTTTATAGTGCTTCCCTTTCAAAATATTTTTATAAAGATGCAAAACATGTGTGCAAGGCAGAGTCTTCTCTGTAATAAAAGTTATTTTTTGTCTCTTTCTTGGTCTAATAACCTAGAATATATTATTATTTGAACAGTGCTTCCTCACAAGGTAAGCATCCAAGTTAATCAGCATATGTAAACAAATTCTATTCAGGGCTCCGTTTTGCCAGTTTGGGATAAACCTTTGTATACATTCTACTCTGCTGTCCTGGTAGCATTTCCCTAATAAAACGTAAAACTCATAAACCATCAATATTTGACATACAAGTAAAATTAATCCCCAGAGACTATCTACTGCTTTATGTATTAGTTCAACTTTAAATATTCAAAATGTATGGGTCACAATATTAAGCTTAAAACCACATTTGCTTATAAGTTCATTTGTATACTTTAAAAACATTTTGAGGGAAAAGAATCCTAAATAATTTCCACCTAATTTCTACTCTATAGGCCTGGAGAACACAGAAATAATGACAGGCACAAGAAGCAGATTCTCTTTTACAATTATGCATTTTGCTTTATTTTAAGGCAAGAATATCGAAGGGGCATTGTAATAAATTAGTTTAAATTCCTAAAGCAATTTATCTTTTAAAAAATATTGACCAAATACACAAATTCTAAAGGAGGTAGGAAACCAATATAACCTTTTTCAAAAAAAGATTAGCTCTAGAAATCTTGGTACAGAGTTAGTAGATAACATTGCTGTGATATCGTCCCATGCAGAGGTCAAATCATGATGTCTTCACAAATTTCTACCTCTCTGATTTCCTTTTTAAGAGAAAATCTCTCCACCAATCTCCATCAAGAAACATCCTATGATTTTCTGTGCCTGACTTAGCTATTTCCATGAATCAAGATGAAAAAAATTTAATATACTAAACTAAAAAGTTAAATTTACAACGTGGGAAGTTCTACTCTTCCAGAAAAATGTAGATGGTAGTATATGAAGATTTTAAAAACATTACAATTTGTGGATAGAAAAATATTCTCTCTCTTTGTTCTCTTCTAAACTGACACAAGAGCTATCAACAAGAATGTATTAAGCCCTTCAAATGACAATAAGAATTTTGGGGAATTACCAAAGAAGCAAATAATCTCTCTACTCTCGAGAAAAGAGGTAAATGAAAATAATGCACATGAAAGCATTTGAAGGCTATTCACTGTTTGAGGATGTGGTACTGCCTAAGTACATTAGGAGGTGAGAATAGAAAAGAAAAAACAAACGAAGCCTGAATAACCCATCTTATCAAGCAGAAAGATGAGAAAGCTGATCCTTGTCTGGGAAAAGTACTATACAATTGGAGCTGAATTGAATGGAAGCAGTATCAGTTTGGATGTTCCATGAAACTCACGGTAATTATTCATGCAGTTTCCTTAAATAATAATATGAATAATAATTGAATTGTAACAATAATAATAATGAATAATAATATGACTCTATTGTCTTTTGTGGCAAGAAAATATCAAAACACCTGTAACCTGGATATATTCTAATAAATGTAATTATTACTCTATACTCTACATACTTGACTTCAGTTCATGGGTCTAATAATCCCTTTGAAGCTAGTTGTTATCATAATTGATAGGCATGACATCATTTTGTTATCTTTTGCAACTTATTTCTAGCAAATCGCAATTGTGAAAATGTTGTCATCTTCCCGACAACCTAGAAACTGAGACAGAAAAGTTTGAATTGCTCAAATTTTTTCTTCAAAGTCATGTTTTTTCTGTTGTAATTTTTTACATTTAAAAAGAGGAAACATTCCTCATGTGTGCCAACAGAGCATACCCCAAAAGCCTTAGTGCCTAATTATCAGTTCTTATTTATCATTTATTTCTCAAAATAATTAGCTCAGTGCCTGTGTAATGCAGGCAAATGGGGATTAAATTGAGACATCTCATGTCAAATATGAAAAAGATATTCTTTGCTCTACAAATCTGAACTAAATATCTTTACGTTGAAGGAAAAAGAAACCCTGTAGATAATGTTTAAATGCCTAGATAACTTTTTCAAAACTAAATAACATAATACATGTTGCCTATGGACCAGATTCTTTGAAAAATCTATTCTTTTGATTATTTGAAGATGATCATAAGGCTTTAAATATCAGGGACGTAAAATACATTCTAAAGGGATTGGATTAAACAGAAACCTGGTTGTTCTGGAGATTTGGAAAAAATCTTTTTTATGTTTGATGGCTTTTAAGATTACTTTTACTATCTGTAGCTATGTCTTCAGTTGACACAGTTTACAAGATTTTGCATAAAGGTGTAAGCCAGACCTGAAAAGTAAAGAAAAAAATCTATCTGACTCAAAAAGAAGCCACATATAAAGAACACCCACAAAATATGCTCCACTTTCAAAATTCATGACCTCATTCTTTCCTGGTAGTCTGGATGCAAAACAAAGCAAATTATATCCTTGTAGAGTGGAGCATCTAACCAGTACCTGCCTTTTTATCTAACAAAGATAACGATCATGTTTACTAAGGACAGCAAGCCCCTCCTCCTTAAGCAAAAGAATTAATGCATTTCTCACAAGCCTCAAATTTGGTTACACACACAAAAATTGAAGGAAAAAATAAACAATAACAACTAACTTGTTTAAAATTACACTGCATTATTTTGGAGTTTATTTGTACAAAGATGGTTATGTGACATAAAATGAAGGTATGTATATGTGAAAATATAAACAATCAATGGTTCTTATATTTAATTCATTTTCTACCCTTTGCAATTATAAAATATTAAACTGTCCATGATAGTCTATCCAACAATGAATATGTCCCAAGCCCTTCACAGACACATTGAGCTTGTGAAGATGGATTGAAATAGTTCTTGATATGGAGGGATTCAAGCAGACCATGTTTAACTGGGAGGCATGCACGCAATTCAATTAAAATGTGCTGATTTAAGTATTAGAGGCATGATTAAGATGGAACAAGTGAAAGCGCAAAAGAAAAATGTCATTTGCCTAGATTGGCCAGCGAAATTCTTGGGATGGGAGCCCTCCTGAAAATGTACTAAGTGCCAGTTGGCACCCATCTTTCAAGCCACCTATTTAAGGTCAAAAGTACTTGCCATAGCAAAGTGCTTGCCTCCAGAGGAAAAATGATGTCATACAATTCAAAGTTGGGCCCACATTGGAAGGATTGCTGGTAAACATTGGAAAACAAACCCAAGAAGTCTCCCTAATTCACCCGGCTGCAGAGCAGGGTGATGACGATGGTGGTAGTGACAGCGCACAGACGACTGGCAGGAAAGCTCACTGGAGCTCTTACCAAAGTGGTGATGCAGAGAAGTGCTAGATATCTTCTAAAATGCATACAAGTTCTCAAAGAAAGTTGATTGAATAAACATAAACTTTTCCTGGCCATTAGGCTTATTTGTTCAAGGTCAAGTCCCATGGTCCTTGCCTATTGTTTAAGCAAATGATTTCTTTCTAACCATGTATACACGCCTTTTTATATATTTACTTATCTGCCCATATCCATGGCTGAGGGAGAGAAGAAGCTGGCACTTGTGCCAAGTAATGGCTAAAAAAGACCTGGTGTAACTAATGCTTTTCCCTTTTTCAGAGGATGGAATGGACTCCCATGGGACAAAAGAGTGATGAACTCAGGATAGAGGTTAAACAGCAACCTGAGCATCACATTAAAGTGTAAAAGAAAAAAAAAAAAACCAGAAACTAATATAGAAAGTACTAAAACTACTTCTATAAAAATTGTTTACCAGCAATTGTTTTACCACTAAAAGATATAAAAGTTATATGTATACACACACACACACACACACACACACACACACACAATGGAAGGAAAATTAAAATCTGATAAAATGAAACAGTAAAATATACAACGTAAAGCAGAGATAATTTTTTTTGGATTCATCAAGAAACATAGTAAGAAAGAGAAAAACTGTTATTCCTTAAAGTACACAAAGACCAGCCTCTTTATCTCATATTGTGTGTGCATGTTTATATGTGTGTGTGTATGCATGTTCATAATGAACCTTAAATTTTAGCTGTTTGATACAATTCACAATTGCAATGATAAGGAATCAACCTAAGTGCCCACCAATGGATGACTGGATAAAGAAAATGGGATATATATACACACACACATATACATACACCGTGGAATATTACTCAGCCACAAAAAAGAATGAAATAATGTCTTTTGCAGCAACTTGGATGAAACTGAAGGCCATTATTCTAAGCGAAGTAATCCAGGAACAAAAAACCAAATACAGTTTATTCTCACTTACAAGTGGGAACTAAGTCATGGTCATACAGAGTGACTTAAGGGACACTGGAGACTCAAGTGGAGAGCGGGAGAAGAACGTGGGATGAAAAATTACTGGCTATTTGGGTATAATATATTAATAGCCTAGACTTCTCTACTATACGATTCAGCCATGTACCAAAAAAAACAGTTGTACCCCCTAAATCCATTTAAATAAAATTTAGCTGTCTGAATTTTGGTTGTGACATTCAAATTTTGAATAACATGCAATATTAAAAATTGGTTTCTCTGACAAAAGAAATAGAAGGAAGAAGTCATATGTGAAAAAAAATACTAACCCAGAACTTATGACGGAAATTTTTATCTCTATCTATCAAACAGAAAATTAACAAACAAAACAATACTTTCTGTGAAAAAAAGTTCATTCCATAACTCTCTAAATTAAATTCCATACACAGTTAAATATATCCAATGGAAGTGATTTTTTTTAATCCCATAATTGGTTTATTTGATTCCATAAATGCTATAATCATGTGATAAAACTTATCATATAGCTACCGACAGAAATACATTTAATATTTTTACAGAATACTTACTTTACAAAACTGTGTGTTTCTGAAAATCTCACTTATTTTAAAATATTAAAATGCATTATAATATGGCATTTGATGTTCTTCAGAGTGTCAAGGAATAATAGAGAAAGGCATCAAAAGTGAAAATTTAAATATTGGGACTCTTGTCTTCCTAAGAGTATGGGAGGCATTTATTTTATTGTATTCGTTAGTTTTAATTAATAGACCTCCCAGAACAGCACCGTAACTATTAAAATTGCTGCCCAGAGTATTACTAAATATATCTCCTGAATGCATTGAGAAAATTCTATGTAATGCAATATTTAAAACCAAAAATGAACCATACTTGTACCACATAAGTGTCAATAATTAATGGGCTTCTCACAAGAATATACTTTGTAGCTCCTTTTGTTTATTTCACTATTTACACCTTTCCTAGGCCAAGAGTCCTATTCTTAACAGAACTATATAAATCTAGAGAGGAAAAATGATCCTAAGCATATGATTGACACCAGAAGCATCAAGCCAGCAGCTCTGGGGAGAGTCATTGTACAAAACTGCTTAGTCATTCCTGTCCAGTCCTGTGATGCCCAAGTATCAGCTGCTGAGAAACCATATCATGAAAAGTTAATTTGGCTCTTAAAGATAACATGCTTTTAAGAAGTGATAAGAAAGAAAAGTTGAGCTGGGTTCAGACAGACTGTCTCTGTTCCCAAGTTCTGAAAATGCACTCCCAGAAATATTTTCTGTGACCTTATCAGCAGCAACATTCCTCCGCAATCCTGGTGAAATAAAATTTTTCTCCCTTCAAGGAGGCAGGGTGTATGTGTATTTGTGTTTGTGTGTGTGTCTATATGTGTGTATCTCCCTGCCTTGCCCCTGCCACCCTGTGTATTTCTGGTCAAGAGTTAGCATAAAACTTGGAAAGAAAACCAACTCTATAGGCATGTCTCCTTAAACTTCACACTTTCCTAAAGCTGTTTTTTTCTTTGCTCTCACATGAGTTGTCTCTCCTGTCTGCCCCATGTATTCCCCTCTGCTGTTGTTTAATTTCGCTGCACATTTATGGATGCAATCTATATGAGACCCGCCATGTGAAATAAACTCACGCTCTATTCTCGGCATCCTTCCTTCTCTCGTCTGTCCCCCTTGGAAAAATGTGATAACCTTTGTTTTCGAAAACACTACTGGCTTGTGTGTGTATTTGCTTTGAAAATTGAGTCTTTGAAAATGATCCTGAGCAAAGCTATTCACACTTGGGGAACACAGCAGTGAAGACAGAGATCACACGGAGGCTACGAGGAACCAAACAAATTGTCTTGACATCTGCTGAAGTGTTCTAACGAAAGCCAGGTAGTAAAAAGATGAAAGCAAAGCTTGAGTCTTCACCCTACCATCCTTCTCCCAACATGCTAAGAATAATCTTGACTGACCCAGTATCTATTTGCCTCTCAGAGAAAAGCAGTTAGGTTGAGCTGAGCATTATTATCCCACAGTAGCAGTGATCCAAATATCTAACCACTTAGAATTACACACTTTGCATAGGAAGGGTAATACCTGGAGTATTTCAGTGTTAAAGCAAATCATGACACATTTTTATTCTTAGAATGACAGAATATGCCAATTCCTGCCTTTCCATCTTTATCTCTCTCTCTTTTGCTCTCTTTCTCCCCTACCTTGTATATTCAAAACTTATTTAGAGAGCCCTTTTTTGAGTAGGATTGTTTCAAAGAAACACAGGTTATTTCAATAGTAGATAAGTATGTACCAGAACAGAAAATGTGTTAGAGTGGTACCCAGTGCCCTTCTGCCTCATTCAGTTGCCCAGTTCGGCAGTTTGCTCCCCATACCAACAGTGGAAAAGGAGTGCCACCAAGCCCTTGCCTCCTGGCTCCAGCTCACCTGGGGCAGACACCGCTAAGCAATTGTGGTATTCTTCCCCTAAGTACAGACATAGCCTCAGATCCTTCTTAACACAGCACTTCAAGCAGCCAACAGTCATTATCAATGCACCAGGGCTGGCTTGGAAAACAGCATCTAGTTGCCTTTCTGCATCTAGCCATCCTTCCTTAAGATCAAGGAGCATGGCGAAAGTTCTGGATCGATCAGCATGAGGCTATCTACTTTTGTTGGAGGTGTTGGTGAGGGAGGAAGCTGATTTGCTTTCATTTATACATCTTTACATTCTTCTACTGATTCTGATGAAACATTTCATAAAGAAAATTTAAGAAACCATAAGCTAAGTGCAGGATATATAGGTTGACAATTAGGCTGAATAGAATGTCATTTTCATTAAAAGAGTAGAGAAAGATAGCAAAGAAAAGATGAAAATAGCTTCCTCAGTTACCCCGTAAAGTCCTAGGGGAGCCTCCTTCTTAAATCAGGAAAAGCATTAGAGTTCTAGCAGTATGTATACATCAATTCAGGCATATATATTAATTCATTGCTAGGATGATGGAAACGTTCTTTCTCTGGAGAGGGCTTTGGGTTACGCAGGTGAGATACGTTTGGCAAAGCTCATTAAATAGTGTACTTAAGATTCATGCATTTCATTGTATTGAAATTTCACTCCAAAAGAAAAAAAAAACAAATATTGAACTCTAGTTAATGATATGCATGCTGAGTATTTAGAGGTGAAGCATACTGATACGTGATGTCTTACTGAAAAAATTAAGTTGGATTGATGAATGGATAGAGCAATAGGAAGGTAATAAAGCAAGTAGAGCAAAAGGCTAATTGTATAATCAAGGTAGTGAGTTCTTTGCAAACTTCTTTTCACTTTTCTGTGTGTTTGAGTATTTTTATAATAAAATGTTTTGGGGGAAATTACAATATATACCTTATCTCACCATGAAACTCTCATGAGCTGCCTGTCCTCTCTCTGTTTCCTTCTGATTAGAATCAAGAAATATTTTAGTCACTATTTATACCAGGTGAAATTAAATGGAATGGCTTGTTACTGAAAAGTCTTGATTTTCTGCTTCATCAAAAAGTGTTGGAATGTGCCTCAGAAACTCTATCCAAGGGGAGAAAAAGACACATTATTTTACTTAGAACTCACGATGCTCATCATACCCAGAGCAATAAAAGTGGCCCAAGTTAAGGTATCTTAACCCAGAATTTCTGTTAGGCTAAACATCACTCAGTTGCAAATATAAAAACATGTTTGCCTTAGCTTGATTAGGACATCACTGATTTTATTTCTTCCCCCCTTAGGGCATGCAGACGTTAATGCTGACTTGGCAAACCATGGTTGATAAACTACTGTTCTGTCAAATCTACACTGGGGAGTTTAGAGTCTAAATGACGGATACTGTGAAGCACAGAGTATTCAAGGCTTGGGATTTTGTAAAACATGTGCAAACAGCTCGGTGAAAACCTATTATCGCTGGCAGAATGGAAGAGGCAACGCAATGGTATATCATCAGCAGTGGCCGTCATCAAATTCACATGAAATATGTTCCAATTCTAAATCATCCAGTTTAGCAGTTTGAGCGCAGCTGGACATGGCATGCTAAAACAAGAGTATTTTTTAACAAACGGAACTAAGAACAGGATATTTAACCTATCCTATTAATGCTCATAGCCATGTGTGAGTTAATATGATGTAGCAATAATTTATAACACTTGATCATATATGTATGTAAGAGTGTGTGTGTATATTTTTACACATACATAAATAAAATATAGCTATCCTCTAGTCTGGCTTTGGGAACTAAAATTCCCAGGGAATAGTATGATATAATATGGCAAATAAGAATTGAGCACACTGCAATATGCTTCAAGGGTTCACCGCTCAGCCTGTGGCTCCATGCTTTTTAATTTCCTTGTACAAACAGTGAACTGAAAAAAAGGAAAATGCATTTGCCTGGTTTGAGCTACAAATTAAATCCTTGATTAGATTTTGGCAATTATATCTCCAGGTCGTTTCCATTTAAACATTTTAAATTCATTTAAATAAGCTTCTTAATCATGATCTTGGCAATCCATTGTATGGCAAAAAGGACTCTAATAAATACTATTAAGAGGTTGGCTGACAAATAGAAAAATTGACAGATACTGCAAAGAAATATTTTATTCTGCTTTTCAGTTGTTTGCATGTGGGCATATGTTTCCAAGAGTCAAAAAATAAATACAAGAAGTTCATGTATGTCTTTAACTGGTAAAGAATAATCAATATCAGTGGTTTTCAAACTTCAACATGCATGAAAATCACCTGAAAGGCTTGTTAAACCAGACTCTTGGGACTGCACCCCCCAGGTCTGGGTAGTACCCATGAATTTTCATTTCTAACAAATATGCAAGTGATGCTGATACTGTGATCCTAGGACCACTTGGAGCAGTGCTTGTCCAAATCTTTTCAATATATGCAATCACACTAAATGGTTGTCAGAAAGTTAAAGAAACAATGTATGATAACTGTAAATCATCTGTTCAGCTTTTAAAGATATCCAGCAAGGTGATTGATTACGTTATCTCACTTAATAGCCAGTCAGTGGTTAATAACTCCTATTGAGGTTTGGATCTCAATAAAACAGAGAGGTAGATGGACCTCCAGACTCCACATGCTGCTGCACCCTTTTCCCTCTAAGGTGATATAAATTCTTCCCCCTTCAAGAATCCATGCGTCCAGTTGCCTTCTCCCCAGTGCCAATCAAACTTGCTTTAGAAAACTTTCAGGTAACTCTTTCTCTCAAACTTTTAGTTGTTATATTACCTCGTTCTGGGATAACGGCCCTCTTGTGGGTGACAAAATACTTTTGTTGCCTAGTCAAAGCAATAACATTTTAATATGGAAATTATGGCATCAATCCCTACAATATGAGACGTGCTTACCAGGTAGGGGAATGAGTGGACATTCTCAAGCCCCTTATACCACAAGGGTGGCTCCTCCCTACGAAGAAGCCTGACCCTGTTTTTATTGTCTGGGGATTATTCCTGATACAACTGAAACCAGTTTTCATTTGCCCTGTACTTATTAGAGGCAAAAAATCTTGGTTATTAATCTCTTCTATATCACAAGTAGTAAAGTTTTAAATCTCCTTTCTGACTTTTCCTCTCCAAGCAAAATACTATCAGCTTCTTTAGTTTTGGTATAGGAACTGCTTCCTAACCCAGTTTATGATATTTATAAATCTCTGAATTCTTTCTAAATTGAGTGCATGTAAGTACTTAAAATCAATGTTCCCATTTGATACATTTTTTTTTAAAATTCCTTCTTGCCTTTACTTTTCTCCCAACCATCCCCAACCCACCAGAATATTTTCTATCAATCAAATTTTCAATGAATCGTGTTGACGTATTGAAGAATAGGGATGGACAACTTTAACACAGGCCCGCTAGAGCGGAGCACAATGGAAGCATTGGTTCCTGGTTCCTCCATGTATTAATCTTACTTTCTTTAGCCCTCCAGTTCCTTTTAAATAAATAATAGCTAGAATTCTGTTTATATTTCACATGTTATTTACTTATAGATTCAGGTAGGTTACTCATTTAATCCTCACAATTTTGTAAAAAAAACGTGAGGTTCTGAGAGTTTTGGTGATCTAGCCAAGGCCACAGAGCTGGTGTGTGACAGACAGACCACAGTTAGAATTCAGCTTGTCTCACTCACACTCTGAGGATTTTTCTATTACACTACACTCACCCCAAGAGTGTAACAACTCTTATTACATTATCCTTCATTATATCTAGTTTTCAAGAAAACTGTCCTAAACTGCCTGTGGAAAAAAAGGGTACACTTTCCAGAAACCAAAATGAAGAAAAGAACAAAAAAATTGAGAAGCTGAGACTATCTATAGTAACAGTGGGAAAATGGCACAATTCCAGAGAGCAGATGTTGAAGTATAGATGCCAAATGCAGAGAGAGCTGTGATGAGAAGTAGAACAGACACTCCTGAAAACAAGTCACTGGTATGATACACAGGCTTTCAGAAAATCACACCAAACAAAAACATTCAGAAGTTTAACTAAACATTTCTAAAAAAAAAAAATAATGAAGACTTTCATAAACCTATATAGATCTAAATCAGCTATCATATTTTAGAAAAAAAATTGATATAAAACAAGCAATAACTATTGAATTTCAAGGATTGAGAGAAAAAAATCCTTGAGACATCCATCCTGTCAGCCGTCAGGTAGAAATCAGGATCACTGTAGCGACGCTATCACTAGAAGAAAACAAAAAACAAAGCAAGCAAAGAAATAAAAAAGAAAACAAAACTGCAATGCAATGAGTTTTGAAGTGAGGGAAATGACATGAATTTTGTACCCAGTAAAGTTATCATTCTTGTGTAAATGTAAAAAAAAATAAATGGCATTCTGACCAGACTGAGCAACATAGTGAGACCCCATCTTTACAAAAAATAAAAAAATAAAAAACTAGCCAGGCGTGGTGGCACACCCCTGTAGTCCCACCTACTTGGGAGGCTGAGACAGGAGGATCACTTGAGCTCAGGAGTTTGAGGTTGCTGTGAGCTATGAGCCACTGTACTATAGCTCCGGTGACAGAGTGAGATCCTGTCTCAAAAAAAAAGGCATTCTAAATTATGCACAGACATTGGAACAGAGCACCCACATGGTTTCTTTCAAAAACTGCTGGTTGATGAAATCCAGAAAATTACAATATAAATATGAGAATTTAAGAATTGCATAGCCATTACACAAAATAATTGAAAGTTGTTACTATTTTCATTTAAATACAGAAGTAAAGCTGAACGACAATTTTGGTTATGGTGGTTGTATAATAAAATTTAAATATAAAACTGGATATTTCATAATCCAGTTACATAAAACACTTAATACACTTAATACACATAATACACCTGTTACACGTAAGTGTAACGTTGTATGTAGATGGTTTTCTGTGACTCCATTTTGTCCACTGTACAATGAGGTAACCCATGTGAGGCTCAAAGCTGAGGGGTGTGGAGAAAGAGTATGGGTACTGTCTCAGGTCACAGTACCCAGATGCAAGGCCTGAGGCGGAGATTCAGGACATGTGACTTACTGACAGTGTTGTAAGAGAGGTAAAGTGGGTGGGGAGGAGAGGAGCAAAGATGAAATCTCAGGTGAAGTCTAGCCCTTTGCCTTTTCCATGGAAGGTTCTGGAGCACATTTCACATTGTAGGCTCGTTCTGCCTTGAAACAATGGAGATGGTGATTGTCACAGCAGCAGGGCCACCCAGAGTATGTGAGGCAACTCCCTTAAGCCCAGGGCAATTCTTCAGAAAACAAGGCAGATATGACCCAGAAGAAACCAATACTTCCAGCAACGGAGCAAGGGAGGTACTAACCTGGCAGATTTCCTTCCAAAGCCTCAGTTCTATAACTGAAAAATAATTGAAAAAAAAATCACAGGTAGAAGAATGCCAAGGGTCACTTGAGCTCTGAAATGTTGTGATTCTATGAGGTCCACTTAATAGTTTTAAGATTCGTCCTCGCATCTGTGTGGGTGTTTTGCTTCCTTTCTTGCAGCTTTATTCCACCTTTTTGTGCATTATTCTGTACCTCAGGGGCTAGCATCCTACAAACTGCCTTTTCCTGCTAAATTCTGGTTAGTTCTGTCAATGAGAGAGGTACAAGTAGGATACTGAAGGTAGGAAAAATGAAAGTATTATTTTTTTCTTGGCTTCTGAAGTTGTCAACAGCATCAGTAGGCAGCTACCAGTTCCAGCAAACTTTGGCAGCCCCAGTTCAGCCGCTAGCTAGCTCTAGCACCACTGTCTAAAACAGCAGGGCCAGCTTGGACCAGCAGTAGTATTTGGCGGCTCTCACAATGGGATTGGTGGCAGTTCCCACAGGAGCAGAGTCCTACAGCAGGGTTAGACAAGAGTGTGCCCATGAGATATGCTGAGACCACCTCCTCAGCTTTGTTTGGCCAGCCTGAGGGGTAATAGCAGTTTCTTGTTTTTAGTTTCTGAGTTACTTCATTCATCCTCCTCTCTTCCCTCCTCAAGTCCTAACAAATTTGTAAACAATTCCTGTATTAAAGGCCCTTAGTCTGAAATACCTAGAGTGTGTTCTTTTTCTGTCTGGATAACTGACTGATAGAATATAACACATACCCTATCCATGAAGAAGCTAACATGGTTCACTATGAGAATGACACAAAATAGACTAAAATAGTGATTAATTGCACAGCTCAAAAATAGTAAAGGAAGTGTCTTGTGGGGGCATCTGCTACCCTTATTCTGATAAGTTACTTCTTGCTCTATTTCCTAAGTCAAAATTTATAGATATGGTATACTTTAAAATAAATAGGAGAGTAGAATTGGAATGTTCCCAACTCAAAGAAATGATAAATTCTTGAGGTGATTGATACCCCAATTACCCTGATTTGATTATTTTTACACATTGTATGTCTGTATCAAAACATCACATAGACTCTATAGATATATACAACTATTGTGTACCCAAAATAATTTAATTTTTTTTTAAAAAGGTAACCAGGAAAACTTTATAGAGGTTCAATAAAAAAGAACACTCATTTTGTTTTGTTTTACATGAATATGAGTACATGAATATGAGTCGCCATCCTTAGAGGATTACTGAAGTTCTATTTTACATACACTTTTTTTTTACATATTTATATTTCTAAATACAGACAGAGATTTCTGCACATAAAAATCAAACCAAAATCCAGAGGAAGATTGGGTTACTGCTGCAAATCTCCAACAAATAATATTAATGTGTGCCAGTAGAGTGTCACTTCAGAGGACTTTCTTTCAGACCATCAATATAATTGATGGTTCCTTAGTAACCATCAATATAATTTCTTCCGGGAGAGAACGTATATTTTGCATCTTTGTGTTTTGCATGAGACATGCATTATACATAATAGAGGCTCCATATATATTTACTGAATGGGAATAATCAGCATTTCTCAAGCTAGTTGCATCAGAACCACCGGAAATACTTGTTAAAAAACTGATTACTAGGCCCCACTCTCAGAGTTTCTGCTTAAGAGGTTTGGGGTGGGGCCCAAAAATTTACATTTCAAACAAGTTCCCAGGGGATACTGATGATGTTGGTCTAAAAACCACATGTTGAAACACCAGGATAGATTATAGAACCCTGTGAGAGTTAAATGTAGCTAAGTGGTGAATCCTCACCCAGGAAAAATGGGTATTTTCCAACGTATGTCAATGTCAATCTGATAGTAGGTAGTGAGCTCTGTTTTTCAATATTATATGCCATTACACCCATTGCCAGACCTCACCCGGTCATCACTGATGTTCTCCACTTGCTGTCTTTCCAATTTCATTGAGGGAAGGAAGGCAAGCACATTATTTCCAGGTCTTAGAGTCAGTGAAAGGACTTAGATTTTAAATATTAATTTACATTTTGAGATAATTTCAACAATTGGCTTATTGAGTATAAGACAGGGCAGTAAAACCATTTTAATTCTTATTTTCCTTGTTTGATGCTAGCAGGATAATGCCCTACCTTAGTAGATCATTAAATCAGACAGGTCAGTAGGGTTTAGGTAAATGATTTAACTTCAAAGCTAACAAATTGAGCGTTACTGATTAATGATTGTGATGAATTCATTTCTATTTGTATAAGCATACTAAATATGAAATTATTGCTATACATAGTAATCAATTTGAAAAAAAATTAAATATGTCTCTTGGCTGATTTACACACTTTTGTTCATAAAAAGTCATGAAATTAATTCCAGCGATGCAAATGATACTACATTTTCAATTAAATTAATATTCAACTAATAGAGAGAATTATTTAAGATAAAAGTGTTTCTACATATCAATTACATATTTAATTATGTGTCATTCCCTCCACTCAAGTATAAAAGGGAGTTACCTTTCTTCTATTCCATCTATTTGCCATAAAGGATCTGGAACCCCAAAATACACATTTCTGCTGAGAGAGCAAAGAAGTTTGAAAACTGTGTGAAAATATAAAATGCAGTGAGTACGCATTTATTGATTTCTTAAACAAATATCTAAATGAATACTGAGTGCCCCCTAGGTGCCAGGCACTATTTTGTTTGGACACATAGCAGTGACAGTTGCAAAGATCCTTGCCCTCATCAAGCTTTCATTCAAGTAGGTGAAAATAGACAATTTAAAAAGTAAATCGTTTTACACATTATAAGGGCTGTGAAGAAAAATTAAGTGTAGATAAGGATAGAAGTTCTGAAGTAGCAGGGAAATAATTTTCAGTAGGTCAGGGAGGTCAATTTGTCAAGGTGACATCTGAACAGACACTTGAAAGAGATGAGGGAGACAAATGGGCATTTGGGAGATTACTGGTCCAGGCAGAGGAAAGGCCACATGCACAGGCTCTGAGTGTGCCTCGGGACTGCCCAGACTGCAGAGAACCAGTATGAACAAGGGGATGAGGGCTGGGGAGATAACAAGAGGGTTAACTGTAGACCAGTGATACTCTAGGGCATTTTAGATTATTCTAAGGACTGGCTTTTACTCTGACTGAGATGGGGAGTCATTAATGAGAATTTTACTAAACATTAGATATGAACTAGTACTTTCAGATAATAGTACTGGTATTTAATTAAGATTAGCAACTTTATCTGCACTGCACAGTTGGAAAGTTTCATACAGAATCCCTACCATAGTACCAGATATGAGGGATAATTAATTAATTTTTTGTTCTTGGAACATATAAAACATTTGAAATGAGAAAGATCAAACTGTGTTTAACTGGTTATCAACAAGTTGTTCTCAAAATGAAATGAGTTCTAAGTTATAAAACCCAGAATAGAAACATTGGTGAACTTAAATGCTTACTTATTTGGAGCAACTGTTTATATTGCCATCAGTTTTGTTTGCACAGAGGGGCTATTATCGGAATGTTTATGTCCATGATATCATTCCTGACAAATTAACCAGTTTGGGCTAGGAGAGGAAGAGACAGATAGTGTATGGGAAAGGAAGGAGGAAAAAGGATCCTGAATTATGAAAATATGACTTTGGTTAAAAATAATAGAATATTAAATCCAGTTAAAGATAAGTTACATAAACTATTTTATTTTCAAACTATATTGATGTTTTACAAAGGAAAAAATGACAGAATTGAATTAGTCACTGATACATAATTGGTTACATTTTCTTTAGGGCAATATAGAATTTGTTTTGTTCTTCAATGGCCTCATGTTTACAAAATACCAGTAAAAATAGTAAAAAAAAAAAAAAAAAAAAAAAGAATTCAATTCACAGAGCCTATCACACACAGAATAACTAGCTAAATATTTATCTTCCAAAAATCTGGCAATAACAGGTTTCCAAAAGAGTGGCTATGCCTAATTCTGGTTACCAGCATCTTCATTATTTATTCTATACCTTTCTTTAGCTGGTATTATCTAGAGAGCTGGAATATTATTTTCATTTAACATTATTCTTTACAATTTCTTCTATTCATCCTACTCATACTTGGTCTTTAAATATTCTTCCTTTCTTTTCCTTCTGGCTAACTCAAATAAGCAATGTCTTTTTCTTTTCTTCCACAATGGGTTCTTGCATTATACAGAAATCTAGAATAATCTTCTATGAACTCTTTCCTATTTGGTGTTCAGAAGTAAACAGTATTTACCTAGAAATGATCTAAACTATGCCTCAATCCATATTTAACATTGGGGTCCAATTAACAGGTGTATTGTACAAAATGTTTAAGTATCTTCTAAAGGTTATTTTTGCTTTAATATGCATTGCTATCAACATAAACATAAAAATATTTTCTTCTTGTCTGAGTCTATTACCAAGTTGGTGTTTGGTAATAAGAGAGAATTTTCTGCCTCAATTCTATTTTCCTTTATAACATGGATCATACCAATTCCATTGGTCTGGTTATCATATTTATAAAACTTCATTGGTTCAACTTTGGAAAATAATGACAAGTCATAGTCTTAATAAATACATACTTAAAAATAACTTTGATCAACAAATGCAGTCTACATCCAATCCCCTTAAATCCATCATCTCAAATTTCTGGATCCAAGTTAGAGATATCCTCCTCCTGCATTAAAAGTGGTGAAATTCATGGTCGAAATTGATTACCAGATAATTTCATCATTTTCAAGAAGCTCATACTTACATATATATATCTCAAATTACAGTATTTAGTAGAAAACTATTTCAACAGCTTCTGTTTTAAAGGTTTACCAAAATTAGTAAATTGAAGCCATAGAAATTTTCCAATTGAGCAATTAATTAATCCATTCCTTCATCCAAAATATTTATTGAGCTTCCCCTTCTCCAGCCACTATTGTAGACACTAAGAACATAGCCTTGAACTCATAGACAAAGCCCTGACTCCCAAGGAACATATGAGCTAACCAAAACCAAAATATGTTCTCTATCTAAAATATAATTTTTTAAAAAAGAAATAACCTATGGATATCACTGATCACAATAGATTGCAAGGAGCCTCCCACTGATGCTAAGGTGTGTTCAGACTAATCATAAAAGTTATTAGATAGTACAGGTCTCCCAAAATTGCCTCTAGTGGCTACCAGAACTTCTTCTCCTTTTGGAAGAATTCCATGAAATTATCAGAAGAATCAGGAAACAGAAAAAAGTTCATTGGCCGGGCACGGTGGCTCATGCCTATAATCCTAGCACTCTGGGAGGCCGAGGTGGGAGGATCGCTAGCGGTCAGGAGTTCGAGACCAGCCTGAGCAAGAGCGAGACCTTGTCTCTACTAAAAATAGAAAGAAATGATCTGGACAGCTAAAAATATATATAGAAAAAATTAGCCAGACATGGTGGCACATGCCTGTAGTCCCAGCTACTCGGGAGGCTGAGGCAGTAAGGATCACTTAAGCCCAGGAGTTTGAGGTTGCTGTGAGCTAGGCTGATGCCACAGCACTCACTCTAGCCTGGGCAACAGAGCGAGACTCTGTCTCAAAAAGAAAAAGAAAAAGAAAAAGAAAAAAGAAAAAGGTTCATTAATAGCCACAAAATACCTTTATGGCCATTTTGTTAACCAAAACTAAAAAATTGCTCTTTCTCAATACTCTCCAAAAAAAATGGCATTGCTGATAATTCAGAGGTAAAGCCTTGAATATGCAAGAAATAAACTATAATCGTTGGAATATGTTAACATAGGCTACTAAAGAATTTTAGGAGTTATTGCCATTTGTGTACTTCATAGGAGATGACAGACATTAAATGTCTCTCATGAAATGTTCATGGAGGAAATTTAAAACTTTGAACCATTTTTTGTTTATTTTGTTAAAAATTACAAGGGGAAACTGTGGGGTAACAACATTAATTTTTTTTTTAGTACCTACTCTGTGAGACACATTGTAGGAATGAGGTTGTGAAAGAAAATAAAGCACAGCCTTTGTCTCTAAAGAACTTTCCACCAGATGGTAACCTCAGCCTCCACGGATTCTACTATCTTTCATCCTGATGGATAACAAACTTACACCAAAAAACTCCAGAAATTTATTAAAACTGTATTAGATTTACATTCACAAGTAAAGATATTCTTGGAAAAATGAGATGTTTTATATCATTTATAGTAATAAATAAAATATAAAGTTGGTACCCTAGCAGCACAAACTTCCTGTTACCAACACATTGGTGAACCACTGCCTCCTTTTCATGAAATATCTATTATTTCCATGGCTCTCATTTCTGGTTTCCCATGGAAAAGAAATCCCTAGAGAGGCAGTTTAAGAAGAGAGAAGGACCACATGGATAGAATTCAAAAA
This sequence comes from Lemur catta, assembly GCF_020740605.2. Taxonomy (NCBI): domain Eukaryota; kingdom Metazoa; phylum Chordata; class Mammalia; order Primates; family Lemuridae; genus Lemur; species Lemur catta. The sequence continues at coordinate 151,638,992 of NC_059128.1, forward strand.
TAATTATTTGGAGATGGGCAGAGACATCAAATTAGTATGCTAAGAGCCCTTTGGGGTGTAAACAATAATTTTCAATCCCAATTTTCTCATAGTGTTGGAATTCAGCGTGTTTGCAGTTCATGTTGACAGCTTGGCTCTACCACTAACTTTTGGTTACTTTAGGTATGCATCAAAGCTTGCTTGTTTTTCACTGTCAATTTTTGTGCCACAAGGATCTGGGTTTCTTTTATGACATACAGCTGAAATGAACTGAGTTAATATATGTATAAAGCATTGCCAATTTTTCAGAAAAAAATCAAACAAACATTTATATATTGCCAGTTAATCTTTATGCTTCTTCTCCCTTTCCAATGCTTAGAAACAGGTAATATAGATTGGTACTTCTGTTGAAAACACTAGGAAATGGCAAAGGGTGTAATTAGGCTCTCTTTCAATATTTTAATTTCCAGAAGTGTCATGACTCCATACATTTTCATATGTAAATGTATACATACATGGCTAAATATAATCACAGTTATCAAATCCCTTTTCTTTTACTGCATCTGTTTAATTTTTAACAGAACAATTCCATGTAAATGAAACCTTAAATATAGAACATTTTCCCTAAAAGAAGAAATGCAAACATTGTTACAAAATGTGCATAGACCACCCCGCTGACAAGTATAATAAAATAATAAATAGGCCTGTTGGTTGTAAACCTGAAAATATGTGCACTGAGGATGCACAATGGCCACAGTGCACTGTGACAAGAAGTAGGGACTGGGATTTTTGATCCGGTGGGTGGTCTGGGTTCCCAGGCTCTAGAAGCATCACCATCCATTTTCTCTAAGTTATTGACATTATAGCATTCACTATGGAGATAAGACAGCAGGATAAGTGAAAGGAGAGCAAAGGGCAAAGTGAAAATCTGACCCTCTCCAGAGTCTTCAAAGCCCACTGGCAGACCACTGCCTACATTAGCCGAAGTCTTGACTTGGCTACAGAATTCCATAAACATAAAGATAGCCCTACTTTGAAAGAAGAGAGGAAAAATTCAAGCATCCTTGACAATGACAAACTTGAAGCAGATTATATATTGCTAGGCGGACAATTAAGGAGAAAAGATAACTGATATTAATGGAAACAATAGTGACCTAAATTAAATAATCTAGTAGAAATCCGAAGACACTGCTCTGAAAAAGAATAAAATTAGCTTTATTAGAAAAAGGAGCCAGAAAAGATGATATAGCCTTAAAAGCCACTTATTGTTTACCATTTAAATTTCTAGTCTTCTCTTCAGCATACCAAGGAAATGATAATGCCAGAACAACCAGTGACAGGCAATAACTCAAAGAGATCATGTGCAAAACCAGCAGATAGAGGATTTTGGGTAGGTGGTAGAGTAAGGAAGCACCAGGAATCTGCCTCTCCACCTGTACAATTGTGCTGGCAGGAGCTGTCTGATTTAACTGTTTTAGAACTCTGGAGTCTGTTGAAGGTTTACCGTTTCCAGGGAAAGGCTTAGATGATAAGTTGTGGTTAATTTCAGTCAATTTTCACTCCTACCATAACAGCAGTTACCTATCTCCCCTGTACCCCCAATTCCCATGGCAGGCAGTTGTGCACATATTTCTGGAGCAACCTGTGTGTAACTAGTAGTGGTTAGGGTAAACAAAAATGATCCTGTCCCCCAAATATTGGGGATCCATCCACTGATCACTGATTGCTTCTTCTGATAGAGGTGCAAACAAAGAAGCTGGCAGCCATAATTGTTGTACCTGCTCCCACTGTTGCAAGCCCCTGCCCCTCCAGATGAAATGATTTTCAGGGGATTTAAAGAGCCAGTGCCGGCCAGGCAAGGTAGCTCACGCCTGTAATCCTAGCACTCTGGGAGGCCGAGGCGGGTGGATTGCTCGAGGTCAGGAGTTCGAGACCAGCCTGAGCAAGAGCGAGACCCCCGTCTCTACTAAAAAATAGAAAGAAATTATCTGGCCAACTAAAAATATATGTAGAAAAAATTAGCCAGGCATGGTGGTGCATGCCTGTAGTCTCAGCTACTCGGGAAACTGAGGCAGAAGGATCGCTTAAGCCCAGGAGTTTGAGGTTGCTGTGAGCTAGGCTGATGCCACGGCACTCACTCTAGCCTGGGCAACAGCGCGAGACTCTGTCTCAAAAAAAAAAAAAAAAAAGCAGCCAGTGCCTTCCCCCCAACCTCTTTCATTTTTCATTTTTCTCCTTCTAGGAGCCAGATATTAAAGACTAGGACTTTCAAAAGAAACATCAGATATGGGTAAAATTAGAAAATGGCCATAGATGCCCAGGGAAAGATGCAGGTTCAAAAAAGATCTGAGAACACCTTAAGTGTGTACCTCAGAATGATTCTTGGTTCTTGGCATATAGACAACCTACAACAATCAAAAACATAAAGTAATAACCAAAAAAACAAAAAACAAATAACAGCAAAACCTAGGTAAGTTGACAAATAGAAAAATGATAGAAGTAAGTCCTTCTTCATCAGTAAATACTTTAAATATAAATAGATTACACTTCCAATTAAAAGATATAGATTTGTGGGATGGATAAAAAGAAAAACATAATCTAACTATCTGCTCTCTATAAGAGACTCACCTTGGATTCAAAGTAGTAGAAAGTGAAAGAATGGAAAATAATATTCCATGAAAATAGTATTGAAAAGAGAGCAGGGGTGGCTACACTAACATCAGACAAAATAGATCAAATCAAAAAAGTTTATAAGACAAAAAAGACATTATGTATTAATAAAAGGTTCAATACAGCAAGATGATATAACATTATGAACATTTATGTACCTATTACCAGATCATCAAAAACAGAATTGAAGAGAGAAACAGTTCTACAAAAATAGTTAAAGACTTCAATACCCCACTCTCACTATCAATAAATAATCTATGAAGGAAATTACAAAAACAATATTATTTTAATGGCATCAGAAAGAATAAAATACTTAGGGCTGGATGTGGTGGATCAAGCTTGTAATTCCAGCAATTGGGGGCAATTTGGGAGGCCAAGGCAGGAGGATCACTTGAATCCAGGAGTTTAAGACCTGCCTGGGCAAAATAGTAAGACCCCATCTCCATACACACACACATACACACACACATGCGCGCGCGCACGCGCACGTGCACAATGAAATTATCTGTACACAGTGATGTATGCTTGCAGTGTTAGGTACTTGGGAGGCCGAGGTGGGAGGATCACTGAAGCCTAGGAAGTTGAGGTTAAAATAAGCTATGTTTAGGCCACTGCACTCCAGCCTTGGTGACAAAGCGAGAACCTCTCTCTCTCTCTCCCTCCCTCCCTATATATACATATATATATGTATATAAATAGTTAGGAATTAACTTAGCCAAGGAGATTGAAGACTTGCACAATGAAAACTATAAAACATTGCTGAAAGAAATTAAAGAAGACACAGATAAATGGAAACACATCCCATGTCCGTTGATTGGAAGGGTTAATATTGTAAAAATGTCAGTGCCATCCAAAGTGATCTACAGATTTAATGCAACCCCTATCAAAATCCCAATGACATTTTTTTGTAGAAATAGAAAACTCATAAAATTCATATGGAATTGCAAGGAACTCCAAATAGCCAAAACAATATTGAAAATGATGAACACAGCTGGAGAACTCATACTTCCTGATTTCAAAATTTACTACAAAGCTCCAGAAATCAAAACAGTTGGTACCGACATAAAGACAGAAATACAGACCTATGGAATAGAATAGAGAGCCCAGAAATAAACTCCCATATAGGTGGTCAAGTGATTTTGACAAGGGTGCCAAGAGCATTCAATGGAGAAATGACAGTCTTTTCAAAAAATGGTGCTGGGTAAACTGGATATCCACATACAAAAAAATAAAATTGGACCATTACTAATACCATATACAAAAATTAACTCGAACTCAAAGTGATACAAGTAGAACTATCATTTGATCCAGCAATCCCATTACTGGGCATCTACCCAAAAGAACAAAAGACATTCTATAAAAAAGACATCTGCTCTAGAACGTTTATAGAAGCACTATTCACAATTGCAAAGATGAAACAACCCAAGTGCCTATCAATATGTGAGTGGATTCATAAAATGTGGTATATGTATACCATGGAGTTCTATTCAGCCACAAAAAAACAATGGTGATATAATGTATTATCCTGGATACAGCTAGAACTCATTTTACTAAGTGAAGTATCCCAAGAATGGAAGAACAAGCACCACATGTACTTATCATCAAATTGGTTTAAACTGATCAACACTTATGTGCACATATAGAAATAACACTCACTGGGTGTTGGGCAGATGGGAGCAAGGAGGAGGGGATGGGTATATTCACACCTAATGGGTGCGGTGCACACTGTCTGGGGGATGGACATGCTTGAAGCTCTGACTTAGGTGGGGCAAGAGCAATATACGTAACCTAAACATTTGTATCCCCATAGTATGCTGAAAGAAAAAGAAAAAAAGTGACATATACAGAGTGTTGGAATATTTTAATTAAATAAAAATGTATAAAAATGAAAAAAATTAAGTCAAAATGGATCAAAGACTTAAATACCTAAACAGTATAACTTTAAAACCTAAAACAATAAAGCTTTTATTACTAGAAGTAAACATAGAGCAAAATCTTCACACTGTTGGATTTGGCACTGATTTCCTAGATATGACACCAAAGGCACAGGTAAGAAAAGAAAAAAATAGACAAATTGGACTTCATGCAAGTAAATAAAATATGCATCAGAAGACAATATCAAGAGAGCAAAAAGGCAACCTACGTGATGGGAGAAAATATTTGTAAAGCATATTCTTGATAATAGATTAATATACAGAATATGCAGATAACTCCTAAATCTCAACAACAAAAGAAAACAAAACAGAAAACTAGCCTGATTCCAAAATGGGCAGAGGAATTCAATAGATGTTTCTCTCAAGAAGATATATAAATGGCCAATAAGCGCAGGAAAAGAGGCTCAACATCATTAATCATTAGGGAAATGTATATCGAAACTACAGTGAGATAGCACCTTACACCCAAGAAAACAGAAAATGAGAAGTGTTGGTAAGGATGTAGAGAAATTAGAACCCTTGTGCACTATTGGTGGGAATGTAAAATGGTATAGCTGCTATGGAAAATAGTATGGAAGTTTCTCAAAAAATAAAAAATGGAATTGCCATATGGTACAGCAATTCTGCTTCTCAGCACATAGCAAAAGAAGTGAAAAGAGGCCCTCAAAAAGATATTTGTATGCCCATATTCATAGAAGGATTATTCACAATAGCTAAAACATGGAAGCAATCTAACTATCTACAGACTGTTGAATGGGTAAGCAAAATATAGAGTGTGTATACACACACACACACATATATAAAATGGAATATTATGCAGCCTTAAATACAAAGGAAATTCTGATACATGCTACAACATGGATGATCCTTAGGATGTTATGTTAAATGAAATAAGCCAAAGACACATATTGTACGAGTACATAATTTAGAGTAGTCAAAATCATAAATGGAAAGTAGCATGGTTGTTGCCAGGGGTGGGAAAGACAGGAATGGGGAATTATTGTTTATTAGGAATGAGGTTTTAGCTGCATATGATGAAAAGAGTTCTGGAGATGGATGGTGGTGATGTTGCACAACATTGTGAATCTATTTAATACCACTAAATAATACATTTAAAAATGGCTAAAATAGTAAATTTTATGTTTTTATGTATTAATATATTTTACCACAATTTTAAAAATTGAAAAAAAAACCCTGCACACTTAAAACAGGTGTGTTTTATTGCATATAAATTATTCCTCAATAAAGTTGATTTAAAAAGAGCAAATGACAAATAGGAATATCAAAAAGCCTCATTAATATTGAAGCAGATTGATCTTACTTCATTGGTCCTTAAAACTACATTCCTAAGCCACAAAAATTCTCATCACCAAGTTATGACAGGAATGAAAATTTGGGTAACTTATTTTGGTCCTCAGACTCTAGCTCAACAGCATCATTTGCATACTTATAGAAGCTTCTCAGATATTTTGTATCACAAGAAGTAATTTCTCTTTCTCATCACCTGCCAGGAAGCAAATTATCGCATTCATAGATGAAGAGCAGATAACCCAAGATTTAGATAAGGATAAAACTACAAAACTGTAACTAAAGTTTAACTCCTTGATTTTCAAAGTGTGGTCCATGGAATAGCAAAATCAATGTCATCTAGAAACTTGCAAGAAATGCAGAATCTCAGGTTCCATGCCTGACCTCAAGAGCCAGAATCTCCGTATTAACATGATACTCAGGTGACAAGTATGCCATAACATTTTGAGAAGCATTGTTTAAAGCATTTTTCTGTGTAAGAATCTTGTTTTCTTCTCTGTGTGATTATAACAATTAACCTTTATCAAGTGCTTTCAAGTGACCATGCATTGTTATGAGCTCCTCACAAACATCATCTGACAGATACTCGCTGAGACATCATGAGTTCTATTTTTGTTATTATATTTATTTTCCAAAAGAGGAAAATGAGTTTCAGAATTAACTTCCCAAGAATTACAGATAAGATTTGGTGTGCCTAGGATTTAAATCTGGGTAGTCTGTTTATAGAACTCTTAAACACTACCCTCTTACTGCCTAAAGATAGACAATTATTGGAGGATATTTTTGTCACTTATTTACCTCAAAGCTTTCCATCTTCATGGATTTTTAGAAGATTTTTCAAAGGTAAATTTAACCTATACTTTTCACAGATACTTAGGTTGCCATTTCTTGTCACAAGCATCAGTTTGGGTGGATGTGTATCTATCTTCTTTACTCTTATCTTTTATGAACCATTAACAGCCACACCATATAAAGCATTATACTAAAAGAGCAAGAACAAAGAACATTTGAATTGTTTTTTGTGTGTTGATTAGTACAGACTTCCTACAGTAATCAAAGTCACTGTATAATTTCATAATATCCAATCATTTTTTTTTACATTACACATCACTCTAAAGAGAACCCTGCCCTTCCCATGACAGTCTCAGAATCAAAAACTAAAAATAACTAACATATTTTTGGATTTCTATCCAGGAATTAACTATTTCCATCAGGACATGGCTAAGGAAATCACAGACAGTAAAAGGCCATGTTCATCATTGTCAACGTTTACTGACAATAAATGTCCTCAAAGTTAAACACTCTCAGCACTCAATGGAGAACAAACCTCCCTTATAAGCAATAAGATGGAGAATGTAGTGAGTGTATGGAGAAAACAAAGGTTAAAAAAGCCTTCCAAATAGTATGCAAAATATTTAACAGAAAACCAAGAGGCCAGTATGATAGCTGCAAAGCTGTGACAGAATAAAGAGAATGGTGAACTCTATCTCCAGTGTCTTCTGTTAAAGGAATCAATCATATTCTTGGCAGATGATAAAATGGAAGGACAAGAGACTAAAAACATTTTAGGCTTGGCAATGACTGTGGGTTGATTAAAACGATTTCCTCTTCTTTGGGGCAGAGTTCTACTACGTTTCCCAGCCTCCCTCGTGTGGCAATGCAACGAGATCTAACCAAGGGGATGTGAGTCAAAAATCTTTGCTCAAAATAATCTTCCACATATAATTGACTGTACTCTTATCACATTTGGCAGCTAAGGCAGAAGCCTCAAGGATAAGGGAGCCATAGGATGGAAGAGGCTTGGTTTCTTAAATAATTCTGTGAAATGTCACCCCCTAACTAGAAATATCTGAGAGAGAAATGAACTGGTATTAGGTTAATCTAATATGTTGGGGTATGTTTCAGGAGTTTGTCTTAAGTCCAGTGATTAAAAAGACAATTTTATTAGAGCATAAAATGGATTATGAGTCAGAATTTTCAGTAGATAGGTCACATGTTATTTCCCAAATATACCTGTGCACCCTACTCCAATAGATACAAACTCACAAACTCACATTGTGAGGCTTTTGCTCTCTTCAGATTATATAGCATACAGAGCCTATGCAGTCATGCTTTCCTATTAAGGATGGGGATACGTTCTGAGAAATGCATCACTACATGATTTAATCATTGTGCCAACATCATAGAGTGTAGGATCTACACAAACCTAGGTAGTATAGCCTACTACACACCTTGGCTCTAGGCTACAGACCCGTATGGCATGTTACTGTACTGAATACTGTAGATACTTATAACACAATAAGTTTTTGTGTATCTACAAATATCTAAACATAGAAAAGGTAAAGGAAAAATATGGCATAAAACATAATAAATGGTATACTTGTATAGGGGCACTTGACCACGAATGGAGCTTGCAGGACTGGAAGTTCTGGGTGAGTGAGGGAGTGGGTAGGAAGTGAATGTGAAGGCCTAGGACATTACTGTACACCACTTCAAAACACTGTAGGTGACTGGACACTTAGGTTACAAGAAATTGATTAAAATTTTTCTTCAATAATAAATTAACCTTATCTTACTGTAACATTCTTACTTTGTAATTTTTTAACACAAATTCTTTTTTGTTTTTTTTTTTCCTTGAGACAAGGTCTCACTCTGTTGCCCAGGCTAGAGTGCAGTGGCATCCTCAGCTCACTACAACCTCAAACTCCTGGGCTCAAGTGATCCTCCTGCCTCAGACAACAGGTGCACACCACCACACCCAGCTAATTTTTCTATTTTTTTGTAGAGATGGGGTCTTGCTTATTGCTCAGGCTGGTCTCAAACTCCGGGCCTCAAGCAATTCTCCTGCCTCAGGCTCCCAAAGTGTTGCTGGGAGCCACCACGCCCAGCCTAGCACACACATTTTATAGTTGTAAAAAAATATTTTCTTTCTTTATATTATTATTTTATAAGATTTTTCCAGTTTTAATTATTATTATTAATTTTTACTTCTTAAACTTTTTTTTAAAAAAACTAAGACACAAACACACATATTAGCCTAGGCCTATATAGGGTCAAGATCATCAATATCACTGTCTTCCACCTCCACCTCTTGTCCCACTGGAAGGTCTTCAGGGGTAACAACACACATGAAGATGTCATCTCCTATGATAACAATGCCTTTTTCTGGAAGAGCTCCTCAAGGACCTGGCTTAGTCTATGTTACAGTTAACTTCTTTTTATAAGCAGAAGGAATATACTCTAAAATAACAATAAAAAGTATCCTATAGTAAATACATAAACCAGTAACATGGTTGTTTATTATCACTATCAAGTATTATGCACTGTGCGTATTTGCACTTTTATAGAACTGGCAATGCAGTAGGTTTATTTACACCAGCATCGCCACTAATATGTGAGTAATGCATCGTGCTATGATGTTATGGCAGCTACAACGTCACCCGGGATAGGAACTTTTCAGCTTCATTATAATCATATGGGACCACTATTGTATATGTGGTCTGTCCTTGACCAGAACGTCAATCTAAGACACATAACTGTGGTATCATACAAACAAACTGTCAGGATTCCAATGCCACTTCACGGTTCACCACAGGAGATAGTCATGAAGAAATATTTTCAGTTTTCTCCTCCCTAGTTTCTTCTTTTATAACTCCCTGCAGACAGGGAACTAAATGGTCTCGCTCTCTTTCCATGAAAGCACACATGATTCAAATGCTACTTAGTATTCACAAACCATTGTTCTTCCACCAGCGAGAAGCACTTAACCAAATGACCTCATTAATCTTCACATGTGCCACGATGCTTGGTCTTTTGAAGGCAAAAAACAAATGCTCTTATCCCTATTTTACAGATGAAGACACTGAGGAAGAAAGAGTATGAAGGAAAAAGCTACAGTAAAACAAAAGGGCACCAGTTAAAATACAATATGAAATAAAGCATCTGGTTTTAGAGGTAAAACTCTAATCCTCTGAGGTGACAAGGTCAATGAGGCCAGGTTTTGTTTGGCTAGTACTGCCTTTAAAAATATATGTTAATGTTTAAAAATCATGTACATACCACACACACACACACCCACACACCCCAACCCAACCATGTATTCTGGCTTCTATTGAAAACTCAGAAGACGTAGTCACACAGCCTATATTCCTGCATTGCAGGGCTCCCTACAGTTGTACATGAGTAGTCGTAGCCTTCTATCCTCCAGGTTTATACTCTCCAATTTGGTAGTGACAACTTTGTGTCCAATAATTACTGATGATATACGAGTTTGTGGCCCTATACTTAACATATATCTTTACGAAGTTAAGAAAAGAAATCCAGATCCTTCCATTACCTAATCCCTTCCTATTACATGCTAGGTTTATCATTTGTAAAATGGGTTTAAAATGATCAGTATAGGGATTACATGCATAGTCTTTTTTTGCTAATTTTTCCTTCTCTCTCCTTTAACATCATGTCTATAGTTGCAGCTGTTAAAAAGGGGGATAGGGCAGAGGTACCAGGTAAATGGTACCTGCAACATGACTCACTGCCAATCTCTCTTTTTGAAGAAATGCAAAAGGGAATAAAGTTCACTCAGAGGGATGTAATTCACCGCATTCTTATAAATTCTCAAGCAGAGAACCACAGGTATGTACTAAATGAGTGAATGCATGACAAGGTTTATGAGGATACAGGAAAAAAAGACTGAAAACAGACCTTGGAATTGAGGATTAACAATTTCTGTTCTGTGGAAAACATTAGACCTTCCCAAGCACCGCACTGTGGTCAAGAAATCTGACTCATGGCAAAGTCAGGAAGGGCAGAACTGTGACAAGATGATTACTAGAGATATATTATGGCTATTGCTAATGGTGGTTGAGGAAAAGCCTCAGGGCTTATTTGGGGAAAGAAATACCCCAACTGCTATGGGCCAAAACCACAATGAAAGTGTTATTAGTATGAGAGGGTGATTATGTTAATTAAAGTTTAGATGCAAGGACTAGTATCACCTAGAAGGCCATAAATGCATATCTTCACCCTGGTCCATGGCTTAGAAGTCTTCAATTGAAAGAAAACTATATTAACCCCGAAATTATTGTGTATTTGGCCTTGCACACCTAAACATGGTTCAGGAGTGGTTACCCTCAGCTCTGTATCATGCTTTAGACTTTAAACAGCACTATGCATCTGCTGTTTAAAGATAGTGTCATCGTGATGACAACAATGAGGATAAGAAAGAAAAATCATCGTAGATATAACTTACTCTTTGCCAGGTTCTAGGTTAAAAGTTTCTATTCAATAACTGTAATCCTTAAAACAACCATGCAATTTAACTTATCCCAATTTCACAGATGAGGAAATGTCACTCAGAGAGTTTTAAGTAGCTTGTCTGAGAACTCATAGTTAATAAGCAACAGATCTAGAATTAAATGCTTGATCTATATTGATCGAAAGCCTCACCATGGTGCCACTATCACAAAGGTTTCTAAACGAATCTTAACAACTAATGAGAGTTTTTCGTTTAATTGTTCCCAATAATGACTCTTTTCCAATCAATATCTCCAAACATTTGTTTTCTCCTTAACCTACTCTTTCATGTGGAATTTGACTACAGAAGTTGATTTCTATTCCACATTCCTACTGACATAAAACCTGCTGCTCTCCAATTCCTTGTTTTCTGCAAGTTCTCTCTTCTAGCCTTCTGGTATGGTTAGGCCAGGGTGATTGAAACAGGATTTGAACTTTAGAGGTCAGCCTTACACCTCCAGGAGCAGAAAATTAATACCTGTGAAGTTTGAATTTCCATAGAGTTCAGAAATTCACAAAAGAGTATGCAGCTTGGTAAAGAGATTCCTTCTGGACCTCTGAGATTAGAAGGCTCCAGGCACAAAACAACCCTTAGAGATGTCTGAGAAACAAAATTCCAAATATTTTGCCTGCTTAAACACCCTTAACTTTTTTTTCTTGCATAAATGGATTATACATTTCCAAAAAGAGCTTCCTTTGGAAAATTTTAGCTTTGTGTCTTATTCTATGCATGTGAGCAATAAAATTCTGCTACAGCCTCTTACTCAATTTCTCCCCAGATCCATTACAAGTATGTAATTATAAGATCACTAGCAGGAGAGCCTAAAACCATTGATTCGCGATAAATATTAAATGGCTAAAAGTAGGCATAAAACTTAAAAATAATATTGGTTTTCTTATCTAATATTCAGTTTGTATCTGAGTTCCACATATTTTGGAGAGCATCCCAGTGATACTTAAATAATTGCCATTTATATGAGTTTTTGGCTTTCTCTTTACTTCAGTTCCCATCTCTCTACAAGTATACAAGGTTTGAGAAACATTTAGAGACTTTGGCTGAAATTTTTTCATTAACATGAAAATTTATATTTATAAAAACAAAACAGGATGAAATTGCAGCTAAGGAAATTGTAACTATGTTCATCTCAATGCACTTCACAGGTTCATGAAAACTTTGAGAATTTGCCAACCCATTGAAATTTCTACATTTCTAGATTGTTTGGGATCAAAGATATCCTCTGACCACCATAATCCTCATCAAAAAGGGGGATTTAATACTTTTTCTGGAATTTTATGGTCAGTCCAAACAGAAGGAGGAGAATACAGTTACATATTTGTGTATGTGTGAACTAGAGTATGCTGGAGTTCAGTTTTTAAGTTGACTAAGAAAAAATAGATTCAAAAACTATCATTTATTTGTGAAAAGGCTAAAAAATTAAGTACTCTAAGTGAAATTACATTGTTTATTTCTATAATGTATTCAAAATCCTGATGTGATACACGATAACTTGTATCTAGTGCTGAGTTGAATGAGACCTTGCTAAGCTATCTACCATCCAAACTGACTTGTTGTAATCACTCAGCTATTTGCTTTGAAATAGAGAAAGTAAGGAGTCTTAATACGATTCATATCACTGAAATACTGTGTAGAAAATATGCTGAAAGAGGTTTCTATTTAGGATTGGGCACAAGATTGCTATTTCAGGGCTGACAGTGCTTGAAAACTAACTTTCAATCACAAATCACATGTGTTTGCATGTGTGCATTCATGTGTATGTGTGTGCGTATTTTCTTAATTTTGAAAACTAATAAAATCAAAATGAATTTATTTGCTTAATTTCTGAATATTCGTGTATAAACTGTAGGTGACCCTTCAACTTTAAATATATCATGACATGAGACTAAGGAAGGTTTTATTCAGTTGTGCCAAAATCTACCATTTTACCTGGCTCAAAGAATAATATCCATAATCAACACCCCTAGCCTTCAGCCCACAATGAAGTAAGTTGTTTCTTTTAGAAATATATTTTGAGTATAATCTGAGTTTCCTTTACTTTTTCAATTGCAAAAATTAGATGCTCTTTCTAATTAACACCTACATACAGAAAGAGCAAGGACAAACCCCAGGGTTTAATGTATTGTGAATGTGTTTATAAATGTTCAGGTTACAAATTTTCATAGCCTGCCCCATCCCTATTTTGTAGAAGCTAATTAAGTAAAATAGACCATTCAACATGTCTTACATGTATTAATCCTCTCAGGCCAGGCGAAGGCCTAAGCAAGATCTCTATCCTGATCCCCATGCCCTGAAATCAGTAGTTTTTGTAGCAGGGAAGGCATTTGCTGTTGATCCAAGGAGGCTGTTATTAAGTCAGTCTTGCAGCCTTTCATGTGACAGCTTGATGGCCTATTGGTGTGATAAAGTAATAAATATGGTTTTGATTTTTTTTAAAGGCAATACCAAAAGACATCAACAACTAAAATAGTTGGGATTTATCCTGGGTAATAGAACTATATAAAGACTTCAGATTCTATAAAATAAATTGCATTTATACCCTGGTGAATAAGCCAGCATTCCTAAATGCAACATCATATTTAATAAATTCCTGAAATGTGGTTACAATCACTAGGTTTTCCAAATAAATAGATGGTTGAAGAATTAGAAAATCTTGCAAGAATGCATCTTTAATAAAATGGGCACTTTTAGCTGACATACCTGAAAGACAATTTTAGTGCTGCCTTTTAATAACTTAAGCAATTTCCTACCCAGTAATTAAATTGTCTTGTCTAATTCAATTCATTTGTCCATTGGGCAAGTACCTTGTCAAACACTACATATCATTGACACTTTGGCTGCCATAATGGAACTATTTTTTCAAGTAGAAAAAGTAAAGGACTAGTTGATTTACTTAAGTTTAAAGTATTGCATAGGCCTCTCTACATAGAAACATTTCAAGTACACTCATTTTCTGTTTACTTTCCTATTTGGAAATTGGGGAGATATCTGTTTTTTTTTTTTTTTAATCTCACAGACAATTTTCTTAAACAAAACAAAATAACATCCAAACGAGGATGCAAAACTAAGTAAGCCACTCTTCTCTGGACAGTCTCGGAAATGCTTATCTTCCTATCTTGCTCACCACAACCTCATCCTGAGGGGAGTGGCAGATTGGCATCTGCCTTTCTGAATAAGAGTGCTTGGTCCCATGCCTTGTGACCCCACCTCCTTGATAGCAATGGTCTGCGCCAGAGTTCAGGCTGGAGTTTGTGGCACTCAGTGGATGTAGAGGGCATCTTCTCAATCATGCGTTATGGTGACAGAACAACCAGAGTATCTCCACTTTGGATACTAACTAACCCACTCAAACCTTTATCTTTAGGGAGTACATGCACACACATAAAAGACAGTAAAAATTGCTTCTTGGTGGAAGAAAGAAAAATATGGCAAGTAAACTTGTCCTTGTATCATGAATGACAATGTGTCATTTCCACCTCTCCAGTTGTTTGATAAACATTTCAGCTTGGGAACTTCTGAGACTCAGAGGTACTTTGCAGCTGCCTAGAAGGTTCATTATGCTTCCTCCGTTCCCACACATGCTTATAATAAGCACCCGTCACCCATGACAGCATATTTTTCCTTATGACTTGTAAGAGCCCAAGTAATACACACCTTCACAGGCCACAAATCTTATATTTACTTCACTTACTTAGTTTGCCTAGTTAGCTAAAGAAAAATAAGAATGTGCTTGTATGAGTTTTAAAAATGTCATGAGTTAGAATTTTGATGACACAGTCAGAAAAATAATGATAAATTCACATGGCATTTGTACAACTCCATCAAATGGAAATTGTGCCCCAGAGCTACATAGCAAGATTCCATGGCTTCAGGAGGGAAACTGTGTTAATGATGGCCAGGGGTGATTAGGAGACTCTTCTTTTCATTTATTGACATGTGAACACGTTACCTATTCAAAAAGTAAATAAAATACAAATTGAAATGTAATTAAGGTAAAGAAAAAATTACATGGGAACAAGTAGTGTTTATAAAAATGGAAGGAAGAAATGAGTAACAGACTTTGACAGCCTTGGAACAAAGAAGTTTTGCTTATTAAAAAGCATATTAATTCTGAAGTAGGGAATAAGGACAAAGTCACCACGTTAGTGAGGCCAAAAGGCCTAGGGGCACCTTCTATACTCTCAAAACAGGTGGTGAAGTTGCACTGGTTCCCAGGGGATTTTCCTAAAGCTGGGAACAATGAGACAGTCTGTTCTGCTCTACGGGGTGTTTCTATGACATGAATGAGCTCATATCCCATCGAAAATGAAGAGACTGATGTAAGGACAACATGGAAGTCTTGTTGATTCCTCTGAGATTTTTCCAAGCTTGGTAATGTTTTTAAATGACCAAGGGTAAGCTTTCTTACAAGTAAAGAAAAAAACCTAAACATTTAGAGATGTTTATGAAAAAAAAAAAAAACTAAGAATTCTACAGAATTTCTTTTATTTAGCTCAAGATGGTTTAGGAGCTTCAAGGATATCTTTGCTTTCCTCTATGCTAACTCATCTGCCAAATCTGTGAGTTCAGGTCAAGAAGCTGCAAAGACATTTCTTCAATGTTAGAACAATAAATTAATGGAAACAACTGAACAATGATTTTTAAAATTCTAATTAAAAGGGTGTCTGGGAGAACTGAATCTCCTCCAATACCTATATCCAGAAGGAGCAAGAACCAAAGGTTTAAGGTTGCATTGTGGATGTGTTTATAAATGTTCAGGTTACAAATTTTCATAGCCTGCCCCATGTCTATTTTTTCAAGGTCTCATTATTTCTGGTACATGATTTTGCAGAACATAAAGTCTTTCAGGAACACACATATGGTGTTATAGTAGCAACACCTCTGTATGATTTTTCATTCAGTACATCTAATGGATCTTAACCTTCTTTATGCAAGTCTTCATAATTGAGATTGATTAATTTTTCACTCTCTCAACTAACATTTATATATCCCTACCTAAGTGGCCACTGTGATCAGGATATGAAAACAAATAAAATATGAAAAGCAGTAATTATGATTTAAAGGCAGAAGTAGTATAATAGGGCAGTATAAGGACTCGATGCTTAGCACCTCTAGGAAAGCTGACAAGGGACTCGATGCTTAGCACCTCAAGGGAAAGCAAGAAGTTTTCAACATGACTCCCAAAGGTCCCTCCCTCCTGTCATTCACGCTCTTGGGTAATACCCTCGAAGAGTGTGGGCTGGATATGGAGACTTGCTTCTAACAAACAGAATATCAGAAAAGTGATAGGCTATCATTTCCAAGGTTAGGTTATAAAAGACTGATTTCCATCTTCTTTGCACTCTTTCTCTGGCTCCTTGCACTTCTTGTTTTGATGCAATAAGCTGCCCCGTTGTAAGCTTCTCTATGGAGAAGCCCATGTGTTGAGAAACTGCAGCCTCAGTCCAATATCCCATGAGGAACTGAATTCCCCCAACAACCATATGAGTGACCTTGGAAACAGATCCTCCCCACGTGTAGCCCTGAACACCTTAGGGGTGGCTTGTGAGAGACTCTGAGCTAGTGGACCCAGCTAAGCTCTTCTCAGATTTCTGAGCCACAGAAACAATGAGACAATAAATGTTGTTTTACGTCACTAAGTGTTGAAGTAATTTGTTATGAAGCAATAGATAGCTAATACTGTGTGGTAGTGCTTTGCTACAAACGGAGCAACTGAGCAACGTTGAATGATGAGTACAAGTTCTCAAAATAGTTGATGGACAGGAGTACGTTCCAATCATAGAGAAAGCACATGCACAGTTTGCACTGGGAACTGCAAGGGGTCAGATATTGCTAAAATGTGGGTGCTTGAGGAGAGTGGTGGTAGCAGATAAGACAGTAAAGGTAAGCAGCAAAACACTCACAAAAGATTTGAGGATTTTTGAAAATACTCCTAGTAATATTTATCTATATTTTAAGACTGTGGTCCCCAGTCCCCAGGCTGCAGACCCTTACTGGTCAGCGGCCTGTTAGGGATGGAGCCCAGAGGTCTGTGGCACTGCCTCCACCCCCAGGGTGACACAGCAGGAGGTGAGCAGCGCGGGTGAGCCATGTCTACAACCCAGCCACTCCCCATCACTCGCATCACCACCTGAGCTCCGCCTCCCCCCTTCCACTCCCACTCCTCCCGGTCCCTGGAAAAATTCTCTTCTATGACACTGGTCCCAGGTGCCAAAAAGGCTGAGGACCACTGTGTATAATCAGTTTTAAAAAATCATGGCAAGAATCTTATGTCTATATCAGAGTGCTGTGAAATCCCCAGATCTTAAACTTTCAGGTTTATCTAAACATGTCTTTGAAATGGTTACCTCCTGCTCTGAATACACAGTCTGGAAGTATAATATATTCCTAATCATCCCAAATTCTCAAAAATCCTAAGCTTTTAAGAGACTAATCACGAGTAAAACAACTTCTTTTAGTGTGTGCATTTGTTTCCACACTGAATTATTCCAGCATATTTAGTTGTTATGAATTTCTCCCTCTATATACAAACCTGACAATGGAACATTTAGGCTTCTGCCATGTGATTATTTCATATAAAAACTTTGAATCATAAGAAAGTTTTTTGGAATTTGATGAGTCCCAGCTTTAAGAAAAAGAACAAGTGGCAATATCCACAATGAGTTAGGACACTTCCTGGCAAGGGCCACCAATCCCCACGGGCATTTAGATTCTAATACTTGATAGAAAAGAATAGAGAAGGATGTTTTGGAAGCCTTGTACTTGCCTCTAGATAATACTACATATGTCCACACACACATGCAGAATAAGAAAGATAAATGTGCAAGATAAATGACTTGCCCCAAAGACTCTTCCACTTAACCCAAATTATGTGAGAGACTCTAAAAACAGAATATCTCCCTAAAAAGACACATTTAACTGTCCTTCTTTTCTTCCCTCTGACACCTAAACATCATTAAGACAGAATTACAGGGCTAGGAGAAGGGAAGGAAAGGGGAGAAAAAAGAAAGGAAGGGAAAATTGTAGTTAGGGTAGGAAAAGGAGGTGGAAAAATGAGCCCATGGTTGGCATGACATAGAAATGATTTGGCGTGGAAAAAGAAACAAAAAACAAAACAGAAAAATTGTTAAGAAACTTAAAACAGTATTTAAAAGTAGACCTATTGGCAAGAGTCATTAGGTAACATATTAACTACAGTGAAACAAAAAGAACTCTGAAGTGGCCATTTGCCCTGTTCCTTTTAAAGAATTAATAAGACAAACATTTGAATGATTTCATTTATAATTGTAGCAAGAACTCATGATGAGATGTAATTACAAGTATGCACCTTCCAAGAATCTCAGCCACTTTTATTGACTTTGCTATTTCTGGTATTGAACCTGGGATTGTACAGCCACGATTGCTCTCTGACTCTAAGTCAATGTAGACTTTCTTTTTCATAAGTTTATCAAGCATTTAAAGCAGAACTTTATGCAATAATGGAAATATGCTATGCCTGACCGTCCAATCTGGAAGCCACTACTTGCATGTAGCTACCAAGCACTCGAACTGTGACCACTACAATTAGGAAACTGAATTTTTAATTTTATTTAACTGAAATTAATTTAATTTCAGTTTAAAAAGTCATATGGCCAAATGGTTACTCTACCGGACAGCACAGATTCAAGGGAATGAAAGGCAGCTGGATTGAATTTCACTAATGTAACATAGCCATGCGTGTCCAGCAAGAATGCCTAAATAGGTAAGAGGTAGTGTAAGGCTTTGCAGCAATTCCTAGGTATGGACCATGACAAAGCATCACATAAACAGTCAGTATAAATGTAAAAGACTATATATGCAGGGATGATGACCAGTGATCCAGTGAAAATTCACCCAAACTACGAAGTCTTTAAATATTACCAAAAACATTGAACAATGCCAATATGGGAGGTATGACATCCATGTTGTAAAACATCAAATATGCCCTTGGAAAATTTTAATTGTCTGAGAAAGAAAAACTATCACAAAACTGAAGTAGACTCTACTTCAAAAGTAAAATGTGTTACATGTATTTGCTTTTTAAAAGAATAAAACAAAGATGATGGGAAATAAACAGTATTAAAAATGATACAGTAAAATGGAAGATCCCTTATACATTGGATCAAAATTTGGAATCATCGCCTCATCACCATTTAACTAAAGTTCAAAGTTGATAGCGCTCTTTGTACAGAAATTAACTAGATTGAGAGCAGCTTGATAATTCATATATGGCAATAATGGAATTTATTATTGTTCTTTATACAAAAACCCTTCTGTCCTGGGACATTCCTTGGAAAGCACCAGACACCCTGGCAAAGAATGAATAAGACACAAAGCTGAACTTTTACAAAGCCCAACTCATTCAGCAGATATTAATTTGAACAAAGAAATCAACAATGTATACCAATTTGCAGATCACAATCACTCGTGTAATTCAAGATCTTGGGTTTAAAGCAGAGAAAAGAGTGCCACATTTGTAAATACCTAGAGGTTCCATTGCTCAGACAAGCTCTTAATATGCAGTCTCCTTTTTGCATTTCCTACATTCCTGAATCATTTTAACTTGTGTTGAAAAATAGCCTTGAGAAATGCAAGAACTGATGTTCTTTTTATTTGTGCCAATTATGTACTGAGAGATGCTGGAATCATTGCAAGTCATTGACATAACAGAATTTTTTCCCCCACATTTTGATTCTGTAAGAAGTGAGCCATGGTTAAGCAATGTTTCTGTAGGGATTAGCCACCGTGGCATTAATTTCCCATGAATGTTTTCACATTGTCAGATGAATGATGTTCTATCAAGTGATATAGTATCGACATGCTTAATGTAATTTTTATTGGGTAAACATTTCAATCAGTGAATGTAATGGATTGAAATACACACTCAGGCTTATGGAGGCATTGATAAAAATGCCCAACGTGATCTACTCTTTAGCTATAATTTTATTTTCATCTGTGCTTAGGAGTCAAAAAATTATAGTGCCTGAAATAAGAGACTAAAATTTGTATAATATTGTCTTGGATAATAGTTCAAAACTAGGGTTTGTTTGCAGTTTTACTGAACTTCTTAGACAAAGTCCTATCAATTGTATTTGTGAAATCTGAACCTAGAACAAATGAGGAGATGACATAGCTAGAAGCAGAACAAAGAGCACTAAAACCAGTGTTCATGCTCCATCCAAAACACATCACGCTCTCCTGAGCTTCAGACTCCAGACTCAAATATATTTACGATTTATGATTCAGCAACAGTCCTTTTGTGCACAGAGGCACACCCAAACAATACAGCTCCTGGAAGCATATGCCTCCCACAATTACAGGAATAAAAGCATTTTTTAAGCTCACAAAAGTTTCAGTTGAAAGGGTACAAAATATGTTTGAAACCTGTTCAAAATTACAACACAACAATTTAACACAGCATTTCACATTTCCTCTTTTTTGTAGTGTTCTACCTAATGTGTTGTGTTATGATTGCCAGAGGCTATTTGGGAAGCCCATTTATCATGGATAACTTTGGGGAAAATTACTATTACTACATTATAAACCTATTAGTGACCAGAATTCCCCTGTATTAGATTCAAATGCTTAGATTCAGACTGACCAAGCAGTGATTATGAAAAGTTGGAGACATGTTCAAAATATGGGAATAGAAGAAAAGAGGCCTGCTGCTAGTGTAACAATTTTTCAGGGTCACCTCAGTTTTGGAGTGTCAGAAACCAATGCACTTGGGAAACATTTTGCTTTATAAGAATAATATGAAATTATCATAAATGGAGGTTTTCAGACAAAAATATGGCAGGGTATTAATTAAGGCTCCCATTCTCTGGATGTGTGTGTATTTTCCTCTTTTGTCATTCCTTACATTCCATATTAAAATTGTGATTACAAAATGAGACATAATCAATATTGTCTAGAGCTTGCCATTCAGAGACACTGACAGACTAAATATCTGTTAACTGTCTCTTTTCTCTTGTCTTTTCTCTATAAAACCTCCTTCTCAAATCATCCACATCGATAGAGAAATGACATGCAAAATAGTTCTCAAACAACAGTGCTTTCCTTGAAGAAAATAACTTTCTCATTTTTCTCCCATTTGTTTTCCTGCAGATTACATTGCACTCCTTAATTTATCCCTGCATGAGAACATAAGCAAATGGATCCAAGAATTCACCCCTCCTCCTCTGCTGCATTCTGAAAGGAGAATCCGAAGCTTGTCAGAATTTGAAGCTGAACTTAGAAATCTTCAGTGATGGAGGGGAAGAGTGGGAAAGAGGACAAAACAAAAACTCCCTAAGAGCCCACTCTGGGGGAAGTCAACAAAGAAATCACACCGCCATGGAGCTCATGAAGCCCATGCCGGCCAAAAACCTCGTTCCTAAAAGCTCCCCATGTGTGGCTGCTAATGCACAGGAAATGTGATTAGCTGCCTGAGAAAGGCCTAGAATTACTCCCATTCTGACTAGATTACTGGATAATTAGATTGGTAGCACTCTTCCCTGACTGTGGCTGTCAGATTAAATCCGGCTGGTTCTCTTTAGACAACTGTCATGCCCCAAAATAACAAACAGGGCCTGACACAGGGAGCAGGTTTTTTTTTTTTTTTTTTAAGTGTTCAAAGAATCAAAGTGCCTATTTCCCCTCAATAATAAAACATGAAAAATGTTCAATAGACTTGCGTTTATTCAAATTGTCATTATATTTGATTAAGAAAATGCTAGGAGACAAGCCTGGCCAGACAGGCTTAATCTGTGTTGGTAAATGGAAATCACCAGGCTTGACTACCCAGCTTTGGGATCTACTAATGGAAAGGCAGCCTTGAATTACCCAGAGAATAAGTCAGTGGTTCTGTTTTAAAGCTCTGAGTCTCTAGTCTTTTACAGCTCAAATCAAGTTCAACATGGCATACAGAGCACCTTCTCTGAGAACTAGCTAAACCTCCAGGGCTGTTCTTTTTTCCCCTCTGAGACAAGGACACAGACGCTTTACACTGTACAAATTGTATCCTCATCCTCAATACTCCAGGAACCATCCAGAAGAGAGTGAGAACAAAGAAGCCAACAGAAGAAACGGACAACGTTTCCAGGTTCTTACAAAGTGCCTATAGTCTTGTTCTGCTTCCCCTAGTGACAGCATTTTTTGTTAGGGAAGCTTTGGGGCATTGTTTCCTCAGATGTGATACCCAGGCCTCTGGCAGGAGATGGGAGAAAAAGGTAGAGGGATGAGATGCTTTTAGGTGGTCCACATGTAACCATACATTTTTCTTTATTTTATTTGTATGTGGTAAATACTACAAATTTTCTATTTATGATAAAGATATCAAGTTTCCTTTTAAAAGAAACTTTCCAAAAATAAGATTTTCAAAAATAAACCGAGGAGCTCAATTTAAGGAAAAGTTCAACAGGTAGAAATGACAAAAATCACAAACTGAAAGTTGAGAAACCTGAGTGTAAATGAGAGAGGACAGAGAGCAGAAATTCAGATCTGATGTTGAATCCCGGAAGCCCCACTGAGAACTGCAAACTCTTGGGCGAGTTCATTCACTTCTCCTTGGCTTAGGATTTACTGCATTGGCATACCTGCACATTATACCCTTTCCAACCACAGACAATTGTAAAATACCGGCCATGAGCCTGTCACAGTATGCATGTTCAATAACTGAAAGCAGTTATTGTTTCTAACAAGTGAAAGTGGAGGGTTACATCTCTTCATAAAATGTTCAAGAAATGTCAGTTCGCTTTTGGTAGAACTTGTCAAATCTCCCTGTCTTTTGGTTCCCCCTCCCTTGGAAAGACAGCTCCAAGAAAATCTCTTGGCTTCTAATGTTTAGCAAGTATCTCCAAGGCCCCTAGAGGAACCATGAAAATTTCACTGCTCATCATAGCAGTCTGCTCATCATAGACGCTACCGACCTTCGCACGTGTCCTAGTGTTTCCATGCCTCACCCTGTACAACCTGACTGCCTCGAGCAGGTGCTCAGCAAATGTTACTTCAGTGAATGTGACAATTTAAGAAGTGATAAAATATTCTTTAAAATATTCAAATGTTCATGTAATACACAAAAGAAAAAAGTGGCTAAATTTTTTCAAACTTAATGAAGTAAGCTAAAAAATTAAATGGCATTGCCAATTTTTCTTTCAAAGAGAACATGAATGTATCTATTGTTTAATGAGTGTTTCATATACTAGCAAAAGTGATAATTGGCACAAACTCTCTGAAAGGCAGTTGATCAATACATAAAAACGTATTAAATGTATATTACAAATATATCATTTGGTTTAGTAATTCTAACTTTAGAAACTGATTCTAAAGTAATAATCATGGATGTGCACACATGTTTAGTTATAAAGATGGTCAATGTAGCCTTCTGAAATATCAATGATTTGAAAACAACTGTTATCTCCAACGATATTATATTACTTAAATAAAGTATGATGCTTCCTTATAAATGGAAAAGCATGTTGCCTCTGAAAATGATGTTTTGGAACAATATTTAATAACAGAGAAAGTTAATTAGTTCACATAACATTTAACAATCTGATTAAAATACAATATGTATGAGTACGTTCATTTTTGCATTTTTTGTTTAAACAAAGAAGGAAGATGAAAAGATACCAGAATGACAGTACTGCCTGCCTTGGAGGTGAAAAGATAGATGATTTTTATTTCCTTCCTAACGCTTTTATTCTGAACTTTCTATTATGAACACATACAAATCATAGCTAATCTATTTTGTGCAATTGGCCACAGACTATGCTGCGCTTGTTATATGTGTCCATCACGTAATCCACACAAAAGCCCTACGAAGTAGGAAGCATCAGGGTCCCCATCTACAGATGGGTTAACACAGCAGCAGAGGAGGTCACACAGGACTAAGAGGTAGGGGCAACCTTCAAACACAGTTTATCTCACAGCAGAAATTGAATGTGTTAGGGTTAAATGCAATCCTGTTTTATAAGCATTATTCTTTATGTAGAGAAAAAGCTATCTTTAAAAGAAGGAAAAGAAGCCAAGAGTCACTGTATGATTGATAGCAAAAAGAATTGTACAGATGAATGTAAAAATCATTAAAATGTTTTCCCCACTTTGAACCAGTGGAATCTATGCATGATCCAACAGTTCAGTGTAAATTATTTTGGGTAACACATCCTCCCTCAAGAACCCAGGGATTTTGTTTTGTTTACAATAGACTAACCAATAAGTCTTTCTAAATGTTAATTAGCATAGCATAGCTCTTGGTCCTATAGGATTTTAAATGATTAAGCTTTGCTTATCTTCTATTAAGTTTAGAATTTTTTGTTGAAAATCTCTGAAAATGATCTTTATTTCCCTAAAGTTTAATCAATTTTCCTTTGTTATAGAAGTAATATATACCTAATCTCAGCATCCAGAGATAACATTTCTACTTTTTGTTCTCTCTTCTTCAGGTCTTTCTGGTGTGTGTTTGTGTAACCAAAATGTCAACTGCATGAGATTACCCAGATCTTTCATATTTTTGAAGTCACACTCATATATATTTAGGGAAGTACTTGAGATAGCTACACATCTGTATATGCTCCTCTGCCATTCTGATTTGCCGGTGTTCTCTTCTCTCAGCCTTGCATCAACTTGGATGTGTAATATAGCGGTGGTTTTTCTCTTAAGTCCTCCCAGAGCATGCTTACTGAAGGTTAGGGCACAGGACGGGATTACATCCCAGTTCAGAACAACACTGGGCAGCAAATAATTTACATTTTCATGGTAACATCCCTTAATTTGTGTCTTTCAGTTAACTCCACCATCTGAATACCTCATTGAACAATTACTCATTTTCCTCCTCAATCTTTAATCTCTTGCTCAATATCCTTTCCTTTTCCTTTTAAATATATCTGTCCTTGTTCCAAGAAATACCCAGGAAAACTAAAAAGTCCTGTCGTTCTCCTGCTGTCCTTTTAGTCATGCTTTGTCTCACACTTGTCCTCTCAGACAGACACTGGGCTTCTTCATTTATATGAAGGTTTGTGGGTTTTTTTTTTTTAACAAATAGAGGACTTCCAAAGCCAGGTTTTACAATGGCACTTTTTATTTGCTGTGTGCTGCATTCTGATCATACTGTGTGTATGTGTGTGTGTGTGTGTGTGTGTGTGTGTGTAGTTTAATATTCCGCTTTTGTCATCAAGTATTTTATTGCAAATATCTCCTCATTTTGGTACAAATACTTTGGAAAGAGAATATAATGGCCAAATAAAATTCAACCTTACAGATGTAATAGTGAGATGTGTCCAAAATTTGCAAAATAGTAAGTATCACCAGGGGTGTTTATAAAAAATACAATTTTCAAAACCTTCCCTTGGATATTTTGATTTGGTAGGTCTGGGATAGAACCTAGGAATCTGTACTTTGTAATAAGTGTTTCCAAATTAACTTTCCTATATATGACCATTTCCTTTCCCTTAGATGTGAAGGTCATTTCTAACTTTTTGCACAGGTACATAAATGCTATCAAATTCTGAAGCCTTTCATGCAGAGATTAAGTTAAATCACTTGGAAATTCAGCAGAGGTAGACCATCTAAACATGCCCAAAGCCGCACCCAAGCCTCTTTCCCCAATTTGAACTGTTCCTTAAAATGGCACTTTTATGCCTTTATAAATAAACTGGAACAAATAACTTAAAAGAAAATCTGTAAGACTTCAAAATAAAGGACAATTAAAGAAACTTTTAACTTTTAAGGAAAGAATTGTTATGATTCATATTTTTAGCAGAGACAGGTATTGGAAAGTGCTTTCCAATTTTTCAAATAAAAAATGTGGTCTTATTTTACACCAATTTATATTAAGAAAAGTTTAAGTTTGAAGCAACATCTGATAAACAACAACCTTTGGATTAATTTGCAAAATGCACCACCAATAACCAAATAGTCTAGAGCTCCAGATAGACCTAATTTGGTAGTTTCTAAAGAACAGCACATATTTTGACCTTTCCTACAATATTTCAAGTTAAGAAATGTCTATGATGACATTTTAGAGTGGGAGAAACCATGGAATATGTTGGCCTGTCTCTTCCTTGCAGATCTTTACAGACTTCTAATGCTTCAAAAAACGTTTACTTAAAAAACAATTGAATATTTCAGGATTGAGGATATCTTTTAGTAGTTCCAGGATGAGATAATAACTGAGAATTACACTCCAAATAGTGACCATGAGACAACCATCAACAGTTTCTGAGCTGTGCTGGGTAACAGAAGACAGTGACAAATAAACTATCAAGTAATTTTGCAGCTGTGAGGGAAAATCTTGTAAGCCACATAATCCAGAGAGATTAAATGAAATTCTCAGGATAATATCAGAATATTAAAAGTTGTAAGTTACAGCCTTGTTGGATTAATGATTTTAAATGCATATCTATCATGTACTATAAGAGAGGCTCATAATCTATTGCCAAATTAGAATGAATTTCAATATATGTCTTTACTCCAGAAAGATAATAATGCCTCATGACCCAGTCCTGGCAGGTTTTCCAAAATATGTACAATAAGGAAAAAATTACCACAATGTAACTCATTAGCATATTGTTCTTAGTTATATTAAAATTGCGTTTTAGGCTGGGAGTGATGGCTCACGCCTATAATCCCAGCACTCTGGGAGGCTGAGGCGGGAGGACCATTTGAGGTCAGGAGTTCAACACCAGTCTGAGCAAGAGCAAGACCCCATCTCTAGTAGTCTCAGCTACTTGGGAGGCTGAGCCAAGAGGATCACTTTAGCCCAGGAGAGAGTTTGAGGTTGCTGTGAGCTAGGTACTCTAGCCTAGGTAACATAGCAAGACTCTGCCTCAAAAAAAAAAAAAAAAATTATGTATCTTTTTGTTTGGTGGGGATGGAGGTGGGGACTTACTTTATTTTCCTATGCTTTCCAAGAACACATTCCCAAATTGTTTAACATACTTATATATACCTTGACCTAAGTGGTATCCTACTAAAATAAAGCTAGATCTTTAATGCAAGGTATCCCTTCACAACCCATGACTCTTCCAGATGGAATGAATGTTTAAGAAAAGATGAACAGATTTTTTTTCCAGTGGCAAAGAACAAAGAAGATGGCATCTAACTATAATCAGTGGCTTCTTAGGGGCTTTTTAACACTTTTAGAGTTTGAGTGTTGTTAGGCAAGTTTCTTTATTGCATTGAAAGCTATCACTCCCATTTTACAAAGAGAGAGATGTCTACTCCAGCATCCATGTTGTTATGGGTACTAAAGTCTGTATAAATGTATCCTGGTAATAAATACTCCATAATGAGGATATGAGGGACTTGCAAAGATAATACAGTACTAAACTTAGTGCTTTTAGTCTAAGATCCATCATGCTGCCTGTTTGTACAGAAGGGTGCTTCTTAAACTTGCCTGATGATAAGAATAAGCTGAGATGTTGAAAGTAAAGAAACATGGGCATCACCCTGACCTTAATCTCTAATAGAAGAATTTTAAAATCTACATTTTAATATGCACACATCTTTTATAATCAGGCAATTGTAGAAACACTGGGTTATAGCAAAGATTGCAGTTCTGAAAAGGTTGTATTTGAGAAAGGCATAATGAGATAGAATATTTAATTTCTCCTAAGCCAACCTTAGCCAAATTAACTTGGCTTCTGTTTCTTTTAGAGCAGTGTCCAGTAGCATATCAACCAAAATTTCAGGAGGGTTTTAGTTTTTGCCTCTGGAAACCTAAAATCACTAAGAAATCCATCCAGAAACACAGAGCTCCTGCTTGCTGCCTTTATTTGCACAGGCACCAACAGGAAACAGCAGTCCCCAGGGATGTCAATCTGGCATCTCTTCGGATCAGCAAATTAAGTAGAAATAAACCCACAAATGAGCAACAAGAAAAAAATCAAAAGTGCTGCTTCCTGCTGAAACAAACTTTGAGTGGCATCATTGCAAATGAAAGACCGGGATGCTCCTATGTGAAAAAACTTTCTCCAGCCTCATTAGGAGCTTCCATACTGCTAATAACCTGGGACTGAAATTAGAAACAGTTACATTTCACACATACATGATAGGTTGCCCAATGCTTAGTAGAAATGACCCATTTGCTACTTTATATAACTTAGACAAACAGTAGCCTTCTCTTTCTATACAGATAAATCTTTCATTCTTGGTTCAGCTAGTTATTTTACTCATTAGAGAAAATAAAACCTAATTAAAATGGGCTTCATATACCTATTTGGAAAATCGCCTCCTATGGCAGAAAGACGGAAGCAAGTAACTGTGCCTTCATTTACCATATGAAGTCCTGCTGTGCAAATACATTTCCGCCTGAGGTGACTCTAACATCAGTATTTCCAACACAAATGCTCATACAAAATATCTTTGCTTCTAATACTCTATCCAACAACTAGAAACCCATTAAATGCTTTAAATTTCATATTCAAGGGGAAAACTTGTGGAGCATTCTGTAATCCAAAAGCCAAAACAAGACAAAATAACAATGTGATTCTAAACACTGTCCCACCCTCTCTGCCTACCCTTCACACATACATTAATAGTTTGAGTGACAGAGTATTCATGTATTAGCTTTAGTGTATTTGATTTCTTTTAGGAAAATTTTTATTTGCTCTTTACAACTATCATTAACTTCAAAGGATGCTTCTCAATTTATTAAATTAAAAGGCAGCCAATTTTGAGTTGGAGTCACTGCAAATTAATTGTCTTACAAGGCCACACTGGGTCATTTCCTGAGCTGATGGTAATAAATAGCCCTTATTCTAATATTAAAAAAAAAAACAAGTGAGTATAGTAATGCTGTTCTGATTAAAATACTCAGAAGTGGGCAGGACCTAGGCTCAGGGTAAACCATGGGCAATTTTATACCATCTGTGGTAGAAAATCTTTATCTACACAATGTACATTTTCTCTTTCTTCCTAACTGGAAAAAAAAAGGAAAAACCTAATTTTCTTAATGGCAGCATCAGACCCTTGTAAACACTTTCATTTCCCAGAATCCCTTGCAGCTAAACTGGCCATATGACACTGTAATGGGATTCCTCAGTTTTGCTTTCTAGCTGTAGGTACTGTTTTCTTCCCTGCTTCTGTCTTTTTCTTTTTCCTGCCTGGAGCACAGATGGGAGATTTGGGATACATGAGCCTAGGATTGGGGGGGAAGCTGAGATGTATAGTTGATTAGGATTATCCCGTAAAACTACCACACCTTAGAAGCTACTAGAACCTAAGTTTTGAGAATATAGGAACCATATGTATCTTGTTCAATATGCATCCCCAATGCCTAGAGTGTAGCTGACACTGAACCAAATGCTTAAATCTGTGGAATGAATGAATATACTAATTAATGAATGAACTAATATAGCTGGAGTGGAGAGAGGGGGTGAGTAGTACAAGGAGAGGGTCAGAGTGTGTTAGAAACTCTTCAAGTCTGCCCGTATAGGCCAATGTAAGGATGTGGCTTTTATCCGGAGTGAGATAAGGATCCATTGCATGGCTTTTTGCAGTAGAGGGCCATGGTATGTGACCCAACAGTTTAAAGGAGCTCTCTGTCTTCTTGAGACTAGAAAGAATGCAGCAAGGACAGAAGCAAGAACAACCAGAAGGTACAGCAATCCAGGTGAAAGCTGATGTTGGCTTGTGCCAGAATTTCACCTGTGGAGAGGGTGAGAAGTGGTCAGATTCTGAATATATTTTGAAGTTAATGACATGAGGATTTCCTAATGGATTGGGAGTAGATTATGAGGATTAAGGATGAATCAAAGATATCTTCAAAGCAACTAGAAGGATGGAGCTGCCATCAACTGCAATGGGAAAGGCCTCAGAAAGAGTAGTTTTATTGGAGAAGACCAGAGGTTCAGCTTTGACATTTTGAATTTGAAATGTCTAATAGATATCCAAGTGCAGACGTCAAGTAGGCAATGGTATCTAAATGACTGGAATTTATGAGAAAGGTTTTATGTGGAAATATAATTCTTGGAAGTCAGTGGCATATAGATAATATTTAAAGCCAGGAAACTGGATGATGATATTACTAACATAGTGAATGTAGAAACCTCTGAGGATTCTTTTTTTTTATTTCAGCATATTATAGGGGTACAAATGTTTAGGTTACATATATTGCCTTTGTTCCACCAGAGTCAGAACTTCAAGTGTGTCCATCCCCCACACGGCGCACACTGCACCCATTAGGTGTATATACTCAACCCCTCCTCCCCCCCCACCTGCCCAACACCCAATGAATGTTATTACTATGTATGCACTTAAGTGTTGATCAGTTAATGTCAATTTGATGGTGAGTACATGTGGTGCTTGTTTTTCCATTCTTGTGATACTTCACTTAGTAGAATGGGCTCCAGCTCCATCCAGGATAATACAAGAGGTGCTATGTCACCATTGTTTTTTGTGGCTGAGTAGAACTCCATGGTATACATATAAAA
Source organism: Lemur catta (assembly GCF_020740605.2). NCBI lineage: Eukaryota > Metazoa > Chordata > Mammalia > Primates > Lemuridae > Lemur > Lemur catta. Next base: position 151,669,621 of record NC_059128.1, read on the forward strand.
CAAGCATATGAAAAAATGTTCAACATCTCTAATCATCAGGGAAATGCATATCAAAACCTCTGTAGATTCTTAAATGCTAAGACCATGGATCAAATAGATGATTGCTTAAACTTGTCTGGTAGTGCTTTATAAGATGACCTGAAAGTTATACAAGCTAGAAGTAGAAATGCTAGTTAGAATACTGCGGCAGTAATTGAGGCCCAGGTGGAAGAAGGCCAGGACTCGCGTGCTACTAGGGGCTCAATGTGCAAGTGTTGATGGTGAGTACAGTATTGAGTGTGGAAGGAAATGGTGGTGTTTTGGAAGAACCTATATTTTTCTAATCTAAATGAATAGGAGGTATTAGAAAAAGGTTATTGTCTTGGTTAGGATTCCCCTAGAAATAAACCCTGAGATGAGGACTTAAGTAAAAATAGTTTATTTGGGAGGTGATTCCGAGAAACCCCTAGAGGGGAAGGGAGAGTAAATCAAGAAAGGAAAAAGAGTCAATAAAGAGTGTGTTATCAAGCGAGGACCACTGTGGGAAACTGGGAACCTCTGAGACACAGTATAGAGCACCTGCCTTAGATTTAACCCAAAGAAGTGGTATTAATTTACCTACTCCCCATTTGTTAGTAAGTGAGGGCTGCTGCTCCCAAAACAAAAAGCCTGTAGGCTACCAGATACAATGAACACTATTCAGGTGATGGGCACACCAATAGCCCTGATTTGAGCACTATAAAAGCTACCCATGTAACAAAAACATTTGTACCTCCTTGATATTTTGAAATTAAAAAAGCCTGTAGGTAGAGAGTCCCAGGTGTTTGCAGCAAGCTGCTTTCCACGTACAGAGATAAAGGAGAAGGAAATATGATTGGAACACCCACAGAATCTGCTGTTACTAAATTGTAAGAGAAGGTAAATTTGGTTTATGAAAATAGTGCAGGATCTTGCTTCTAAATGAGAAACATGTTGATATTAACACAGCCAATTGCTCATAGTATGTATCTGCATATTAAACCAATCCCAATGGTGGGCCAAAATGCTATGCCACCCAAATGCTAGGTAGTGAAAAAACACCTCAAGGAAACACAGTGCCAAGGAGAGACTATATCTTTTTCCACCTTTTTATACCTATAATGCCAAGAATTATGCTAAAATGCTGTCAGTGATCAATAAATCCCTATTATTAATAAATCATTTAATCTAGTTATTTTGGTGATATATACATCTTCCTTTGACAGAGGCAACAATTAGTACTGCAGGTATTAAAACATTGTGATAAATTTTTTAATGCATATTAGCCTCTTAATTTGCTCCATTTTGCCAAATGTTCTTTAAGAGAAAAAGATGAAATTATTGAGTGGGATTATTTAAATGGAGTCTCCTCTTACTCAGAGCTATTCATATTCAGCAGATAAAATGTGGAATGGAAGTCAGAAACCACGGTGTCCATTCTCAATCCATTCAGGAAATCAGCCAAAAGTATAAGCTGAGTCTTTTGTCTGACTGCAGCAACATGGCAGGAGTTCTGGATATTCATCTGTGGATTCCTCTCTCTTACTCTGTTTCTGAGAAATTGAGTTGGTAAAGAATTTTCCCTCTACTTGCTCTCTGAGCTAGGGTGTATGGCTCAAGGTACTTTTTAGGGCACAGACAGGTTTCTAGCATTGGCCAAACCAGTAGTTGCCCACCCCCAAAAATAATTTGGAAGCCCCCCAAAAGCCCTTTGGTGGTTTATAATATTGAGCACAAATAGGTAGATGGGATTCAGATGCCCAAGATAGCAGTAAACTTGTATTTAGCACTAACTTTGACTCTGGATTCTAAAATACAAAACTATGAAATGGTAATACTACACTGTGTAAAAATAATATGATATGGCATAGACATTCTCCCATCTTTTGATGCTCTTGCTACATAAGAGTTCTTAATTTAAAAATGCATGACAAATTATACAGTTCATATTGGAGAAATTACAAAGTAAGACCATCCAAACTCCAATAATATTATCTAGAGATTATATGAAGATAGAAGGCCCTATGCCCATTTGTTTTCCTGCTATTGTCCAATTGCATTTTTTCTGTACTATAAATTACTCTCTTGAGAAGGTTATCCATAGTTCAGGTAGGGAATTGGAATTAACATGTATGTCTAAATTTGGCCACAAGTTTTAAACCAGAAGCTGAGTTTTAAAAAATTTCTTCCATCTTGAATGTTCACATTTTCAGGCAGCCATACAAACATTTCATTGTTTTCTGAGTATTTATATGTAGAGGTAAAACAAGCTATGAATAAATGAGTATTATGTATTTGATAGTATTTGAAAAAAGAAGCAGATCTAGAGATCATGCTTCAGTAGGATGAGTTCAGTGAAAACCTAGAACTCATTTCCCTGGAACATCTTCAAGTGTTATTTATAGGAATACAGTATAAGATTTGCTTAGAGATCTTTATAAAACTGCTTGTAGCACACAGTAAGCCTCATTAGAATAAAAATGAAAACATTTAGTTGTGCCAGTAACTCAGAAAAATGTGCCAATGGAAACTATTACTATATAAGGTATTGGGAAATAAGCAGAGGAAGGATATGCAGGGCCTTGTTCTTGTATTGTCCAGAGAAAATCTCTTAAATTAATGTTAGGAAGAATGAACACAAAGATCCATTCTTCGCTTATTAAGTATAAAACACTCATAAATCTCATTTCACAGAAGTTACCTTTTAGCGTTTTCGAAACATTACAAAGACCCATTTAGTCATTTCTCCTGGCATTTGGATAGCAAAATGCTATTTACAATACTGTGCATTTTCAATGCTACCACAAAATCCTCTTTATAATTATCATCAAAAGCACCACCCACATAAAACAAGGGAAGAATACGATTTCCATGTCCCAAGATACACAAATGCCCAAATGTTTAGCAGCTCTCAGTTTTGAAAGGAAAGATAGAATTTAAAAATTGTCTAGTATGTCAATTAAAAAAACCAATTTGTCATTATTAACCAATAAATCTTAAATAATTATAAATATATTCAGTTGCAAACACTAAATACTTTCCCAAATCTCTTACTCTCTTTTTTGCACCAAAACTGTTAAGGAAGTTGGCAAACAAAAACACAAGTGATTTAATGCAGAACAAAGGTAATTCCATATCAAAATTTTTGTTTTCATACTGGGTATTTAAGTGATCAATGATCACGACAAAGTTGCTAACTGAATCCTCTGTGCCTGCATCTGTGCGAGATTTGGTTAACATGAAATTTCACTCTACTCTAATGGAAATCACATTGGGAAAAAAATCTCCTCAAAGCACATGCCCAGGCTCTGAACTGAAGTGGCTCTACGGAGAAATACAGCAGGCACCAATCTATAAAGATAAAGAAAGTATCTAATTTAACAGCTATTCAACTGCAATGAGGTGTTGCGAACACACTTTACACCCACCAGTTTGCTCTGCTGGGTGGCCTGGGCATGCACATGTATGTGTCTCTTGTTCCTCTTTGAGGCCAGGAAGTTTTCCTGGGAGTGAGGAGAGTCAGAGGATAATTGCTTCTTGCTTACCATTCACCCAGAATAAAAAAAGTTTTGAAAAGTTAACCTTGCCTTTCCTCCCCTTTTTTTGTTTAATTTGCACAGATCATTAGCAAATGAAAAGTCCTCTGCAAACAGAACAAAATAGGTTTTCAGATAGACAAATAGTGATTTACAAAGACTAGAAAATATGCTGAAACTGGGCTATTCATTGAAGAAAATCTCATTATAAACGAATCAATAAGCACCAGTGATACGGGGACATGTGCGATTATTTTGGTTAGTGTCAACCTTTGGTGTGGTGGGATTCTGGTGTTTGACTTATGGTGTATCAATATGTCTTACTAAAGAAAAGTAATAATATTTTAAAACTATTGCAAAAATCTCTGCTTATGTTTATTTAAATGTTAATCAAAATCTTACATGGAAATTTGAACCTCATTTCCTCTGGGATTGAGCTATCGGGTCACTCAATAATATTTATTATTTATAATGCTTTATCTGACTCAGACGCTAAAGATAACAAAGAGAAGCAGTTAGAGATGAAATGATGGTGCCAAAATTGTACATGTCTAGAGACAGATAAAGTGAACAAATAGAGCTTGGCAAGGTTATTGTGCATCCCTTTTATCCTACTGCAATAGGAAGCCGGAAAGAAGTAGAGTCTCAAGGATGGTTTTCATTTTTATGTGATCTTGTGCATTCACAGTTTTTAAAGACAGTTTTGTTTTATTTATTGTCTTTACTATAATGGATATACTACAATTAGTAGACATAGAAAAAGTTTCTGACTTTCTGGGTCATTCTATCTCTTAATCAATACCAACTTAACACCTTTTAAAAATACTGAAATTTTACTGAGCACTAAAATATATTAGGTCTTGAGATTATAATTTAAAAAAAATGCTTTCCTGCTGCCCAATGAGAGGTGACAAAGAGCTCTCAGAGAAGAGTGAAATGATGGTTTTGAAATAAATCCTAAAATAAAACTTTCTCCCCTGTCATTTTGCTGTCCGCATTCTAATATTCCCACTGGTGTGAAATGTTCAAATGCTAAGTTGGTCTGTAATAAATTTTTATCAACTTAAAAATTACTTTTTAAAAAAGCATCATTGTATTCCAGTGTTTAAAAAATTTGCCTGAGCATAAGAATCACCAATAATAATAATAAATATAGACTTCACAGTCTTACACTTGAGGATTTGGATTCAAGGGCCTGGGATGGGCCTTAAAATTATATTTCTAACCATAAATGCAGGGCATGATATATATGATTAAGCCAGTTGCTTTACTGTATTGCTGTGACTTAGAAAGAAATCAAGAATCATCTCTAGAGAGCTAATTTCCTTTCTCTTCCTTTTTCCTTTCAATTCTTACTAAATTTTTATAACAGTCAACAAAAATTTACTGAATTTCCTATGTATGGCAGGCACTGTAGCAGGCACTAGGGGAAGCTGACAGTGAATTAGTCCCCAAGTCTTGCTCCCAGACTGCTCATTGTCTGTTACTGGAATGATAAAAATCTATCACAATAAAACACATGTGATAGCATCAATTTCTCCCAAACTCTCCTGACTTGAACAGCAACTGTTAGTGACTATGACAATGTTATTCACCAGCTTTTCTATCCGAAGAGTCAGAAGTAAAAACAAAACCAAGATGGCACTTAATACAAGTTCTACTTTACATTTTGTGAAAGGGACCAGAACCTGTTTCTTGCTCTATGGCAAATGAGATGCTTTTTCCTGATTCTTCAGGGGCTGGCAAGACAGAGGAAACAACAGAAATCAAAAGGAAAAATAACAAAGGTAGCCAGTGGCTACGAAGTTTCAGTCACCTTCTGGAAGAAACCATATATAGGATTTTAGTTTCTGACACTCTGTCTTTTTCTGTTCCATAAGATGAGAAACTGATGATTTCCTGTGACCTACTATGAATTTAATAGAGAATTAACACCAAGAATGATAATGCTAATCCTTGGATTTTAATTTTCAAGACTTGTACGGGAGGTTATTAGTGCTTACATTGAGAAACACATGTTAAATAGAATAGATAGTCTTGTCAGGTCAACTGTACTTTAAGCCATGATTTAGTCTCTGAGTTAACATTTGGTAAAAATCGGACTGAAAAGGAATGCAGGAAAAAAAAAATAAAATAAATTCTTGAACAGCTACTGATTCATCATTTGGCCTTAGCCAAAATTGAAATTCTTGATAGGAGAAAGAAAAAACAGCTCACAACACAGCTATGGATGGGTTCCCTGTTAGGTGAACTGTATTAAACACAGAATTATGTGAATGTGCCCATCATCTTCAAAAGTAACCAATTCATTACTAAGACATAACAACTCTAACAATTTTAGCAGTTTCCACTTGGAACATCCCATATAAAATGTTCAAATACAGAAAGAACATCAGTTAAAACTGAGCTGTGATTTCAAAAAGAGAAAACAATATATTTTTGAAAAACTATTCAGAGAAAAGAGGTTTATTTTTATTTATATCACCAATGTTCCTTTAAGGCAGTTTTCACCGATGAAGAAACTGAGACTCAGAGAAGTTAAATAATTTGCCCTCATTAAAATAGCTTGCATAATAGATAGCAGAAGAATGTGAACTCAGCTCTGCCTGGTGCTGAAATCTCTGTACTTTCCACTCGGAATTCTCTCAAGCCTTTAATGTAGATAGTAGACAGTTCCCATCATTAAGGTGTGAATTACTTATTTCATCAATTTTAAAATGCACATTTTAACTGCCTCTGAAATTAGGATTCTTCTTAAAGTAGCTGTCAACCAGATACAATCATGATGTAATCATCACTGCCTGCATATACACTTCAAAACAGCAAGAATGGGTAATTTGGAGAAAACCCCAGAGACATCAGTGGAGCATCCTTCTCAGCAACGCTATGCAGATGAGGCTCTTGATGGTGCAGCAGAGCACACTGTGTGGGGGAAAAGCATGGGCAACAGCAATGCTCAGTCATAAAACCATTCAGAATTAATTCTGATCGTGAGAAACTGTTTTGAACGACTCAGTTTAATTTACTTATGCTTTCCTTTTTATTAATATGAGCACACAAGGATGATTAAAAAATCTCTGCCTAAATACTTCTAAAAGAGCTATAAAAGTATTGCAAGTTATGAAACACTGTGGTATCAGGTTAAAAAACAATGCTTTTTCTTTCCTTGTGATAGATAAAATAATGATGTATATTAAACTAAATGAAATACAGTAATCAGATCTTTGAAACTCTGAAATACAAGGATTTCAGACAAGATGCCAGTACGCTGGTTTAAGCTCTCGATAGCCTCTAAAAGTTGGATATGGCAAGGACCAGCCTCCTAGAGAGACCATAGGGCCCCTCTGAAGTTCACTCCCACTGAAGTCCATTCTGAGAGGTGGGTAGAGATGCTAGTCTTTGGAGAGAATCACTGACATAGCCAGTTCTATGAGAGGAAAGCCTCTATCCTCCCTTTCCCCAGGGGGAAATGTTCCGATTGCACTGACATTCAATGTGGAACTCGGCACTTTTTTTTATTTGTTTTGACAAAATCATGGAGTCATGGTATAGCTGGGGCATCCTTTGTGTTTGAACTTGATGGTGAGAATTAATCACTATAGTTGGTCTGTGCTGTGAGTTTCCTCTTATAACATATGAATTAGTCCCTTCACATCCCTCTGAAACAAGGGCTAGTTTCATGTTCTGTTTTATTTGACTGAAGCTATTGGGTTTCTATAGAGGATGTAATGTTTCTGCTAAACGTAGGGTTGATTCCCTTATAAACAATAATGGACCACGTCTCTTGCAGAAGTTGGGCCTCTCCCTGGGAGTAAGTGGTGGCATCTGTACATTAACTCCTTAGGAACTTAGTTACTCCTTCATTCTTGCCACAGCAGAGGGCCCTGAAAGATACATGATGGGACATTAGACAATATCAAAACTAACTTCTCTTTTTTCTGTTTGAGAAAACAGAGACTCTGATAGACTAACTGAGTCCTCCAGGGTGACTAGTTAAGTGACATGGCCAGGTCAATTACTTTCCTCCCTCCCCTCTCCCTCCCTCCCTTCCTTCTTTCCTTCCTTCCTTCCACAAATATGTATAAAGTGCCTACTACATGAGAACCAAAGGTGAGGAGGACATAATTCCAGACCAAAGTAAACATAGTCTATGGGGGGAAATGGATAAGTAAACAGGACACAAGGCAGACATTTATTTGGAGGTATACATACAGGAGCACATAGGACAGATGGTAAATTCCAACTGTGATGTTCACAGAATGCTTTCCTGGAGGAAGTGGCATCTCAGCTAACATCTAAAAGATGCTTGAGAGTAGTGGTTCTCAACTGGGGGTGATTTGCCTCCCAGGAGGTTATGACTGAGAGCGGGAGGATGTTATACTACTGGCATTTAGTAGGCAGAGGCTAAGGATTCTGCTAAACACCCTACAATGCATAGGACAGCCTCCCACAATAAGGCATTATCCTGCTCCAAGTACCAATAGTGATCAGGCTAAGAAAGTCTGATTTGGAGTTTGCAAGGCAGAGGGGCATGTGTGTGTGGGTAAAATAGGTGAGACATGAATAACATGGTAGATGTTCCTCTCCGCACTTTAATGAAAGTTACTGCAATAAATGTTTTTTTTCTTTAATCCTAACATTTGGATAGTTCCTGAAAACTACAATGGAATTGAAGATACATTATCCCATTAAGTCTTTCAGTAATGAGAGGGGTAGATATTCTTGTTACCATTTTTCAGATATGGAAACCGAGACTCAAACAAAAGAAGGGATAGAACTAGGGTAGCAACTAGCCTTTATTATTCCATATAACAATATGATAGACATCTTTTTCTTGTGTTATGGACTGTTCTAGGCACTTTGCATGTATTTACTCACTTAATCCTATTATTATTCTCATTTGGACATGTGAAGAAACTGAGGCACCGAAAGATTGAGTAACATCATCACTGATTCAGTTAATAATGAATCTAGGATATCAGGTACTCTTGTTTCAGGGTTCAAGCCCTTAATCTCAACACTATGTCCTTGTTCTATTTGCATGTTACACTTGCTAATATTTATTAAACATTGGCATTTACATCCAAATCTACTGACTTTCAGGTACTTTGGTGTTTTTTAATCTTCATAATGATGTTTCTATTATAATATTTGTATATTCCCATTTTATTGCTCAATGATTACTAAACAAGCCTAGTACTAAAAATACTATTCATATGCTAACAGTAAATCTTTGGCCATCATTCTGGGTAAATAATTATGTCCTAATGTTTTAGATGTATGTCACTCATTGCCCCTTCACCACCATACTACAACACTCATCCTCAAATTCTATCTCCCATAGGCCAGAATAGCTAATATTCATACCTAGAATAAGGAGAGCTTGATTGTGTGCTGTCAAAATTCATAGACTTTTACTTTCAATTGGACAAAGAAGCTAGATAATGCAGAATTGTTAAGCCTATTTTATACTGCATTACATGAAAATGTGTTTTTCCAAGATCATGGAAATAGCATCCCGAGCCATTCTTCCCTCTTCATAACCAAACGTTCATATGACGAAGCACAGGGCTGTGTAGGCACCTATTACATATACACCTTATATTTTAAAGGGTTTTTGTTGTTGTATGCTGCTAAAATTAGTAATTAAGTCATACTCTGAAGCTGTTCTTTTCCTGGTACTTCAGAGGAGGTGCATATCCCCAGAATGGCTGTCTTCTTATAATTCAGCATTGAACTGGTTTGGTGACCTTCTTAACACCTGGGCAGCACATTTGCTGTTCTGGAAGAGTTTACACTTTGTAGATCAAGCAGATATTATTGGCTATAGATCACAGAAAGCTGTCAAAGCTGATGGATGGTGGGGCTAAGGAGGCTTCACCAAGAAAAGACCTCTTGCATCAAATCATCTTCTCCGAGGATCAAAGGTTTTGTTTACGGTTGTTTTAAGTTAGTTCCATGGGGTTTGTTACACAAACACTACAGACATCTAAAAAAATCACTGTGTTCAGTAACGCCACAGTTTCCTTAAGTGCTGAGAATTTTAAATAATTTGTAGTCAATATTCTAAGCCAAGGGAAAACCTGATGGGACCAAGAGATATATTCCTTTCCTTCGAAACGTATCATCATACACTGAAATTCTTTGAAAAACAAAGAAAATGTCCATACTTATTTATGCTCATCTATGAACTCCTTTTGTTTTTTTTTAAACTTTTAAAATAAAGATAAAACAAATATAACTATCTGAAACAGAAACAGACTGCAGCCCTTTGGAGTTATCAGTTTCATATACTTCTCCTTCATCTTACTACATTCCTCTTTCCAGCATTCAGAGAACCAGCTCAGAAACTAATACTAAACAATAGTACGAGGAAGACAAAGGATATGGTTAATCAAAGGCTAATAAATGTTTACAGACTCTATATTCAGGATACTCAAAAGTGAATTTTCAGTATTTTGAGGGTTTCCAAACTGTAAAGGAAGTAGCAAAGGCCTTTAACTTTACTCTTTAGAGTTTTGCTTTGTAGCAATAAGGTTTCCTATTTTTTATTGCTCTAAAAATAATAGAGTTTTTTATTTGGGGGAAATACTAGACTCTATATTACAGACATAGGGAATGAAATAGTGAATAACTTCCATTTGTAGTCCCATTTAAAAAGAGTTTAAAAGTACTTTCTTAAAATCCTTATCCGAAATGATTATTGTACATATTGTGGTGGAAGTTTCCTGTGGCTCATGTATACATGCCTAGTTGAGCATATTTACAAGTAACTTGGAGTATACTTTGGAAGTGAGCTCTTAGAGATCAAGGTAGACACAAATGTAACCCTGGGATGGTAGGTAAAAATACAAGAGCCTATAACAATAGCCATATTGTTATATAATAGCCATACTGGCAGTCTGCTTTTTTTTTTTCCATAATTTAAGCAAACTATCCTTCTCAAAATTTACTAGACTTATATAAAAAATTTTGTGGTTTCCAGCAGGCAAGTTGAGAAAATGGTGTAGTGACACTCCATAAAATGTAAGCTTCATTCATAGACCATGGTCATCTATCACTTAGTCCATTAGTCCATTGACATCTACCATCATGGCAGCATTCCATGTTCCAGCAAAGGGATGAAGGGAATTTGGGTTATTTTTCCTCTAGGGGAAGCTTTCATGGTTTCTCCAACACAACTCATAAGCTTTAAATATAATCTTTTTAAAAATGACTCATTTATGTAACACAAAAGGTCATTGTTGGGAGAAGGAGGATAGAGAAATGAATTTTATAATGTTTACTCATTGTCTAGTAGTCAGTGAATATTTAATGTTAGTATTTTAATTACATTATGACCATCTTAAAATTAAATACATTAAAATAGATAGTAATAATAACTTGGACTTTTCCCCAAAAGTAGATTGATTTAATCTCATTTAATTTCCATGACAACTTTATAAAATGGAGACTACTTTTTAATCCCCTTTTACAGATGAGAACCCTGAGGCACAGGGAAATAAATTAACTTGCCTAAGTTTCCACAATAAGTAGCAGAGCTGGAATGTGCACTTGGACAGTCTGGCTCCATGATCTGTGCTCCACATTGCTACTCATTGCACCTCCACAGTTAGTGTTACTTTGATAGCACTAAATAGTTATATAAAATTAAAGTCCCTTCCTAGGTACTTGATAATTTTTTACACCTTGGATACCAATACTACGTGGGACAGGGAGGTAAATAAGTATATTTTATTATATATTTCATCTGATAGAAGATTATTCTACTGGATAGTATTTGCAGGCCCGTTATTTAAAGTTGGCTCTCAAAATGTCTTGATGTATTTATTTTAAAAACTATATTTAGATTAATATTATAAAAACTAATTGTACATGCACCGTCTCAACATCACCTTGCCCTCCAGGCTCTATTCTGACAATACACATAGCTCCCTCAGGCACTATCACATCATCATATGTTCTTTTTTTTCTTTACTGAATTTATTACTATCCAAAATTATATTTTATTTGTGCTTTCTTCAGGCTCATTTCCCCAGATGTAAGCCCCATTAGGGCAGGTAAATTCTCTGTCTTGTTCGCTCTATCAACAATATCTATAGCACAGTTTCTAAATTATAATAAATATTGGTAGGAAGAATAAATGAATACATTCATTGATTTTTTTCCATAGAATTTTAGAGCAAGAAGAGTTTGGAGTTCATTGGATCCTTTAATTACATAAAGGAAGGAAAGATAGTCTTGTAAATGAAGACTACAACAAAGTATAATGCTTGAACCAGGCATGCTTAATTTTGGCCAAACCAAATATTGTGTAGCCATTTTATTTTTATTCTGGAAATTGATATTGTCAAGAGACTTTTCTGATAAGTTATAGGTTGTCCTTCCCAACTAATGGAAGTAAAACTCGTTACCTTTACTGAACAGTTTAATAAAAAAGCAAACAAACAAACAAACAGAAAACAAACGAGGTTCTGTGTAGATGTAACACCTACCTTTTGTTGCCTTATTTTATCAATGACAGAAAGACCATTAAAAGTAATCTACAGAGTTTATGACAGTCAGGAGTCCCATGTGCCAGACCTATCTTGCCCACCGATCACTGAGCACCTTGTGAAATGGAGACTGTTTCAATTTTCTAAAGTTCAACATTTATAACTACACGAGTGCCTGTAGATTTATATTTTCATTCTAGTGTTTGCAATGTTTTCAGAGTTGGTAAGAGTTTAAAGTTCTATCCCATTATTTGTTGTATCAGTTACATTTAAATAAGTACAATTTGTATGCTCTCTTTCACCCATTATAAGCATAATGAAAAGAAGTGGATATTTGGAACAAGATGACATGAATTAATAACCCCTGAAGACTCACAAAGACAAGAATCAGAGTTTCAGAAACACTATATTGGCTTAATTCTCACATGAGCTGGCATGTTCCAGCAGCCCATATCAGCTATGGGTTCTCTGGGTGTGACTGAGAAGCATGGGATGGAGAATTTCATTTAAAAACAAGCAATATTAGATTGGATTTCTTAGACTTAGTAGATATATTCAGGTACTAAAATAATCAGTATGTATATTTTAGCACAAGTAAAAATAATAATAAAGAAAAAAATAATTGGTTAATAAAAGTATTTCAATTATTACTAAAACCACTCAGTTTAATTCTCTAAAAAGATAAACTTTTAAAAAAGGCTAAACCGATAACTTCAGATTACTAAAAAAAAAAAAAAAAAAAAAAAAAGATTAAAAACATCCAAGGACTTGTTTCTAGGATGATTTATTAAGAAAAATCTCTAAGAACAAAGTTAAGTATATTTTTTTCTCTCTAAATGAAAGTCCTTAAAAGAATGCCAAAGTTAACTCATGGAATTTGTTAAAAAATAAAGTTTTACTTAAAACACACTGTTTTAAATGCAGATATAGAAATCAAGTACACAAAGAAAATACACATAAATATTCTAATTCATTTTTTGAAGCATTTATACAGTGGGTGGTCCACCTCAATTAAAGAACAATGACTTATGTCACATAAACATTATCCTAATTATAGCCTCTAAGATTCTTTTAGTTGTGATTTAAGGATACTGGTGACTTCAATGGAAAGTGAGGTATAAGCTTTAAGCCCGAATATATGAAAGAGAAATCATCAGTGGAAAAAGTGGATTCTTACAATAATCATACAAAGTAGTCATTGAAAAGTAGCCAATCACATAGAATATGCAACCTGGAATATATGGAAAATTTTGCTTTAATATCCTAAAATTCTTAGTAAGAGGCACACACTAATATGTCAATAAAAATAAGAATGATGACATGTAGATCTAAGCATTAAAGGGTCCAAATCAGAAGACAAAATTTCATGCTGGCCAAAAAAAGTTATTAAATTCATTGCTGCCATTGGTATCCCCCAAATTTTTCATTTGTTTTCTGGAAACTAAGTCTCTCCACACCATTATTCACCCTTATTTTAACTTACAAGAACATTATTTCTTCTTCTTTTTTTATTTTATCTTATTTTTTTTCCTCTCCCCCCACCCCCCACCTCCCCGAGTCAGCACCTTCAAGCATGACCATTCCCCAGACGGTGTGCAATGCACTCATCATGTAGGCATACACCCATCACCTCCCCCCACCCCCCGTCTCAGGCTGATATCCAATTGGTATCCTTCCCCGATGTGCATTTAGGTGATGATCAGGGAAACCAATTTTCTGGTGAGTACATGTGATGCTTGTTTTTCCATTCTTGGGATACTTCACTTAATAGAATGGATTCCAACTCTCTCCAGAAGAACCAAAGAGATGTCGTATCACCGTTATTTCTTATAGCTGAGTAATACTCCATGGTATACATATACCACAGTTTACTAATCCATTCGTGGATTGATGGGCACTTGGGTTGTTTCCACATCTTTGCAATTGTGAATTGTGCTGCTATAAACATTCAGGTACAGGTGTCTTTGTTATAGAATGACTTTTGTTCCTTTGGGTAGATGCCCAATAATGGGATTGCTGGATAGAATGGTAGGTCTACTTGAATCTGTTTAAGGTATCTCCATATTGCTTTCCACAGGGGTTGCACTAGTTTGCAGTCCCACACATCAGATAAAGGACTGATAACAAGAATCTATATAGAACTCAGGAAAATCAGCAAGAAAAAATCAAACAACCCTATCAAAAAGTGGGCAAACGACATGAATAGAAATTTTTCAAAAGAAGATATAAGAATGGCTAACAAACATATGAAAAAATGCTCAACATCTGTAATCATCAGGGAAATGCAAATCAAAACCACAGTGAGATATCACTTAACTCCGGTGAGAATGGCCTTTATCAAAAAGTCCCAAAACAACACATGTTGGCGTGGATGCGGAGAGACAGGAACACTCATACAAGAACATTTTTTTCAGTGTTCAAAGAATTTGTAAGTTTATTCTCCTATTCCCTGATTTTTATTCTCTAAGATGTAGGGTTCACAATCTTCTGGTAAATACAACTCAACATACCAGAGTTCCTTGGATGAATAAAACATTTAGCAGGAAATTCTTAGGAAGACAAGAATAAATAGACTTACGTGCAAAAAGTTCACTGTATTAGAACATGCTACACTCAACAATTTATGTAAGTTAAGTATAAATTAGATCCTATCCAATAGGGTTTAGTACTTTCTAAAGTTAAACCTTTGCGTCATTAAAAATACAGTTCAAGCCAGGCGTGGTGGTGCACCTGTAGTCCCAGTTACTTGGGAAGTTGAGGCAAGAAGATCCCTTGAGCCTAGGAGTTTGAGGTTGCAGTGAGCTATCATCATGCCACTGTACTCCAGCCTGGGTGACAGCCTGTCAAAAAAAAAATACAGCACAGCAACAAAATTTCCCTGTTTCCAGATCTCTCTGCATGGAAATTTTGGAGTATTCAACTGAATCAAGTGAGTTATATTTTATAACTGGCAGAGAGATTAATTAGAGTAATGTGCCCACTGTATAGATGGATACAGTGAGGCCCAGGGGATAAAATATTGGTCCAAAGTCAGCAGGGAGTGGATTCCTTTTCCACTGATTGCTTTCTCTCTTGCCACATTGCCCACCTGGTATCTTACATGCTTATATCCATGCTAGGAGGGGTACAAAAGAAACTGACAACAGGGGCCTCATCTAAAGAAGCTTACACTATCATGTCTAGCATTGTAATTTTAAGCAATTTGCAACTATCCTTAATTCTAATAAGCACATCACGATTTTTTTTGGAAGAAGGTTTTTTTTTTGGATTGTTTTTTGGGTTTTTTCTCCTTCACTTTTGGCTGAAACGGTGTTTTCAGACTTTCACTTCCCTATCATTTTCTAAGTATAACAAAAACATTTTATCTACGTGTGCACTTTCCTTCTCACATTCCCTCCCACACACTTTAGAAGAAAATCTTAAAAACTGTTTTCTCTGTGTAATTCTTTCCCTGCTTAATTTTGTTTGGGCTTGGAAATAATCACCACTCCTTCCGGTAGATGCTTTTCTAAGTTAATTTTTATTGTTGTCATTATTCCTGCGGTGATAGGGAAAAGGAGAAGCAAATTAAAGCAGCATCCAGTTACTTGCTATGGGCTGTGATAGTAAGTATTTGCTAAAATTATTATGGTATTTAAAAATGATTATTATCTGACATTCCTACTAGAAATCCCTGGAAACTAAAGTATTTTTGATAATAGTTTGGATCATGGGGGAAAAAAGGCTTTATTTACTGTGAGAAAGCTGACTTTTTTGGACTAGAGTATCTTGGCAGACTCATCGTAACATTACCTAATCTCTAATCACAAAGTACCAGGCCAATAGAGAAAGGACAGGGAGGAGGAACTTGGGCTTTGCTCGGTGATATTTTTAAAAATTTATTTAATTTCCCAAATAGCTAATACATGTTATTCTTCAAAATATAGGAAGTATTACAAGGTAGGTTGTGAAAAGCCTCCCACTCCTCTCTTCTATCTCCCTTCCCCAAACAACCAGTGTATTGTTAAAAAAAAATCTGTGAGGCAGTTTTATAGCATCATACAAGAACATATGAGAATACCCACCCGGCATTTTTTTAAACACCAGAGATTAATACCTATCTTGCTGGTTTTTTATTTACATAAAAAGTTGGCTTGTGTTATTTAAGTAGTGAATATGCATATGCACATATGTATACACATGTGTACATGTTCACATACACACCTCCCTGCAACTGCTCCCCAGATAAAACAGTAGAACATCAATAACCCGGAAGCCTCCCTTGTCCCCCTTCCCAGTTTTCTTCCTCTACCTAAAGGTAGCACCTATTCTGATTTTCATCATCATAGCTCAGCTTTGATAGTCTTTGAACTTTATACAAATGAAATCATAGTATGTGCTCTTTTTTGCATCTGGTTTCTTACACTAACTTCTTAACATGGATGATTTCATTTAATCATCAGATCAACACTGCAACATTGATATTATCATCTCTATTTTACAATTCACAAAAATGAAGTTCAGCAAGGTTGACAGATAGTCCATATTATATAAAAACATTAGTGCTGGGGATGGGATTAAAATCTGAGTCTTCCAACATTAAGCCTATGTTCTTACCCACCAGGCAACATAGTCTTATTCTTTCTCTTCCAGCTCCTCAGTTTTCCAAGTTATTACCAGTTAAGTGTCCTTGCTGTGGTCATCTCTCTATTCCTCCCTGCTTCCTTCCATCCATTTAGTGATTCCGCTCTTATGCACTACAGTGAAAATGAAATGACTTTTACTCTGGACAGATCTGCAGGGATCTAGGAGTTGTATTTTCAAAAATTGATCTTCCTGGGACTTCTCCATCTATATATTTTCCCCCTATCAACTTGCATTTTGAAAGTGAACCTATCTTCTTTGGCATTACTATTGCACATTTTAAATTTTAAACAGTATTTCTTCTACATGATTGCTTCTGACTATTAAATAAAGTTGGCCAATTACTTATGAAATATATTATATTTATTTTCCTAAGAATAGAGAACAAATCTACCGGTTTAAAAAAATCTCTAGGGAATCATAGCAGATAAATTTATTGGGGGATATTTAAAGAGATATTATTAGGCTGCAAGGTCCAAGTCCTAATCTGCAGCTGCAGCACATCAGGGAGGGAGGAATCAGCTGCAAAGAAGCACAAGGAGCCACTTGGGAGTGACAGAAATATCCTGTAACTTGATTGTGGTGGTGGTCTCAGAATTGTATACATCTGTGAAAATGCATTATTTTGTAAACTTTCAACGGATGCAGTTTGGTGTACATAAATTAGACCTCAATAAAGCTGGCCTTAAAAAAGAAAACTGGAGAAGAAAAGTGGCTCAATTTTTTACACTTTCCTCCAGTAACTACCTCTTGTTTTCTCTTTGCACTGTTTCTCTGTCGTATGACCATGGCCATGAACCAGTGGCTTTTATAATTGCTCAGTCTTTCTTTTCTTCAGCCGGAGTTGCTTCAGTTCCCTAAACCCTACATTTGAAAATACACACAGCAAGTACTTCTATTCCTCGTTTTGAAAATTATTTCTTCTCATCATACTGTGGCTCTTAAAATTAAAACAAACCAAAGGTAAAGACAGAAGAATGAGACTTTTCATTTATATGAGTTATTGATGAAAGACAATAAAAATCAAATTCAGTTATGAGCTTTGCTTTTCCGTGTCGAGTATCTCTGGGTCACTTAGGAAGTGGAACTCAAAATTACAGAACTCTACATTCAGCACGAAAGATATCAGTGAGCTGCCATATGCAGTCCATATTCCTAATTTACCACAATACCTCAGTTTTCAAATAAAAATTGTCATAACTTTGATGTTGAATCTAATATTAAACACTAAACAATCACTCTGGGACTCAGTGTTCTCACCAGCTGATGAAGTCTCTGGAATAAATTATCTATAATGTCTTTTACTATAATAAAAAAACATATTCTAAAAAAAGTGCTATGACCCCCCAAGCATAGGTTCTCTGTCTAGCAATTACATAAGGTCAAATGAACTGAATCTGTTCCCCCAACATAAAATTTAGTTTAAGGAAGTTAATAAATTACATATATTCTAAAAGTGTCAATTTTGTTAATTGAAAAATGCTTTAAACATATATTTTGATATGTGAAAATTTTTAATCCCAATGTATGCACATTGTACACAAATTGTGATAGGCACCTGGACTTTACAATTTAGTTGTTTTCATTTCTGCTTATCCTAATCTTAAATACATTATTAAAATCATAAAATCTGACTTAAAATACACCTTGTCTGACTCAATTGTATCTGTGACATATATGAAAATATTACTTATGTGAAATATCATTTTTTTGGTTTGTTTGTTTTAAACAATAATTTTCTTGGGTGTTCACTGTGGTATAGGTCCTTCATATAGATTATCTCATTAATTTTCAAAACTAAATCTATGATATAGATTTTAATACTATTATTCTAATTTTAAAATCAAGAAAGATAAGCTCAGAGAGTCTCTTAAGACTTAAGATCACAGACATCAGGACTGAAGCCAAGTGGTCTGATTCTAGGACATGAACAGCTCTCATTTTCCACAGTTGTTTGTAAGATCTTTAATTGCTTTTGACTTATTTATCAGAAAGAAGAAGCCAGTCATGGAATATTATGGGGACAATTGCCTCCAATTAGAACCAATTATCAGAATGTGGTAAAAAAAAAAAAATCTGGACTGGGGAAGAAAGAGAAGGTGGCAAAGCTAATTCAGTTCAGGTTCAAGATGTGTTATTACTGTGCATGTCATGTCACTGGGCACAAAATCATTAAACTTCCCTGAGCTTCAGTTTTGTTTTCAAATTGGGATAATTGGACAATTAGATCTCTATAGTATACATCATCAGTGAAAATGAGCAATTCCCATTTGGCCTGGGAAAATATATTTGTCTATGTATAGTGATATCCTGCCACACCACTGTAGAATAAAAGTTTATGTAAACGCATGGCATTTTTATTGTTTAAAAAATAGGTTCCCTTTGAAATAGATCTATATCAAAATCTCATTCACAATTATTTTCTCACTTCTCTATACCATTTGGCTATTACATTTAAAAAATAGTTTCCAGAGTTATCATATTTTTATTTTATATTTATCTCTTTAACCATCTGGAATTTATATTGGTGTATGTTATGAGATGAGGCTAGAACCTAATTTAATTTTTTTCCACACTTGTCAACCAGTTGTTCCTTGGCTACTTAGTCTATCATTCCCTCATTGATTTATGATACCAACTTAATAAAGTTTTATTTTATTTTATTTTTGTTTTAAAATATGTATACATTGTGGAATGGTTAAATGAAGCTAATTAATATATCCATTACCTCACATTCTTATCATTTATTTTTGTCGTGAAAACACTTAAAATCTACTCTTCTAGCAATTTTCAAATACATAATAAGTTGTTTTTAAGTATTGTTATCATATTGTATAATAGATCCTTTGAATTTATTCTTCCTGTGTAACTTCTTGTCCTCCTTTCAGCGCCTGGCAACCACCATTCTACTCACTACTTTTATGCTTTTTCTAATTACACATACAAGTAAAATCATGCAGTATTTGCCTTTTGGTGCCTGGCTTATTTCACTTAACATAATGTCATCCAGGTTTACCCACATTGTTGCAAATGACAGGATTTCCTTCTTTTCTAAGGCTGAATAGTGTTATTCTATTGTATACCACATTTTCCACATTTTGTTTATCCATCCATCCATTAATGGACATTTAGGTTGATTTCATAACTTGGCTATTGTGAACAACACTGAATGACATACTGATTTCATTTCCTTTGGATATATACCCAAGAGTGGGATTGCTGGATCATAGGGTAGTTCTATTTTTAATTTTTACAGAACCTCCATATTTTTTCCATAATGGCTATACTAATTTACGTTCCCACCAACAGTGCACAAGGGTTCCCTTTTCTCCACATTCTCTCCAACACTTGTGATCTTCCATCGTCTTGATTCTAACAAAAGCATATCTCATTGAAGTGATATCTCATTGTGGTTTTAATTTGCACTACTCTGATGACTGGTGATGTTCAGTATTTTTCATATACTTATTGTCCATTTATATGTCTTCTTTTGAAAAATTCAGGTCCTTTGCCCATTTTTGATTAGGTTATTTGTTTTCTTGCTGTTGAGTTGTTTGAGTGCCTTATATTTTGGATTTGGCTGATACATTTTTGCTGATAGCCTGTATAGATATTTAAATGATGCCATTTTCTCAGAAGTAAGGTACAAACTCAACCATGAGGCATTTCCAAACAGAAAAACAAATAAATATACTAATTGTGTTTCAACTGAGCCAGCCTAATTAGTAGGAAATTTAATTATTGCCAATTAATACTGGCTATAGGAAAGTTATAGGACCCAATGCAAAATGAACTAGAGGAGCCTCTTATTAAAAAATTATTACTAAGCATGGGGCTCTGTCACACACTCTTGAAGCCGGTTCTGATGTTAACAGGGTAAAGCAAGTAGAGGAGAACATGAAATTGGATTGAGTTAAACTCCTTGTTTCATGTCCTAAAAAAATTAATTGCCATAATTATCTTATAAAACTAATTTGATCACTTAACTATATAATTTTAAAACTGTATATTAAGGTTGTGAAAATTGCCATTTGCAATATTTCTTTCAGACTTCAACGAAGTTGTATGTTTGAAATGTAATTCTTCACTTCAGTTTTGATTTATAATGTGTGACTACTGGTCAAAAAAGCAAAAGCAATCACATGCTACCAATCAAACCTATCTTATAAACTCTATTGTGGCCTTTCTATTTCAGTATATCATTTATAATCTTTTATTCCAAAGATTATGCCCTAAATAAACAGTTTTCAAAACATCTCCTTTACATGGCAACTTCCTCATTTCGGTGGTAGTAGAAAAACTTAGCAAAAAATTTGTAGGTATTTGTCATTAACTAACAATATTTTAAATGCATATAACCTTAGATGAACATCTATGTATTTATCCTGCAGATACAGTTTTATAAGAACACAATCATATACAAAGATGCTATTACAACATTTTTAGTACAGCACAAGGCTGGAAAAATATGACATTCATCAATAGAGGACTCATACATTAAATTATGGTATATCTATGAACTAAAGTTCTTTACAGTGATTACAAACAAATCTTCAATATATTAGTAACATGAAAATGTATCCAAGATATATGGCAAAAGCAAGTTGCAGACCAGTACCTACAGGTACACACTTGCATAAATATGAAAAAATAGATATGTGCAAATACCATTTACAAATATATGCTCATTCTTTTAATTTAAATATTATTTTGTTATTCATAATAACAAAAGTAATCTATAGTTAACTTTGATTGACTGTTCCTTCAATAAGATATATGCTCTTCTAAGCTTAAGCCACAAAGCAACCCTATATGGCATAGATATTATAATCATCCTCGTATTACAAATGAGGAAATTGAGGAGTGGGGAGGATCAATAATATACTTAAAGCCACACAGCTTGTGGGTGAGGCCCAGGAAGGAATTTGATTCCAGGCCTTGCACTAATAACTACTATGCTGCACATTTTTCTGCACATATTTCTACCTCTCATGTGTACACATTGAGGAGGATACACTAGTGTTTGGGTACACATAGAAAATATCTAGATGTACATATTGGACCTGTTAACAGCGATCAGCTCTGGGGACAAACGAGGAATGAGGGCTTACTTTGTATTTCATACTCTAAAGAACTGTTAACTTTTTTACATTAAAAATGTACTCCCTTAAAATATATATTAATGTACAAAATGCACAGCACTTCTGGTTTTCTATCCTGAAACCTCAACAGCAGAATTATAAAAGTTGCCTGTGAGTACGGAGCTCCAGCCTTCTGGTTTTACCTACTGAAAGATTAACTTGAATTACAAATGTGTGAAGATTCCTTGATTCACTCAATACTTACGTGATTCCAGTATATAAGATTGACTTTTTATAGCTTTGTACAGTATGCAATTACATAAAATACACATCAAACGAATTCAAATACCCAATCATTTAGCTGTCTGTTTGGTGTACTTATGCATTCTGTCACATACTGTGAGCAAAACACAGCCAAATTTGATCAGGCTGCCGTTTACAATTTAAAACAGGGACCTCTAAATGACTCCTTTTTGGTACATTTCTGGAAAGGTCAGGCATCAGCGTGTTTTACCAAATAAAACTTGGGCTTGAAGAATATGCCTTCTAAACTGATTTTTACTACCTGGACTATAATAAGTTTTACAGGGCTTCTTTGTTAAATTGCCCTGACAATTTCCATTTCCAGTTGCTTCAATCATATTAACAGAAGGTAAAGTTCACAAATAGTAAAATATGTCATTGCACTGCATTTGGGTTTTCAGAAATAGATCACGCACCTGACAAACACACAAGACATAATATTTGGCATTCCAATTCATGTTTGGCTTGGCATATCTCATTTGAGACAGCACAAGATGCCCTACCACAAACGGAAGTATCTCATTACTCAGGAAATAAAACATGTCTGCACCAAAGACTTGACAAATCCCATTAACTATATAAAAAAGGATGGAATTTTTTTTTCCCAAGGAAAGGGAGAAAGGTCAGGGATGTGGGATAGAAAATATGTGTGTAGATAAATTAGTTCTTGTATAGCTTTAAAAATATATGTGTAAAATTCCACCAGAATGCATGAATCTTTTACAGAATCATTTCTCCTTCCAAAATATGATGCCATACTCTATTCACAGCTGTGCCCAGCAGGAGTAGGGGCAGAGGCAGACAGTGTTTTCTAGGAAATTAAAATAAGGCCATACAGTTTCTGAAGTTTTATTAATAGATCCACAATCTAATATTTATTTCATTTTCAGTATACATTATTGGAGCCTCTACATGCCAGTCATGGGGGTAGCACTGTGGAAGAGACCAGAATTAAAGAGGCAATGTCAAAATGCTTTAAGTCCTTTGACAACATAATTAAAGGAGGCTGGAGAGGCTCAGGGAAAGGACACATAACTAAATATGGGTGGAAGCACTGTCCCTCAAAGTAGTCCTGAAAGAAGTGTCATCTACCCAGACATCTGAAAAATCACTTTGTGTTACTTCATCAAGGCAGGAAAGGCAGGATGGTGAGAACAGTCTTATGCCTAGGTCTGGGCTGGAGAAAGAACATGACAAATTGTGGTGACTGCTGTATAAAATTTATTTCTTGTGGGTATTTTAGCCTTATATTAGCTTGCTACTGTTTTCTAGCTGATGTTGTGCATTAATCTGTCATATTCAATCTAGACTATACATATATTAATGATAGGGCCCACATTAATCTTGTATCTACTTTCATCAGTTAATACTCCGTATCCACCTTGGTATTTGTCCTCAGATAAAGAAAATAAATCATCTAAAAATATTGAGAATAAAGTTTTGAAGATAACTTTTTTTAGAATAGGCCTCGATTCAAAGTAAAATGGAGCTTTACAATTAAGATTTCTACTTATGTGGAGAAAGCCAAAATGTTACAGCTGCAAGCATACAAACAGGATTAGGTCAAATAAAGAGAAAAGCTCCACATGCATCTCAAAGCAAATGTACATTAACAATTCTTTACCATGGACCTGGGTTCAAGAACAATTTGCTTCTTTTTGTGCATGACTCCCTTTACGTCTGATTAGAAAGGAAGCTCTGCACATCCTGAAATTGATGTAGACACACATTATTTTCGTGTCTGAATTACCATGGCTTAATAAAAACTTCAAAAGAGAAGTGTTCCTTCTACAACTTTGAATGAGTCACCTACTAACTTAATAAACATTAACTCAGCATCTACTATGTGCCTGGCCTTTTGCTAGGCCCATAGGCAACAATAGGCTCCCTGTTCTCCACATCTCTATAGATGTAGAGATGTAAGCAGTGCAGATTTTCCACTGACAGGTGCTGGTATGGTTTGTATATGGTTAACCTAGTTGTTAACATAGTGAAATACTTCATACCTGGGGGAAAACAGTTTCTGACTGACTCTTCCCCATCCAAATTGTCTCTAAGACTCCTTGGTTACCCTGACTCCTCCTATAAGACCTATGGAATCATCTTGCAATCGAGTTAAAACGTAGCATGGATTAGAGGCATCCAGGACCCTTTCTCCAGCTCTTTGGTTGGGTCTATGCTTGCTGGTCATTGACAGTGCCATGCAGTACCGGCAATTCAGTACTGTGGTTATCACCCCTGCATGTAGACCAACAGTCTGGACCAGTACTACATTAAGTGTGGCCTGCAGACTAGGCTCACATCAATAAGTGTTTATTACATGTCGAAGAAGAGACAGGAACAGAAATTCAGAGTAAGCATATAGAAACTTTTATAGCAATTTGATAGATGAGTTTTATGCCTATTAAAACTAATAAAAATGGGGCTTGTATTTTTTATGTTTTTGTTTTCTTTTATTTCATTTTTCTGGCAATTCATTTTTATTGTATTTTACAAAAGCATCAGTCCACAACAAATTGGAAATAAAAACAAACAGTCGTACAACACAAAGAGTTTGAGAAGCAAGTATTCCACTAGTACCAACACCCTGAAGTGAATGCTGCACATAAAGAATAAGAATGCAATATAGAAGGAATACATAAACCAAATATTCTATTAGCATAAGAGAAGACCCCTGGCTGTCCTCTAATATTCTCCTCAACCTAAACAAGAAGCACCAAAAACACACACAAAATATGCCACTAAGCACATTAAATTTCTACACTCACTAAGGGAACATTCAGACCTCTTGCCCTCCCAACTATTCTGGTTGAAGTGTAAATTAAGCAGTACTTTTCCTAAGTAGTTTTGGTGAGCATATCCAGCTGCCTATTCTTGCTATGACCACCTTCTTCTCCCAATATCAGCTGTTTCATGCAGTTTATAAGAAATGTATAAAATTTAGATGAGTAATGCATGTAAATGAAGAAATACATTCTGCCACCTTTCATCATCCAAACAATAGGATAACAGTAAAAACCAACCCCAAAGTGATTAGCCTGGAAAGTTTTCTGCAAAACTGCGTAGTCTTGACTTTAAGCACCATGAAACTCAACAACAATGAAACTAAGGATATAAGAAGACAAGTGCCATGTCTTATCCTTCAATATCCTATTAGCATTATTATACTTAGTTTCAAGTCATTTTTTCAGATAATTTTTAATTATTTTATTAGAAATATTTGCTTGATTTTAATTGCAGGACATTCCACCAAACTTGTTAAAACATTTTAACAAAAATTAAAACTAGTTTTAAAAAATACCTTAATCTGGGTGGTAGATCCATGAGTACATATAATTCTTAGCTGGTAGAGGCAAATGGTGAAGTATTCAAAGATAAAATGACATGATGCCTGGGATGTGCTCTAACAGTGAGAAAGTTGAGAAAAGGCTTGGGTGAAACGAGACCAACAGTAGGACAAATGCTGAAGTTGGATGATGGGCATATTGAGGTTCCATACACTGTGTTATTATAGAATTTTCTCTGCTTTTGTATATGTTTTAAAAATTCTATAGTAAAAGTAAAATATACATAAAATATGTATATGCATATCTTTTTCCACAAAGCTTATATTTTTTTTCTTAAAGCCAGCAGCAAGGAATTAACATTATAAATAAATAATGGACTAAAATTTAGGAGCAAAATCTTCAAAATCATTCATTAATTAATTTTTATAGATTTCAGTTCTAATGTGCTCTGATTGGTAATTTTAGGCAAAGAATAATGTGGAAAATGCAACAGAGTAAAACATGAATTTTCTCAAAGTAAAGTAAAAATGCAAAATGCTTAAACTGCCTTTCTAGTAAAGGTGTTTGGGAAAAAATTCAACATTTAGAAAGCTAAAAATAGGCAATCCTTTTTGTCGATTGTAAAACTACTATGTTCTGAATGTTGTGTTCCCCCCAAAATGCATGTTTTGAAACCCTAACTCCTAAAACGATGGTATCAGGAAATGGGGCAATTTAGGAGGTAATTAGATCACGAGGGCAGAGTCCCCATATTAATAAATGGTAATAATGCCCTCATAGAATAGGCACAAGGGAACTTGGTTGCCCTTTCCGCAATGTGAGGACACAGCTAGAAGGCTCCATCTGAAGCTGGAACGAGGCCCTCACCAGAGATCAAATCTCCCATGGCCTTGATCTTTCACATTCTAGCCTCCAAAACTGTGAAGAATAAATTTCTGTTGTTTATAAGCTACCCAGTCTATGGTATTTTGATATAACAGTCCAAATAACCTAAGGCAATAGCAAATAGAAGAGGATTTTATAAAGTAAATTAAAATTAAAACAAATATTTGGTTTACTATTTCAATCTTTCTATTCATAAATACCTATCATTGTCAATAAATTGACAATATAAATTAACAATATCTTGGAAATATAACTAACATAGCAATTCTGAAATCCCAAACAGGATGTTTGCTATTTTCCAACATGTCTCAGGACACTGATTTTAATAGAATGTTTATGTTGAGTCAAGCTGTGAAGAAAACACTGTTTTTCTCTTTGTTGTCAGTTTATTTTATTTATTTATTTATCTTGTATGTTTTTCCTATTGTTTGGGTTGCATATTATAGAAAAGTTGTGGTTCACATAGGAAAAATTTTGCCCTAAATTAATACAGTGGGGATTTTTTCCCAACTTAATGGGGAAAAAGTACATCGATGGATAGAATATTTTCCGTGTTTTCCCTCACATATTTTTTCTTAAACATTGGCATGGGCAACATTTGTCTGTGAGTGAGCTTTAGAAGTTAAAAGAATGAATAAACAAACAGTAAAGAAACACTAGAGAAAAACTCAGAAACAGATGTGAATGTTTAATCTGGCTGCTGGTTTTTCTCATGTCCACTTATGCCTGGTTGTGATTTTATACTGCATACATAAAATACAGTCATATGTTCTGCTCGTAAAATCAACCCTACTTATAAGAAATTACACACGACAGCTTCTCATGGATGCTTTATACTTAGAGAATCTAAGGAAAGATTCCTATGACGTGAGCAAACTATGTCCAACTCCAACTCTGATTCAAAATTCTACGTGATGGAAATCCTCTGGGATCTAAAAAATCTTATGTTGATGTTCAAAAGAAGACAAACACACTTAAAAATGCTTGAGAACAAAATCCTTTGGTGTGCAAGTGACCTGGCCAGAATGTCTACCAGCCAGCCCGTAAACCAAGTCGTGATCCAGTCACGTTTGCATAAACTGATGGGAATCAGGTTTCAAATAATATATAGTCTTTAATCATCAATTACATGACCATCCAAAGGGAGTGTTATAATATCATTGAGTATATGCTGAAGAAAAACTAGGAGTGAGGAAAAACATCCATCCCTGATCTAATTTCTCATTAAACAACCCAAAGAGATCAGACCATCTGCAATCTCACAGCACTGGCACATGACTCAACAAAACTCCTACTTACTAAGAAAAGCCAAACCCTGTAAACTGAGTTTCACCAAAGCTAGGATAGAATATAACAAGAATACAAAATGTAACTCTTAAGATACCTACACCCTGTCGAGCAGTGAAGAAGGAAACCCGGCTTATTTTAACAAAACCAGAGAGAGGAGAAAACAGCAAGATATCGTAACACCTAACTGCTACAGTTTAGCAGGTGCTAAATAGTTATAACAACATTTTTGGAAGTGCAATGAGTGTGTTAGTAGCATGAGTGTGAAAAGACATAAATCATTGGAACTGGTACACTGGATATGGTACACTACATCCACTTACTAAAACTGAATTAGGGAGAACACTGAAAAAGGGTCAGGAAGCTACACTGTTTTTCCCCCTTGTAGAATCTTAATTGCCAAAACCAATGTATAATACACATCTATTTCTATTCTCACTAGTTCATCAACTTATAAAGCAATGTTATATTAGCTCCATTTGTACTTTTTCTATCTTCTCTTGGCTAACCCTTACCTGCATCCATTCTCAACCCCATTTCCTTTTCTACCAGGTTCTGTCACAAAGTACATAAAGTAAGTAGGTAGTTCTCTAATCGA
Organism: Lemur catta; assembly: GCF_020740605.2. Lineage (NCBI taxonomy): Eukaryota > Metazoa > Chordata > Mammalia > Primates > Lemuridae > Lemur > Lemur catta. Next base: position 151,697,713 of record NC_059128.1, read on the forward strand.
TACCGTAATCTGGAATCATTAATATTAGTTTATGAATTAACTTCATTTAAAATTTTGGAAAACTCAAAGGAATTCCTAGAACATTATACAATATCATTTTATATATTGAAATGTAGAATAGTCTGGAGGGGGGGAATTGCCTATATTAAAACACTAGGCATCCTTCTCCTGTTGCATTGACCTTTTTACTATCCGGTCAATGCCAATAATAACTAAACATAGTATTTCTCATTTTTTTCTTCAGTGTAAGAATTTATACTCTGCACAGGTGGCCCATTTAATCCATATCTTGTTTTCAGGTTGTGTTTGAAAGAAATAAATAAGGATAAACAATTTGCCAAAATATAAGCAGAATATAAATTCTATGCTTAAAATATTTAGAAAAGGAATAGAACCATAATCTTCAAAGCAAGTTACAAAACCAGCTAAAGGAAAGTTGTAGTGCATGCATAAAGGAAAGAAAGTCATGATAAGGCTTACTTTTGCTTTATTTTGGAGGAATATGTCAACATAGCCAATATGTCAAAAGGTATCACAAAGTTCCAACTTTAAAAAAGATGTGCTGGGAGACAAATGCCAATCAAATTTTCATTCCTTTAATGTTCTATCCCTGGAGGAAAACTAATGATTACTAACTGCTAAGATCCATTGAGTGATAAATATTGAAAAATAAAGGAACAGAGCTGTTTCCTGGAAAAAATTCTAACATCCATCGTAAATTATCCAGAAGCATAATCATATATGATTTCAGAACTCTAATTGAAGGAAATTTTAATGATTGGAAATTTAATATCTGAGCTGATTTGCTGATAATGCAGTATAATAACTATTTTAACCAATTGCTTTTTTTCAACTGACATTTAATTACTCAGCCTCTGAAAGAAAACTAACTTACTTTGAGTTATCCACTAAAAGTGTGAGATCCTATCAAATGCAGAATCATAATTCACAGTTGCAAGGATGTGGAAACAACCCAAGTGCCCATCGATAACATGAATGGATTGATAAAATGTAGCATATTTATACCATGGATTACTACTCAACCATAAAAAACAATGGTGATTTAGCACCTCTTGTATTATCCTGGATGGAGCCGGAGCCCATTCTACTAAGTGAAGTATCACAAGAATGGAAAAACAAGCACCACACGTACTCACTATCATCAAATTGGTATTAATAGATGAACACTTATGTGCACATATAGTAATAACATTCATAGGGTGTCGCGCAGCTGGGAGGGGGGAGGGGGAGGTGGGGATGGGTATGTATACTCACACCTAAGGGGTGTGGTGTGCACTGTCTGGGGGATGGATACACTTGAAGTTCTGACTTAGGCAGGGCAAAGGCAATGTATGTAACCTGAACATTTGTACCCCCATAATGTACTGAAATAAAAAAAATAAATAAAACAATGCTACAGGAAGTATGAAGATGAATCAGGCCTGGACTCTTTCCCCCAAGGAGAGTATGGTCACAGAACTAAACTTGAAAAATGGAAGTGCCAAAGAGGCTTAAGATTGGACTACAATAGAAACCCAAAAGGAAGGAGGTACAATAAACTATTATTGTTAAGTATGACATGCCATTAAAGTTATTAAAGATGGTAATTTTTTTCAAACAAGTAATCATATAGTTTCTTGTCATTTATGAGATAATATACACATGCATACACTAAATTTTATTGCCAATTACAACATGTAAAAATAATAATTGAGGGTAGTGAAATTAGCTGAATTTTTAAAATGCAGTGGCAACAACAATGACCTGGCATTATCATTCCAAAATAGGGTTTCTCAACCTCAACATTACAGACATTTTGGACCAAATAATTTCTTGTTGGTGGGAAGGGAGTGCTGTCCCATGTATTGTAAGATGTTTAGCAGCATTCGTGGTCTCTACTTTCCAATAGATGTCAGGAGCAATCCCTGCCCCAGTTGTGACAGCCAAAAATGTGTCTAGACATTGCAGTTGAGAACCACTACTCTAAAGCATGCTTCGGATATTAACTTAGATGCCACTTTCTCCAGGAAAGCATTTTTGAGCATCCCAGATGAAATATACTGTCTTCACTATGTTCTCTTGTATTTACACCTCTAGATAACTCTACCATGTATAATAATAACCTACTTATCTGTACCTCCTGTAAACTCTAAGTTTCCTCTGGTTTGAAATTGTGTCTTATTCACTATTGGTTCTATACAGATTAGGCACTCTATGCATATGCTTTATGCTGAATGACTCAGCGAAGGCAGGAAGGAAGGAAACAAAGAAGGTAGTTAGTTGAACTGGCCAGTGTGGTATGGAATATCTCTTTCAAACATCATGGGGTACCAGTAGATGCCAATACCATTTCTTCTCCAAGCCATGAGAACCAAAAATGTCTCTAGACATTGCCAAAAATGTCTCTGGTTGAAAACCACTTCCCTAAAAGATTGTACAGAAAAAATAGCAAATGTTCAGTAAGTTTGAATTTTGTTATAAAAAGAAAGATGAATTTTGACATCCAGTTGGTTGTAAGACTTTGGATAAATTAAACTCTTTGAGTTTTGATTTCTTCATTTGTAAAACTGGGACAATAATGACTAGCACATAGAGTTCTTTCATTCAACAAGCATTATTACTTGCTGCTTGCTAGGTAGGCATTTGGCTTGGTTCCAAAGGTATACAATAGTAGTGGGAACAATTATGGTCTTTGCATTTATGTACTTTATACTCTCAACCAAGAGAGCAACAGTAATTCAATATTTTCCCAAATAAAATTTAAATTACAAATTGTGAATACATTAATAGATTCTATGAAGGTGAATAAGGTTTTGTGAGAACATATAAGAAGAGAAGCATGACTTAGATTGAATTGTCACTGAGGTTTTCCTGAGGAAGTGACATTTGAACTAGGGTCTGAAGAACACATGAATATTAACTATGAAAGGGGAGCAGGAGGAGAAGGGTGGGGAGATTAAATGAGAAACATATGGAAGCACATAGCACAAGGCTGTCCTGATACTCTGTAAATAATCAATGAGTGTAAGCAATGGGTTATAAATAATTAACAATATCACTAACAAAATTAACAGATAGGAATAGGACATTAAACAAAGTGACACTGAATTTAATATCTTTCTCACAACTAAAAGGTATTCATAATTCATTTTACAGAATTATAAGCTAATTATTATAATGTTATAAGAAAATTTAACAAAATATATTACTAAAATATTTTTATTTTAACAAAGTTAAATTAAAAAACATGATTTTTGTTAAAATAAAAAAATTTTATATAGAATGTTGGTGCCATTAACATCCTGACTTTCTGGATGTACAATTTTCCATTGTATTGTGTATTATGGTTAAATTCTTCAACTAGGGAACAACGAGGATTAGCACATAGTCTGGTTAATAAAGCCCTACTATTCCACTGTGCTAATAGCCCCTATGAGAACTCGAGCCATCAGTTACACAAATCATTTGGCTGGGATTGGAGTGTTTACCATATGCACAAGTTACTAATTTCCTGGACATTATCAGCCATTAGCTGGTTTCCTGTGTCCCAACAAATGCTGAGGTGAGAGCCTTGATTGCCTAGATCGAACATTTCAGACATTTTTCCATGGACCATTTCCTCCATCTAAGATATAATAACACTCTCTATTTGTAGTTCTTTTGTCAAATGCATATGGGAAAGGCCCAGAAAGTTCAAGTGAAGGGAAATGAGTAAAAAAGAAAAGCTAACAGTGTACCCGTGTACAGAGCAATTATGCTGGTGGAACTCATTTTTGGGGAATTCAGTTTTCCACAGCAAGAGGAGAACTAAACAGAACAAATCACCAGGAAACTCCAACACAGCATTTAAGGATTTACTCAGAGCTCAGAGTATGTCTAAATGGATGACGATTGTCATTCCCTTCCTTCCTAGACTAAAGCGTTGTTCTCTGGCTAGTCAGGATTCCCAAGGTGGAGAAGGGATATACCAGGTTGCTCTTAACTCCATTCAAGACTTCACTGCCTATGTTCATCCATTAGGGATGTTACTACCATCTCTTTTTCTGTTTCATCTTGGTGACTTCAAGACATATCTAAAAAGGTGCATCATCAGACAATAAAGACTGAGAGTCTGAATTAAACAATTAAGTGACCAGAGCATTATTTTTCACTCTCAGTATTCTACCACTGACATTTAATGGGCAGAACATTACACTTTGTTTACAATTAGAAACTATTTGCACAGTGAAACATTTGACCAATAAAATAGGACGGTAGTCTGGTTTTTAATACTATGAGGCTTACTGATGATATTTTATTAAGGTAAATAGATGTCCTTTACTTGTTAGAATACATAAGGAGTGTTCACCTTTTGATCTTGGCATATCACTTCATCACTTGAAATATTTCTGGAATATTTCTTTATGCTTCTGTCTAGCTCAAAACTCTGTCTTTAAATAGAGACTGGCAACTTTCAAACCTTTATAAGTAACGTTATTCATTTAATCTTAGACATCCCTTTAAAACTGAAGAGCTAACTTAAGTAAACTAAAGTAGGAAGGCCCTCAATTTCATAATTTCAAAGATGTCAACATACTTTTATCATGTGGAATCAGGACATACAATTAGTAGCCTTTCACAGTTAAATTTTGTGATGGTTATTAGCAAACATCAGAATTACATTTCCTAAGTAATATATGGTTAAAAAACACAACAGTGTGCAAAAAATTATATATTTATATATATTTACATATTTATAAATATTATATACAAAATGTAATAAACATATATATTATGTTATATTATTGGGTGAGCTCAGTTGTTACAATCAGTTGCTAATTAAAGAGATTGATTTGATTTAGCATTTGATAAAGGATAGTTCCATTATTGTTCATGCTCTGACAATCTAATTAGCACTTGCTATGTGACAGGTTTGGTCTCTGAATAATCAGCTAGTTGAATTTTTGTAAACAATATTTATTATCTTTCTATTATGATGTCATTTTTATTATAAACTAGCCAATGCTAATTCTAGAAAATTGGAAAACACAGATATATTTAAGATAACTATGGTTAAGATTTTAGTATATTTCCTTATTTGCTTTTCTATGAAAATCAATTAATAAAGGAAAATATGTAGTAAGTAGTATTAATTATCATTTTGTTACTGGCTTACTACTTAATATTCTACTTGGACTCTTTTTTTCTTAAGATTAAATATGCTTCAAAACATAACATTTTTCAGTGGTAGCAGTTTATGGCTTTGCCATAACCTGTCAAACTACTACTCTGCAGAGACTTTGTCAAGCAGGATTATTCTTGGCTATTTGACATTATTCAAATTGTTCATACTTATAATTCATGCTACAACAGACCTTAGTTTGCATCTTGGATGTTTTTTAAGCTAGGTTTCTAGAAGGAAATCAGTAGTTCAAACACGAAAAAGCAATTTTTGGAAAAGTCAAACCAATTCACATTTCAACAATTGCTAGCTTTGCCAAAATATTACACTTTTGTATGTTTTAATCAGTGCAAATTTGAGAGTAAAAAACCTCTTAGTTTTTATTTACATTTCTTTTATTACTAGTAATATTTTTGATGATTTATGAGGTGACTGGGCATCTGTATTTTCATCTGTGACTTGTCTGCTCCTGTCTTTTCTTATTTATTGTATTCTGCACTTCAAATGGACAGCCTTCCTGTGGCTTTTCTCGGAAGACTGAGACTACAATTTTATGGTCATACCTTCCACAATCAGTAATCATTACTCAATTGTCTTTTGATTTTTAACCCTATATTGAATATATTAAGGAGCTGATTTTTGTTTCTTTCCAGTTAATATAGTTCCCCCCTCCCTCGCAGGGATGTTTGTACATTTTTAATTTTGGCTATTTAAAAAATGCTTAAATATCTGTAGACTTGTGTCCTTTCATGTTGCTTACAACGTAGTCAATCCTTTCAATCTCCATGAAAGGATATATCATCTCTGAAAAGATGTCTTCAGTTTATATACCACCTGGTTATTGCTTCTGTTTCTGCTATCCTTATTTCTGTTTCTAGATGATATACCCTTTGTTCTGTTGGATCTCCACTCTCTGTCCACCATGCATATCATAGTTTCTCTCATCCCCTAAGCTGATCACAGAGTTAAACATTAGTATTACTGGAGAAACATCTTAAAAATACATATTCTCAGGTCCTGCTCTCAGAGACTCTGACCTGTTAGTTCTTGTGGGTTGGGGTTGGAGGATGAACAGGGAAAGAAAATGCATTATCAAAAAATACAAAGAATAAAGAAATAAAATTTAAAAACCAGCTCCTCAGATGAATCTGAGGCTCCGCAGGAATGACTGCAATAGAAGATGCCAATATTTGGCAATATGATACAGTTGATATGTGTTGGTTTGTGTGTTTGCATGTAATCTTATCTTCTAGAATTTAAGCAAGGGAGAGAGGATTAGGAAAACTTGATTTTTCTGTGTAAAATATTTAATAAGGTAGTGGGATGTTAAGAATATCAATTCTGCTCCAAGGTTTTAGCAGTGATTATAAAATTCCTGAATGTTTCTGGGAATCTATTGTCTGTTAATATTGATTTTTCAAAGTTAGCTGTTGATCATTTTATTCTGTATTGTTGCATATTTCATGGGGAAATTGGGAGTGTCTTCTTCAGTGACATATAAAGCCAGAAGCTGGATAGACAATTTTAATGACTTTCATATTAGTAAATTAATAATTTATTTTCCAGGAGTTTAGAATACAGACTTTTGTGTGCTGTATTCAATAGCAAATATTCCCTAATATGACAAACTTACTTTGACAGTGTGTCTTTATAAAGTAGTGACATTTCTTATGTGAATGTCTAACTGGGACTGCTTCTGAAGCCAGATACCTAAGGATATATATGTAAGTATGGGTACCCCCAGCAATATGTCATTCTTGCCATGGCATGTGAATTGTATTTTTGAATGATGATGATGTCAGTAATGTCTATCACCTCACCAGCAATTTACCTTTAAAGTAGAAAAGAGTAAAATTTATTTTATGCTGGGCTTATAATGCAGCTTTGTTCAGTTGCCTTAAATATGAACACCAGGGAAAGTTTATGTTTGATATATGAATATGATTCCCAAATGGATCCATAGGCTAAAATTCCTTCATTAGTATGAAAAAATGAGCCCTTAGTATTGTGTTAAAACTTTATTTCCTTTATCCAAAAGCACAAAATTGCTTAAGTCACTTTCACAGAGAAATCAAAAAAAATAATTTCAATAGGGAAAGGAAGTCTGTATTTAGAATTTCACCATTTTTCTTAAGTTGAATGTTTTCTTTAAGTTTGGAATACTCTTAGATCTGGAGAAGAGGTAAATGTGCTTGCAGACATTGGAATGTCAACTCCTACTGATTTGGCCAGCAGGCTCTGAGTTTCATGGAATAGTTGGGTAATTCAAACAGCAGTTAAAAAGTCTGTCCTGGACGTGGTAGGAAAAGAGAGTCAAAGTGAAAATGGTGCCTAACTCATTCACAGCATTCAAATGTCTGTTTTAGATTTCCATGATAAGTGAATCACTCCCACAAGTGTCCAAGTGAAACAGATCATAGTGTAATAAATATAATACATACAGAAAACTAGAGATCACAGAGATCTATTATTTAAGTTTGTTTATGACTTAATTTTATGTTCTATTTTCAATAAGAAAGGCAGATGTGCTGTGGAGCTGCCAAATGGTTTTGTACTTATCATGTAACTGCATGAGAAAATTGTAGCTTCTCATCATAATTAAACATCTTTTAAAAAAAATGTATTTTGTGGTTGCATGTGTGTGCACTCATGTACATGTATCCAAGTGTATACCCAATATTTTTCAAGCTTCTAAAATGCAAGAGTTATTGGTCTTGATTTCCAAATCCCTATCAGATGCCTTCTCAAGAAACAAAGATGTGCAACCTGTCCCAAACCCTCTAGCCCCCTAGTCAACAGCAGGAATGATTACACTGAACCATCGTTTGTGGGCTCAGGAATTATGTCCTCCTGGATAATTAGTTATGATAGTGAACTAAAGGAACATCCCTGAGAAAGTTAGGGATGTAACATCACAGTCATTTATAAGAGTTGAAAATCATTAAAACATAAACAACACTGGTTATTTATTCGCTCATTTGTCTATTCATTCATTCAACAAAGATTCATCAAGTCCCACTATGTAAATCAGGAACTCTAACAGATTCTGAACTCCACTGTATTAATAATTTGTTCATTCTGTTCTTTCACTTTAGAAATGCAAAAACTAAGTACCACTGAAGAGATCAAAGAACAGCATTAGCAGCCTTATGATTTCCTTGGAAAGAACAAAGCTTTGGAACCAGATAGGTTTGGGTTCGAATCCAGATTTTACCATTGACTGACTACCCTAGTGAATGTGAGATGTCTACTGTTCTTCATCTGTAAAACTGAGATAATAATACCTACCTACCAGGAAGAATTAAATGAGATAATAATTATGAAAACACTTAACCTATTCACTAGCATAGAGCAGGTGTTAGAGCAATATAATTTCCTTTATCCCATCATCCTCTTGTTTTCTTCCTTGCCTTTTTAAGAATAAATATGGTTAAGGGATGGAAGAGAGTCACAGAGCACACTAGCAGTAAACATGGAAGGTGGACCACATACCTCAGTGGTTCAGCTTGTTTCTCAACGTTAAACTGTTAAACCATTTAGCATAATGCATATAATATATAACTCTAACATTCTAACCCATCTACTCATTTTCTGTAGGGTACAGTACACAAATAGAATGCAGAAAGCAATTATGGTTGGTTATGAGCTGGGGCCAGGGAAGTTTCCACACCTTCTCATTGTATTTTCATTTGGAAGGATATTGGTGCAACATTCCTGATCCTTCTCTTACTTGTCCACTGACTTAACATTCCCAAATGGAAGAAGTAATACTGACTGGTGAGTTTGAGCGGAAGAACTCAGCAAGTGTGGTTCATTGACCCCTCCTTTGTCCTTGGGATGTATCTGCCAGCAGAGAGCACATTTACTATTTCTTTCTAGGTCTCATAATAAGACAAGACCTTATCCATTGGTCAGGAGGCCCATGGTTGCCCAACACTCCCTGTGACTGCATGGCTAAATCAAATTTTGGATTTCAGCACTAAAAGATTTATTTCCCTCACAAACCTAGGTCACATTTTTCTAACACAATACTGCTACTAATACATTCAATAGTTTTCTTATTTTGACATACTTCTTTGTCTTTTTCAATAGGATTAGAATCTATATGGGACAACGCAGTGCTTTTAATTAGGCCCCCTCAATCTACAACAATGGTTATTAGAGAAAGGATTTTTTCCTTTCAACCTTAAGAACAAATTATTAAAGCTGTGAAAGAAGACTCTTCATTATTAGGCTTCTCAACAATACATCAAGAAATGAGTTATTGATTGAGATCAGCCTGTGGACACACTCCCTTCAAAGAGTCAGGATGAAAGTGTTGATATTTCTGGCAAATGTAAGAGGACTTGTATTCCATACATACCCTACAGTAAGAAAGTGACTGGCCAACTGGTAGAGACCACAATTTAAATCACTAAGGCAAATTTTTTGTTGACTTTTGTTTTTGTCCAGTGCTAAAAAAGCAGTAATTCTGCTAGCATATATATCCACCATTACACTGAAGAGGATACAGTAGAGTCCTTGCAAAAGCACAGGGTAGCACCCACAGGCAGATTATGGAAATCATTCGATAGAAGCTAATACAAATATTTAACTTTAGAGGATTCTGCTTAAAAACCTTAAATAATTAATGAGTAGGATTAAGATTAACCCTGACAATTTCAATATTGGGTTTTGAATCCCTGCATTCAGCATTAGGATTATCAAAAAAAAGATTGAGCCAAGTTGACATAGCCAACAAAGCAGACATTCATAAATATTTTATAAACATGCAAAAGACCAACCACTAAGTATTTTTTTTTACTAAAAACTTCAAAAATTTCAATCATGAGGAAAATAGTACTTATGTTTATTAGAGATGTTCATCTGCTAGAGATATATCCCATAGGAGCACATGACACAGACATCCATTTTAGGAAATTAGATAGAGCAAGGTTTTCATCACATAACATCAGTCATCCAAGGAGGGATGAACTATGTTAAAAGCAACATTGAACTGCTTTTCACTGGAATCACTGTTATTTAAAATACATTCCACAGCAGTGGTGTGGAGTATCTTGTCATATTCTTACATTCATGTGTGTAACAAAATAACATGATTTGAAGAAGTTAAGTGTTGGAAGAAAATACTTACTTATTCAATTACAATTTGGTTCACATAAAAAATCTTCTGAAAATGTATCACTAGAATGATCTGAAACCAGAGGATGCCCGCAAAAAATAAAGGGGACATTACAATGGTGTATACAACTCTTCTATTATTAAGAAGAAGGTATACAATATAGATGATAACAAAACCCAGGCATGTTATCTTACTAAAAATCCTTTAAAATAAATATATGTATAGTGTTCTCTTCTCATTTCTTTTAGATATCCATTCAAATGTCATATCATCATAGAGGCCTTCCCTGACCACTCTACCTAAAAATAACTTCCTGCCCAATCTTTAACCACTATCCCCATCTCATGTTTTATACCTTTAAACAGCTTTAATTATATTCAAACCACTAATTACTATTTATTAAATTATATCTCTTTTTTCTACATTCATTTTTTGCCTTGCCCATATAATCTTCATGAAACTTTGGTTCAGTGCTAAGTCTGCAGCATGTAGAGCAATTCTGGTGCATAGTAGGTGTTCAACATACATGTGTTGAGAATGTGGGAAAATGAGAGATTCCTGCTTCAATTCAAGACTATAACTGTTGTCCCCCTGAGAAAAAATTTGGCTACAAGCAAATGATAGTATATAGGTATCTCTGATCCTTTGATCTTATTATCAAAACAAACAAACAAACAGACCTGGACATTATTCTAGGGACAATGAAATCCCCACATAGCACTTGTCTATCATTATATAATGGATTGATTTGAGTTTCCTATCCAACTTCAGAAAGCAACAATTCCCCAATTGCCAACTCAAGTTGTCCTTAAACAATGTCTCTCTCCTTCCCACATGAAGGCTCTTGAGAAGTCTCCATTTTTGCTGGTTTGCCAGCACGTTCTACCCCATTGTAGTAACCCATGAACACCAAATAGCCTGTGCACCCTGCTTTACCTAAGAATGGTAAAAACAGAGACTACTAACTATCCTAGACCACAAGGTTAGCTGACAAAGCCTGGAATAAACTGGTGCATTCAGAAGAGCAGCTTCAGTAGGCAACAAGTCACATCACGAGCCCAGTAGTTGTGCTTTCTAAAAAATTTCTAGAATATTTTATGTAATAGGCTCTTCCTTAATTAAATAAAATTCTTTTACTGGAATATAACTGGTAGAGCTCCACCAAGATGATGTATTTTATAAATTAATTCTGTGTGCATGTATACATATATACACATATTTTTGAATTTAAAGCATTTGCTTTCTTATATTCATTAACTTTCACTTTTCGTCTCCTCATATTTCAAGTTAAAAATCCACTCATTTTGTTTTTTTCTTAAGAGAACTACTATCAAGGTCATTGATTTATAGGAGAGAATTCCTTTTGTCTGGTCCCAATCTAGTTCTCTGCCAAGGCAGACATAATATTTTTATGTCATCCCTGTCAAAGTACTCGACATCCTCTTGGATGGCTGGTATCTTTTGTGATCTCTCAACTTTGATTTACTCTACATATCCCCCTGTGGAGTGAATCACCTTTGGGAACACTCGTGGCAGTCCTAGCAGTAGGCATGCTGAAGGCTCATCTTAAGGCCCTGAGAGGGAGTAACTTCTTTTTTACAGACCTTTCATCTGGAATAACATATATTATGTTTACTCACATTTGTAATTGACAGAAAGCAAATAAGAAAGAGGCCTGTTAAGCTTGAGATAATGCAAAACTTGGCTGGTAATAATAGGGGACTGTTTAATGTGTAGAGCCTATCTAAAGTCTCTACATTTATACCCAGGAAAAGTCTGTTTCCAAAGCCAAAGAGCCCTCCAGCGAGGCCTCAAAGAGGTCATGGGGAATGAAGGGCAAGTAAGATCCCTCTGGATGGCAGGATCAGGGGTTATGTCATTGTATAACCAAAGAATTCAATGCACTAGTAAAGCAAGAATTCTATTCCTGACCAGCAGGATTTGATATGTGTTAGAGATTAGTGATTAAAATGTTTTTTTTCCCCATTCTCTCCTTTCCTAAATAGTAGTTTTCCTTTAATTGTATTTATTCTGTTGTTTCTCTATTATTCTATATTGCAGCAGTTCAGACAAATAACTTATCTTTTAAAGTTTGGGTTACTGAGCTGTGAGGAGCAGCCATGGCCTAAGGGAGATGTTGGCATCACCAGATATGGTAGCAGGACAAAGCGTGGAGGTGGGCTCCCCTGGGGAAGGGATTAATGCATGCCACTTAAACCATATGAATGGGAATAATGGTGTCAGGTATGTTGGATAGCCAAGGGTATAAACTATTCTTAATTTTCTCAACTACAGAGGCAAAGAAGCTAAAATACTCATCATCTCATGTTCTCTTGCAGCAAAGGGGAAAGCAGTGTGACTCATTTGACCTTTGAGATGTAAGCACAAGTTGCTGAACTAGAGAAGCCTTCAAAAGAACAAGATCAACCATGATGCTCCTTCAGCCATTTGCTCTTTTCTCGTTTTCCTGGATTCACTGAGGATACAAGAGTTGGAACTTTAGAAACCACATTATAAATGCATGAAATAAAAGCCAATGGCAGAACAGCCTTGATCCTTGATGCTACCCCAAAGCATTTGCTCTTTGCTGCCTTTCTATGGCCTTATTACATGAGTGAAATAAACACTTGCAACTTAAGCTATTGTTAGCAGAGTTTTCTTCACCTTTTTTTTTTTTTTTTTTTTTTGTCATGCTTACAGAGACAAATGTTCCTTGCCCAGTAACTTTCTTCTATATACCTGGAAGTTGGCAAGAACGTTAACAGCCAAAACTCTTAGCCTAGAGCTGTAGCAATCTGGGAGACAGAATGAATGTTAAAAATTCAGAATAAAAAGGAGGTTTTATTCAATCTTGATTCTCTAATACCCAGTTCAGTGCCTGGCACAGAGTAGGCAATAAAACTTGTTTGCTGACTGATGCTATTTATTATATATTTTCAAGAAACTAATTTGTAATAACACAACACCAAAAACACGCATTAGAACTTATAGAATGTTTAGTGGCAAATTTGAATTTAATGCATAATAACATTAATAGAATAATTAACATTTACTGAATTCTTACTACAGTCTAGGCACTATGCTCTATTTTTTGTGCAGTTTAAAAGAATTCTCACAGCAATCATATAACCTAAGTATTATTATTATAGAGTTTTGGAGATATTTAAATAACTTAGCTAAAGCCACACAGGCAGGTGGTACCACAGCCAGGATTCAAGGGGAAGTTTATCTCCCTCCAAACCTATGCTTTTAACCACTGTGTATTACTAAAATATTCTAAATCTGCTGTCCTAAAAGAAACATATCCTTTGATCCTGAAAAACTCTTTTAGGCAGAACAGCAAGTATACAGAAAATGTTTGCCTGTGTTAATGGTTATTCATTATTAGTTAATTAACACTTCCTAGATGATTTGTTATTTAATTCCTTTTAGTTGACAAATCAGTTGGATTTTTCATATGCACACATTGAAATAAGTTAGCTCAATAAAGCTATTCACACACAGAGTTTCATATTATCTCTAGGTTGCTACTGGGAACCCAGATTATTTGTAGCATTTTTATTTTAAAATCCTGGAGTCATTAAAATGTGACACCACAAACTGCATAGTGGGATACTGATAAGAACAAGGATGCAGGAGGAGATTCAGTAGATACTTAAATTACAAAAAATATAGTGCAAGTCTCACACACCCTGCAGACTACAGGTTTATATGATAATAAATAATAGTTATCACAAGGACAAAGGAAATAATGCCATGAAATCCAATAGCTCAGTGAGAAATCTGCTAATACAGGTGGTCAAGCTTGTCCCATTTCATTGTCAAGGGGAGGCTATTTATTTGCTTCTGGATAGTTAAATTACAGTCATTCATTGCTGAAAGTTTTCCAGCAGGCAGATGTGAATCTAAAGCTCTAGTCTTTAGAGTCAAACTTTGTGAGAAAAAGAGAATAAGGATTTATTTATTTCATAGGCAGCACAATTGATAAGGTAAAAATCTTTGAGCAACTACAGAAATAAAAGAGACTTTAAACATTTCCATTGGAATCTCCTTACTGTGTTCCTTGGGCATGGAACAAGGGCCAAAATGCTGGCTAGAAAAAATAATCGTATTAGAAGCTCTTTAAAATATTTCCCCTGTGATAGCCTCCTGACTAGGTGATTAGAGTGTGTGTACAGTGTGCATGTGTGCGTTTGCGTGCGTGTGTGTGCACAAGAGACAGAAAGAGAGAGAGGGATTCCTTGCACATATCAGTATGCCCCAAAACAGAGGAGAACTATTCCTAATGCTTCCTTAGAAGTTATAAAATCAATGTCAACTTTGTTTTATGGTTGCACTACAAGATACTAGTGGTTTTTATCCAATAACTAACTTACTATATATTCTAAGAACATTTGAAACAGTGGAGATTATGCACTCTGTTTTCATTATTTCTAAACTGCTATAGTATAGTAACCTCTAAAATTCAGGAGTTTACCAATAGAATATAGCAAAGATATTCCAATATCAATTTTTATAAGCATTTTTGTAAACATTTGTTTGCCAATGAGTGTTGCTTTCAGTCCAAATTCAAGTTACATACTTTGCATTACCTAACAGCTATATTTTATCATTTGTTTTTCTGGGTACAGGAAGTTGCTTAAGTTGCTATTGACTCTTTGCCAAGTAACCTTTAAACCAAGACATGTACATAATTTCCTTATTAATTAAAAATATTAACTTCATCAATCTTAGTTCATGACCAAATCCAAAGCTTCCAGGCATAATCCTTATGCGGAATAAATTACACAGCTGAAAGAATTCAAATTCTAATTTATACTGCCTTGAATAACAATTCATATGTTATAAAGGACAATGAGTCCACCAAAGTAATCTATTTGGGCAGTGACTCGCAAAAAAAGGTTAACAGATATGGCCTGTATCAGCTAGCTAGAAGACATCTGAAGATGAAGGAACCAAATATTCCATCTCTTATTATCTAAGGTTGAAATTGGAAAATGTTATCAGAGAATGTTAGTAATCATAACAAAATCCAAATGACTGAAAATTTGATTACTTCATTATTATATCACTCAGCTCTTATGGGAATAGTTAAGTGTAAGTGTATACATGAATATATTAATAGCATAAATACATTAGATCAGGATGTCAATGTCTGTTGGCTATTCTACACAAAATTTTGAGAATCTGGAGATAAACAATTTCAGTTCTATTAATCAGAAAAAATATTCAAAAACTTAGATTGCATGTGAACAAATCCAAAATGATCATTATTTTAAAGTAAATGTCTACCATGTATGCATACATTATAAATAATTTTTTAAACTTTTTATTTAGAAATAATTATAGATTTACAGGAAGTTGCAAAGACAGTCTGGAGAGATCCCATGTGCCTTTCAGCCAGTTTTCCTAAAGGTTACCTACATTAACATAATTATAGTACAATATCAAAACCAGAAAATTGACATTGGTACAATGTGTGTGTATAGTTCTATGTCACATTATCACATCTAGAGTCTTGTAACCACCACTACAATCAGGATATATAAAACTATAATAAATGCTTTATTTTTTTAGATAAAAAATGCATTATAATTTCAGATAGAAGGATCCATACTACTTATTCTACATAACAATAAATAATTATTGAAAGTTACCAATATCTAGGAAATTATTATTTAGGAAAACTCTCTATATAAAGGCCAAAGTGAAATTCCAGTAAACCAGACAAGGTATACTTCGATTAAACTCATTTTCCTGCACAGATCAGACAACTCTATCATTCAACAGTCAGCTCTCCCCAATATGAGAATGAAAAACATCTTTAGCACACAATTCACCAAAGACAACTTACTAATACTACTACTCCAAAACTTTATCAGCAAAAGTCCCAGATACACATACATAGGCACAGACACACACCTGCTTTCTCAGGCAGAACAGAACACTTCATGAGTATCCTTAAATCACTAATGAGCTTACCATAACAAAAGAATATATTAATGAACATACATAAAGAAAAAATGAAATAAATCAGCCAGATTCTTCCAAGCCAAATCTACTATGGAGTGAGTTTCTTATTTTCCCTAACAAGTAAATATAAACCAAATTGTTACAAATCCCACTTCTGAGTCAGCTCATAGTAAAGAAGAAATATTTGATATCTTTCTCTCTCACACACACACACACACACATGCACACACAATCAAATCTAGACATCAGTCTTACCTTGGCCATCTGTGCCTGCACGCCATTCGCCTTGAGAGACGCTACCGCTTTCTGTGCAGCTGCAGGACTGTCAAAATCTACAAAACCATAACCTGTGAAAATACAAAACCCCTTGTTAGTACTCAAAAAAGCTGCATCTCTATCATACTGATGAAATGCAGCTTTAGGGTCAGACTTGCATTAATTTCCTCTGAGACATGACCCTGTTGACGGTGTGGAATCTGTGGCCTCAAGGCCCCATGCGGCCCTCCAGATCCTCAATTGCGGCCCCTCAACCAAATTCAAATTTTACAGAACAAATCCCGGGATTTGTTCTGTGAAGTCTGGATTTGGTCAAAAGAATCCAGAGGCCACATGTGGCCCCAGGGCCACAAGTTCTCCACCCCATTACTTTCTTCAGCAGATTTTTCTACAAAAGTGAGGAGCACAAAAAGTTGGAAAATATAGAAAGTCTATCTCTAAGTTAATTTTATAACCTCAAAACATTTATGTTAATAAAAGCCATGATAAGAACTTGCATAAGGTTATCAACTGCAGTAGTGCCTGGCACAGAGTAGGTATTCAATAAATATGTTGCCTGCATCAATCAATAAAGGTTGTGAATGAGAGTTTTTAAACCTAGTTCCATTTGATTACTATGTTCCTCCATTACAAGACTTTGTCTCTTTCAATGACAATTTTTTAACTAAACTATTCTGACTCTTAAGTGATCAGTGATAAAGAGTGATTAGATAGATAAATATTCAAGTTTCTTTTAAAAAATAAGAAGAAAAAACTCCATCACTTATTTGTTACTAGGGTACAATCTGAAAAGGATATAGGAGTTGCCTGTATTGTGCAGATTGTGTGCTTATGTGGATGTGTATATACGGTGAAGCCAAAGAAATAGCCAGTAAAACAGAATCAATGAAAAGGCAATTGTGAATGCCCTTAAGGTAACTGATATTAGTCCAGGGCTTATCCTAACAGCAACGTTAACTGCCAGGAATATTTCATAATATAAATGCTCAAGAATGATATGAGGGCAGCTCTGTTTGGCACGCCTAACAAGCCCACCACATGTATCCTCCACCTCTTCTCATCTGTCAGGCAGGGATTTGTCTGCATTCTCACACTTGTCTCATTTAGAAGTTTCAAGGTGAGCCACTGAAGCAAACCTACTAACCATGTACTGTGACACTGCCCTCCCGCCCCAAAATAACCAAAGAAAAGTGCAAGGGAATTCAATTACCAAGTTGTTTCTTTTAATTAACTTTTTAATTTTCTCCCCTCGAATCTCATCTTCTTTTTCTCCCTCCCAGCATGTTATCCTAAAATGAACTTGTTACACAGCAGTGTACCATAAAATGCTCTTGAAAAGCTGAGCAGAGAAGCTGTGAAGTTTGTATTTCTAATCCAAGAGGAAGTCTGTACTGTAAGTACTGCTGATTCTTCTCTTCCCACAAAATTCAAACTATGTGAGTAATATGAGTATTACCACCCACTAAGATGAATAAAATAGGGGAAAAAGGCAGAAAGAAAAGGCAGAAATAGTTAAGAAGTTTAATCAGAGGGAGAGGAAAGCAAAACTAAAATTTGGACTTATTGCCCATATGCCAGTTGCCGTGCTGGGTAGCTGACACACTGGCGACTGGTGAAGCCATAATAACTTCCTCCACTACTGGCCTCATGCACGTTCTGCACATGAAGAAACTGTGACCTAAAATCACAAGCCACTCAGTGGGCTGATCCAGGATTTGAAGCCAAGTCTGCATATGCTGTTTCAATTACACCATACAATGAAATGCTTTATAATCCCACTTCATAAACTATTTCTACTAGCCTCTGAAGTGCACCCAGCAGAGACTCAATTCTTGAAAATTCCTTAAATTTGGAAGTTAAGACAGGGAATAAAACAGTTCTATGAAAGGATTCAATCAAGCTCATTTAATTAGTACATTTGTTAATGGTGTGGTTGAGTTCTACCGAGAACTCTCTAGAAGAGGTTTGGGCAAGCATCCCCTTCCACATAATACTTTGGTCAATCTTCCTCATTCATTCCTAGGCTCCTTTGTTCATTCAGTAATGAAATTCTATGTCAGGCACTGTGTGAAGCATAGGGAATATAATGGTGGGAAAAAATAGCCTCAGTTTCCACTCTTAAGCAACTTAAAGTTGAGTTAGGAATGGACAAGAACCAAATAACCACACAAATGAACCCGGAATTACAGAATGGCATGTCTTCTTTGAGAGAAAATGAGAGCATATAATATAGAATCTAATACTGACTGTTTATTATTGAATGTTTTAAGGAAGCAGTGGCATGAAATGATCTTCATTTTTTATTAATAAAATTATCACCGTAGTTGGAGATTGAATTGTTGTGGGAGAGGGGGGCAGAGTGGGAACAGCTAGATGGCTCAGGGGCTCCTGCAGCAGTCCAGAGGAACAGCAGCCGGCAGGAAATGGATGGGGTGAAATGGAGGGTGTGAATTATATTTTGAAGGCTGAATTAACGGGACTTGGTGATGGATTGATTGGGTTGAGAGTAAGGAAGATATAGCCAAGTATTACTACTGGGAATTTGTTGCCATAAGCCACTGGGTGAGTAGAGATGTGATTTACTGAAATGGGGAGACTGTAGGAGGATCCAAGAGGGGAGAGAGGGAAAATTAAAATATTAGTATGAGACATGTTGAGTCTGAAATGCCTATGAGAATCTAAGTAGAAATGTCTAGTAGCAGTTGGATATATTAGGCTGGTGCTCAGAAAAAGGGATGGAATTGGAAATACAAAGTAGGAGAGCAACAGCATAAAGATGTTGTTTACAGAGATAGAAATAGACAAAAATACCTAAGAGTAAGTATTAAAAGGGCCCAGCTTTGAAACTTCAATAACTTCAGCATTTAGCATCAGATAAGAAAAGGAGATTGCAAAGAAGGCTGAAGGAGAATCAGAAAGGAAGAAAGAAATGAAAACGGAATGGTATGTCTTAAAGCCAAGGTAAGAGTGTGTTCCAAGGAGAGAGAAATCAACTGTGTGAAATGCTACTGAAAATGTGAGCAAGGAGAGAGCTTGAAGATGTACAGTGTGTTTAGAAACAGGATGTTGTTATCATGACTTGCTTCAGGCAAGTGGTGGTGACTGAAGCCTGCAGTGGTGGTGACTGAAGTGGTAGTTGAAGAGTAAAAGAAAGATGAGCAGGAGGGTTTGTAGGCCTCTTTGCAGTTATCTTGGCTGCAAAGGAGATTTAAGAGACAAGTTTAGCTAGCAAGGGATATGAGGTCAACCGAGTTGATTTTGCTTGCTTGCTTTAAGGTAGGAGATGCTATACCTGTGTGTGTGTGTGTGTGTGTGTGTGTGTGTGTGTGTGTGTGTGTACATGTGCATACGTGTGTATTCCCCACCTGATTCCAGTGTGAAGCTGGGGTAGAGAAATACTGAGTATTCATTTATTCAACAGATATTTATTGACCACCTTCTATAGGGCAGTTATTGTTCTTTGCAGTTTTTAATATTGATAGGAAAGATCAAGCAGAAAATGAGACTAAAGCTTCAAAAGCACAAGGGGATAATTTATAGAATAATATTTCTGAGTAAGTGAAGGGGTAGAGGGACATGGAACACATCTGACATATCTGAAAGTGTTACCCCTTTGCTGAAAGAGAGACCCTCCCCTTTGCCCATTGTAACTGGAAAGAAGAGAAAAGAGCACTCTTGGTGACCAGTTGTTATTTCTTCGTACATCCCCAGTTACTGGGATTGTAGACTGTAGCTAACACATAGCCAGTGCTTAATCAGTATTTTTCAAAATATATTGAAAACATATTTAAAAGATACCAACTTATTTCATGGCACTACCATGGGGATTAATGGATAAAAATATTTATTAATAGTTTTCAACTATAAAGAACAATATAGATGCTAAGTGGTCAAAGTTCTGTTTCAGCCATGCTGCCGCCAGCAAGGCAGCCCAGAGTTTCACGACCCTCATCATTTACTCTAGTGCGGCTTCTTCTCTCCAGCTTTTCCCCGTTCCTTCCACCCCCACACATTTCACAGGATATTACAAAATCAAGATGCTGACCTCCAGGGCTGAACTCCAATCCAAACAGAGGAAATTTCTGTGAAGGCATGAGATACCCCAAGCTTGCTCTGAATCAGGGAAGTTATGGCTAAACTTTGTGAAAAGTGTCCTTATAAAGAGTCATCATTCCAGCAAGGAGACAGAGTGGCCACTTTGTGCAAAACAACTGTTCTGATGGCTCCATGCCAAGAGAGGAGCAAAGATTCCATAAACAAAATTATATGTAAACGCCGAGCTACCGAATCTGAACTATTTCACTGAGTTACGTGTTTTTCATGCATACCTTCTTTCACTAGTTAGAATGAAAGTTGAGGTAAAAATGTCTCAAGCAACTCTGAAAAATACTCCCATTCTAGAAATAACCATTGCATCCCTGAGTTTTACGTGACAGTAGATACTACATCACAATCAGACGAAAACAAAATGAAATATGAGACTGCCCCTAAAGAATAATGATGCATTTACTAAGGAATAAAGCCACTTTAATTTGGTCTGGTTTGGTTTCAATTTGCTTTCCTTAATGACAAATAATCAAGTCTGGGTACAGCAACCTCTGTACCTACATCTGGTGAGGGGAAGGTTAGGGAGATTAGTTCAGCTCCAGCTAATAATGCTTTATGGTAACTGCTAAAATCCTCAACAAAACAGCCGCTAATGCTAACCATCGGAAACTCCGGCCCCAGTGGCTGTAAGCCCACCCGTCTCACTCTCTCAATTATATAATTAAGCTTGGCAGCAGGTTCAAATGAATTAAAACTGAATGTCACTGTTTTCTCCACACACCCCTGTCCTTGTTTTTCTTGCTTGTCAGGGGGAGAAGGCCAGCAGTTCTGCAATTAGCGGGAAGCAGAGCAGTGAGAAAGAACCAACTCTGTGATAATTAGGTCATTTGCCAAATGCACTCGTTCCATTGGCAGATATAATCAATGCTTTCCTGAAATGCTTTAATCCTGTGTGTTAATTTAAAGTTTTCCTGTTTTTTATTGCACCAAAAAAGTGGTGAATTTATAGAACACATATATTTATATATATTTTATATATTTATTTATATATAATATAAAGAATATATATTTATATATAAATATAATATATTATATAAAAATAATATGTAATATATTACTTATATATTTTATATAATATAGATAATATATTTATATATAAATAAATAGAATATTTGTATATATTATATATATAAATTATAACAGAATTCTACAAATAGTACTATTGCCCAGAGGGTGCTTGTTTTGTTTCCTTTAGTGCATTTGCAGACAACATCTTCTCTGAGACCTCTGCCACTCAACTGAACCACTGTGTGGCAATCCATTTGGAATTTCATTAAAAGTCTCTACCATCTTCAACAGCTTATTTGATATTTCTGTGTTGCTGTCTTAAATTCTCTAGTTAAACTGTTTATTTATTTACCACCTTTGGGATTGTTCTCTATATGCGTGTGGGGGGAGGGAGGTAACGATAAACAAGAATCCCTGCTTTAGCTTTGCAATGGCATCAACAGTCAGCCAGGGGAGACTTGCTCTCAGAATGTAACTGCACTCCGCATTGCACATTTGTATTGTTCTTCCTCTTCAGAATGACTGTCATAAAAGCCCACTTGAAACACAGATGGCTTGGTGTAACACCCAAATTCTTTCAAAGACGATCCAGCTGTGAGTCAAATGTGATTTCTAAACAGAATAAGTGAGTACTTTGGCTAAGAATTACGCATTCAATTGAAATGCTACTCAAGTTTAACAGGTGAAGATGTTTAAGAATTGTCCTTCCATAAATTCCCCCTCCTTCCATTTAGTCTTAACAACATTCTGTGGCTGTTGTCAGAGCTCAGACCAGGAAGACTGAGTTGCCCGGAGAGAGGGATGGTCAACAGGAAGGGAGGCATGGTTTGCAGGCTGCCTGGAAGTCTGGTGGAGCCTAGGCTGCCTCCATGCCTCTGGAGTTCTGCTGTATTTCTATTGCACCCCCAAAATATTAAATGATTCCTGAATATCTTTCCCTATTATTGGATTTCCTAGTTCTCTGCATATGTGATCACAGAAGGTAGTTAAAGACAGCACTGATATCTTTTTTTTTTCCCCCCAAGACTGGGTCTTGCTCTGTCTCCCAGGCTAGAGTCCAGTGGCATCATCATAGCTCACTGCAACCTCAAACTCCTAGCTCAAGGGATCCTACTGCCTCAGCCTCCCAAGTATCTGGGACTATAGGTATGCACCACCACACCTGGCTAATTTTTCTATTTTTTTTGTAGAAATGGGGGTCTTGCTCTTGCCCAGGCTGGTCTTGAACTCCTGGCCTCAAGCAATCCTCCCGCCTTGGCCTCCTAAAGCAGTGATATCTTTATTGCTACTTTTCTGATTATAAAAACAAAAAAGAGAACCTCATCATTTCTTCAGTATCTTCTTTTCCACCCATTTCCTGTGAGTGATCATTACATTAAAGCCAGGCTACCATAGAAGAACGAACACAATAGCGATATGGCCTACCTTAGATTTGTAAAAAAAATAAATAAAAGCAAAAGACAAATCCTGCTGAAATGCAAAAGCCAGAGACAACGGTGCTTATCATGAAAGAAAATTCTAAACCATGACAATATGGAATCACCTCTGCTTTTAAATATCTTTAGAATATAGGCCTCAACAACTTTATACAGAAAAGAAACTACATTTGGACTGCCTGTACAAAAAGCTGCAACTTAGCAAATAGAGGCAAATAAGATGGGTAACAATGCCCATTATACACAAAACAGGCTTCTTTACTACATACCCCTGATATTCCAGTTTAATTGCCTACACATTCTTATAGTCTAGTGACAGAAACGCTAAAATAAGACATTAGCTTTTGGAATAGGTTTTGCCCATTACTAGTGAAATGTTTGAACCATGATGTGACTCTCCTGCTATTACTATTAAATTTACTAAGCATCTACTATGCGCAAGGAAGATAGTGTGCTAGATACTGTAAGAAAAACAAAAACAACTCTAACATGACCTTTTCTGCAAAGACTATGATTTAGTAGAGTTGGTAAAGAAATTTCAATATAGTGGAGTGTCTCTCATGCATAGGGGTTAAGTTAGGTGAGCATATGCAAAATGGCATGTAGTCAAAACTATATTCACATTATTGGACTAATTTCCTGTAGTATAGTATACTATGCATAGTTTTGGGTATACAGTACAGTTCAAAAGCTGAACAACTGAGCCAGGATACTGTCAATGAGTGGCATGATGGTAAATTTATCCACATTCTAAATTCATGTACATACGTATACATTATTCTATCTTTCTGTCTCTCAGTTTCTATGCATAGTTGAAATGAATTAAGTTAAATACAAGGTAGAGAGAGGAATCACCACCATATAAAAGGCAGAAAGAAAGTGTAAGCATTATAAAATGGCAACAATTTCTTCCAGGTGGGGGCAAACTCAGTACATTTTGTGCATAAATGACAAAAGTGTAGACTGGGGGAAAAAAATTAGGTCCCAAATGGCATTTCCCAGCAGAATAAAACAATTACAAAGAAAGACAAATTTAGGAAGCAAAGTATTTAGTAGTATGCCACTTGAAAATGGGACACTTTCTCATTCCATTTATGTTACACAAAAAATCTTATTAAACTAAACACAAATTCAAATCCCAAAACTCACTTCCCTCTTCACCATGTTCAATTGATTTTTAAATGAGAGAAATTGCTTCTTTATACTGAATAAAGTCAAAATTACGATCAGGATCATTATTTATGGGCTTAGTGCAATCACTATGCTTTATTAAGATTAAAGAAACTCAGTGATTTTCCAAGGTCCCAGCATTATTTTATTATAATATTGCAGAGATTAAGGGAGCAGTCTTATTGGCTGTAAATGGGCAGATTAACCTCTGTGAACCATCTAGTAAAGCTTTCCTTTGCTAACTGGCAGTGAGTGGTTAAGTATACAAATAAAATATATGTCTTGTGTGAATCATAGGTCCTATGTGCCTCTGCCATCAAAACAGCAGGAGGTACAAGTGGGTAATGGTGACTGTAGGAACAATCCCAGAGTATTGATAAAACAATTCCATTGGGGTGGGCGTGGTGGCTCACACCTGTAATCCTGGCACTTGGGAGGCTGAGGCAGGAGGATCATTTGAGCTCAGGAGTTCAAGACCAGCCTGAGCAAGAGCGAGACCCCGTCTCTACTAAAAATAGAAAGAAATTAGCTGGACAACTAAAAATATAGAAAAAATTAGCCGGGCATAGTGGTACATGCCTGTAGTCCCAGCTACTCAGGAGGCTGAGGCAAGAGGATTGCTTGAGCCCAGGAGTTGGAGGTTGCTGTGAGCTAGGCTGATTGGCACTCTAGCTGGGGCAACAGAGTGAGATTCTGTCTCAAAAAATAATAATAATAATAATTCCATTGAGTTTGTAACTCTGATGGAAGCAAGCTATAACTGAAAACTTTAAATGTAGCTCTACAGTCCCCAGCCAGTGGTAGGGTAGGCAAACCTGACTAGGATTTTATCCCTGGGCCCCCCATCCTTCCCCTCCTCTCCTTGCTCTGGCCGTACAGGTAGAACTGTGAGACTATTCCTCCATGAAAGGAATGGGGATAATGGCCTCAGTGTGTGAGCATCAACTGGAGCACAGCCTCCCTGCCCCTTGCCAGGTATTATACTTTAATCCACATTCACAGTCAATGGCTCCAGCAAATGGCCTGGAAGCATGTTTGTACTTATCCCTACTTACTCCTTTCTACAACAGAAACATCCCTTTCCTCACCACCCATTCATCTTTACAGGATGGGCCATTGTAGTAAAGCTAGTCAACCACCCAGAGGAATGCATTAAGTACCTCCGCATAGACAGGAAGAAAAATGAATCCTACATGTAAAGTAATCCTTTTAAGAAGCATGTATTCCCTGAGAGTTTCTGTTTTCGTTATACTCCACATTCTGGATATTCCCTCCACCAACTTGTCACTTCATCTAAATTGCCATATAAAGCTCTGTGTGCTTTTGAACATCATTATTTTCCTGGGAAAGGACTCCATCCGTGATTTCCTCCTTCAATACCTTTGACAAAACTCACTTCTAAGCTCTCAGGAATACTCCATTCAACTTCAGTTGTGCATTTCATAATTTATACTCACATTTTATTGAATATACTCCTCAGTCACATATTTATAGGCTTTATTCCAAATATTCTTAACAAATGTCCTCAAATACTGTCCCTATCCCTGTGAGACATGGTGGCTTTTACAACTTCTTAGATACCAAATCACTTTTCTCCGCCTCATCTGACATACCAAATACAATTCTACTTTTGTATTGAAATTTTAAAAAATCAAAAAACTTTATGTGTACATACATGCAATTTGAGAGTGACAAATTTACATCATAAAAAAAAAACAATCAAGCCAAACAAAACTGTATTCAGTGAAATAGCAGTTTCCTTCCATCTAGACTTTGGTGTGTTAGTCTACATTTCCAGCAAACTGTCCTATGATTCTTCTTATGACTCTACTTGGAAAGGCAACTAGAATTAATTCTTGAACTCTCACTATTCTATGGATTAGAAATACCCAAGGATTTATACAGAAATAAAAATATAATTCTTGCTACCAAAAATTATGAAATGAAAACGTGTATAGTTAAGATTTTATAAATGGATCCCAATTGTATATGTTTTCCTGGACATAAAAAGTGGTTGTTTGCTTCTAATTTTAAAAGTTATACAATTTTATTTTAGAAATTCCATACAATACAGAGAGAAATTAGCTATGATGCCACCATCCAAAAATAAATTGTTAATTAAAATTGCTTTTATTTGTTGTTAACCAAAATGTTATTAGATTATGCACACAATTTTATCATCTGTTTTCTCTGAACAACACACATGACTGCCTTTCCAGGTCAATAAATATGGATATACATAATCCTTTCAATCTGATATTTTCAGCATTTCAAATGCTTAGGTCTTCTTTAAAGATTTCTGAGCTCCACAGTATACCTTAGCTAAATGTTTCCTAACTTGCAAAACTGATTTTATTCCAAGATTTGGAAAGATTTTTTAAAATTAATAAAATAGAAATAGATCATGCTTTCAAAGCCTCCTAGACTTTAACAAGTGATTTTTCCTAAGTTTTTTGTTTCATTCAAAGATGTTTCAAAAAAGAAGTTTTATGCATTGCAGAAGCCAGTTACGTCAAATTCAAACGCCCATATCCTGAAACATAGGGGATTGGAAGCCTGTTTTCCCTTTCATTATAGTTATGTTGGATCCATCTCAAAGGAATTTTGGAAACACGTCAGAACTTTATGAAACAAAGCTTGAAATCTGTGATTGAAAAAGAATACTAAGAGTTTGAGTATCATGTCATTTTACCATGATTACACATTTAGTTGTAAGTTCAAGTGGTAGGTTCTGGTATTTCTCTCAGAATTATACCTGGTCTATTTTTTTTTTTTAATCTAAAACTTTTCCTTCTTTCTGAGATGATCTATTGACTGATGTCTCTAGTCAGCCGTCTTGCTCCTGTAATTTTTTGTTCAATAGTCAAAGACATATTTTCCCCAAGGAAATTTTACTGTAATTTGTAAGTTGGTGTGCTTGCTGATAGCACCAACTCTTTTACGTCCCTTTAAATAGCTGGTGATTCATGACTTACAGCTGAGATCTTCTCTCTCTTTGACAGCGTCCTAGTTGTACAATAGAATGGTATTTCAGGATCCTAGGACGTGCTGGTTGAGATGCAGTTTAGGGAACCATTTAGTGTAGGATGTTTACATATAATTGTCATAACTAGGGTCCAAGACCTGGATCACTAAGGAAATGGCTCTGCAAGAGGAAACCAGAGGGGCCTCACCTGAGTGGTTTTCTACTTTGCTACTCAGACGTAATCTATGGATTGGCAACATTAGCATCACTTAGGAGATTGTCAGAAACGCAGAAATTCAAGCCTGCCCCAGATCTACTGAATCAGGCTCTACATTTTGACAAGATCTTTAGAAGATCCATATGCACTTTAAAGATTGAGATGCCCTGAACTCCAACAAGCCACTCAGCAAGTCAGGATGGCACCTGCTATTCTCATGAAACTGAAGAGAGAATGGGGATCTTAAAAGTCATCTCTTCCAACCTCTATCAGATCTTCAAATCTCCCTTTGCCAAACACTCCTCCAGGATCTACCTGGACAGTTCTAATGTTAGGGAGTACACAGTCTCCCAAGGCAGCCCATGCTAGGCAAGTGTATTTAATAGAAAACTATTTATTTTAGTTGAAGGACAAAAATGTTGCCATCATGCAGCCTAAATTCAAATCCTAGCTCCATTATTTGATAGCAATGAGTCCTTAGGCACAGAACCCTCAACCAAAAATAAGGGTAATAATAATAATACCTAAATTCTATGTTGGCTCTGGGTATTGAATGAGTTTAAGTGCACTTAAGCACCTGGACTAATGCCTAAGGCATCCTCTCTCTCCAACTCCCTCACCTTCTTTGTCCTGAAATCTCGCACCCTAATTTAATCCATCTGTCTTAAATACATTCTAAGAGACAAACTAGACAAGTGTATTCCTTTCTTCATATAACAAATTTTTATATTTTTAAAGACAGCACTCCTTCTTCTCCTGCTTATATTTGCGAAACGAATATTTGAAAATACAGGCTACAGGCTGTATTTTTACATAATAGCCTATTTCAGAACAAGTGCATGCCCTCCTTCTCTCTCTCTTTTATGTTTGTCCATCAGAGATATACCTAATTCTGTTTAGTTACAAAGTTCAAATTGGCCCTACATTAATTCATCCCTTTAAAAAAGTAATGTTCATTTGAGGAAGCAGGTAACCAATGTGAAGAATGATTATACATTAAGTGTATTATGCAAATTCCAGTGAACATTTTATGCATACTGGATAAAGAATCAAATTAAAGTCTCATAACCCTTAGAAAATTAAAGTTAGCAAGCACAGAGGTTGATTTGCCCTTGAACACAAAAACTGCTAAGGGCAGACATTCCGCCATCATTTCCACAAAACTGAACCATTTCTGAAGGTTTCAGATTAAAATAAGAAATCCCCTGGGAGTCATAAAGATCAGCTATTTTTACAGGAATAATTTGGAGTTGCAATCTTAAAGCGTTATGAGTTGGAAGGAATTCGTGAACTTCTGTGTCATATTTTGAAAAGCTAATATTCCAGGTAATCGGCGAGTTGAGAACACCAAAAATTGCATCGAGACAGAGGATGCAGGAAAGAGGGAAAGGGTTTCTCAAGGGTAAGCACAGGAGGACTGATTTACACAGATTTCCTTGTAACAACTGAGGCAGTTATGCAATAGACCACTGTGCTCCTTCGATTTTCCTTCACTCGATGTAAATAATAGGACCTAATAGTCGTCTTCCTATTACACTGCTGTGTCCCCTCTTTGCAGCTTGCCAACCCTGATTCCACCACTGGACTCCCCACAGAGAAATAATGGACTATTAAGAAGGATAATGGAGAGGGTCTGTACAGCATTTACCTATTGGAGTAACTATCACAAGCATTTCATTAAATCAAGAAACAAGCAAGGGTGTGAAGAAGGTAGGTCAGAAACCCCATTCTGCCCCCAATTTTTACATGTGGAGACAGGATGTGGGCTCCAATGGCAAGAACAGTGCATTCATTCATCAACCCCTGGAAATCAATTTCTTTTCCTGTTCATCCTTTTTGGGAACCAGGCAGGATGTAAATATAAAAATATTGCTATTGATTTAACAAATGCTCAGTGAGGTCCTTTTATGAATTCTGAGGTAGGTGCTATGGGGGGATAAAAAGACAAATGAGATGTGGTTTCTCTCTTTAGGGGAAATGCAAGTCTAATGGAGAAACAGCCATTTTAACACCATGACCCTCATTAAAGGCTCTATGTGGTATGCTTATCACAAATACAGAAACCTATAGCACATAGCAAGATGGTAGAAAGAAGGCTTATTTCTTACTAGGATAGAGATAATTGAGAAGATAAACTTGCGAATTTTAAAATTGCTGTCATTTTTTCTTATTCTGTAACTTTTTAATCAACTTCATTGAAGTGTAATTTATATATGTTAAATGCCCATTTCAGTGCACATTTTGATGAGTTTTGACAAATATATTCACCTGTGTAACTACCACAACAATCAAGACACATAACACATTCGTCACCCCACACAGTTTCTTTGTATCCCTTTGCAACCAGACCCCCACCCCCAGCAACCACATATCTGTTGTTAGAGATGAAGTTTGCCTGTTCAAGAATCTCATATCAACATAATCACAGAGTTTGCACCCTTTTTCTGTTTTTGTTTTTGTTATTTGCTCAGCACAATGATAACATTTAGGGATGAGGGGGAAATGATATTTTAGTTTGAGCAAATATTTGGGGACAGTTAAGAAAAATGAGTTCAAGCAATTAACAGAAGACCTCTAATCTAGAACAAAGTGGAGGGGCTGGGGAAGGTGTTGTGTGAAATAGCATAGGACAGGTAACAGTACTTGACCGTGTATTAGGCAGAACTTCTTCACAAATTGTACACCAAATCCTATGTCACTCCCCTACTTCCTCACTATACTTTGGCCACGTTATTGTGAGGCCCCTGCTGTTCCCTGCTCTTCCCTCTGACTGGAATGCTTGCCTCCCAGATTGTACAGATGCTGAATTCTTCCTCTCCTGCACTGGTCTCTATCACCACATTGCACTGGGCACATTAGTGGATTATTTTGTTTATAAGAATATTGTATTTCACCCTAACAGACTGTTAAGTGCCAAGATCATAGACAGCAGGATGGTCTTGCTTGTAATTGTATTGTCAGGACTTACCATAATTTCTGGCTCATATTAGCCACTGAAAGAATGAGTGCATAAGTAAATGAGTGGGTGAATGAATAAAACTATAACAAAGTAAAATCCTCTGCTTTTATCCAGTGACATATATAATTTCAGGCATCTCACAACTCTCTTTGACAAACAATTCCTCACCCCTCTTCTTCTAAAATACCCTTCTATTATCATATAATTTAAGGAACAACACAGAGTCTTGTGAATTTGCAACACCAACCCTAAAATTGTGACATTGGCCTAATCTGTGTGTTAGCATTTTAGGGCACAACAGGGTAAAATATTTAACTTAAAGAGAGACCTGGAAAATGTTAGATATAAAAGTCACCATAACTAAAAATACAGTAATTATTATTATAATGAGGCAGGATTCTCTTTTCTAAATACGTCAAATGTGCACTAACAACAAGCATGTCAAATATTTTGGTGTCAATGCTTTGGCAGTTTTTGAGGAACTTGAGTTTTATGCTATAAAGGTGAGATTGGCACAGTGTGGTTTTCAGATCAATAAAGGACTTTGTGTTAAGGGCCTGCTGCCTACTTGCCTCGTTTATTGTGACTTAACAAAAGGGTCCAGGAACAGTGTTGCTCAGCAGAAGAAAAAAAAAATAGGTGAGCTGATGGATCATCTTGAAGGGACAAAAAAATGTCAAGATCAAGGATGCTCACAAAGAAGTGCTGTTTAGAGAAGGCCTCAACTCCATAGTGAAATCACTGTTGTCAAATGCTGCCCTCAGAAACATGACCTTGGAAATGTTTTCAAACACACAAAAATTCACAACAGCTGCACAAGCCAGAATTTTTTTTCTTTCTGACACATTTATACCACATTAATAACTCATTCTCTATTAGATCCTGAGAACTCTAGTTTACACTGTATTCTAAGGTCCTTTAACCATTTCTCAAATACCATCTACAAGATAAATAAATGTTTTAAAACATAATTTAAACTTCCTTCCCCAAACTAGTATTGAAGGGAGAATAAATTTCCCTCTTCTTCATTTTATATCAGTGTTTTTTGCTGATGAACAGGAAGCCTGAAATTCCTTCTGGTTTTGAATTACACATGGAAGAAAAAGATCAGCTTAAGAATGCTTGCTTTCTCTCCTTATGAGGGAGGAAAGGATGAAAAAAAAATAAGACCAAAGGAAACTCCTGCGGCCCAAGCATCCTCTTCTAGGAAGCAAAGCAGCAAGAGTTTCAATAACATTAGACGTTTTGAGATTGATTTTTAAAGATATCCTCCTTTCATTGGAAATGATACAATTGACTTGTATCTAGTCCCAACTATGGCATTGCTTTTTAAGAAGCTGACCTGCCAAAACTGAGACATTACAACAGGATGAATTCCACTCTGAAAAAGTGAGGTACAACTGGAGAGCCGTACTCCCCTATCAAGTTTCTGCAAGGTAGTTTAAACTTTCTGGTTTCAGGTAGATAAAATGTTCTAGCGTCCAAAATATATGCATCAAAATTTACATAATAATAAAAATAAAACCTACATACTCTATGCTGGGCACTGCTACTTTTCTTTCATAGTTTATCTCATTAAAATCTCACAACTTTATAAGTATTATTACTCTCATTTTGCACAAGGTAACCTAATATCAAAGAGTTAAAATTTGCTTATCGTAACATAGATGAGCCCCGTAAGCAGTGGGACATTTTGCACCTGGGCTTTACGTAATACATAGTTTTTAAAAAAGACTTAGCCATAAATTCAGAAACATTTTCTACAAAATGTGCTTCAATCAAAATGCTTATACATGATGTAAACAAGGAATCTTTTTAAAAAATTCATCTGTTAGTCTCCAATATTTAAAAGAATAACTGGCATAATGTAAGCCTTCCATAAACATTAATTCAATAAATGGGTGAAAATATGTTATTGAAACCTCTGTTCCTGTCTAATTAATACAAGAGGATCCTCCTTAGGTAATAAAGATAAAAGATGTATGAATTTCCATGCTGAGGAAATTATCCTGGCTGAGGTTTCAGATAGGTGTTGAATCACTATGGTGTCTTCACTACCAGCAGAAATATCTGAAATGTGGCAGCTACTCAAGAAATATTGGTTGAATGAATGAATGAACAATTCCATGCTGGTCAAAAGTCACTTTGGGCAATTGACAATAGGATTAAAGCATGAAATATCTGAGAGTTTTAGAAGAATGTTAATCAATTAATGTGTATCTTTCCTTCTCTACATCTTTCAAAGTAATAGAAATAGTCCTGGCTCAGACATATGAAACAAGAATATCCTTTCAAGTAGACCTGTAGATTACTTTCCAGAAAGGCTCCTGGGAATGGGACAGGGAGAGATTATGAATGAGAAAAGGCAGCCCTCTACAATGACATGTTTTCTGGGGGTTTATCTGATTATCACTTCATAGGTCAGGATCACAGGAGACCTGGTTCAGCACTGTCTTTGCTGGATCAAAGCATGAAATCAACAATCATATAAATCCCTTAACTTTGTCTCTTTCTGTCTCTGTTTTTTTTTTCCTTTTAGGCTTTTCTTCCAGACATGTCTCTATCTTTCAGTTCTTTAAGTGACACACTAAGCTCAAAACACAAATGGAACTACCTAAGTGGGTTTTCAATATTTCAAGAATGTTTTCCCCTGATGGAACTATATTTTTAACACAATTATTTTGCCTAGGGATGGTTTTGATATTTTGCTCAAAGGCAGCCTATGCTCATGAAAGATGAGTATGGCTTAGAGGAGGATGGAACTGAACTAGGATGTGTGAATAAAGAAAAATCTATGAAGGAGGAATGGTGATGACAGCAAACCCTCCTTGCAGGCAGTTAGCAACTCAAGGTAGATCCTCAAAAGGTCAAACTATATTTGGAATTCTACCCAAGCAAACTTATACCAAATAAGGGAGAGACTGAGGGAATAAAAATCGCCCCTTGGTTTAGGTGAGCTTCTGAACATTCCCTGGAGGCACCAAGTCATCACAGTCATCACTTGACATAGGAGACTCCATAATCAACACCATGGTTTCCTCCTTGTAAACCAGCAGCGCATACAGTAGAGTTGGCCCACAAATGAGATCTCTTTGGTCTACACTGTTTTTAAATTTTTTGAATTCATTTAATTCTCTGCAACACATTTTCAAATTAAGGAAATGTCAGATAAGAGTGGGATTTTCAGGTTCTCTTTAATAATCAAAAGTTTGGGCTGCAGTGGGCCTATATGAAAATAGTTGACCATTGCTGAGTGGATGCTGCTGTCTTCTGCAGCCTGCCCACGGTGCTGTCAGTCTGCCACAGTGTCCATCCAGCCACCCTTACCTCCATTTCTTGCCTGCAACACTCCTGGCTGATGCAAACAAACAAAAATCACTCAAATAGTTGTATTTTTAATATTCTAAGGCTTCCAGCTCTGAAAATTAGAATTAAAGGATGCTACAGTTCAATAACTGAATCATGTTTAAAAAGAAAAGTAACTTTACAGTCTTCTCTTTGTTATCAGTTAATACTACACTACTTTTCTCGTGTAATGCATCGCCGGGATAGTTTATAGGAGTATGCGTACGTGGATTTCAACTTCTTGCCAAAATATGTATCATCGTTTGAGAAACAACAAGCAGAGCACTCTAGTTAAGCACTTGAACTCAAGCCAGACTATCTGGCATCAAA
Organism: Lemur catta; assembly: GCF_020740605.2. NCBI lineage: Eukaryota > Metazoa > Chordata > Mammalia > Primates > Lemuridae > Lemur > Lemur catta. Next base: position 151,731,782 of record NC_059128.1, read on the forward strand.
TTCTGGTTATTATAATTATTATTTTTTAACCCTTCTACCTGCACACTGAAAATTCTGGTTATTAACATCTGTTGTACCTCCATTTCCTCATTGATGAAATGGGGATAATCACAGTGCCTATTTACAATTCATAGGGTTGTTGTGAAGGCTAAATGAGTTAATATACATAAATCACTTAAAACAGTCATTATTTAAAGCAATGTCGTTATTTTTCTGTCAGCAAAGGCTTCAAATAGGTTTTGATTAAAACCTATATTTTATATATGTTAATATATATATAATTTAATATATATTAAAACCTATATCTTAAATAACTTTATCAGTTACAAAAAGGGATGGCCCACAGGTGAGCCACAGCATTGGCTGTGTTGTCTTTAAGCCATCAGTACAAGTACTCAAGCACAATGAGCCGGCAGCCATGGCTAATTCTGTTCTATAAATCACTGGATGATCTTGAGGTTCACTTTAAACCTAACTGGGCTTTGTTTCATTTTCTATGTTTTTTAAAGAAACACAGTCATGCTTTCAAAGGGTTCTGATTTTTTAAAACTTGGCATTTCATATTAAAATATTTGGTTTTTATCAACTCATTAGGGAGGAAGTATGTATACTCATTAGGACATTTTAAAAACACAGTTTATACACTAAAATGACCATCTTTAATTCTAGTCACCGCCAGAGTCATCTTCTCTTTCAAAATCATGGCACTCTTTAATTCCATCGTGTGCTCCTGAATAAACGATTTGGGGGCACCTGCTGTGCATGCAGTGTTGGGGAGAAGCATTTTACAATCCTCACATGAAAATAACAATTAATTCAAATTTTATGAATGATTTTTCCCTTATTTCAGAGACCTTTGTTCCTACTTGTCTTTGGAGACGTGTGTGTGTTTGTGTGTGTGTGTGTGTGTGTGTGTGTGTGTGTGTGTTTGCGTGCGCACGTGCCGGAAAGCATGCTGTTTATATGTGAGTACATTCCATACTATTTTTGTTGCTAAGTTACCAAATATTTCTGTACTTTTGAATACTTTTATATAACTCACATAGTTGCAAAACATAAATGGCCATAAGAAATCTCATGATCTGAGGTAGTAATGGGATGGAATATAGTCATTACAGTGAGAAAAAGATTCTTTGGCAGAGAAAATAATTAATTATAAAATTCCAGATGGGCTCTTATTTTTGGCATGCAATATTTGTTTGGAAATACAATGTCATCAACTTTTAAAACGCAGGAAACTCCATCTGGTATTTGTATGTCTCTGTGTGAGGATCTTGGATTCTCCTATTGTCATTTTTCACCCACATTGAACAAAATTATCACTTTTGGTTAAATTTAAATAATGATCATATAGATACACAATCATCTATGACAAGTGATTTAAATATTTTTGAAGGCTGAGGTAAGTGAGGAAGTAATGAACTTACACTGGGCTGAGATCAGACCATGTAAAATAAAATACCTTTGTAAGTCACAGAGTGCTGTGCACCCAGAAGGCACTCTATCAAGTTTGTTGAATTGTGTACTTAAGGAATGAGAACTATAAGTATATATAATTAAAAATGCTAATGGCCTTTGAAAGGAAACTCTTGGTTTCTGTTAGAAACCACCAGAAAAAATAAAAGTATGCCACATATTTTAGCCAATGATTCAACAATTCATTGATTTGATTCATTCATTCACTCATTCAATAAATGCCAAGGAGTGGTAACCCCACTGTGGGGATCACTTACTCTGCAGAACATTCACAGATGGTCTACACAATTCTGTAGACAAGTTTGGAAAATGCTGGAATAAGCAACATTAAACAAGCTTCTTTTTTTAAAACATGGAGACTTTTCAGAACTTTTAAAATACTAACATGCATAGTCAATTTTTAATGAAAGATAAAGAAGGTGATGAATGTTTTCCAGGTGGGATGACAGAATTCACAGCTGGCATTTAGCTCAATGGTATGGGGGACAGGGTAGGAGCTTCACCAAGGAGACAACCCAGTACAGGGGTGGGGAAGCTGAGGCCTTGGGGCTACATGTGACCTTCTGGATCCTTGAGGGCAGCCCTTGGACTGAATTTTACAGAACAAATCCCTTCAATTATTAAAAGGATTTGTTCTGTGGTTTGGATTCAGTCGAGGGGCCACAATTTGGGATCTGGAGGGCCACATGTGGCCTTAAGGCTGCAGGTTCCACACCCCACTAAGAGATAATTACTGTTAATAACTTTTGGATTTCCTCACAGTCTTTGTTTATTTGACATCTAGCTCTCCCTTTCAATCATTTTCTGTAGTTAACGAACTTAATATGTAAAGTCTTACACACTGACTTATCTGTGCAATATTGCACTATTATAATTTTTCTAGAGTGTTAATCTTCAAAGATACTATTTCATTGGCTAAAATTATGAAATCATTCCACTGAAGTGGAACATTTCTGTTCCTTTCCCTCCAGGACTTCTGTTAATGCAAAGCAGTGGTTTTCAGTGTGTGGTTCCAGGACTAGCTCCACCAGCATCACCTGGGAACTTCTTAGAAATGTCAATTCTTGGGACCTATCCTCGACCTACTGAATTAGAAATGCCAGGGTAAATCTCAGCAAATAAATAATTGTGATGCTTATAACTTTACACAAATCTTTATACATAGTTGTGACATATTTATATGTAATTATCTTTAATTCCATACACAGATTATTTCAGGTTCTAAGGGTTTACACTATTGTATTTTCAGTACCTAACACAGTGCTACACAAATACTAAGAGCTTAATATTTGTTAAATGAATGAAAATGTTTCTAAATTTGCTTCACCACTCTTTGAAATTTAGTGCTGCAAATAATTCTATAGGGCTAAAACAATATCAATTGCTTTACACATATACTATATTTTTCTTCCTGAATGCTTGTTAGTCTATTTCCTTATAATTTAAAAATATCAGGATATGTGTCTAATCGTTTTTTAAATAATTTTGCCTGGATCATGGTCAGCCCCTCTAATCTGCATTCCTAGTTTCCCACCCTTTTCCTCTCAAGCCCTCAGATTTCCACAGATTTCTTCAACTGTGTCTTTAATTCCTACTTCTGTTCCAGTTAATCTAGTTTCCTTCTAGAAACTTTTAGATTGTATCTTATTCATTTGTCCTGAATATCTAATATCACTTTCTTCTGTTCTTCTATGTGCTATTATGGGATGGTTTATGTATGGAGGGGTTGACTGGAAAGTGATTTTTAATTCCAAAATTATTGTGTTGGACTCCTTGTGCACATCCTTTATCTCACTGAGAGCTCCCATCTCGTCCCAGTTTGTTGCCTTGGCCTCATATCCTGTCTTCTTTTCATCTCATCCTGTTGTCCCTTCATCTCAGCTTGCTCTATTTTGTGGCTTTCTTTTCCTGTTTACCAAAAGCAATGTCTTCTTAAATCAGATTAAGTATGATAAATAGTCTTCCAAATTTTCTCTGGTTCCTGTAATAAACAACGTTCAGAGGTCTGCTCTTCCTCTTGTCTTCAGGATGTTGTTCCTTTTCATTTTTGCCATTGGATGGTTTTATAAGTTATATATATATTTTTTTACCATTTATCCAAAATTAGGAGAAAATTACCCAGACTTGGCATTTATAAATAGACACAGTTAGTGGAGTTCCTTTGGTTCACTGTTATTCTCTAAATACCTAGGTTACAATCCCAATCAGATTTGTGACTGGACTGCAGCTAGACCAGTTCTAGTATCTAACAGTCACTTTGTGTGAATATCCTGGGCAGAAGTTTGCTCTTCTACCCCTCTGCTCTGCAACCGAATCTCTGAACTAATCAAACACTTTTCAATCTTCAGTCTCAGCATGCCCTTCTGCTAGATCTCTTCTTCTATCTTCTCACCTAAGCATCTCACTTGTAGGAACTAGACCTCCAGCTAGAGCTTAGTCTCAGCAGCTCTTTCCACATCCCAGAATTGTACTTCTTGTTTGGGTATAGAAAGAAGGAAGTTGGTAGAGGTGCTCACAGCACCTTGGCTACCTTAAAAAAATAACATCCACACAGGCAGCCTGCTTGTTCTATTCCTATGAATGTTAGTTACTGGATCTGTATGTCATTTTAGCTTGTTGAGAAAGTTCTGTTTTGTTTTGCTTATCTCTCTGAGGGTATATTTACATAGCTTAGAAGATTTGTTAACTCAGAATATATCTCTCAATGGTAGAATACAAAAAAGAGATGTTTTAAGCAAAAGCACTGTCTCAGGCTTCCCTAGAAGCATACTGTAGAACACATGTTTATATAGAAGCTGTTTACTAAGAAAGTGCTTTCAGGAAAACCTGTTTTGGAGTGACAAAAGCAATCAGAGAATGAAAAACAGTCAAGCAAGGGTATGATTTCAGACAAAGTTTCATAAAGGTTGGTTTTAGCCTAACCTGACAGGGGAGCTCTAGATTATAAGTCATACCCCTGAGTTTGTCCCGACTCAAGAGAGGGAGCTGGGCTTTCATATTCAGGCAATGGGTAGTCATTGGGTATGAACCACTGCTGGGCAAGAGAGAGGCTATTAAACTTCCAGACACTTTTGCTCCTGTTTACTTACAGACAAAGCAGCTCTAGCAGCCTAAGAACTGCCCTAGGAAGAAGAGTCACAAATACTATTGAATGAATGAATAATTTTAAATAGGTAATTGGTCTTTATGTAAATAGTACCAAAGCCTACCACTCTAAGGTGATTATATACTCACAAATTATGAATGAATGAAGGAAAGAACAAAAAAGGAAAGAATAAGGTAATAAACTTTCCTTGAACCAGTGCAGTATGTTTCTAACTGGGATATGAGTCTCCTACATATCTCCCCAAATAATACATGGTTCATATTAATGCTGCCCGACTTTCTTCTGAAGCACTAATCTCATGATGGTACTATTCTGTTCAAGACTATCTTTTGACTTACAGAGAAATTCAAACTCTTTAATATTGGGTTCAAGTCCCTGGAATGTATGACCCTAAATTATTTTTTCCATCATCTCTTCATCCCCTATAAGCCTCCTGTACCAGATGGCGCATAACTGTAAATTACTTTTATGTCCTTTTTTCTTTGCTATTACTTTTCTTTTGGCTGAAAATGCCCTGATCATCTTTTTTTCCTTGTCTAAATTTTACTCATCCTGAGAAGCCTTGCTTAAAATCTTCCTCCTCTGTGAAGCCTTTCCCTCCTATACAGTTATAAGTAATTGCTCCTGTCTCTGCTCCATTGTATCACTGGCCATGTTTTATTGTATAGCTACTTATTTACTTTGATTAATAGTAATTTTCATTTTATAATTTTCATTCATAAGTACTTTTGAGGAAAAGACTGAGTATTATCATAATTAAATCTGACCTTTAATGTAACATGAGCCATCATTGACTACTACAGTTTACTGAATTGAACTGATTTGCTGAGTTTGGAAATTTATAATTTACAGTACAACTTGACAGGGAAAAACTAGAAACAAACTGAAGGCCAAGTGATAAGAGTATAGTCAAGCCATTTATAGTACATCAACTCATTAGAATTTGGGGGTTCTAGTAAAGTTATAAAAATTAGTAGCCATGTGAAAATATTTATGAGGTAATATTAAGTTAAAATATATATATACCATAAATATGCCTATTCAAATATATTTGCATATTAGGGAAGATAATATAATTAGAAGAATATAGTAGATATCTTAGCATAGAATAATCATGTGTTCATTTAAAATCCCTTTATTTTTCTTATAATGTTATTTATCCCATGAAAATGAAAACAAAGGCTAATAGTAAGCTAGGCTTTGAAGAAGGTTACAATGATTATAAAATGGTCTAACATTATTAACTCACAGATTCAGCAACTGTATCGACACCATAATAAGAGGACAAGCTAAACATCAAAATTCCCATGGTGTATCTTTTAGGCGATAAGAAGGCAAGTGCCTAGGGAAATGTTATATTTCATTGAATTAGCCAGTTAATTTTAGTATTGTAAAAATTTGCTTCATATTGTTCTCAATTTCAGCATGCAAGATCTATTGTTAAATAAATCAAGACACTGGTAACAATGAAAATAATGTTATATATGCACATGTGATGGATGCACTGGTGGGGCAGCAGGTGCCTCCTTTGGGAGTAAGTACTCATTCTCCCAGCTGTTGATGGTGGTGGTGCCTGCCAGCTGCCAGATGAATCACTATCTGGGCAGTATCCTCAGCCCAAGAGAGCCACCTGGCCCAAGATTATGCCCCTTCCCATCCAGAACAGCAGTTTCTATTCAAGGACTCATTGATGCGACGGGTATATAAAGGCTCACTCTCCTCTTCCTAAACTGGGACGACCTAGAAGAGCCATTCCAGCCCATGAGATCAAGGGATTGTGAGGTCCTGTGACATCTCAGTCTCTCCTTCTGCTGGTTCCTGTTGCTTCACTCCCGGCTTTTGTTGATCCCAAGAGTACTCCCCAATAAACTTCACTCACACATCTCTGCCTCATACCCTGTTTCCCAGGAAACTTTACAAGATAGCCTCTATAATTAAATCTGCCTAAAACCTAAAAAGTTGGAAACAATCAGATACAGAAAAAAAATGTTTTGTGAGGTAAATCTTAGTAACTTGGGAATAAAAGCAATATGGTTTCATGTTTTCTAAGAACTTAGGTTCAAGGCACAGTACATGCCAAGAATTTTATAGAAATTAATGTATTTAATGTTCAAAACAACCCTATGAGGCTGATACTACTCTCTATCATCCCTATTTGCAAATGAAAATCTGAGCCTTAGAGTAGTAGGTTAACCTATCCAAGGTTGCATAGCTAGTTAGTGGTAGAACAAGATTTGGAACTTAGGATTTGCACGGAGCTTCTACCATTTACTGTCTCTCTATAAAGCACCATGCCCTAAGAAATTGCACATACAAAGAGAACACATATATTTTGCATTTCCATTTGGTGTTATAACCTTTTAGGAATTAGCAAAAACCTCCAATTCCAAGGTGTTGAGCATTGTGATTATTTTTTTTCTTTTCTTCAGTCAATATCCCATAAAACTTGTGAGGAATGAAAGGTTCAAAGAAAAACTATCAGAATAACACTACTTCTATTCACTTTTTACTTAGAGATGACGATTGATGCATTTTATTACCAATTAACTTTATTCTCAGTGTACTTTAAAGGGAAATAAAACACTTCCTCTGAACACTTTTGGGATTGCAAAAATCAAATGAAAAGAAGACCAGGCCATTTTAAGGGTCATGCTGCAGGGAAGATTCCAGAGTACAAAGACTGTTTTCATTAAAGATACGCATTTTTTAAATGCATACTCTGACAATGGATGTAGAGTTCAGAAAAGGCGAGTGTGCCAATTTAGATCTTGAGCAAACCTCATGGGACTTTGGAATAATAACTACAGCTTCCAAAAAGGGCAGGAATGTGAAACATTTGAGATAACATGGTCCTGAGTACTGAAATATGTTTTCATCCTGATGTTCTAAGGAGACTTGCACACCAACTTCAGCAAAAGTAAACATTCTTTTCACCCCCAAAAGCCAGAGTGTGCTGTGTCAAGGTTTTTATTTTCAATTTACATATTCAGAATTCCATCAATTAGCCCCTGAAATACACTTCTGACTAAAATTTGGCATTCAAGGATAGAAGTAAATTTGTTATGCAGTGTTTTATTTTTCAACCATTTATAAACCTGAACAGTTAGTATTAGTGAATATTGCAAATATATCTCACTAAAACAAGCCAATAGTAGGTTCAGCAAATACTGAGTCTGCAGCAACAAATGGGAACTAAAACTTTCTTTTCCAGAAGCAAAGAGCTTAAGATAAAGTGATATGCACATATTATAAGATGTCTGTGATAAAAATTCTTTTGATGTTGATATACTGAATGTTTCTAGAAAAAAAGAGATAAGAATTTGGATACTTTTTCACATTTAAATTGTCAGATTACTTTTTACATTTTGACAAAGTAAAATGTTTTTCTTTCTTTTCCAACATCTCCCATATTATTCCTCTCATGTTTCAATAACAAGATATATTTCTGCAATGAAAACTAACCACTTATGAGTTACTGAATTTACAACAAATACACAGGTAAGACCTTAAATACAATTGACTCTGGTTATTTTCTTTATCCCTATAGTATCTTTGTAATTTTTAAAGCATTTATCCAAAACTTCCAGGAACTTCAGATTTATTAATCTGACAAGATCTCCCCTTGATTTTATGGCTGGAAGCATAAGCTAATTCATATAATTTGGAAGTTGACCATCTAATTTTGTTATATACTATCACTCTCTTGACAAATTTGTCAATAATCTATAACCTGCCTTCTCCCAAGTTTCCTGCTCATCTTCGTAAGATACCATGTGTCGATCTAAAATTAAATCCTCAGGGTGAAAATAGAAATGATGGACAAATCTCAAAAGATCTACATGCCAATCAAAATGTGATAAAAATGATGTTAGCTCACATCTGTGCTCTGGCTTTCTTATCTCCATGATGTTTACACTGTTCTGCCCATGAAGTGTCTTTTTATTTCCTGTTCCTACCTGCCTCTCAAGGCTTAAATTCCATCTCTATGATAGCATTCCCAGTTAGAAGATGTTGTCTCTTTCTTTAAATGCCTGCAGTACATTCACACCTCTCTAATGCCAAGTAAGTAATCACTCTCTTATTGTGTAAGTATCACAAGGCGAATGTAGCAGAGATCTTAGTGGTCATCAATTACCCATGAACTTCCCTCCATTCCCAGTCTCTGTTGCAGTTATACTGAGGCCATGTGACCAGTTCTGTCCAATAGGCTGTGAGCATAAGTGATGTGTGTTGCTTCCAGGCCAAAGAAGACAAAGAGCCAGTGATGCCCTCCCATTTCTTTCGTTCCCTGGCTGCTGGTACCTTGGAAGATACTTGCTAAAATTTGTAGGGTTGGCAGATAAAATACAAGACGCCCATTTAAACTTAAATTTCAGATAAACAGAAAATAATTTTTAGTGCAAGCATGTCCCAAATATTGCATGGGACATATAACAAAAATTATTATTACACAAAATTATTATGCAATTATACTATAATGCTGTATACTACCCACTATTATACTATATTAAATACTATAAAATAGTCTTATACTGTATTACTATATAATAAATATACTCTATATGCTGAATTATTATACTATTTATATACTGAAAACTTATATTACACTATTTTTTCCTAAATTATTGAACTTCAGATGAACAACAAATACTTTTTTAGTATAAGTATGTTCCAAATATTGCTTGGGACATACTTATACTAAAAATACCTGAAATTCAAATTTAATGGAACATTCTATATTTTATACATCTATGTATTGCACCATTACAAAGTGGAAAAAACTTCAAACTCTGACTTACCAGATGAAAGAGAATATCTGCTGATTCATATCAGACTTGGTGTGGGTGAGAAATAGATGTTCCTTGAGCTTAATTTCACTAAAAATACTGAAATGTTACTGCTGCAAAGCCTGTGCTTTCCTGACTAATACAGGACCAGTGGAACATAAAGTTGGGAAAGAAGAATGAGATCAGATATTTGAGAGCTTCAGCCGGCAGGGTAGATGTTTCAGTTTTACCTCGGAGCAGTGTGAACGTGGTAAATGTTTGGGAAATGGGAACTGACACCACCAGAGCCTATTGATTTTATTTTATGTTTGGTTGCTGTTTTTTGTTTTGTTTGTTTGTTTGTTTGTCAATGAATAAAAGAGCAAGGACAAGCACAGAATAAGCAATAGGACAAGAGAGCAGGATGTAACATGGCCATCTGTCAGAGAACCTGTTTGTTGGGTCACATAAAGTTAGAAATAAGGTTTTACTACCTTAAGTCCAAGAACCATATACTAGATTTGTTTTTCCTCTGTGGCCTAGCACAGCTGCCAGACTTATTAAGCATTCCACGCCATTCCTAATGCCTTGAAATATTCTTCCCGGTTAATGTTTTTAAAGATCAATCCAATTATATTCTTTTTCTTCGATTTTTCTCTGTGCCCAAAGTGATCAGGAATAGAGGGTCAAAGGCAGTCTTTTGCCCTAGCTCACCTTCTTCTATAACCAGGGGCCAATGTATTCTTTTTCCTTAAAAATTTCATCTGCCACCAATCAAATTCCAGATGTCACTGAAAGACACCAAGAAGGCACAAATATTGACAGTGGGAAAGAAACAACTAGGGAAAAATCAAGAGGAGCAAAATATAAAGGGAAAGAAAGGAAATGTGAGAAGATATAATACAAGTATAGATGAGGGGGAAGAATGGAGAGGGATGGAAAGAAAACAGACGTGATTTAAAAAAAAAAAAAAAAAAGGAGAACTTGGGCCTGTGCACACATCTTTGTTTTCTTGATCACCAATTTGGCGATTTGTGATTCAACAGAAAAGACTTGCTCAAATTTGAAATGATTTTCACTCTCTTTCAGCAGCTTTTATGTATGAGAGTTCGGTTTGCTATGAGAATAACATATATTGGCCAAGATTCTCCATCTCAACGAACATGAGATATTCTAGAGTTTAGCATATTATCTTCTCCATATTTTTGCTGTAGAAACAGTGGGTAAAGAGCTCGCTTGATAAACCGAGAGAATTTCTTACTCTTTGGGAAGTGGTTTTGTGATGGAGAGTTAGATGTTGAGGACTGGAGAGACATGACGTGCATTGGGCGACTTGGAGCTCTAGTACTTGATGGTTGCATTGGAAGCCAGATGATGACATTTGACAATGAGTTTATAGAAGCCTGGTTGGTTTTCTGGTTTGATACAGTTTTGCTTTTTCTTATAAAGTTTTGATGAACTTTCTAACAACTCCTACTTACATGCTTCATTAACTTTTTACAGATGGATTTATTTCCTGAGAAAAATTTCAATCCACAAACAAGCTTATCAAGCAACCATGAGTTTATTGTGACCTGACTCTACTTCCAGCAGATTTATACAAACTATTCTCTGAAAGGGCTTGGACTGAATAACTGGTGAGTGGTTTCTTGAAAGTATCTAAGAGTTTTTGTTTTTCATTTAAAATCTATATAGTCATTTTGTACCTTGTAATTATGGCCAGTGAAATTCTTGAATTAAAAAAAATGATACCTCAGCAATATGAAAAATTTCAATATAGATAATCCTATCGGGTTGGACACGCCTATATTTTTTTCCTCTTATTTTTCTTTGTTAATGTAACTTACAATAACACAGGGTGATTTTGTTTATTTTCTAATTGTTGTGATAATTGCTTGATGGAAGAGTAATGATGGACCAACTGTTGAGGATCTTTGTGAAACTGAGAATGAAGTTATTACCTACATTGTGTTGGTAAATAGGGTAATGAAAAGTGTCATCCATAGTAACTTGATCTCTTTCTGAATGGCATTTAGGTTGAAGAAGTGCAAATGCTGTGTAAAGTTTAAGAGGGTAGAGTTCTAATAAAGATAAAGCTTAAGTTGTAGAGGTCTAAATAAAGTGTCATTTGTCGTTACTTAAAGATATTTTCTGAGATTTCTAGATAGCATTGGGTGTTATGGACTTCCTGTCATCAATGATCTCTCATTCAGGTAGGAAAGAGGTGCCAAAGTCTCCTTGGCCACCTTCAATTCCAAGATGGAAAGAGTCTACTCCAAAAAAAGAAAGATTCCTCGCCTCATTCCTAAGAAAATTATTGTCTTTATCCCAGCCTGATGCAATAGACTAGCAAAACAATGCTCACTTACCTCACCACTGTGCTACTAGCCCCAGTACATATTTATAGGTTGTCAAAAATTTAGTTTAGGCCTGTAAAAAACTAAAGTTTTCTTCCTGAACTATGATAAAATTTCAAGTTTCTTTTAAGGTAAGCACATCGGGTTTTTTGTTTATTTGTTTTAGGTATATGTGAGAAGTTGCATAGCATGGACTTTTTTATTGTATACTGCTTCTTTAGCATTTTTATGTGCACCTATCTCATAAGTTAATGCCATACAGTTGTTAAGGCTACATAGCAAGTGTGGTGAAGAAGGAAGGAAAGGGAAATATTATCACAACCTACCTGGGTGTGAATCCTAGCTCTGCCACCCTGTGTACCTTGTGGTAGTACACTTAACATCTCTGTGCCTCATTCTTCTCTTTCGTAAAATGAACAATAATGAATAATAAGCATGCTTACCTTCTAGGGTTGTCATAAAGATTAAATGACTATATATATGCATATACAAACGAATATATATGTAAAACCAACAGTGCCAGCAACATATTAAGCATTGAATAAAGCCTTTTAAAAAAGTTGTTCTTGTTTTTTGTTAGCATGCTTTATTCTGGTAGAATAGAATCTGTTACTAACCACTAGCTAAAGTTTTCCTTAGAAAAACTAACATTACAGAGCAAAAAAGAGTACACAAAAAAGACGAGTTCATAATGGAATTTCATTGTATAGTTTAAATAGAAAGACTAGAGAGGGCCACAGATCTGGGGATTTGAACAGCCTTTCAAGTTTTCTCTACATTCCTGAAGAACTCAATCCCTAACCTATTTTACAATGCTGGATGTTGTGAAATACATCCTTTTCTGAGAATAAAAAAAAAAGAATGTTTCAACTGGCAGTGGCAAAAAAAGACAAGATTTTTTTTTTTTTAGTTTTAAGACGAGCTGAAAGGAGCCTAACTTCTAATGTTAAAACAACACAAAATTTTGATTTCTTTTTAGGAGAGTTTATGTAGTGATGGTTCTCTTCAATCCAGAGCTGAAAAGCCTGTTTCTTTGAGATTTTGAGAGTTTGAATTCTCATGGTAAAAACAAAATTAAAATCACATAAGATTATTTATAGGGCTACAAAATATTTTAAGATTTTATTAAAAGTATCTCCTCGATCATAATTGAATACTCTTTCGTGTTACACATTTTTTTCCAAATTGAAATACCTTTGCTGTTTTTTTATTCTGGTTATAAAAGCAACATACTATATGCAAAAACATCATAGAGTATTAAAAAAAAGAAAAATTACTTGCAATAATAATCAAATCCAGAGTCATATCCTTAATGTTTTATAGCTTCTTCCTTTTCCAATTAACCATGTATTACGGATGTTATATCATGTCAGTACATATAAACATATGACATCATTTTTGTGAATATGTAGTACCTCATTGTATGAATAAACTATAATACACACATAATTTATTTCTTGCTGAAAGGCTTTTTAGATTGTTTCCTTTTGTTACTATCACAAATAATATTACAATAAATATCCTTGTAGATAATATCTTTATACATTTGTCCAAATATTCCCTTAGGATAAAATATTAGAAGTGAGATTGCTATGTCAAAGGCTAGAAACTTTCATAAAGTCTTTTGATATGGCCTCATTATTGCCCACCCAAAGGGCTGTAACAGTTAACAACTTCACCAACATATATAATCAGAGGGTAGCAAACTATGGCCATAAGCCAAATCCCAGTCATTGTCTGTTTTTGTGAGTAAAATTTTATTGGACTACAGTCATACCCATTCTTATACATATAATCAATGGCTGTTTTTATGGCATATTGACAGAGTTGAATATATAGACTATATGGCCTGAAAATATGAAATATTTCATGTCTGGCCCTTGACAGAAAGTGTTTTCCAAACATTAATACAGACCATTCTTTTGTCATAATGGGCTATCATCAAATAGACACACACCTCTCCACACCGTACACACACACGGTTTCCCTTCCCCTTTTTCCTATTCTCTTCAGTAGGATTCCTAGTAATTACAGGGCACTGGAAATCTTATACAAAATCATGAAAGCTTAGCCTAACCCCTTTGTTTTAAAGGAAGATAAATAGAATTTAGAGAATATGATCAAAGAAAGTAGCATTTTATAATTACTGCTGCAATCAACTCAGGTGTTTTGACTCTCAGCTTATCTTTCTGCCATATATGAATATTTCCACAGAAAAGACTTTTTGATATTAAAAAACAACTAGGTGACATTTTGTGTTGACATCTTTTCTGCTAAAAAGCCAAATTTGTAAGACTTCTCAAGGGAGCATGGACCAACTTGATTTCATCATTGGTGCAAAAAAACTTTTTAATTGAAAATGAATTGATAAATGATCTCTAAGATATTATTCTTCCCCAAATTTCCTCTAGTTTCCTTTCTTTTCATTACTTTATTTATTATGTGGTATTAAAGTCTGGCAAAAGTAAAATTGAATCAATAGATAATCTTTAACCTCCAGTCTTTTACAATCTAGTTGGAATATTGAGATTACAACATAAAACAGAATTTGATCAATTTTATCTTTTTCCTTTGTATACTGTGTTAGGGTAGCAAAGGCAACTTGGCTGATAATTCTCTTATCATTATAAAAAATTACATTACTTTAAAAAAGTATTTACTCTTCCCATAATCATCAAAATAAACTTAAATATCAGCAGGATGATAAAATTATTAGATATCAATCTCATTCCAATACTTTTATTACCTCAATAACTATATCCCAGTTATTCTAATCATTATAATTTCTATTTTAAAAGAGTATTATACCTATTCTGAAAAATAGACAAGAGTCTAAAAAAATGCCATATACTGCATTTTACAGTTTCTTCAAAATCGGATTACAGAACACATCTCAAGCAATGCATTGCAACATTCTCTGTGACAAGACAGAGAATAAACTAAGTAATTTTTGGTCCTTTTATTTATTCGGTAAATATGAATTGTCATATCATATGTGATTCTGTTCAAAACATTTTTTCAAAAGACTAAACTTTTCAATGACTATGGAAAACTGTGGTTTTACTGGCCTTTTTTCTTGCTTCATATTTATGTTTTCTGGTTTTCCTTCAAATTGAATTCAGAAAACATAAACCTTTCCCTGGTATATCTAGCAGAACTTGAGTTTATCTTTTGATAGCAATACCACCTCTAATCCTGAACTTGACAGACATGCCTCTTAGAGGTCAAGGAAGAACATGGTTTTCATTCTATTTGTTCTTTTCCCTCCAGGTGGTGGTCTCTCTCCTCTGTCCACTTTCTGGAAACTCTCCCTCATTCAAAGAGGGGACACAGGCAGCGGATTCTTCCCCACAGTGAACATGACCAATGTTTTATCATTTCTCTTAAACTTGAATCATTTAAAAATATTTTTATTGCTTCTGAAAACTCTTACAGACTATTAAATTTTACATTTACCAAAGATGGTGAATAGTATTTTACAGATTATTTAAGAGATTCTCTGATCTTTTTACAAAAAGCAAGAAGAGAAGATAGTCTTTGACATAAATGCCCCGGGTGATGGTAAAATAAAAGAAAAGGAGAATTATTTAAACTTTACAACTGTCAGCCAACCTCAAACTGGTTCAACACTTATTAGAAGGAACAGAGTATTTAACAGGAAGAAAACTGTCACTTCCCTTGCTATTTTTAAATTGGAGATGTCAATTCTTGATTTTGGGCAAAAAATTCCACCTGCTTGTTAGAATAAGGGACAAGAAATGGGCAAAGGAAAAGTATTAAAGTCTAAAAGACATTACCTTATACTAGATTTACTTTAACCAAAAGGGGGTAGAAGTTTTTATTTTCTGATGAATTATTAATCTCACCCAATAATCATTCATAATTCACTCAATAAATATTTATTGAGAGTCCACCATGTCTCAGGATGTTCTAGATCCTGGATATACAAAATCTGAACCAGATAAGTCTTTACCCTCATAAAACTTACATGCCAGGAGGAACCCAGACAATTGATAAAGAAAAAAAACAAAACATAATTTTGATAAATTTCAAGGGGAAAAATAAAATGAGAAATGGAACGGGACTATCCATTTTAGTGGGGTGGCATGGGAAGGCCTCATGGTGAAGGCAACATCTTCAAGGAACCACTCAGAGGAGGAAAAAGCAAACAGGTACATCCAGGAGAAGAGCAGGTAGCCGTAGCAGAGGGAACAGATGAGCCGAAGCCTGGGGCAGTGACAGGCTGGAGCAGTGAGGAAGAGGAGACAGAGACCAGCGGGAAGGGCAGAGGAGGTGGGGGACAGATGATGGAAGGCTTCACAGGCCACAGCAAAGGCCTTGCATTTCACTCTGTGTGAGACAGAGAGCCACCCGAGCAGTGATGAGGCGAGGAACGGCATGGCCTGTCATAGATTCCCACAGGATCCCTTAGGTTGTCAGCTGTGTAGAGAATGAAGAGGGGCAAGGGAGGGAGAGAGGCAGCAAGTTAGAAGGCAACTGCCTCCTCCCAAGTGAGAGGCGAGTGTACTTGGGCCGGGGTGTGGCATGGAGGTGCTGCAAGATGAGCTGGGACTAGGCTTCTGCTTTAAAAGAAAGGCCAACAGGCTTTGCTGACATCCTGAGTTGTGTTGGGAAGGGCAGGGATAAAAAAAAGAGAAATGTTGAGGCCAACTTGAGACTTTTGTCCTGAGCAACTGGAAGAGCAGTGTTGCCTTTTACTAAGTGAAGAAAGCCTCGAAGAAGAGAAGAAAGGCTTTAGGAAGGAAAACTAGGCATTTGGTTTTGGCTTGTTAGAGAGGTCTATTTGTCACCTAAGTGGAACTGCAGACGGGGCAGGTAGGTGTGTGGGGCTGCATTTCTGGCTAGGAGGTATCAGGTCTTTATACATTTTGGGGAGTTTTTACACATATAAATGGCATTTAAAATCATAATTTTATATTCATTTAGTGTTTAACAGTACAAAGTTTAAGCCCACCCACCTAAAGGAGGTGACACCAAAGGTAAACTTGGTTAGGCCACATTCATGTCCCTGTGAGTCACACAATGGATACATAGCCTTCTATTTCTTAGCTCATTTCCCTGAAATTGTTTATAAATACACAATTATTTGATGATATTTGCATGAGAGTAATAACACAATTCAGCTGAGTAGGAAAACACTTCTGAGAAACATCACAAATTGTGAAGAAATCGACCCCTATATTAAATGGAGAAAGGGCTGCATTACTACACTTTCTGAAAGAAATATCATGGGTGTAAGTAGCAGTTTTCTGTTCCCAGACATCAACCCCGACCCATGGCTGTGTGTCAGTAGCCTCACTCAGAGTATTGGCATAAAGAGGTAAATCCCCACTAGCTGGGTACAATCTCAGCTCACACATCTACTAGCTAAGTGGTGCAAGTTATTTAACCTCTCAGGCCTGTTATCTCACCTGTAAAATGAGGATTGTAATTTCAGCCATGTTGAAGAGTTATTATGGAGCTGTACTGAGATCATGTTTGTAAGCCTTGATCTGAGAGCTCAGTACAGATTAGGAGCACAATAAATGTTAGCTAGTAAAGAACTGGTAGACTCAGTCTAGACACTACTCAATATGTTATACACACATCAGAAATATTAGGTGGAACTGTTGCTTGTTAATTAACAAACGGTGTGTAGAATACAGAGTCTTATATACTAGAGTCAAATGAAAAGAAGTAAATTAACTACCTAATGAAAATTTCATAAACAAATTTCAAAAAGAAGAAAATTCTGTTGTCATAATATATCTGGGAAGTATAAGAGCTACATTACAATTTATTACATCCTCACAATTTGTGTGTCACATGGGAAGCACTTATTGCTGTTTTGAGTTAAGGAATAGATGAGATATAAAGATTTCTCCTTTACAATGTCACAGGAATATGGCCTATGGACAAAGAAAGATTCAAACATAGTTGAAATAAATGATAAAACTTAGAGATATTTACTAGTTAATTTAAAACACTTTAGGGTTGTTTTAAGTCTTGCATTTTCCCTGTCAATGAAACCCAGAGAAAAAGAAACACAATATTATCCAGAGGCATTTAGATGAGACATAAGGAACAATGCTTGAACAATGAATGTTGCCAAACCTCTGAGCAAATCTACCAGGAAGATGATTCCTTCTCTCATATTCTTTAAGAATAAACAGTTTCCTCCTATGAATGATCCAAGGTAAATTTCAATAAAAAGAGCTGTAATTATTAGTGAATACAACTGAATATGCAAGCATTCAAAAAAATTAATGATGTTGAACTTTGTGCCCGTGGGGCACTCGCGATGCCTTGTCAGTCTTTCAAAACTCCTGGAGAAAACAGAGTAACATTTCACCTTTTCAGAGCACAGTGAAAACCAGCAATTAAGTCAAAAGGAGCTCCATAGAACTAAAAGAGAAGTCACAGAGTTCATGCATAAAAACCCAGGTACTTGATACCTAGACGACCAGATTCTATTTATTCTCATTTTATTCACAGTTAAAATTAGCTCGGTTAGCTGATCTTCAAGTCCAGAGCAGATTAGATGTAATAAACTGGAAGGAGGTGAAGGAGCTACAAGGGCTGGTAGATGGAGCAGGGTGACTCTGAAATACCAAATGCACGGGAGGTTGAGGTGACCTGAGTAGGGCAAACATTCCAACGACCACAAAGTGCCTCGAGTCGCCTCTGTATTAAAGCAGAATTAAGTCTGATGATCCTGAATTGCTACAAAGGAGTTTATTTTTATTTGGTATATTCACCTTGAAAAGGAAGAAAGGGTACAATTCAATTGAGAAAGATTTCATTATAAATAGTTATCTTTATTTTTTGAAACAATAGCATATTTGGTTTCCAAAGGAGTAGATGCTCGGCTTTGGAAGCCTGCATATGCATAATAACTCATTTTCTGCAAGTCCCAAATAGCTACAGTATTGTGTGCCAAATGGAATTGAGTCAGAAGGAAGCCCAGACTTCGGTTATAATTTCTGTGATTATCGTCATTCATTTGCGTATGTTATTCCTCTACAGAAGTTGAAATTATTGACCAGAAGGAAAAATAAGCATTAAAAATAGGGACATATTTTTTCTTTAGCTATCAAATTTTGAGACACTACTATGGTAATCTTAGATATTTTACATATATTTTATCATGTAATCTCAATAACTTTGTAATTTGACATTTTTAGTTTACAGATTTAACAATATCATGAAGGTCACTGAGGTCACAGAACCTAACAAAGGACACACAGCTGGGTATAAATCCAGGTTGGTTTGACCCTGTGCTCCCTGCTGGGCAGTATGTGCCTTTATTGACCATAGGGACTAAGTCTACCAAAGTGAACCACTCGATACTTATTATCCTCTCTTTAGAATACGATGGCATTTATAGAAGTAATACTGAAAAAAATCAAAGCTTATAATTCAGAAACATAAATCTACCCATAGAACTGTTTTTAAGCATTACGCAAATTCAAACTCACTGGCTTCTTAGCAACTGTTATTTAAATAAATTGAGAACATTTCTTTTAGAAATTTCCGCCAGGAAAAATTTTGGCCTCTGCTGAGGGACTTCCTCGGTTATAATAAGGATAACGATGTTCCTTATTTGTATTCCTTTTTGTTTGGGTTACCAGGAAACTTAGCACTCAGTAACAGTATATATCTCCTTCCTTTTCCTGCCAGTGCTCTTGGTTTTCTATTTCTAGCTCGAATTTATTATGTTCATTGTAAGACATATTCTTTTGTAAGTCACTTCAAATCTTTCGTGGGAAAATCAGGGTACATAAATTATACACAGGCCAAAATAATTTTTATGTACCTGATAGCAACATAAATGCTCTAGTGTTCGGCTATCCATGTATCCACGTTTATCTTTATTCATGCTTCTTGAGTAAAACCCAAGGTAAGTCTATAGTGCTTTTCTATGATATGTGATAACCTGCCCAAGCATGTGAATGATATGTTACATTTAGGGCCAAGCTTATACAGTGGGTTAGCATAATGGGTATAGCCTATTTTCCAAGATATAGAGTTATCTTACCTCTACTTTCTAAATTTTGCCAAATTTAAATATATACATACAACAAATACAAGGCTTGAAACATTTGCCAGTACAATATGTTAATAGTCAGTCAGGACTCATATTGTGAAGTTGAAATGCAAAAGATTCAAGTACATGGTACCAGAGGAAGAATTTGTTTTTATAAGGCCTCCTGCATTAGTTCCTGTGAAGATGGCACAAAAGGTTTTTTGAAACAACTTTCACCCAAGAAATTTAATTTAAGGTATTTTGGTAACTTCTCAGGAGTTTCATGGTATACACTAGCATGTACTGACTCCAAATTGCTATTGCAAAGAGAGCAGATTTGAAAGCCAGAATATTCTTCTATTAAAATACTATTCTTCACCCAGTAAAATAAAACAATATATCACCTAGTACCTTTAAGGCCAACATTAGGGTCCTGACAAACCATTTAAAATTCCACTTGAACTAGAGAAAATGTGCCAGTGGTTCATTCAGCCAACATATATGTTTCTAAGTAGAGAAAAAGAGAAATTATTTACAAAGGTTATTGAAGTAGCAATTCAGTAATGAATAATCTAGCTGCTTCATCCTTTTTACTAGGGAAATTTTCTTCAACCACTTTCCCCCATGTGTCGGTTTTTAATCTGTCTTCCCTTGTCTCCCATTTCCCTTTAGCAAAAGATCTAGAAACTTTTTTTATTAATAAAATAATCAATCTGAATTCATTTAGAAAAATCAATTTGGAAATTTGGGGAAGCCATAATTCCCTGTGTTTCCCAAAAAGGAAGCACAAATGTTAGGTACAAAGTAAGAATTATTTTCCTTTTCTTTGACTTATAACATCCTCTCAAAAACCTACAGGTAGTAAATTAGTAGTACAATATGTATCAAGTCATTTCAAACTGCATCTCTGAGACACACTGACCCACACTCTTAGATTCAGTCCAATTCTCATATTTTACATTATTACCTGCAGTTGGGGTAGAAACTGCTTTTGTCATCCTAAGTGGTAAGAGACGCAGGCACAGAATATGACAATTCATTTTCTCTCTTTCTATTTACAATTTAGGGTGGCATCACAGCAAAATAATTAATTGACCTGCCCAGAGAACAAATAAATCACAAATTCAATATGCTGCTTAGAATTTGCAGCTCATTTCTGCAGCGCTGCTGTGCAATGCAGCTAACATATGAGGTCAGTAAGCTCTTCTGACACATCTTCAAGTCTTTGTAACCCCTTGCAAGGTTATGGTAGTGAAATATAATAGAGATCGTGGTGTAGTTACAATAGCATATGTTCCAAGTCAGTAACTATGAGAATAGAACGCACAACTGTAACAAAACTGATGCAGCATGCAGCCCATGGTGCAGTGATAAGGGAGGTCAAAAGAACCAATCTTAATAATCGTTTAGTAATCCTAGAAGTAATTCTTTTTTTGTCCAGCCTGAAAAAAATTAAAATATACTGATCTAGAGTATTATTAATACTAGTGTCACTTGGTTATTGAAAAGTAGTCAAACACATGTACAAAAATTCTTTCCCTTGTACGTCAAGTTTCCAGTTAATGAAATTACCATAAATGACTATTTGGCTTCTGTTGCTTCTGTGTGGAGCACACATGCCTACCAAAGACTCTTGGCATTGCCTTTCTCAGATATTCTTTACTTAGGAAAGCAGTACAAATCAAAAAAGAAGTTTGAAACTACCCACTATGCTAACTTTCCAGATCTTTTTATTCCTCCCTGTTAAGAGGTTCAGAGGTCATTTCTTGGTGGTAATATACATGTCTAGCTTATTTTGTAAATTGGTTTTAGATGCAATTTAAAGCAGAGTAAGATTAGTACACTTTGGAAACTATTAGAACAACTATTTGTTGCTTATTCTCAAATATATATAACCAAGTATCACTGACATGTCAAACTACCAGATTATGCACAGACTATTAAGTGGGAAATAACTCCAATAGAATTCTTGTTTAAATTATAAATCAGTCTATGAGGGGAGCCAGGCAGTCCAAACCCACTATCTTGAATACCTCTTGATCAGTTGCAATCCAACTGCTATTTATCAGCAATAAAAAGCAAGCAATGACATCAACCGCTGAACTTAAAACTAAATGCCTTATTAGATAGACAGCTGTTTTATAAGTATGACAATTCTTTACAACTAGAGCAGCCAGAGAAAGTTTGTGATGTAGACTAGGTGTTGGCAAGCTCCAGATATGAAAAAATCCCATTATCCTGAATCTTTAGAAATCTTCAGAGGGTGGAAAAAATTAATCAGGAGAATTTCATACCCAAAAGGCAGAATAAATTTACCGGTGATGGCAATTAGCTCCTTTTTAGCTATAGTCAAAGGATTTTAACAGTTAGTATATACTGAAAAAATTTTAATGGAATGATTTTATAATCCAGCCAATGAGATTACAGAATGATGCACCACCTACCATCTCACACAACTTGTCAAGATGAAAACAAACACAAAGTGCCATTTGTAAGATTTTTATTGTAAATAGTAATCTCTAACTACATACCATCTCTAACTACAAATATCTTTGTTATATAATGATCTATTTTATTGTCTCAATTCAAACTTGCTCTGAAAGACCCTACGGAAAGTTAGCAAAAACATATAAACCCCTTTTCTCTGATAGTGGAATGTCCATAATAAAGAAACCTTAGGAAAATGATCTTGTAAACCGTATGCTAAATTGCTCCATTACTTGCAGTCAGTTTCATTTATAGGAATAAAATACACCTTTGGTATTTAGTTTGTCATTTTCCATAAAACCAGGTGTCAACATGTATCATATTGTTGACTGAGTTTTTCTTTTCTCAATTTGTGTTGGGCTTTCTTTTATTCAAACCTATCCATTTAATAAATAATGCCCACCATGAAAAAAAAAAAAAACTTTTAACCAATTAAGGTGTTATAGTTGTAATTCTTCACCAAGGATGCATGATGACATATGATATGAGTAGATAATGTGTCAGCTGTGCTGCTGAAAGCTGTGGAACCGAACTTGAAGGTTGATGGATAAACAAAGCTTGTTTAAAGCATAATTAGTCACCATCTAGAAGATCTGATACAAATTCTTCTAAATTCCCACTGCTAAATATTGTCATGGTGCAAAAGGTTAAACTAATTCCAACAAAATCTTTACAATCTAAAATTGGACATCTTAAATATCTTACTGCTAACTCAAAGCGGAAAGAATCTTTAGAAAAAATTTATCACATTTACCAGATGTGGATTATCTCTCACCTATGACATGTGTGTAAGAAAGACAACATTTTTGTTTTTCCCCATTATAGAGTATGAATTTGGGTAATGATTACAAAATGAGAAATTTCTTAAATGAATGAAGTAAACCTATGACTTTGTTTCACTCAACCAAGACAAATGGAGGGGAAAAGTCACTTCTTGGTCACCACTTTTGGAGAGACAATGTATCTGGCCAGTCTTTTTCCTTCTGTACATGCTCAGATTTCTTCTTTAAGGGTAAGTGATTGAATTTCAAAATAGAATGCACTTGGTGGTAAAGGCTTACTTGGGATGCTGCTGGAACATGACCTTTGTCCCCACACTACTGAGAAGGAAGAAAACTATGTCCTTCAGAAACATTTGCTGCATCTACACATGGAGGTGCTATTATTATGTGAAGATGGGGCATAACATAGTACGATAAATAGGGAACTATAATTCATGAAGTTACAAGGTCTCCTTTTGAGCCCATAGTGCTTAATTACTCTTGTGTTTACTTTTCCATGGAGAAAATGGACAGAATAATGATACAGATTTAGGAGTGACCCATAATGGTCATCGAAAAACACTTGGTAAATACTTGCCTGGCTTTTTAATCCCAGGGCATTTAATGCTCAGCAGAACAAATAGATTAGAAAAAGATTTTCTTAATCACTATAGGAAGAACTGAACAAAGCATAAACTCCAGAAGTGCATTTAATAGATAATGGTAGTTAAAAAATAACGGCATTAAAATGAACCTGGCAAGACAATATCTATACTGACCATGTGGGCTAAATGCTTTTGGCTTGTGATGACTTTATGATTGATTGGCATAAAATATAACCCTTAAAAAATTCAAAATAAGAAAAAGGCAGTGGAGAGAAAAGTAATCATCAGAAACTTTTACGGTAGTAATTTTAAAAAGAAATCTGTGGTAGAAATCCCAAAATCCAGATAGTAAACTTATGCAGGTATCCAGTGGTTTCCTTCATTCAAAGTACTTTTAGAAGTCACGCTTCTCTGATTTGTGTCACTTCATAAAGTGAAGACTAGAAGACCATACACAGAAATGTGCTACATTGCTTTCTATTAGAGGGATTTTGATGCACTTTACACTATCAATTATTTTAATTTCTCAGAGAATCAGTTGTAACACTTATTTTTAAGAGCTTGGAAACTTTTCTCAATCAAAATTTTATGAAGAACCATAATATGTACAGTGGGCACAGTGTTGGCAAGCAGGGAAACTGGACCCCTGTTCACTTAGTTTTCCTCAGCTCAGAATGGCACCTAAGGCATGTATGTTGAGTCCTGGTGGACCAAGGGACTCTTGTCTTAGGACATACCAACTGAAAAGCACCACAAATAATATGAATAATAGATCCATGGAAATAAATACATGCATACATACACACACACAGGAAAGCCACAGTATTTCAGTCTAATTTTCACTTTGTAGATGAAGAAAGTGAAAGATAAACAGGTAAATAGTACTTCAAAGTGACATATCTAATTATTAATAGTGATGGGGGGAGAGAGAGAGAGAGAGAAAGAATGATGTATACTGAATGCCTGTATTATTAGCAGGCACTGTGCTTATGCGGGTCTCCTAACACTCAGAATGGCACTCTTTCTGTTATTCCAAGGAACAGGGTAAACGGACTGGAGACCATAATAGTTAGTTGATAAGGCTCCTGGAAGAATGTGTAAGTAATGGAAAAAGAGAGAAAATACAAGGGAATTGCTACGTGACAAAAGACAGTTTACATGGATCCCCAAATGGGCTAGCTGAGTGTAGTGCACACTCTTATGGTCCAAGTTCTATTTTTGTTCCTGAAGTTTGTGTCCAAATTTAATAAATGTTGAGAGGGACAGAGGCTTAGCATCATATTCATTACCAGGACAACATCCTGCACAAGCACAGGGTTACATTTTCCTTGCAGCCTCAGCAAGAACACTTGAGATGCTCAAACATCAAAGTGCTTATTAACAACAAAAACATCAGACGCCGCAACAGAGGACACGTGGAACATCGGCGTCTCTTATTCTATAAATATTCTAGCCACAAAATTCAGCTCTGAAACAGATCACAAGGTTTTCTTTTCAAATCACATTGTTTATGTCTCCTCATAAATGAAGTGGAAAAATTGAACAAATGAGGAACAAAAGATATACTATTATATTATACAGGCATAAAGGTGGGTGGCATTTCCATGCTGTCTGTAGTTTAAATAAACTGAAATGAGAACAGTTCAGGTAAATCTCATGGTTGAAGCAGTATTAAAAGAAAACAGTGTTTCTTAAGTTTCATTGTATGTAACAATAATCTAAGGATCTTGTTAAAATGCAGATTCTGATTCAGTAGACTTGGTCTGAGACTAAGACTCTACATTTCTGGCAAGCCCCCAGGTGATGCTGATGCTGCAGTTTTGAAGACCATGCTTTGAATAGCAAGGGAATTGACCACTATTCCCTGGGTGATGGATACAAAATACTCAGTCTTCATCCCTCATTGGGATGGCAGTGTTAAATTTTCACTGTTGACTTTTCATTTTGCTAAATTCTCTAATTTAACAAATCTGAGCTCTGCATAAATTTAAATACCCCTTAAGCTCCTGAGAGTGAAGGACATTCTAATCCCACCATTTAGGTTCCATTATTTTGACCAACAAAACATTTTTACTTCATGTTTATGGCTACAAAATTATTTAGATCAAATTAGATCAGCATTAAAGAATTTTCATAAAGAATTTTCCAAATCAACTGCATTTAGGCAAGTTGATTTCCTTATCAATTTTTAATACATGGCATCAAAGCATTTTAATTTTACTTTTATTGAAATTATTTTCTGTGTCAGTCATTTTCCATGTAAACTTTACAAATTGTATTTTTTTTTTTTCTAGCCCATATCAAATTTTATCATTGTGAATTTTCTTTGGTGGCTATTACTTTAACACATCCAGATTTCTGGGGTGGAAACTTTTCACTTCTAAACTTGGTGTATATTTTTTGATTCTTCTGGAAACTTTACAATGTGCTATTTTAGCTGTCAGCAAGAATTTGTTTGTGTTGACTAATTTATGCACAAATATGAATTTTATAAAAGACAGAGAGCTTGCATTTATTTCTCAGAACAAATGGCCTAAGATGGAAAAGGCCACTGGATCTGGGTACAAAATAGGGTCATCCCGGATGAGTTTTGAGTAAAAAAGGCTATTGAGATGAAAGAACGAGTTCCCAGAGTGTGCAGGGCAAGGGAAGCCTAGCAGAAGGAATGAAAATTTCAGAGGAAAATGAAATATATTGGAATGACAAAAATATTTACTTACTATCCAATAAAACATACCATCCACCCTACATATGATATTGATAAGTGCAATCAATTCTTTGTCTATCCTGCAGTGTACTGGTTCTTTTCTTTCCCTTTCCAGTAATTACCCATATGTATTTAAGAAGGGCTAATGGAATTTTATAAACAATGCCACAGATCCCATTAACTGAAAAAATGCCATAATTTCACAGTGATGTTATCTGTGAATTTTGCTTTCAGTCCATAAAATAAAAAATGGAACTTTCAATTTCTATTCTTCAATAAAATACAATTCAGGAATTAATCTTTAGAACTCACTGAAGCACCTACATCTACAGTGATAATCTTCTTTTACTACTCTTCTCTAGTGGAATGGCCTATATGAAAAATTTGAAAATGGATCATATATACTATATTTTGAATTTTTAAAAATATGTATCTATGGGATGTGTATACTCTCTATATTTTTCTGATTTCTGTTTATGCTCTCTTCAGAACAGAAAAGTCTTTTTGGATTTAGATTAAATAATGAAGTCAAAAATGACTAAATGCTTTCTTACAGAATCTTGCATTTTCCAAAAAATAAAATTTTGTGTATTTGTAAAACATTATATGCATACAGATTAGAGATCATCTGTTTCCTCCTTTCTCCCCTCAAGTTTTGCATCCCTCTATTCCACATGACCATAATCTACATGTGTGATATTTCTAGGAGGTATAGGCATTACTCAGAAGATTAGATGCTGTGCATGAGAAAATTCCTTACATGTGGTATGACTTCAGGCTCTTCTATCATACAGCACACATATCCTGGTCTAAAGAATAGCCTTTGATCAATCAATACATTCCCATAAGCTCACATTTTTCATTCTCATTTTCCATCCTAAAATATGAACAGCAAGTCAATGCTAGATTTTATTTTTTCTCAAAGGCAACATGAGAGCAAATGACTACTCTGCTACCAAAATTCTTTCAATAAAACAATTTTCCAAATTTTTCAGACATTTTCAATATGGTTCTCCATTGTAAGGCAGGTTTTATATCTCTAAACAAAAAGACATGCATTTGAAAACAAATTCTGGAGTAAGCATAAAATGCTATGAAAATTAAAAGTATAAAATGATAATGAAAATGTAATTGATACCATTCCTTGAGATCAGCAGCATTCAACCTCTTACATATCATGGAAGACATTGGAATAATGTATGTTGCTCTAGTTGGTACAATTTTTCAGGAGATCTAATACCATATATTCCACTTAAAGGAATTTGGTAAATTTATTTGCATTTTTTGAATGTTTCAGACATGTTTAACATTTCTTTTTTTAATTTATTTATTCTATATTTTATTTTATTTTATTTTATTTTATTTTTTATTTTATTTTATTTCAGCTTATTATGGGGGTACAAAAGTTCCGGTTATATATATTGCCCATGCCCCCCCATCCCCCTGAGTCAGAGCTTCAAGCATGTCCATTCCCCAGACAGTGCGCATAGAATTCATCATGTAGGTATACACCCATCCCTTCCCCCCACCCCTGTCCCCCTCCCAGTCAAATTACTTGCCCTCATTTGTTTATGTTTCTTTGCAATTATGATTGTAAAGGCAATCAACAGTGCTTGAGTGTTTGAGGAAAAAAAGAAAGAAAGACTGAAAACTTATCAGGAAGATCATATCTGGCATTTCTATGTGGAAGGTCTAGTCAAAAATTAGGCAACATTTCTATGTTAAATTAAAATGGTGTTGTCAATTAATTTACTCATGTCTTTGCAATGCATTAGATCTGAAAAGAGTCATACTTTAGGACTTTACTTGTTACACAGCATCAGGTAGTTAGTGTGGCTAATTAATGGAAGGTCAAATTGTAATTCTGCATTTTATTACTGAAGCTTTAGTACTACTTAGCATAGTTTGCATTTAAGTACTTCCATCTTTTTTTGCTCTACCTATTGATGACGTCTGAAACACTGATGTCACTCACTGGATCCTCCTAGGCATAGGGACCTGGTAGTCTCTAAGAGGATGCTTTGAAACATTTCAGTCAGCAGCAGCAGCTCTATGTTCTACGGTTTTAAAGAGTCCCTGCATTTCTATACAAACACACTTGATAAAATTAACTTACCAATTTATCAAATAAAATATTATATACCATTTTAGACATCATATGTTAAGAGGGTGACTGACAACTTGACAACTGCAGTCCATTAATAAAATAGTAATCATCATGTTGAAAATTTGGAAGCCTGGCAAGGCAAGGAATGGTTGAGAAAACCACATGGCATGAAAAGAGATGAGGGAGGGATGAAGGAATAGTAGGTAAGAGGAAATGAAAGAGAGAATGAGAGAGAGAGAAATAGAGAGAGAGAAAGGGTGACATAAAGGGATTGGATGCTATGGGTTGGGAACATATTAGTTACCTACACATATTAGATGAATCATATAAGACTTACTCTGTTTGCTCTAAAGAGATGAAACAAGGCTTAAGTGTGGAAATTATAAGGAGGCAGAGTTTAGTTGTTTAACAATTTTTATATTAATATAAGTGACACTTTTATTATTGGAAATACCCAAAAAGAGGGTGAAAAAAATCTTCAGAACTGCTTAGAAGACCAAAAATAAGCCAGATCACTGTTTCTCAAACTTTAACTATCTCATAAAACACTTGGGGTATTGCTAAAAGGCATATCTGACTCCACAGCAGTGGATGGGGCCTAAGACTACACATTTCTAACAAGCTCCCAGTGGATGGCCACGCTGCTCTGCTCCTCTGTGGATCATAGTTTCAGTAGTTAGGGACTTCCTTTTTTTCACTGCAAATATTGAGTGTTTTCTCTGGTAGGTAGTGGAATAAAAGAAATAAAGAAAATCACAAGAGTCAGCTATACTACATGTTCGAATTTCATTGATAAAATAGCTAAACCATCCTGTCTTTTAGCGGCAGAAAATAGCTGGAAAACAACACTTCAGAGATAATAGCATAAGCACTGGGATAATGATACTAAAATGCCCTCAAAGAAAATTGGCAGCAGTTTCAGATTCATACCCAGTGTAGACAACTATGACGATCTTGAAACCGAATGTAACCCCTAATATTGAAATTGGACCCTGCCAGCTAACAGCATGTTCACACAAGCCTGTGTTTAGAGGACAAAGATTGAAGATTGAAGAACTCCTCGATGAGACAAGGCTCTGAATATGTTGCACCATTGGGCGGTGGTGGGAGTGGAATTACAAACTAGTACACTGAGCTGCTCTGTCTTCCTTTTGACCTTTGGACTCAAGCAAACCCAAAAAGGAAAGAGAATTGGCATCTTGGTTGCATCCCATGCTACTTTTAATCAGCTGCAAGATTGCGCTGCCCTTGAGAATGCTGCTCCCTATTCTGTGCGAACAGCTTGACCGAGGGCCAGCTGAAGGGATGTCACTCGGTCAACAGGAAGTGAGTGTGGACAAAAGGTCCAAGTTTAGGAATGCCTCCCTGAATTTTATTTTGATACAGAGCCTAGTCAAACTCAGTCCTTGCGGCCAGAGCCAGAATAAAAAATGTGCTCACAGGCTAATTGTGGATTTTTTTCCCCCATTTTTAAAGGCACAGTCCCCAATAATACAGTCATATGCAGAAACCCAATTGGAGGAAAAGCCCAAAATGTAAGAAAGAAGTATGAATTTCTTAATTAATCCCAGTTACTTTTAAAATATATTTCCTAATGTTTTTCTCACTAAAAACAATTTATTGTTCAGATGCTTTCTTCTGCTCTTTGTGGTCACAAGGGATCATTCTCAAGAATGTAAAGGCAGCCCTTCATATCTACCATGCCCCATGTTTTGTGAAATCAGCGTACAGTGTGTGCATAAAACAGCATCATCACTGCTTAGGCATCATAAGGAGCAGGTGCACTACCTTCATCACCACATGCTTTCATGTTGCGCGGCATTGAATTTCTTTGAAATCTTAGTAGGTTTTGTAGCTAGACAGGAGTTCAAATCCTTTCTGCTACTTACTAGGTGTGGTACATGAGCCTGAGTTTCCTCCTCTTGAAATTAGACATAATAATGATTGAAAAATAATCAGGTAGCAAAAAAGAATACAAAGTAAATATATTAGAAAATTGTATCAGAAAGCTCATAGCGTTGTTCTGGGTATTTTCAAAAGATCCCCACTTTATGATTTTGCCTCCAAAAAGACAGGATGGTTTAGCTATTTATCAATGAAATTTGAACATGTCATGTAGATGACTCCTCTGTAATTTACTTTATTTCTTTTATTCCATCTCTTTATGGTTAATGGGGGCAAAAAGCTATTTAGATACAATGAACAATATTTGATAGCACAACAAAGTGACTACAATCAATAAGTTAGGATATCCTTTAAAATAACTAAAAGAGTGAGATTGGAATGTTCCTAACACAAAGAAATGATAAGTGCCTGAGGTGACGGGTAGCCCAATTACCCTGATTTGATTAAATTACATCGTATGCCTCTATCAAAACATCACATGTACCCTGTAAATAAATACAACAATTATGTACCCATAATAATTAAAAATTCTTAACTTTATTTTTTAATAAAAAAGATCATGTATGTAAAACTTCTGAAGTATAGTAAGCCATCAATAGCAGACTGATAACAGAAAGTAGCTATTTTAAGACTGTTTATCTCATTAACTTCCCAGGAATCCAACTGATTCTTTTCCCAAGATTGAGGGGTAGCTTTTATTACAATATCACTTCCCTAGGTAACATTGGAGACATCTAAAGAGGATATTCCTGGATATTTGACCCTGTGGATGCTGCCTTCCCAACAAAACATTCAGCAATAAAGGTGAAAAAGCATAAAAATGAACAGCCAGACTATGAGAGATGAGACCACTGAAACATGAAAAACAATAACAACAAAAGCAGTTTGCAAAACAAGCCCAAGTGATTATAAAAGTTTAAGAAACTAAGTGACTACTACATAATATTAAAATCAGAAATTCATTTGTTTTTTTTTTTCCGAACAAGTATTTAATGAGCACCTGCTACACAGTGTCCAGCCCTGGATGCTCAGTGAATGAGGCAGGAATCTTGCGAGGCAGTAGCAGGTGGTAGTTAGAGAATGGACATTGGAGCTAGGCAGTCTGGGTTTGAATTCAGGTTCTGCCACTTACTCAGTGATATTGTGGGAAATACTATTGTGCCTTGGTTTCCCCATCTGGAATATTGGGATGATAGTTTTGCTTACTTCACAGGGCTCTGGTAGGATTAAAGAAGTCACCGTATGAACAACACTCACATCATAAATGCTTTGAGCAGTGACTCTGTGCCCACCACTATTCTAACACCTATAATGCCACAAAAGAGGAGAGGCACTAAAAAGGACCCCAGGAATACTGAATTCAGAGGACCTCTGAAGAGAGCACCACATGGGTGTGCATCATGTGTGCAGTCAACTCCCTTTTGGCCTTCGGGACTATTCTGCACTGTATCCTTGCAATCGACATTTCTCAGATTCCTCTGCCAACTGGCTCTTCCAGTAGGTTTGACCAATGGGAGGCACTGGCAGAAGAGCAGAAGATGGAAGCAATGGAGAAGTCAGGGTATTTTTTTCTCCTACAGTGTCTCCTCCTGGTCCTAGCTCCCACCAGACAGTCCTGCCATGGTTCCAGCTTTCACTGGATGGCTCCAACTTTTGAATTAGGGTAATCCTATCTCCTCCCACTGTCCTCTAGACTTACAGATAGTAGCAGTTTCCTGTGACCCCACCTCCTTCTGCTATCCCTCAAGACCTAGATGTGCCAGTGTTTCCTGCTATCCTAACCTCTGGGTCACTCCTCTAGACTACTTAGCTTCTTGGCTGTTCCATCTCTATGCAAGCAATCTTCTTTATAAACTTTATAAAACATCGAGGTGTTTCCATTTTCCTGATTGGACCCTGATTTTATAGCATGCCAGGTCTTGTAAAATGGGTAAGACTGGGTTATGTTAAGAAGAAGATAAAGGACATCCCAAACTGACTGTGTGCCCAAACCAGATTAAATAACTCACGATCTTAAACTTTCAATGAAGAGGTTAAGTGTAGTTATCTTTGGTAAATAAACAAGGTCAGCTGCATTAACCTTATGTATTTGGGTTGTTAAAAATTTCCAGAGCTAGCCTATCTGGATTCAAATTCTGGCTCTGTCACTTACTGATGGTGTGACCTGAGCAAGTGGTGCCTTTCCTTGCCTCGGTTTCCTTATCTGAAAATGGGGATAATAATAGTGCTGATGTTACAATGAGAATAAATGAGTTGATCTACATAAAGAAGTGAGAACAGGGCTGGACAGAAAGAATGTGCTTCGTATTCTGTTAATTCCACTGTAAGAGAAGCAAACAAATTTGTTAGCACAGGTTTGTACATCATGAACTCAATTTCCTGGCATGCCAGTTCAGAAAGTTTAGAGCCATTGAGAGTAAGATTGTTCTAGGAAGGTAAACTCGGTGAACCCTAGAGCCCTGGCTACACAGGTGACTGCCGTGTTCCCAGCACCTACCATGGGCTTGACTCGGGATGGGAGCTCAACATGAGAAAGTAACTGAGCAGAGGTTGAGGAGGTATGTTTTGCTGATTTCCAAAATATTAATAAGAAAGACTAATTAAAACTTAGTTTTGGAGTCATCAACAAAGTATTAAGTAACAAGCAATAATAGGAAACGTACTAGGAAACATAGGAAACGTACTAGGAAACATCAGAAAGCTCATAGGATCACAATACCTACCTATAAACTGGGTACAGCTCTAGGCTCTGAGGACACTGCAGTGAACAATTTTGCTATCATGAAGTTTATGCTAATTGGGGAGGCAGAAAATAATATAAACTCCTTAATACAATTTAAAATATTAATACAATAAAGTATGGAGTGGAATAAGATAGAATGTCAGTGTTATGAAAAAAATAATAAAGCGGGGTAAGAGTAAGAGTGACAGGGTACTATTTTAGATAATAAGTCAGAGTAGAGCCTCCTGAAGAGATGACATTTGAGCAAAGACCTGAACACTGTAAGGGACAACCCTTGGGACTCTCAGTGGAAAGTATGCTACAGGCAGAGAGAGCAGTTAGTATTAGTTCTGACATGATCCCTGATCTTAGCAGGTAATACATTGTGATTCCTTCCAAATTTAAGTGTCTATGATATAAGATTCTTTAACCTCACTAAATAGAATTAAACACTGAGTTATGACTGGGACTCCATGAGGAAATATTACGTGTATCCATAAAATCACAAAGAAATCAGTGCTTTCAATGTTTTGCTAAGAAACAACAATAAAGCATAACAAACCCTTTGAATTAATTTATGCACAGTGCATATCCATTTATCCATTTTCTGATCTGGACTAACTAGCCCTCCCAAAAGTGTTTTTCAAATTAAACTACCTCCACTAACATGAAGATATACTATTATTCTTCTCAGTTTAGGTTGGCTAAGTTTTTTTTTGTATAAATCTTGCATAACTTTTAGTCAGCCTACCATGCTGTTGGTATATATTTGCCTTATTGAAAATATCTTCTGTGAGGTAAAACAACTAAAAACCCAAATGTCCCCTAGGTCTAGAAAACCAGTCCTATCCAATAAAAATACAGTGCAAGCCACAAATATAATTTTAAATTTTCTAGTACATATATTGAAAAAAGTAAAAGAAACAGCTAAAATTAATTTTATTATATTTTATTTAACCTAAGCTATTCAAAATATTATCGTTTTTAACACGTAATCAGTTTTGAAATTATTAATTAAATACTGTACATTCTTTTTTAATAGTAGGTCTATAAAACCTGGTGTGTGTTTTTTATTTTCAGCCCATCTCAATTTTAACTAAGCACATTTCAAGTGCTCCTCAGCCACACTTGGCTCTTGCCTACTGTCACCAGGTCTAGATCATTAGAATGACTGGATCTTCTTAATATTGGGACAAGGTTGCCAGATTTAGTAAACAAAAATACAGACTGGCCGGTTGAATTTGAATGTCAGATAAACAATTAATAATAACTGTATGGGACATACTTATACTAAAAATACTTATCCTAAATAAATACTACACTAAATAAAAACATATTCATTGTTTGTCTGACATTCATATTAACTGGAGATCCTGTATTTTATCTGGCAACTCTAAATGGAAGAGAAGAAGTCAGACTTTTGGCCAGGGATTCAATAAATCACAGTAAAAGTTATCAAGCGGTATAAAAGAATGACTATTCTTAAGGATGTCGTTGTAAAACTTCCATTTTAATAACAATGAGGCAGTTTGTGCTACTTTTGAGGGAAAACAAGGTCCAAGTCTGAGATTTCAGCAGTAAAATCTACCCCACAAAGCCATCGTAACTGGTATCATTGACAGGAAGTGTGAGGGCAAAGTAGGAAATTTTCAGATAGAAACCAAATAGCAAAAGAACTGCCAGTCAAACAGCTGATCAGATTTGAGCTCTGTTACTTGACCTCTGAGTTTCACAGCCCTGTCCCAGGAGAATGGCACAGCACAGAGTGGTTTTCAGACTGTGGCCCTCACCTAACAGTTAAGAGAAGTGCCTGAGGGGCCAGGGGGAAAAGGCCTAGAGATCCTCCCACCCAAGCTTCAAACATGGGTGTTCCGTACTTATTTGTTTCATCTGTGTTGTGTCCATCTAAAATTTTACCAAATAACAAAGTTTAAAAATCACTAACTTCTAAGAATATTCCTAAACTTCATAATTCTATAGTAACACATAGGAAGATTAAGCATGTATGAATGCTTTCAAGTTATTTTTATGGCACAAACAGTAAAAAAAACAAAATAGTATTACTATCAAATCAAAGAAGAAATAATGTCATTATCCTACTCCATACAGATTATGATATTTTCATATTTGCTGTCTTCATCCAGTTTTTTCCCTGATGCATATAAATTATAATCATAACAGAAGTGTATTTTATTCTCATTTTTTACTTAATTTTACATCATAAGAATTTTACTAAGATGCAACACAGCCCTCACAATTATCACTGTGTATTAGAATTCCATTTAATAAATATATTTTTTATTTCGTTTCTGGAGGGATTCCCTCCCAAAGATAACTTGTGGTCTAAATCTCTTATCTCCAGCCTAGATATCTTTTTCTAATCTCAGATCTCTCCACTTGGTCATGCAGACCTCTCGATTACAACAGCTCTCAAAGCAAAAGTTTTGTGACCTTTCTAGTACTTTTTTTTTCTCCTTGTACATTTTGTTTATCAATGAATGATCCAAGACAGTTGTCCAAGTCAGAAACCTAGAAATCATTCTAGGATCCTTTCTCTTCCTGACCTTGTATCCTCCACTTATCCCTTCCGTCACCTAACTCCATAAACTTGGCTTTCTAACACTTCTTAAAACCCTTAAATCTTCTCCATTCACACAGCCCTTGACTTATTCAGCCCTCATGATTCCTTATTTATGTTCTACAGATGACTTTCTTCTTCTCTTGGATGACTTTCTGTCCCAAGGTCAGTTCCCAGTAGTGTAAATGCTGAAACAATACACCTACGGGCTTTGAAACACATGGGCAAATTGCTTTCTAGAAGGGTTGTACAAATTTACATTACAAATATCAGTAGAAGACATGGCAACTTTACTCCAACATTGCCAGTTCATGCTATCATTACTTTATGTTTTGGAATATAAAAATATACAGAACCATGGAATTTGCTCTATTTGTATTCTACTTTCTTGCAGAAGGTTCATGACAATTTTGCTCATATAAAGTGCCCACTTTCAATTGCTTCCTTCCCATCTCTCTTCTCACTCCAGGTCCTTAGCAGCCTTGCTCACATAGGTAGCCCTATCATCCACAGTTATTTTTTGGTTTTGGTGAACATCATGATTAATTCCTTATGGAAGAATTAAATACATTATTAGTTGAAACACAAAATTAGAACATCATCTCTGCCACGTAATAACACAGAATGTGTAAGTAGACCCCTGCCTCCGGCAAATTGCAAACTGTGAATAAGCTAGGATATCTTACCAATTTTGAAGGATGAACAAAGAAAGTGGTATGAAATGTGTTGACAAGATGAAAACGGCCACTTAAACTTTAGACATGCCCTGCCAAGGTGAAAAGAGAATTGCTAATTGACCCTGCAAACTATAAATGTTTTCATATTCTTTTCTGTTAAAGGATACATCTTTACTGATGGCCTTCTTTTACTATGGAACAGGTCAGGAGGCTATATCTATGCACATTTATTAACAACAAAATTTTTCTGTATATTTCCTAAGGTATTTTTATTATTTGCATGTGTCCACGCATGGAGCTGGCAACTTTATAGCCTAAAACAAGAAATAGAAGCAGCAGTTTGGTACCCAATGTCTTGATATAACTCATAAAATAATAGCTCTTCTGTTTTTAGAGTTTAGAAGGAAATTCATTTCTAAGTGGCTATAAATCCACATAGGAAAAATGAATATTTTTTATTATTTCTCCAAATAAACCACAGAGAAATCTGACTAATTTCTTGATAGTAATGCTGGTGCTAGCTAGACTCAATGGCCTATGCCTAGTACAATGTCAGACACATAATGATCACTCAAGATATACTTGAAGATACATGAATGAATGCCCTGCTCTTAGAAAAAGATAAGAGGCAAGGATTATCTAAAAATGGGAGGCGTCATGAGTTACTCTTACTTGGGCACAACAAACTTTCCTTCTGCCCTTTTAGCTACCGCAAGATGTTCTACAAGACATAGTTTTGTAAAAGCTACAGGTATGGGTATTTAGAAAAACCTAGGGCACGTAGTAGTATTTCTGAGAAACAAGAAATAATGTTCAATATCTTCACTTAGAACTTTATTCATGGGGTGTGACAATATTTTGTGATGTTTCTTTTCCAAAATACCATTTTTGTCTTTTAATAGATTTTGGAACTGCCTTGATTTCTATGTGATTTATTCTGTTAACACAACTAGTCCCTGCAAGAATATGAATTCAACCTACATACATGGTTAAGACATTCAAGTGTTCATGTATTCACTGTTTTAACATCTATTGAACAACAGTAATGACCTAATTGCTAACCCAATATCTTGTTTACATTCTTAAGTAGTCTAAGGTATTTGACATTGTTGATTATTTCTTTTTAGAAATGCTATGCCTAGCTTTTATGACATTGCTCCTCTTCCTCTTGACTTTTTCCCCTTCCCCTTAAAACGTCTCTCTCCTTAGTCTTCTGCTATATGCCACCCTAGATGTTCTTCTTAGGTGATTTCACCAACTGCTATGGTTTAGATTCCCTTAATGCTTAGATCATCATCTTATGGCCTCAATATATCTGAATGAAATGTATTATTTTGTCCAGTAAAAACTGATCTTACCTTATTCTCCCCATCTCAGTTAAAACCATTATCACTGATACAGTTGCCAAAGTCCAAACCACAGCATCTTCCTCCCCTTCCCAGTTGGCCTCAGCATATTGGTCTCCAGGTCTTACTGATCCTCATCCCTAATGTTTTTCTCCACTTTACCTCTTCTGTCCTCAAAGCTCTAGTCCATGTCTACTTCAACTCTCACGTAGATAATTGCAATATCTACTTTGACAGAACTCTCTTCCTGTAAGCAATCTATTTTATTAATGGTTGGCAATGTGCCCACCTATAACAGCCACAATTTCCAGCATCACTTGGGTACCATGAACCCATGACCATGTTACAGTGTGGGGCTGATTACATATAAGTGGAAAGCTCTTAAACAAGGACACACTCAGCTGGCACTTGTCTTTTGCCCTTTAGCCTTCCTGTTCTTTCTGCCTGGAATGGAAATGTAAAATGCTAAATGTGGAGCAGCTCTCTGCAACCACAAGGCAAAGGCATACACCAAGGATAGATGAGTGCTAAGTCTCTAATGATAGAAGCACCACGCTGAATCTGGATTGTGTACCTTCGTTCTCCTTGTGCTATGGGGGAAAACAGTTGACTTCATGGTTTAGTTATTATTTCTGTTACTAGCAAATGAATGCAAGGAGAAGAATACATCCTCTTAGCCTGTCTACCTGCATCTTAGCTTTCCTCCTCCTCTGTGACTAACAGTTCTTTGCCAGAAATGACTTTCCAAAATATACCTCTAACCACATATTTCCTCTACCTATAAGCCTCTTCTTGGTTCCCATCACTTTTATAACAAGCTTATTACTCTGGCTTTTATGCAAGACCCTTCACAATAACAACTTGAGCCTGCATTTCAGGTGATGTCACTTATTCTTCCCATACATGCAAGCACTGTACTTCTAAGTGATCAGAAAATGTCATGCACTTCTACAACCATGCTCTTTCCTCTTCCAGGTAAATCTTTTCTTGCCATCTCTGCTACATAAACTTCCATTCATCCTTCAGAGTCAAGCTCAAATATCACCTTTCCTCTGAGCCTTTTCCAAACTTGGGGGCGATTTAACATCCTCATTTTTGTCTAAGAGCACTTTATTTATAGCACTATTGCATAGCAGTTAAGAGCATATATTTGGAACTGCCTGGACTCAGGCTCTATGGGTTGGAGGCTGAATGATCTTGAGCATAGTGCTTCAGTACTCCCATCTGTGAAATGGTGACAACTTTAACATCTACCTCATAGGGTCTTTGAAGGATTAAATGAGTTAAGATGTGGAGTTATTAGATGAAGATCTGACATGTAAAAAGTACTCATTGATCATCAGATATTATTATTAGCTCTTACCCTCATTTATCTTTCTTTTAAGCAAGGTCCATTGCTTCAGAAACATATTATCACATTATCTTTGTGGGATGTGTGTGTGTGTGTGTGTGTGTGTGTGTGTGTGTGTGTGTGTGTGTAGTACCTGTCTTTCCTTCCCTGGAGGACTTGGAGGTAGGCAATATATCTTCCATTTCTTATTCTCAGTGTCAAGAATAGTGTCTGCCAAAAATACATATCTGACAAATGTTGGACCAAATCAGATTAAGTAGCTGGTATGTGCAAATCCCATTCAATGTTTAATATTAGGCTACTAAAGTTCATTTTAATACATGTTATATATGTTAAATGAGATAAGTACTACCAATCCCCATCAAACCCAAATAATTATTGGAAAGAAAACCATTCACTAAGAGGAGCAACTACTTCCAAGGAAGTCTGAGTAGCGTTAGGTTGCCAAACAGGTTTCCATGAAGTAGATAAGATATAGAGAAGAACTAAAAATGTTAGAAGAGAGGAAATGGTGTTATTGCTATCCCTTCAACACACTTTTAAATTCAGAGAATATTCTCTGACTTTTTAAGGTGTGTAATTAATCCCATCCTTCCCCACTTTATGTATCCCCACGCTATCAGATGCTACCCATTCTAGCCTACTTCCCCCTTTAAATATGAATCAATGCCTTTAAACATGTCTGGCACTATGCTAGGCACCTGGAATATAAAGATTAACAAGAGCCTCAACTCTAGGAGGAGAAGCCAAGGGCACAGAATGCTTTATAGAGTGATGAATATCATTCTATTTCCCCAGGGCATGAATTGTGTCAAAGGAAGTTATGGGCGTTGAATTTTGAGACCACATCCAGCATTTTATTTTTCCCAGATATGGAAAAACTAGGCAAGAAGGAAAGTATAGAATGAAATTAGGAAAGGAAGAAAGCACATTTTTATAAACTTGACTATGGCCCAGCAATAATTTATTTCAAATGGAAGGCTATGGAAATGGGCAAAATATATGGTGCCTCACAAAGAGAAATTTTATAGGAACCCCGCATACTGCTCTCACAAATTGCCTCCTCCTCCCAAATGAAATAAAAAATATATATAGAAGTTACTAAAAGAACTGAAGAAATCCTGGCAGGGTAATTAATGAATGACAGGTCAGTCACCCATGTGAAAAAATAAAATGTGGCAAGGATTCATGGCTTTGTCAAGAATTTTGAGGTTTTTAAACTGGAAGCAATTTGTACAATGACTATTTTGACCATACAACTTCCTAATCTCAGTTCCCATAAAGTCTGGGTGGGGGCCAATTGGAATGGTTCATCTCAGCTGCGCAGATATCATTCACAGAGGAAATAAAAGGATTTTAAACACTGG
Organism: Lemur catta; assembly: GCF_020740605.2. Lineage (NCBI taxonomy): Eukaryota > Metazoa > Chordata > Mammalia > Primates > Lemuridae > Lemur > Lemur catta. The sequence goes on from NC_059128.1 coordinate 151,772,126, forward strand.
AGTCATTTCCTTTGGTTCTCAGCTCTTTGAGGAAAAAAAAAAAATTCCTTTTGGTCAGTGATATCTCCAGCTCAATTCCTGCAGCCTAGCTTAGAAAAATAACAATATCTGTTTCCTGAAACGTTTTCCAATCAGACAAGTACAGTTTTCAACTCAAAACATTTAAGTCCAATAAAAGACTTTGCTTTGCCAGAGGGTTCTAAGAAGACTAACACCTTTTTAAGGTTCAGACTGCTCTCTAACGAGTTACATAAAAACCCGCAACCAGTGTAAATGTCAAATGCGAAAGGATGTGTTCAGGAGAGAGACCTGTATAATCAAATCTCTAGCCGCTGCTTTGGAACTGCTGCTAAGGGGTCTTGCTGAAAATAATAGGGCCCATTTATGACACACAGCACAAATGGTAATAGCAAGTTACCTCTCAAGTGGAACCTTAGCAGCTTTGGAATGGTTACCTGAATGTGGTTAAGAGCAGAAAAGCAGCACTTTCCAAATATATCCTCCAGCTAAGGACTTTTGGAACTGCTGTAAGATTATAAAGAAAAGATGGATTGTTGGAATTCTCCTCTGCTCATGTGTATGCATTCTAAATGCCAGAGCTGGAAGCCTAGTGCACACAGTACTGTTCACATGCCACAGAATTTGAAATATTAGACGGCCTTTGTGCTAGATTGATTTAAAAGGAGCAGGAAGTATTATAGTTCTACCACCACTGCATTTTGTCTTTACTAATATTTTCCCTGAAAAGTCGTTGGTGTTAATTCTGAAGTCTTTGGATCAAAAGGAAACCATAAAGCAGACTAAATCAAATAGCAAGTGGAAAATGTAAATAAATGGATTTTCATTTATATTTTGATATCAAATCTTAAAGGTTTAAGACTATTTAAGTTATGTGTTCCAGGAATATTTGTAAATAGTTATACATTTTAATTATTAAATTTAAGGAGTCATGCAGTATTTACAGTGTCTAGATAATAATTTAATTCAAACTGTATTAATAACATCAGGTGAATCAAAATTTGCTCATTGCACTCATCACCTGCTGCAGCTAAAGAATAAATTACACCTTTTACCCTTTTCAAATGCTCAAATCCAAAACTTAGAAACCTGTGATGTCTTTATTTACTAACTAACCTAACATAAAAATGACAGAGCAATCCTCCACTTGCCTAATAATCCTATCTGATGAAAATAAGGAAGACAGCCTTTCCATCATGTGTGGGCTTTCCCTTTTTTTCTTTCCCTTGATTTTACTTTAGTAAATCTGAAAAAATAGTTACAAGTGATAAAAAAAAAGGAGCCTTTTGCTAAATATATGAAAAACGTCTAATGTTTCTGAAACCAGAAAGGAAAAAATATTAATACCATAACATAAGAATTTTAATTGCACACAAATTTAAACCAAATGTTACTGGAAAGGCTTGCCTTTTACTTTCCAACTTCTGCTCTCCAAGGAATTCCAAACCCAGGAGCATAGTGTCAGCAAAGTGACTCTGAACATGAACAGAAATGAAATTTCTGTTTTCAGTTAGTCTTATGACACATATGTTTTCATTCTTTCTGAAGACACAATTGTACCTCTCAACTTTAAAGTCATAATGTGAAAATCCATTTTGTTATTATTATTATAAATGGTGAACTGAATAATATTCTCCAAATAAGGCAAAAGTGTTATATTCTTTATATATGATGGTCCTATTAGGCCCATAATTTTAATTTTTTTGTGATTAATGATTCAGACTCTTCCACCTAGTTCCTCTTTATTACCTACAGCAGACATTGGCAAAGCATTGGGCTGAACTGAGGTCTTCTGACATGGGGTAGAGTCAGTAGACCAAACATAGTGACTCACAGAGGCACGAACAACTATCAGGGGAGAGTAAAAACTGCTCTTTGCATATGTTATACACTAAATATTTAAGTTACATAAATGCTCATGCACAGAACTAGTTGGATGCTGTCATCTATTCAAATGCATTATTAGGATCACTGTTAAATTTGAGAGTCAAACTTATTTTTAGGAAGTTAGGTTAGAAATCACTTTTGACTTTGATCAACTCTTTTCTCTGTACTGTTGAATATTTTTCTGCTTTATCATTACCCAAAGAAAAACTCAAATCTTTTCATAGTGAAATATTTGTAAAACATGCAGAGTAGATCTTAGCACATAGTGGGCACTCAATTAACTTATGATTTTAAACTAGAAAAATCCATGGCATTTGTTAATAATGTTACAGGAAAAATATGCTAACATAACTAATGCAGTGCTGGAAATAATCAGCAATATTACAGGTTGAGCATCCCTAATCCAAAAATCCAAAATTAAAAATACTCCAAAATCTAAAACTTTCTGAGTTGTTGACATGATGTTCAAAGGTCATGCTCAAAGGAAATGTTCATTGGAGCATTTTGAATTTCAGATTTTCAGATTAGGGTTACTCAATAGGAATGTGAATATTCCAAGATTTGAAATAATCTAAAATCTGAAACACTTCTGGTCACACGCATTTCAGATAAGGGATACTAAATCTGCATTAAGTGGTAAATTATTTGACATAGGTAATAAAAGTCTATAGAAAAGGGACTTTATCAAGGCCTAAAGTAGACAGGGAAGAGTCCATAAAGTAGGTAGAATTTGAATTTGCCTAATAATCTAAGTCAGGTTTAGAAGGGAAGAAGGCTATAGAAAGGGGTGTTCTGGGGAATGCATATGAGCTGAATAAAGACCCAAGGGTGGTATAAGCGTAGTGTGTTGGGAGAGTAAAGTGACTGGCCTGCTTAGCATCAAAGATAACATGTTGGAACAGAATGAAAAAATACTGTGGGTTGATCCATGTTATGAATGCCCTTTAAAGCCATGTTGAGGAATTCAGACTGGATAAAGAATGAAATAACAAGTCACGGACAGGTTTTAAGTAGGCAAATAATGAGACTAAAGCAGTGTTTAATGAAGGAACATATCTGCAAAAGAACCTTGAGCCCGTATGTTCTTAACAAGAATGTGTGCTTACTACAGCTCTGTGATAACTGACTGTAATTTTATCCTAGTTTCTAATCACAACCAAAATCACACGTGTGATCATTTCTTGGTACTACATCCATGAACTGAGAGTCTTAGATGTGGTTAAACCATTCATTATTTTATTCTTCCAGATATGTATTGGATAACTACTTCATGTGTCAAGCATTTGCTAAGCATAAGTGAACAAAAAATGAATACAATGTCTTTTAATTTTCTGTCTGAAGAGGTATACAATTTTCACTTTTGATAAGCCCATGGACTAAGTGGAACATGAAAAAGAAAAATCACTGATTATATCCAGTTTGCTAAATGCTGGCTACACTTTGGGAGAATACAGAGTTGTATTAAGGGATGTAGAGGAAGGATACCTAAGGCAACTTGGGCTGGGATGGAGGAAGAGGGAAAGCTTTAGAAAACTCATAAGCTGAATCCTGCAAGTTAAGGAAGTGCACAAAGACAGCACAGAAGAGGGAAAGCTTGTAAGAGATTAAGTTGTCAGGCTTTAAAACAAGGCAGACCTGAATTTATGTCCCCGATCTGCCATTTCATGTTGTGCCGACTTGGGCAAGTTACTTACCTCCCTCACCTAAAAAATGAAGATGATAAATGTACCAATTTGAAAAAAAAAAAAAAAAAAAACTACACTAATATATATAAAGCTCTTAGCATAAGAGTTTTGTGTACATAATAAATGCTCAATAAATACCAGACATTATTAGTAAATGTGGTGGGGGAGGGGGAGGTTGTAAAGTTACACAAAGAGCAAAGGAATAGGCACCAAAGTATTTTTGCAAATGGCATGTATACAGTTGAGTATGGTTGGATAGGTGGAAAGAGATAAGAATTGACCAGGACCATCACTATGGCCATGCTGGTTGCTCATTGTACAATTCTAGTGGTGCTATTCACATGGACTATGATGTAACTATTCTCCCACACCCAGAGTTGTGAATGACTCATATTATGCCAACAGTTCAGTAGCTCCGCTGTTAGAGAGGAGAGGACACACCAGATCACGAGAGATCTTAAATTTTATGACAAGTAGTTACAAGTTGATCCTTTTTTTGACATCTTATTTCATATATTAGAGATTTAAAAATTTATGTATATAATTGAATTTTAATGACAACATACATCTTTAAACTTTCTCATTATTGAATAAATGTTTTCTCTAGTTGCATTTCAGTACTGTTAAATTATGCTGACACTACCCTAGTCATTATTATTGTTTCTCTAGATAGCACAATTATTTTTTTAAAAAAATATAATGGACATTTAAAATCAATATCTCACCAACAAAGAATCCTTGTAATCACTGCTTTATGATTCTTATTCCTTCAAGTCCTTAGACTTCTGAATGTATTATTTTTTATAGAATTGAGGTCAGATCATAGATACAATTTGGTAATTTGCTTTTTTTGCTATCTTTTTATAGGTTAATTGAGAAATATCATTAGCCCTTATTTTGTTCTAGGTCTTAGTTTTGCAGATATGGTAAAATATGGTCCCTCCCTCAAAGAAAGTCACAGTCCAGAGAAGGAGACAGACATGTCAACCAATTATTACATATATCAAGCAATAATATCTTCAGAAGTCATCACTCATGTTTTGACCTAGTTATAGTAGAGCATACATAGAATTTTTTCCCACTTAACACTATCTGCAGCCAGTTTTTCATGCTGCCTCAATCTTAACAATTTTCTTTGCTGTAATTGTAAAATATTGTATTGTTTTAGCAAGGGATTAGCCATTCCCTATTTGTGCATAATTAGGTTATTTTCAAATTTTCAGTAATATAAAACAATGATTACATTCACATATATCTTTTCTATGCCTAAAATATGATTTGTTTAGAAAACATATATACATAACTGAGTGTAGTTGCTTAGAGGATGTGGAAAATTTAGTGGCTCTTGAAATGTAGTCATAAGGAAAAAAATCCCAAAGCTTGTTTTTAAATAAAGCTGAATAGAAAAGGGCCATCCCAATGTTACACTTTTAAGTATCAAGAAAAATAAGAACAAACTAAGCCCAACGTTAGTAGAATAAAGGACATAATAAAGATCAAAGCAAAAAGAAATGAAATAGAAACTAGAAAAACAATAGAAAAGATCAAAAAAGCCAAGAGTTGGTTTTTTGAAAAGATAAACAAAATTGGCAAACCTTTAGCTAGACTAACAAAGAAAAAAGAGAGAAGACTCAAATAATATCAGAAATGAAAGAGGAGACATTACAGTTTATACCACAGAAAAGATCATAAGAGACTACTATGAGCAATTATACGCCAACAAATTGAATGAAATGGATAAATTCATAAATACATAAAACCTACCAAGACTGAACCTTGAAGAAATGGAAACTCTAAACAGACAAATAACAAGTAAGGAGATTGAAACAGGAAAAAATGTCTCATTTCAAAGAAAAACCCAAGGCCCAATGGATTCACTGTTTAATTTCATCAAACATTTAAAGAAGATCTAATACCAGATTTTTTCAAATGCATCAAAAAACTGAAGAAGAGGGAATACTTCCAAATGCATATTGCAAGGCCAGCATTACCCGTATGCCAAACCCTGAGAAGGATACTTTAAGAAAAAAATGACCCTGATAAACAAAATGCTAATGTCCTCAACAAAATACTAACAAACTGAACTCAAAAGCACATTTAAGAGACCATTCACCATGTTCAAGTGGGATTTATTCCAGTGATGCAAACATTATTCAACATGCACAAATCTATAAGTGAGATACACCACCTTAACAAAATGAAGGACAACAACCATATGATCATAGATAGATGCATAAAAAGCATTTAACAAAATTCAACATCCTTGCATTATAAAAACTCTCAACAAATTACCTGTAGAAGTAATGTACCTCAACACCAAAAGGCCATAAATGACAAATCCACAGCTAACATCCTATTCAATGATGAAAAGTTAAAAAATTTTCTTCTAAGATCAAGAACAAGACAAGGATGCCCACTCTTGTCACTTCTATTCAACATAGTACTGGAAGTCCTAGCCAGAGCAATTGGGCAAAAGACAGAAATAAAAGGCTTCCATTGGAAAAGAAGAAGTACAATTTTCCCTGTTTTCAAATGACCTGATGTTACATATAGAACACACTAAAGATGTCACCAAAAAATTTGTTAGAACTAATAAACGAATTTAGTAAAGTTGCAGGATACTGAATCAGCATTTAAAAATTAGTGGCATTTCTATACACTAACAAGGAATATCCAAAAAGAAATTTTAAAAAATCCCATTTATAATAGCTATAAAAAATAAAATACTTAGGAATACATTTAATCAAGGAGATGAAAGTCCTGTACATTGAAAACTATCAAACACTGTTGTAAAAAATTGAAGACACAAATAAATGGAAAGATATCTCGTGTTCACTCATTGGAAGAATTAACATTGTTAAAATTAATTAGAATTAATATTGTTAAAATTCCCATACTACCCAAAGCAATCTATAGGTTAAATGTGATCACTATCAAAATTCCAATGACATTTTCACAGAAATAGAAAAATATATATACTAAAATTTGTATGGAACCACAAAAGACCCTGAATAGCCAAATCAATTTCAACAAAAATAAAAAAAGAAAAGGCTGGAGGCATCATATCACTTGACTTCAAAATATACTACAAAGCTATAGTAATCAAGATAGAAAGCTACTGGCATAAAAAAATGACACATAGACCAACGGAATAGTATAGAGAGCCCAGATATAAATTCATGCTTTTACGGTCAAGTGATTTTTGACAAAGATGCCAAGAATACACAATGGTGAAAAGACAGTTGCTTCAATAAATTGTATTGAGACAAGTGGATATACACATGCAGAAGAATGAAATTAGAACGTTATTTCACACCATATACAAAAATCAACTCAAAATTGATTAAAGATGTAAATGTAATACCTGAAAATATAAAACTACTAGAAGAAAACACAGCAGAAAATCTCTATGACATTGGTCTGGGCAATGATTTTTTGCATATGACCCAAAAAGCACAGATAACAAAAGCAAAAATAGGCAAATGGGATCACATCATGCTAAAAAGTACAGCCAAGGAAACAATCAACAGAATGAAAAGACAACCTATGAAATGGGAGAAAATTTTTGCAAACCATACATCTGATAAGGTTTTAATATATAAGATATATATGGAACTCAAAAACTCAATATTCTAATTAAAAAATGGGCAAAGGATCTGAACAGGTTATTTCTCAAAAAAAGACATGCAAATGGCCAACAGATATATGAAAAAAATGCTTAATATCACTAATCATCAGAGAAATGAAAATTAAAACCACAATAAGATGTCACCACATAACTGTTATTAATAGAATGACTATTAGGAAAAATATGAAACATAAGTATTGATGAGGATGTAGAGAAAAGGGCTTGTGTACTTTTGGTGGAAATGTAAATTAGTACAACCATTAAAGAAAACAGTATAGAAACTTCTCAAAAAACTAAAAATAGAACTACCTATTATATGATCCAGGAGTCCCACTACTGGGTACATATCTGAAGGAAATGCAATTAGCATGTCAGAGAGATGTCTGCACTCCCATATTCAATGCAGCAGCATTCACATGGCCAAGATATAGAATCAACCTAAATAAATGTCCACCAGTGGATGAGTGGGTAAAGAAAATGTGGTGTATATACACAGTGGAATACTATTTAGCCCTAAAAGAACAAGAAATCTGTTGTTTGGATGGATCTGGAGGTCATTCTATTAAGTGAAATAAGCAAGGCACAGAAAGACAAATACCACATGATCTCACTTACATGTGATTCCACTTACAAAAAAGGCAACCTCATAGAAGCAGAGATTAGAATGGTTATTACCAGGGGCTGGGAGAGACGGGGAGCGGGAAATGGGGATTGGGATATATCTGTCAAAGGATACAGAATTTCAGTTAGAAAAGAGGAACAAGCTCAAGAGATCTATTGTACAACATGGTACCTACAGTTAATAATGTATTCTCGAAAACTGCTAAGAGTACATTTTAAGTGTTCTTGCTACAAAACATGAAATGTGAGTTCCTGCATATGTTAATTAGCTTAACTTAGCCATTCCACAATGTATACACATTTCAAAACATCATGTTGTACACAATAAATACATATAATTTTTATTTCTCAATTAAAAACTAATAAATTAGAAAAAAAGAAAGGAGACACATTTACTGTCTCCTAAATTAATTTTTTGATTGACTTCTCACAGATCCATTGTCAATAATTTCCACTTTGAGTCCATGTTTTGTGGCTCCCCAAATCATAAGGGCTTGTGTGCTTTAAGTGAGCTGCTTTTCCCCGGACCAAGGACAAAGCCAAGTCTTCATGACGCACGTATTACTCAAGAGGTCATTTTTTTTTCCCCCTACTGACTGGAACAGCTCAGACGTATGTGGGACCTGGGCAAAACATCAGTCCCAGTTCCTGGCGAGTGAGAAGGAAGCATTTCCTCTCTAAACTTAGAGACCAAGTTTGTATTTCTGGAGTGGATTTGAAGGTCATAGCCTTTCTGTTTTTCCACATGTGTACAGTTAACTAATGAGGGCTGGGAATTCTGAACACAACCATCCACAAACTGTTTAGGAAACAAAGCCCAGATGAGACCATTTGCTGCACAGAGCTTCAGGTAATGCTTTAACTCCTGGGTTAAATCCAAATGAAAAAGCCTTTATGTCTTCCCCCTATCATTTCTCAAAAAAATTAAAAAATTCTAACAATGTCTAAGCTAACTGGTTACCATGAAGGAACAGGGATGCCAGCCCACATAAGATGTTACTATATCCAGTGCAGAGGTACTTCACAGTTTACCTTCTGAAAATCTTCAGCTTGACAAGAATGGGATGAAATACATTCATGCTCTGCCTGAGAATGACTTGATTTTGAGTACAAATATGAAATGGCTGCCTTGCTGTATGCTGCTTCCTACAAAAATCCCATCAGCAAAATTAATGCAGATGATGGTGTTAGAGAAGTAAAATAATTTTCTCAATGGTCCCAATAAGCAGGATCTAGTTGTAAGATCAGTATCTAGAAGTAGAATGCCAGGCCTGAGAAAGATAGCATAACTCTCAGAGACAAGACAAGAAAGAAACGTAGTTAGACTGTAACACTGCAGAAATCCAGACTCAAACTTGGGCAGGTGAATGTAGAATGAGTACACAGAAATAAAGCATATGCTTGAATATAGCCTTACATAAAAACTGAGTACAGATGCCTAAGGTTTCCTTAAAGCACATAATGGAATGAGAGGCGAGGCAACCTTTAGGTAAGAGACCAGAAGGCAATTTGAGACAATAGGAGACTATGTGGATGGAGGAAGACCCTTTTGAGAAAAACCAGACAGCAAAAGGAAAAATTGGCCTTAGCAGGCATTTGGATGTTTTGCTGCAAGAACTGGTTCCTGGATAAATTCAAAACATAAAAAAAGTCTTTGGATTAAACTTTATCATACCTTTAAAATCCAAATAAAAAAGAGTTGCTAATTTCTGGGTTCATCTATCAAGAAGATAATGACCCCAAAACACTCTCTGCGACTAAGTGCAAGCTATTTAAAGACAAGAAGAGAGCCTGGTAAGTAATTGGGATAGAGTGGCCTCTTCAGAGGTCTTAACCTTATCCCCCCGAGCAAACATGGGAGGCAAGCCAAACATAACTTAAATAAGATGAAAGAGAGCATTTGCTGTGAAGCTCTACCACATAGGCCCTTTAAAGGAAGCACATGCCTCATTCTGAGTCCAGAGAGTAAGAGAAATTATCAGCCACACTTTGTCTTCCTACCACCACCCATAATTATGTGGCTATTTTCCCACTTACAATTTATTAGACTGCTGCTCACTTTAAAGTTAACCTAGATAGAAGCCTAGGCATTGGCCAATATAACAGGAGTGCAAAATTGAAGTTAGCAGAAAAACATTCTCAAAATATCAAAAAGGAAAATGACTCTAAATGGAACAAAATTATCAAAATATTTTCAAAAAGAAAATGTGCTTTCAGAGTACAATCTCTGTGTTTTCTACATCTATATTAAGCAACAAACAGAACTAGAACCCCTAATCAATACTGTTTATAGTGGGATGGATGTGGGTGGGTAAGAAATACTGCATTTTTCTTTCAAACTGTCCATCTTTATATAAACTCAAAACATGGTGCTTGTGTCTGCTTGTTATTCATAACATCCAGAATCCTTTACTTCAAGTCTTATTTGTGGGGATTATTTTATGGGATTATTTTATCTAAGCATAAGACCTATGTTTAGATGACTGTAGGATGTCTGACACATTTTTCAGCATCTCATGAGTAAAATGGGGATAATAATTCTCTTAGTTACTTGATAGCTATCTAGCAACGGTATAGGTTATTGAAAGTTGGAGATGTATAATACATGCCTTCAGTAGCCAAGCAGGCACAAAAGTGAGTGAAATAGGCTGGTTTTAAGAAAATACAGGGTGGTTTATGCTCCACTAAAAGGCATTTTCATTTAAATACTTTAAAGCAGTGTTGTAGCCAAACAACATTCCTCCGCTAGACAAATCTGCCCTTCTGATGAATTACAGGAATGTTCTAGACTATAGTATGCTAAACAACTATTTGATAAGGGCTGAGTTGCATAGCATATTAATATAAATATATCTCCTGCCACCATAACCATTGCTTACCATATTTCTGAAAACTCCACGGCTCATCATCAACTCATTCTCTGCTTACACTCTTAAGCAGGGCTTCACTCCTGGGCAGACAAACCAATGACACCATTCCCGACCCCTGCCCTTAGGATTTATTCCCTTTTTGTTGTTTGTTTTTTGGTCTTGGTCCTTTAGTCTGTTTTATTTGGTTCACTGATTGAGTGGTTGGTTGATAGGTTGATGGGAAATAGGCTGAAGAGTTTACCTTCTATGCTGAAGAAAATTCAGACAGGAAACAAAGAAATAAAAATGTTGGTAAATGCTAACAGATAGGACTGACCCTTGATTCTACAAGAGACTGCAGGTTAATAGAAGCACCACAAGTCTTCTTTTGAAAACAGATAAACTAATCTCTGGTATGCTACAGTGGCTGATATTTTCACCAGTTTATATTCCATACTGGCTTTTACTGTCTAAGAAGGTCATTTGTAAACTGGAATCATCTTATCTGGAAAGATACACTTTATATATGATTTTTTTTTTAATTTCCCCAATAGGAAACAGAGCCAAAGGACTGGTTTTAGACTAGTAACTTTTGAATGACATAGAGAGTGGAAAGATAGGCTGAATTGGATACCCTATTAGGTTATATTTAGTTGTATTAATAGTTTATATCAACAGGACATAATAGGTGGCAAATACAATGATGTAAAGTAGACCTGTTAAGCTTTCATGCAGATTTCAAGCATATACACGCTTTATCAATGCTTGAACAAGCTTTATTTGATATTTGTATATGCAATGTTAACTCATTATTACTTGTCTTACATTATTTCTCACAGTAGCAAACAACCACAAAGAACCTGACAACTACCTAAGGCAGTACAACTTCCCCAGGACTTTTTGGTTTATGTAACACAGCAGCTGCTTAATTACAAAGAACAATAGGGATTTCACTCCAAGATTCTTGTAAGAAAATTACATTTAATTAAACTTTTAGGTAAATCTTTATATAACAATTTTTAAAGCTCTCTTAGAATAAGAGTATTTCATAAATATTTTTCCCCCATCACACACACACACACACACACACACACACACACACAGAAATGTGTTGTCATACATGTGTAATAATATACAGTCATGTGATGCTTAATGATAGGGATTTATTCTGAAAAATGCATTGTTAGGCAATTTTGTAGTCATGCAAACATAATAGAGTATACTTACAAAAACCTAGATAGTATAACCTACTACACATCTAGGCTATAAGGTATAGCCTGTTGCTTTTAGGATACAAACCTATACAGCATGTTACTATACTGAATGCTATAGGCAATTGCAACCCAGTGGTATTTGTGTATCTAAACATATCTAAACATAGAAAAGGCACAGTAAAAAATACAATACTATAATCTTATTGGACCACTGCCATCATGAAAACTCTCACTGAAATATCATTATATGACACATGACTGTATATGTATAATAAATATATAAGTTAATATTATATATAATAAAAGTTACATATGTTTATTTATATTTTACTTGAAGTTATTCTTCTTTGGTTCTAAATAATGATTAGAAATTGAGGTAGATTGGGAAAAATTCTAATCTTCATATGGGAATCTTTGGCTTACTAAATTTTCCTCTTTTCAAATCCTCTCAATTTCATCTTTTTCCCTATAAAAATATAGTATTATCCATAATTTCCTTATATCTTACATGTGAAATTAGGGATTTTCTAATCCTGAACCCCTTGTCACTCAAAAAAATCTTCTGGGAACCCTTGAGAAATATTTAAGCCACAGTGTTTTAATAGTATATTTTAATGAGCCTCCAAATTCTACCTCATATAATTCTCTTTTCTGGAAAAAGCTTTTTTCATTTATTCCTTCCTTCAAGAAAAAGCTACAGTTTTCAGTCTATCTATTGTAGGAAAAGTGTCCCAAAGACATAAACTCCAAGGTGCCTTATATTTGTCATGGAATTTTGCAACAAGATTTCATTCAGTACTTCTAAAACATGGTTATTTTTCACATTAGCTTTCCGAAATCCCAATATGTTCTTTGACAGTTGCTTCCCCAGAATCTTCTGTTTCAGCTCCTGCTTATCCCATAGTGGACAAGCCCTAAGAATGTGAACAGCTGTGATATCTGCAGCTTAAGCTTCCTATTGCCTCCTCAGAGAAATGGTATCTTTAAAAGTGGCATAGAAAAGGTGCTGCAAATATGCTTCATGAATACAGGTTTCTTTTAATTCAGGTCTGATGCCAGTTGAATGGCCAATAGGTCTGTCTGAATGCCAAGCAGTTAAAATGAACTTTTGCATAACAAAAGTAGAAATTAAATACAAATTTGTAATTTTTTCTTATTCCACAACAGAGGGAGAAAACCATGCCAGCTTTTAAGATGATAATATCAATCAGAGACCTTATACTTCTAATATTTTATGGATGAAGAGATATTTGAGCCCACTTATAGGCACTTACATGATAAGAAAGGTACATTCATTTTTCAAACTCAATTTAGGTTTTTATAGTTTGTTTTTTTCCTTTTTTTGTTTTTGGTTTTTAGCTATGTATATGAGTTTTTCTCTTTTATCCTCCAAGTTCTCCTTTCTTTACTAAAGGAAAAATAACCATTTTAATAGTGATATGATTCATCGATAAGTTAGTAAGAACAATTGCTATCATCAAAACAAATGACCATTAACCATGCCTTAAATGTCATATGCTTTCACTATGGTTTCAAAAACTAAAGAAGCAAGAATATTTAGGCTTTTATTTCTTTTTACCTTTAAACTGTAAAACAACATTACAGAGTGAACAGCATAAGAGTGAACAAAGAAGCATTTTTTCCCAGAACCTATCCAACTCAATTACAATGAATCCCACCACCTGCTACAGTGTCGGAATGCACTTTTTTTCTCAAAGACATCAGGTTTATAGGCACTGAAAAATCCTGAGGGCCAGCATATAGCCCACACCAAAATGTATGAAAGAAACTTCTCTTAGGTACTTAACACTTTTTGCTATTAACAAAGCCAGTCCCAATAAACCTATGTCAATTCATGAAACACACATTCCTTACACTTAAAATGTACTCAGAACTCCACTAAATTATGTACATTATGTAGGCACTCTAGACAAGACGGTTCCTGTAAGAAGAAATCCAATTCCAAGGCCATAGAAACATTTACCTGATGTATGTGCCAGGCACATGACAAATACGGTGGTTCCACGTAATTTTGAAAATATTTTTTGTGTTGTGGGTATAAATATCCTCATTTGACAGTTGAGAAACAGATGTTCAGAGATGTTATGTAACTTGTCCAAGAAAATTAAGATTATTATTTTGAGATTTTCTTGGTATGCAGACTTTACCCGGAAAATCTTGAAGGACTGTGTCTTTTTATATTTAAAAGGTCATTTATTTATATGGTATTTCAAGCTACATAAATTTTAATAAACTGAATATACACACATATATCTCATATTTGTGCATTGCACATTATATTTTGCATATTATTTTAAATATATTACTATATGTAACTTCCCATATATTCATAAAATCATTGAGTGAAAATAGATAACTTCAAACCAGTAAAAGAAATAATTGCACATTAATAAAATAAAAGCTTTGAGTTAAAAATGATTACTTTTAAAGAATAACTTGGGAAACATGTATCTGTGTGTCTTTGGCACCCTTGGTGTTTGTACAGGCCTATGCAACACCTAGCTGGCCAAGTTTCTGCATTTCATTGATGCAACATCAAAGGTACCCAGAGACAAAAGTAGAGCACCTGGAACCTAAGTGACCACCCAGAATTGTCCTGCATCCTCAATACCTTGACAATAGAAAATAAGTCCCACCTGGAACTCAAGGAGTTTATAATCTACAGGAAGGACACAAACTAATTATAAAAGCATGAGAGAAAGGGTAGCCTAAGAGCTTAGCTCTCAGATGGTGCCCCAAGGAGGTGGTATTGTAAAGTGTTTGAATAGCCTGGGGAGAACCCCCAGGACTTCTTGAGAAGGTATCTTTTGGAAGAAATAATTGACATGGACCAGTAGAGGCAAGAAGAGAGAGCATTTTATGTGTATTGACATTAGCCAAACTCTAAAATAAGGAATTTGAAAGACAGGAACAGGGGAGCAAGCAGAATATCTGGACAAAAGTGTTTCTGTTTAAGCAGAAGATATAGAATAGTAAAGTTTACATTCAGGTTATGGGTGAAAGCAATAGAACTCCATTGTTTTCTTAAGCCATTTTAGATTCCACAACAATTATTTCAAACTTTTTCCCAAATAAATCATATTACTTCTGCATGTATTAATACAAAAGCATTAGGGAGGTAGATTACAATATTAAATGCTGTCAAATACAAAGTTATGCTTAAAATAGCAATATTGCCTGTTGTATCTAATGTTTGTGGATAGTTTTACTTTTGCCTAATATGTATATTAACAGTGATAACAAGCAAATGCTAAGTAAATATATAGCTATAAAACCCTGTTGAAAAACATGCAGCTATATGACTCCCAAAACATAAGTACCTATATGTTTTACACTTATTTCAAAGACTACTCAAAGTTAACACAGAATAATAATAAAATAATCCTCCAAAATATTTAATATCCTGACATTGGAAATAATAACTTTGGAAGAATAATTTTTGGCAAAGGAAATATCTATAGTTGTAGTTCTCTGGTTGTGTTGTAGACAACAAATGAAGACGACCATTTACCACCATAGTTGATATTCTTTCTAAAGTTTAAGGCCATAAAAATTGGCATTTTCTCAAAAGAGGCCCACAGTGAAAATTCCATGTTAAAGATACCTATTGGACAATTCTGAGTAAGGCTGATACACTGAATAAAAGTACCAAAGTTTCTACATAAATTAACCTTTTCTGAAATGAAAACAAAAACCAATATCAATACCAAATGAAGCAAACATCTAAGTTTATATGCTGATCACCTGTGACTAGTGGTAAAATTTATACCACAATAGATTAGAGCAAAATTAACAAAATACATATAGGAAAATATCACACACTTTATGTTCCAAAGCAAAATGTAGTTGTCTAAAATAAAAGTGTTTTTATCTGATTTTTTTTTTTTTGGTAACCTAATCCTATTATTTGAAAATTAAATAAATGTGTTTTTCAGGCCATTTTTCTCCCCATGAGCTTTTTGCTCAATAGACTGTGAACCCACCTGGTGGAGGTGCCTATTCCTCTCAAAATGTAATCTTCAGACTCATAAATTTCACAGAACATTTATTTTAGTTTGTACTGCTTTCAGAAAATAAAGATACGAGAAAAGAGACTTTCCATGGTGTTGGTTTCTTCCTTTGCTTGCTTTCTCTCCATGTGGATGAGTTCAGAATAGGTTTGCTATCTACCAGAATTAAGTAGTTGCTCTTACACATACACATTCCACCCCTGGTGTGTGTCAGTGTCGCTTGTTAGGACAGACACATAGGTAGCAGCTACCTCATACCCTGTGATAACTCTACCTAAACCTATGACAAAATATAATATCCACTCCCCCTCCGGGTTCATGGGGTTTAATGCAGAAAGCTGCACTTCCTTCACATGCTGTATAAATATTCCCGATTAGCGCATATGGGGGAAAACTAAAAAATGAAATCAATTAATTCTAAGTTCATCCAAATGCATGGCCTAGAAATAGGAACACTCACCTAGAAATACTTTTTTAAAATGTATAACATGGCTATGAATCTAGAACTGCTAATGGCTTTAGTCCAATAACAAAGTCTACTCCTCTCTGAAACAATCTAGATGGGCTCTGTCTCTCTCTATAAAATGAGAGAAATATGCACAATTATTTCTCTTACTGAAGAAATAATTTATTTCATTTCATAAAGAATAAATGATATCCTTCATGGATGATTTCAGAACCTTTGGATACTAGTCTTCAACCTTGATTTTGAGAGCCCAGTGAAATCTCAAAGGTAACATAAGCCTCCATAAATATAATTCAATCAGCCTGTGATAACAAAGGCAGAAGAGAGTATTTCAAATTCACTTCTAAAGTGAGCTGGTATGTTTGGGACACTCTAACTACTCTTACATTCTATGGCTAATAGGCATGGAAACTTTCTATGGAATATCCATTACTCATTCCCTCTAAACACACAGCCTGTCAGAAAAATGGTGGCGGGGGTGGAGGGTGGGAGCAGAGGGAAGCCAACCTTAAAAAGCAGGAAAAGGCACTGACAAGAAACTCATTTAGGATGTACGCCTTGTTTTCAAAAGCTTCTTTCATTTAATTTTCCCTGACCTTTTAAATTAGCAAATACGCTAGACCCAGGAGGAAGACACAGGAGAAAAAACAAAACAAAACAAAAAATGCAGTGCAGATTTCCATGACTTATACAATAGCTTTTATTTCATCCTTGTGTTTGAATATCTGAATGAACTGTGGTCTGTGTTTCATTACTCCCCATCTGGAGCTGTTGCCCGCTTTGTTCAGCAATTTCTGGTCATTTTGGCTTGATGGTGACTGTTTTGTTTTATGTTGCCACATTATACAGAATGAAAGCTGCTGCAATCACCACCCAAGAAAGAATAATCTTGATACGAGAGGTTATGTTGAAAGTTCCTGATGGCCCCTTCCGGAATAAAGAAGTGAGTGTGTCCATCTGGGGCTGACTACGGTCCCTAACTAGGTGTGTGTGGGATGCAGGAGAAAACAAAAGCCTTTCTATTAGATGCTAAAATAGAATTAGATTCTGTTGGTTTAATACATCAAGGTTAATTTTGATACCTTTTCTTTTCATCTCTAAGGAGACTAGTGCAAGGACTTTCTCATACCTTGCTAAACATATAACTTACACATAATATGCTGCATGGGCAACAGCTCATGAGAAACTGAATTCATATCATATCTTTAAAAAGAAAAATAAATTCTTGACTTCGCAATATTTGGTTTTAATTGCATAGCCTTCATCTGAAGGCAAAGCCGCAAATGATTCAATACCAAGTGTTTCAGGGAAGAACAGGTCCAATTTGTGGTCTCTAATGACAGTCTCGATGCTCTTAGTTATTTTGTTTGAAAAGCCACCTCACACATCCTGTAGTATCTTTCCTTAAGAAAGCAATGGTCAAGAAGAGCTCAATTTCTGCCTACTATTTTAAAGAGCAAAGCATGGCATTCTCTTCTAATTCTTTGCTATTTTCATCTGACATTATTTTATAAAAACTCAGAAATAGATAGTCATGAGTTACTCGGGTTTCATAGAAAGAACCACCAAAATTTAAACATAATTGATACCAGTTTAATTTTTCCAAGAGCTATATTTTTTTTCTTGTCTGAAAAGACAACAGAACAGATTTGGAGAAATGTTAAGATAATAATAATATATCACCTATAATCCTACCACCTTAAGACAAACATTTTTGTTTTGCTTACTATATTGCCAGTATTTTACATGAAAGTGACAGGAGGCATGGTCAAACATTTTCCACGTATTAATTCTTTTCATCATCACAACACCCTGTGAGTGAGGCTCTATTATTATTACCATTTTATAGATGGGAAAACTACGGCACAGCAAGGCTGAGTAATTTACAGTAGGTCACAAAGCTACCGAGCGAACAGGTAGTGTTTAAACCAGGCAATTTGGCTCTATCACAGTCATAACCATACAGTTCCACATTTAGTGTATACATCATTTCATATGCTTCTATATTGATTTAAGTTAACATACTAAACATCTTTCAGGGTTTGATATAGTCTAGTCTTTATGACTATCATTGTAATAGCTACATAACAGTTGTATATGCTCCATAAGTTAGGATCTGGATGTTTCCTATATTTTTTTCCTAGTATAGAGAATGAGAATGCTCAGAATTATGCATATATACATATTTTTAAAATATACTTGAATAAAATATTTGGGACAATGTTCTCAGTGGAATAACTAGTATAAACAGTATGCCCTTTACTGCTCTTTCCATACCGACTTTTTAAGAAGGCTCTTCCAATTTAGCGTGGTGGTAATGAAGAATGGATGAACCAGCATTGGATGGCCTGCATGTTATAATGTTTGCTACTTGAGTAGATATAAACTATCACTGCAGATTGCTTTAATTTGCATGTTTCCGATCATTACTAAGCTTACCCTGAGGACGCTAGTATCCCTTGTAGCTCTCTCAAGTTTTAGTTTTTTGTGTTTTTTTCTCCCACATCCGCCCTCCCACTGGACCTGCAAGTAGGGAGTCCTCCTTGTTCCTTTCTCAGTATGGTTTCTCCTCTACCTAAAATTTTCAATTTAGAATGTCACATCATCAAATTGAGTAACCAGCTAATCTTCATTTTCACCCTAGTTGCATTCCTGGTCATTTCTCCACAGATATCCTCTGGATTAGTCACTTTTTCTAATACTACTCCTACTGCATTTCTTGGCAATTCCAATAAATATGTAGATGCTTGTTTTAATACTCTGTCTTGTTAGTTCTGTAAACTTCCCGATGACCTCACAACTCTCTCCCAACCTCAGCAACTTGCTCCCCTGGCAGTCATTAACAATTATACACAATTTTCCGTAAATGTAATTGTCTCTTCCTAATTGGATCTACTTGGAACTATTTCAAGGTCCATATTCCTGAAAGGAAATACTCTAAATAAGACTGAGTATATTATTAAAACAGTATTTTCCTAAAACCATGACACTGATAGTAGTATATTTTTGATCATGACTGCTTACTTTTAGGGTACCTCCCCCATGACGTGCTTAATAAAAGTTGTGATTCAGAGTCACCACTGCTAACCACAGGCTGTAAACGCTGAGGTCAAAGCAAGGCACCTGGAGGCTTTTATAAGCAGTAACTGCCAGCTGGACACCCTCCAGTGATCACCCTCCCTTCTTTACGTTACCCTCAAGTCAAAAGGTCTAACAGCCCTCCTGACCTATACAGTGTCTTTAGCTTTCCTTCTATTAGCGATTTTGCTAGGTTATTTACCACAGTCTCTTTTTCCCTTTCTCCCTCCCTCCCTCTTTTCCTTCATTCTTTCCTTCCTTCCTTCTTTCCTCCCCTTCTTCTCTCCTTCTCTTAATCCTTCTTTTCTTACTTACATATTTATTGGTGCTTATTATGTCCAAACAAGTAGTCTCCAAACTACTTTTTAAATTCATATCACTATGAATAAAAATATTTTGGAGCAGCAAACACAATATTTACATATTTATTTAAAATGTATGCATTTGTAAGATTGTACCAATATATATTATAAAATATTCACAAAAAGTTGATATGAAAACAAGAGAGATGACAGTTTTAATATATTCTTCCAGTGCTCCCAATAAACAGTCTTGTATCCCTATGCACACATCCCACTTTGGAGATAAGTATTCTAGGGTACATGGGCCCAGTTTTCATCAATTTTAGAAATCTCTCTGCAGACACAGAAAATTAAATAACCCATCACAAAAACAAAATGTGGGTAGGTCTGTTAGAAGTTGAAGTGATCACAGTACGACTTGTCCAGATCTGTACACCCTCACCTGTCTTTGACATCACCCACATGGATGTCACACCAGGGCCTCTAACTCAGCATGTCCAGTAAATAATTTATCATTTTCTCCCTAAAACATACCACTACTACTTCTGGACTTCTTACCTCAGCAAATGGCACAGCCATCTTCCCCAGTCATGAAGGCTCAACACATAGGCTTCATCTCATACATTCCTCTCTTTCACTTTTATGGAGAATAACAAATTCTACCTCTAAAAATGCTCATGGTGATCCCATTTCTATTAGTAATAGCCAGGGTGACTTTTTTCTAATTTTCCTCTTGAACTATGGCTTTAAAATCTACGTTTGTTTTTGGTTCCACTCTCTCCCCTTGTAATTCGATTTCACTCACTTTTGCCAAAATAGCTTTTCTAAAACACATATATAATCATATTGTGTGTGCTCAAAAACTATTAAGAGGTCCACGTTACATACAGAATTAAGTTCAAAATATTCAAGGTATCACTTTAAAAGACTCCAAAATCTTGACTCCTTTCTTCTCTCCACCAATATTCTTACTGGTCATTTTTCTATTCCAGCTACATGGACAAAGTCAATTACATTCTGAAATTCTTTCTCCTGAACGTCAACATGTCCCAAGCTCATGCATTCTGCTTTGCCTTTATAAACTTCATTCCTCAAAAAGGAATCTCCATATTTTCCTCTAACAGTAGTTTGTGGATACTTCTGTTTTAGGTACTTTTGTTATACTATCACATATATTAGGGTGATATATTCGATCCTAATAAGGATATTAGAATTAGTTTCTTTGCTTTCTTGGTTTCTTTTCAACTAGAAATTGAGCTATTAGGTGGCAGAAATCATGTCTTATTAGTCTTTGTCTCATAATATGTGCTGCATTTCTGAGTTTATAGGAGACATGCAATGTATTTATTTTTTACCTTCTGCATTGAATCTGATGACCATTATTCAAGCAGGTTAGGAGATATTTGTGATTTTCTGAGTGTTCTTTCCTAAAACTTTTGCACTTTCTATTTGTATGTGAAATAGGGGCAGTATTTAAAATGATCTTGGCTCTACCACACTTCTTGATTTCAGTAGTACAACAAAAACTGGATTAGAAAAGCAACAAATAACATATGTTACAAGAAGCATTCCAATTTTCCAGTAAGAACTGAGTCATCCAAGAGAGAACATACAGATTTTACAAATAATTTAACGCAACTTTTAAAAGACTATGGGATTCCCAGACATGACGAAACATGAGCCACAGATATAGTCAAATGGCTTTAGAAATATTTCCAGGGGGAAAAAATGCCTGACTTAATAAGATACCAACTCTGAAATCCTGTGAGATCCTTACAGCTGAAGCTTAGATACAATGGGCCCATCCGTAAATTCATTCCTAGTCAACCAATGTTGGTAAAGCTTTAAAGAACAGAGAAATTAAAACATGTTTTGCATGGGGAAGTTTTCCCCAGAGTTCCTCATTTTTATATAGGAAATCAATTTGCATCACTGATGATATCATTCAAATCAGACAACCCAGAGTTGTTAGGAGGTAATTTAGTTTTATGCTGAAGCAATTTGATACTTGTTCTGATTTGTGATTTTCATTTTGTTTGTTAATGAAAAAAATTAATGAGCAATGTTGCTAGAAATACAACTCATCAAAGCATTGGTGTTATTAAAGAGGTTTGCCATATACTATACATTGTGATCACCGTGCAGCTGGTGCCTGGACCTCGGTGAGGGGGGATCCATCAATGAAACAGCATAGGCAATAGCTCAGGGTACAGATGCCCTTACACATACCTTTGCACTGATTTGTGTTTTTGTCAAGAATTGCCTTTGTGGATACAATTTTTCCATACCTGTAAGAGAGAGAAAAAAAAATCGATGTTATTGTAACCCAATGAAGACACTTAAAATACCCTAATGAACGTCAGGGCACACACAATTGAGCATGGATAAACCAAGAAAACAAGCTCTGAATTCCCATTTCACACCTGAATGATCTCTTTTCACCAGTTCTTTATACCTCAGGAATGTGTTTCCCTATGTAAGCACTGGGTTGAGCCTTCAAATATAAACCTGTCAGGCTGTCACAGGTGGCCACAAGGAGATTGCATGTGATTGTGATCACAGTAAAGTGCACCCTGTGGATTCACGGAGGAAAGTGTGGGCCTTGGCTCCGGGCTGAACACAGGGTTTGGATCCACTCGGACTCCTACCTAGTGTTATAACTTTGAAAAGTTCAACTTGACCTCTCCAAACCACAGCTTTTTTCCATCTGTAAAAATGAGAAGCTACATATATCAAATTTTCTGTTTCAACCAACTTTCATGCCTTTGAGAATCCAGATACTGTATTAGGCTCCAGGAGCAATGTGGTATAGTAGTTAAAAGGATATACTGTGACACCAAACTGCCATGGCTCAAATCCCAATTCATCCTGGGCATTCGTGGTTGGCTAAGTCAGTCTTATGTTTTTGCATCATATCATCATCTATAATGATATAAATATATTTATTTAAAAACAATTTAGATTATTTATTTATAATGATGTAAATATGTTTATAAATATATAAAAGGAGGATAATGTTGTCTTCCTTATAATATTGTCAACCCTCATTGTTGTGAGGGTTAAATAGGGTTTACCTAGGGTGCTGAGGACAGTGGCTGACACAGAGTAAGTGCTCATTAAACGTTATTAAAGCTCTTATTCCAGTTACTCTCTTCCTGTTATCTGCTATATAAAAATATCTCCAGTCTTTGGCATTCTCTGAGGTAGATGAGAAGTGGAAGGGGATGAAGATTCTGTCCAAAATAACAGCTTCAAACATGACTACTGAGACTGTCAAAATCTTTCACTAAGAAATTTATCAGGTAAAGTTATTTGCTAAAAGATAATTTACATTGTTATTTTTAATATCAGAAACTTTATTAACTATGTTCTCATTGTATTTATTTACACAAATACTCACAAGTTAAAAGAATTTTGTTTGCTTAGTATTATCAAAATGTATATTACCATATAAGTTCACTCCCTCCATGAACTCCCAAACCCCTCTTTCCCATTTCCCCAAAAATGTTCTCTTTCAAGTTCTATTTCATGCCAAGAGTTTCTCTATTGAGAAAATAATCAGTAAAATGATATCATATTTGAACAGTCTCTTCACTAGACAGTGCTTAATGGTAACCACAACTGTTCCCATTAACTAGCTATAATGTTTACTAGATTTGGGCTATTTAGGCAAATACATGTTTGCAAAATTATATGTACTTTAGAGTATTAAGAAAAAGACAAGAAAGGGAAATGTTGCTGAGACTTTTTTCCCACACAAAACGCCAATACAGTATGTAACAACCAGAGATAGAAAAAGAATTTAGAACATTTATAACCATCACACATCAGGCATATAAAGCCTTATATCAAAAATCCTTAATTAGTTTCTAAAGCTGCACCTAAAATTTTTGTGTTAAGTACCTTCTAAATTAAAATTTAGCTTTTTTATTTTTCTTTTGAGAAAGGGTCTCACTCTGTCACAAGGGCTAGAGTCCAGTGGCATCATCACAGCTCACTGCAACCTCAAACTCCTGGGCTCAAGCAATCTTCCTGCCTCAGCCTCCTCCTGAGTAGCTGGGACTACAGGTACCAGGCTGATTTTTCTATTTTTTGTAGAGATGGGTTCTTGCTACTGCTCAGGCTGGTCTTGAACTCCTGATCTCAAGCGATCCTCCTGCCTCAGTCTCCCAGAGTGCTAGGATTATAGGCCTGAGCTACTGTGCCTGGCCTAGCTCTGTCTTTTAAAGATGAATTCAAAATTACCGTGTCTCATAGTGAATTACATCTCACAATTGGACTGTTAACCTATGGTGTGCATATTGTCCTATTGTATCAATATTATTATACAAGGATATCCTCTACTTTATTAAATATAGTATGCGTAAAAAAAGGGCTATCATTTTTTACAGCAAAAAAAAGTATTTTGGCAAGCAACTTTTTCCTAAAAAAATTCCTTTATTTCCCAGAAAGTATTACAATATTACTAAAAATGGAAAATCACACACACACACCCCAAAAAAGCAAACTGTGCTATTTCCTGATTTCTCTATTCATAATCACACTCTAGGCAAGACTTTCCAATAGTACAGAATCACAAAACAATGGAACATAACTCAGAGTACTTGACACAGCCTCTACTCTGACTCGAGTTATAGGAATTTCATTCTTTGGCTCAGATACAACACTCTGCATTAACAATTATTTTGCAAGGCTAGAATATTCTTTAAACAACAAGAGAAGGTACTTAATGGGCCACTGGTTACAGTTCGTGTCTGAACTCACACGACGACAAACAGGTACTTTCCACATGACTAGCGCTGCATTCTTCATGATCTGCAAAGTCAACAACGGCTATAGGTAAATAAAGTTTAGACTTTTTTTTAAAGACCTAAACCACCATAAATGCAAAAGCCACCCATATAATGGACCTGTGAAGAATTATATTAATTTGCCTTCCTGATATTTGAATCAAAGTACATTAATAGACTAGAATAAAAACAGCTACAGAGACTAAAATGACATATTTTTTTGCACATTTTGAAGAAAGATTTCTGCGGTAAAAGGTATTCCTAGATGTGTATTTCCTCAGTTACTTACTCTTCCTCTTCTTAGGGTTCAGATCAAGACCTTTAAGTCTTCCTAAAGTTTTTCTTCAACTATGCCACCCACAAGTGGAAAGCAAAATCTAATAGTAAAGAAAAATATGTGACCCAATTGCTAAATAATGCCTGGAAATAGACACCTGAGAACTGGTCCCATGTGCTTCCTGGCTCCTAAAGCTTTCAGACAAATCCAATTCGCTTCTCTATCCTTTCATTTCCTACAGCTAGAAGAGATAAAATACTACGCACAGTCAACTTCCTCGGGGATTTGAACTTCTTGGGGGAAACAAATAAACGAAATAAATACATTTTATACTATAATTCTTTCCATGTGGGCCTCTTCTAGCCAACGTGAGAAGCCGCTAATACAGCATTGCTGGGATACATTTTGGAAAAAAGTATGCAACCGCATATCATATCTACATATTCTCCAACTATCCCAAGTGCTCATATATTCTCCAAATACAGCCAGGTCTCAAAGAACATGTTCTTTGTATTCTAAGAGTACACTATAAAAGAGTAAGTAGCTCTTCTACAAATAACTACCCACTTATATTTTTGAGTTTTCATAACTGAATTTCATAAATTCATGTGTTGTCTATTAACTCTAAAATACTTTTACCCTAGCTTGTCAATACAAGTTTTACATTTAATTTTTTAAAGAAATAACCAGTTCTTTTCTGGCATTTATTTTTAGTCTTAAACAGCATCTAAGTCAAACTATATTTGTTGATACACTCGATTATTTCACATAGAAGCCTAATTTAAACTAATGGCATCTTTTATATTTGAAAGTTGAAGAGAAAATAGAGCTATTATGGGTGTACTCTTCATAAATTATGAAGACATCAAATTGGTGGGATCTTTCTATAAAGAATTTATTTTTAAACCCTTTTGCTGAATCACCCACTGTGTATATTAATTCAAAAAATACAGGCAGAGACTGAAAATAGTCTCCGCAGTCAATTAACTCTCAGCTAACTCATTTTTCACATGCCTTCTATATTGATACCAGACTAGGAAAAGGTATCACATTTATGTAATGGATGAAACATTATCCTTTTAGCAAATGTGGTTGTTTGCCTACTCCTAGATGGCTCATTCATTCCCTGGTATTTGGGGATGCTGCTAATGGAGCATATCTGTAGTTTTAGGGGGCCAGTTGGAAGGTGGTGGGGCTCTCTCTCTAATGGAAGACATCAGCCAGGTTTCATCTACAAGTCCACAACCCATTACTATTCTGAAACATTAACAAGTTCAAGCTACAAACAAGGGGTCAAAGCCTTGCACAATTGTTTTGGGCTGAATTGTGCCTCCCCCCAGCCAGTTAATATTAATATGTTGACACTGTAATACTCACCACCTCAGAATGTGACTGTATTCGGACATAGGGCCCTTCAAGAGGTAATGAAGGTAAAAGGTCATATGGGTGGGCCCCAATCCAATATGACTAGTGTACTTGTAAGAAGAGAGAGGCCGGCAGGGAAGATGAGTTGATGGCATACGGGGAAGATCCCCATCTATAGGCCAAAGGAGAAGGCCTGAGAAGCAGCAACCTTGCCAACACCTTGTTCATACTTCCAGCCTCCAGAACTGTGAGAAAATAAATTTTTATTAAGCAACCCAGTCTGTGGTATTTTGTTATGGTAGCCTAACATACTAGTACAATAACTTCTCCAAGCCCTGGTGAGCTTTGGGAAAGGAAACAGAAGTGAGATGATTCAGCCGATAATACTTTTTTTAAATGCTTTGCTCAACAATTTTGATTTTGCACTTGGCCCTTCCAAGCCATGACCTAAGACCTCCAAGCTCTTTCTCATCCAACGTTTGTGTGTGATAACAGAGGCCAAGAAGTATCACAGTGTCACACAGAGCAGACGACTAATAATCCAGAACCTAGTCTTTGGCCGTAAAGTCTGGGCACTCCTTCTTTCCCCTCAGAGATAATTAAACTCTTTAATCATGGATCCACATCAAGTAAATTTCACAAGTTGATTGTAAGACCAAAATGTCTTTATTAACATACAACTTGTAACACCTTACAAAGAACACAAAATAGGAGTCTCCAGCTGGGAAAATTAGAGAAAAGATTTTAGAAGAGGAAGTGTTTGATGAAAGGGCAACATTTTAACAACCACCAGAAATGATTTTTATTCTTCTTAGGAATAAGAAAAACAATTCTAAAAAAAAAAAAAAAAAAAAAAAAAAATTGTGTCTTTTTTCCAGGCCAGTGTATTGCTATTTAGCAAATTGCTATTTTCATGCTACAAATGGTTTCACCAGAATCCTAGGGCTACAGTGCAGCATTTAAAATTTGACATACTCTTAAGAAAATGGGTCTCGAACTTTAATGTGCACCAGAATCTCCTGGAGGGCTTGTTAACACAGATTGCTGGGCCCCACCCTAGACACTGACTCAGCAGATATGAGTGAGCCTGGAGAATTTGCATTTCTAGATCCCAGGTGAGGCTGATACTGCTGATAGTGCTTTCAGAACCACTGCTCCAAAACTAATACACAACAGCAAAACACATGATTTGTTATTTTCAAGACTCCAGAGAGTAAGGGAGCTTTCTAAAGACATGGAGAGATACTTTGAAAACTGCAAACAACATTTTTTTTGTTCAAATAATGCTCCACATTGAAAAAGGTGGACTGTATATTTTTTTCAGGATTTTTGCCTAATGATATTCTTCATTTAGCCAATATGTTAATAGTAACAACTTACAACTCAAGTGTAACTCTTTAGACATTCTTTTTCAGATACCTTCTAGAAACAAAGTCCAAAGAAAACATGGACAATGTTTGTGACTCTCTCCCATCACCTGAAATACCTAGTTGCTAATTTGTAATTTGATTGAATTAGCGTGCTAATCTAGTGAGAAAATTGGCAAGCAGATAATGATTAGTAACTGGTTGGTGCCTTTACTGGTTCTTAAATTAGCAAAGGATGTAAACCTGGAACAAAAATAGCACACCAAAAAAATGCATACTTCAACTTCAGGAAGCAAAAGAAATCACTAAGTTGCTAGTTCTTAGAGTTAGTAACTCTTGAGTTATATTTTAGGATACATATTTGGGTTATGTAGTTTGAGTATATAGCCTGCATTTTAGCAAAAGTTTGTTAAGAATAGGATTTCCATGCAAACATGGTTGCAAATCACATCATCTAGGTATTTCTACAACTGATTCCAGCACACTGCAACATGTTTAACATCCTTTAATATTTGGTCAGCTAATGTGGAAAGAGAATGAGTTTAGAATCAATTAATATAGAATCTGAGCTCTACCACACATTTGACCTGGGGCAAATTACTCAACCCCTCAGCACCTGTTTGTTGATGTGTATAATGTGATTACCCTGTTTTTTTATAGTGGCTGTAAGGATAAAATAAAATGAAATAGTGTGTGTTAAAACTCCTAGCACAATGTGTGACATATTGAAATTGTTTCCATTCTCTTATTAAATCCTGCCTTATTATCTATACATTTACTGTATAGCAATATGATAATTCAGATAACAATATCTCTTGACTGTTTGATAAAGCCAGCATATCTGAGTTCAATGCATCCAGAGCCCCCCGTAGGAAGCACATGCTTTAGCACTATCATGGCTTTTTATTTATCCTCCAAGTCAATTCACAGTTTCTTCTTCACTCACTCAGTCTCCTGGCAATACCTAACTACTTGCTCAGCCTGATGCTCAGCCACTTCAGTGCTATCTCCACTACGGTCCCGGATGCCTTTGTCTCCTAATCTTTCCACCAGGATCCACTGCTCTACTCAGTACCCCAGCTCTACTCTCTTCTCTGTTTCCTCCTTTTCTAGCCATCAGCCAAGAAAGTCATCGTACCTGTTCAACCACATCTTGACCTTGGCATTTCCTGGTTCTCACTGTTGTCAACTTCTTGTTAATTCATGCACGGTTGACTGTGAATGGTAACCCGCTCCCAGAGCCATTTTGTTTTCTAGAGCCCAATCCTGTGGTATCGATTCTCAGGGTCTTCTGTAAGTGGCTTTTAGGTTTTGGAGGTTTTAAATAACTCTCAGGAATTCTTGGACCTCTCTTACCTTCATCCCAATTTGTTTTATTTAGTTGGCACTCACTTTTATAACACTTCCTACAGGCCAGCCCATTTTCTAAGCTCTCTACATATATTAACTCACGTTAATCATCACAGTCACCCCATGAGGTAAGTCACTGTCTTTAGCTGCATTTTACAGATGAAGTCACTAAGCAAGGGACATGGTAAGTAATTTTCTCAAGGTCCTATGACTAGAAAGTAGAAAAAGCAGTATCCAGTCTCAGGCAGTCTGATTTAAAGCCCAGGCTCTGCCAACATGGAAATATTAATATGTTGCTTCTCAGCTCTAGTGCCACTTGCCACCCTCCTATCTCGAAAAGAAAGCCACTGCTTCTCCTTTTCTCCCCAGTTACTATTTATCCCTGTGATGTCTATGCCCTGTTCCCCTACATATCACCTCTATTTTCTGAAATGTATACGTTTTTCCCAATGCCAAGGCTCTTTCCCCTTTGCCTGCCCTTAAACATTTGCTACCCCTTCTCTTGTATGCACTGGCTATCATTAGGTTTCTCTCTTTTCATTCACTGCCAGACTTTTCTTGAATGATTGCTCTACTCATGCTACTTCTTTCTTTCCATTATCCAAACACTGCCTTCTATCTATTGGAACAATACTCTGAAAAGTAACCGGTAACTTCTTAAGAAGTAAAATAATCAATTAGCCTTGACGTCTTGCCACCATTTGACCTACTGAATACCTTCCTCTTGAAATATTCTTCCCTTGGGTTCCATGCATTACCCTGACCTAGTTCTTATCTTTTATCCTTGCAGATACTTCTTTATCTCCATCACTTGCCCCCTTTCCTCTTCTAGGTTCTGAAAGGTGCATGTACAGTAAGATCAATCCTCTGTCAACTTGAGTTTTGGTGCTACAATATCCATGAGACTGATAATTCTCAAAAATTGGCAACGCATGAGAATCATCTGATGGCTTCTTATAACTCTGGGGCCCCAACACCAGACTTTCTGATTCAGATTATCTGGTATTGGTCACAAGAGCTGAACCAAGCACCACACTATAAGAACCATTGTATTAGAAATCTCCTTTATTACCATGCTTTGAATTTCCATTTCTTTGTGTTTCCCTATCATCTTTTCTTCTCTAGATCTACCTTTACCTTCAAGCCTCAGTCCTGAATTGCCAATTAGAATTATTAGGTATTTCCCCTTGAATGTTGAATGGTCATCTCAAATGACACAGCAAATTTGAATTCACCATCTTCCCCTTTATTCCTTCTCTGAAAACATTTCTAGGGCAGAAGCCAATTAGGTAGTGAAGTGGGTACAGGGTGGAGACTATGCTGACCTGGAGAACTCAAGCTTCAACCACAGGGACACCAGCACGTCAGCTCCAGCCACTGTTACAATTAAAGAACATATTCCCAGCATTGCCAGGCCTTCTGATTTTTTTCAAAGAAATCTTGATTTTTTAGACAAAATTTTACAAGTTTTCAAAGTTAGCTTAGAGATTATATAAAACAATGTGAAGGCCAAATAAAACAGATCTTCCAAGTCAACTGGGCCTGAAGACTGCACGTTTGTGGCCTTGGCTTTGCTATCTTTCCGTTTCCCCTTTTCTTTCTAAATAATATGGTTCCTTCAGCGCTAAACTGCATGTTCTGACCTCCTTGACCACCAGCTATTTCTCTTAAATCTGAATAGCTGCTATGCTCACAGCCTATATAAAATGACCCAGCATTGTATTTATTTTTTTCTATTTTATGATGTTGTCTGTTTGTTCCCCATGAGATTGTCTCTTCAAACAGACCTGCATTTCAGAGGGGCCTAAATAACCTTTTATTTTGCTCTGATCATCCCCAAAATATCCAGTATAGAGCTTGATGTATAACAAAACTCCATGAAAATATTTTAATTTTTCAGTAAATTTTATGGACCTGGCAACTTTTTCCAGATCAGAAACACCTACTAGCGATTGGACTACATGTCTACATAACATGTTATGTATATACCATTAATTGAGCACCTGCTATGCAACAGAGTACATTTAAATATTTTATTTAAAATTCTTACACATACCTAATAAATTGATGTTACTATTCTCATTTTTTTAAAGGTGAAAAAATTCAAGTTAGGTATGTTAAGCTACTTGCCCAGGTTTAAAAGCTCTTAAGTTACATTGCTCAGATTTAAATTCAGGTCCATTTGGCTGCAAAATCCCTATTTTTTCTTTGATTTCATACTGTCCTGTCCCTATGTACAATGAACAAGCCCAGATAAAAGTTAGCCCACTGGCCAGTCAAGAGGCCACAAAACCATTTGTGAGTTTTTGCAAATATTGGACATAATTAGTCCCCTAAAGCATAAAAAAATTATCAACATTCTTTGGAGTTAATATAGCTGGACATTCACCACTGACTGTTAGAACTCATGTCTAAAGCAACTTATTCTGTAAAGAAGCTATGGCTTCATAACATGTAGCACATTCTAATACAACCGTGTATCTAACATCAACTGAATGTATAATAAAAAGCATAGCTTCACAGCATAATTTACATTTACTATTTGGGGAAAACATCAAATCTGTTTCTGAAAATCCTGGTATCACCTACAGTCTCAGTAGTATTTAAGAGAAAACTCCACCAAACCTACAACATTTGTAACCATTTTCAGAACATTTGAGCAGAGTGGAATTCAGCTATTTACAGCACACTTGGTGCTATGGTCTGAATGTTTGTATTTTCCCCAAATTTGTAAGTTGAAATCCAATTACTATCATGATACTATTAGAAAGTGGACCCTTTGGGAGGTGATTAGGTTATAAGGATGAGGCCCTCAAGAATGTAATTAGTGCCCTTATCAAAAAGGCCCCAAAGAGCTATCCTGCCACTTGCACTATGTGAGGGCACAGATGGAAAGCACCATCTAGGAACCAGACAGTGGGCCCTCACTAGACACTGAATCTACTGGTGCCTTGATCTTGAACTTCTCATCCTCCAGAACTGTGAGAAATAAATTCCTGTTGTTTACAAGCCACCTAGTTTGTGGCATTTTGCTATATCAGACTGAATGGACTAAGACAAAGGGTTTTCACTGTATCTGCCAGCACAGCTCAAAAGCACATGTTAAGTTCACAAAATGTTTTATGTCATTACTGTTGCCAATGAAGTAGCAGTTCCCAAGCCTAGCATGGTCACTTAGCTTTATTCTAACCTCCTCTTAAGTTACCTTTGTCACTAACCTCATTCTCCTCGCCCAGCTCAACTGACATCCCTCTGATGTCAAGCAGCTAATTTCTTTTCTGATTGTGATCCAACAGGACATTGAGCATGTATTTCTTATTAGTAATTGCATTGGATGATCAATTGCATCAATGATAAAATGTAATATTTTATCATTACTGTATTTTATTGTACTGTATTTTTGCTTATCCTAATAGTGAGGATGAGTTCTCCAAGAGTACAGCCTAGGCCTAATTTTTTGTTATATCCTTGGCATTACACATACGGCTCAATAAATGTTTGTTGAATGAGTGAATAAATAAGTGAATACCCTATATGTCATCCCTAACAAGAGGCAAGGTGATTAGGATGGCAATGAGAGTCAGGTATGTCTCGGCAGAGTGGTGTGTCTCCTACTTTGCAAAGAGGCAAAGTGCATATCCTACTGATAATGATACATTGCTTTTTACATTGCATGTTGAACACAAGTACTTCATTTCATCCAAAAAGAGAGTGAGCTATAATATCACTCAAGGGCCAAACTAAAAAATAGTTTTAAAGTCTTTATTGTAAAATGTTTTATGAAATTATATTATTTTAAAACTACAAGGACATTCAAGGAAAAGAAATTGAGGTGAAATGCTAAAAGAGAAATTTCACATAATATAGCAGCTGCTATAAGCTTTAAGTGTATACACAGTTTTTACTATTGCTATGAATAAGTGCTTAATGCAAAGAACTCAATGATGTATTTCACAGGGAGATTTGTCTGTAAAAAAATGATAGTCTTGAGCTGTCTGTGGAATCTTTCTGAGCTTCATAAAATTTAAAAATGCACTTCTGTGATTAAGTAGTACAAGAATGCAACTGCTCCATTTAAAAGAATCAGAAGCCACAAAGGGCAAAACAGAGAAAGCCATATTATGTAGAAAGAAGTAGATCCAGGAAAGTGATTATAATTATTTTTTAAATTACATACCTACAAAAAGCAGAAAAGATGAAATCAAGCCCAACTTTAATTTAAAATAACCCTCTCTTTCTTAATTCCAAAAAATGTATAAAACAAAGTATCCAAGTGGAAGAGAACACAGTTATTTTTGCCCAGACATCAATTTCTTTCTATTAAGTTTTGAGAAGCATAATGAATAAAGCTGCTCTGTGTCACCCCAAAAGATCAGTCCTTGGGGAACTATACCAGGAAGCCCATTGTCTAGTGTATGTTAAAATTTTGCATAAAATTTAACATAAATCAATGGTGTAGTTCAATTACCTATGTGAAAACTGTTGGCTTTATAGACTCTGTATTATTCATAGAACTTTTAAAATTGTATGTAAAATGCATGTAACTACCTCACTGAGTAGGGGAGAAGACTTAAAAGAGTACATGCTAAGCATTCTAGCTCAATGATAGGCTTATGGTATATACTCAAAAACTGAGGGTGATGAAAAATTTTTCAATTGCCTAAGGGTCAGAAAATTCAGCCTTATGTTTTGATTAGATTCAGTAGAGCATAATCAAGAAAGAGAACAGATTGCAAAATTTGTGTAATGCTGTCTCAAGTATCAGTGACTTCTGGCTCACTTATTTGTTTGTCTTAAGCATTCCCCACTATTACTATAAGTGCACCCCCTCCCCCAAACATTCCTTTCATTCCTCTGGGGGTGCGAGATGTTTTGTGTTACAACACATCTATGCCACTTGGGAGAGTCATGGGCTCAAGAGAAAAATCTAAGAAAAATTCAGCTGTTCCCCATATGCCAGGAAGAATATAATGTCTTCTTATGGATTTTGTTTTTACCTGATCAACTCATTTAATAAGCCTTAAATATATTTATCTAACTTCCGCCACAGGCCCCACAGGATGCTCTTAATATGACATGATATCTATACTCTCACAACCCAAAGCCCTGTTTTCATACTTTTTTGAAATATTTATGACTATAAATCTTTGTATTTAAGCACAGATCATATCCCATAACACTTAAGGGGAGACTCCATGGTTTATATATACTTATGGTGCAAAGAATATTTACGTCTAGTAAAAATACAGTAAACATCTAATGATTCTGTAATGTTCTTCCAGGAAAGATAAGACCAGCTGCTCTCAACTGTGGTGTGAATAAGAAAGAAAAGGAGAAATTTATTAAAGCTAATCACTTACTGACAAATGCATTTTGCTTGATTATTCTTCTTATTTTTGGTATTTAATTGTGCCTTAAGAGTCCATTACAGACACTATTTACACCATAATAAACTCTTCATTATCATATGTATCACTTTGCTCAGCTGGATTGCAATATCATCTCAGGGAAATATCCAAGAATATTTTTATGTTTTAACAGTCCTTTCCTCCTTTACAATACTTTACATAACTTATTTATACTATCTGGGGAGATACTTAGTATCAGGGGAGATACTAAGTTCATTTTCTCTTTCTAGTCTCCAGTCCCACCACTCTCCCGTGTGAGCCCCTAAATACAACCAAATTTGATTACGGGAAGATTCTAGAATATTCCCTGCTATAATGTAATTCCATTAACCAAGAATTTTCTTCCTGTCTCTACTCACAACTTATTTTGCCTAATATCAATTTGATTGTCTCCTCCAAGCATAATTCATTCACCCACCATCTTTCTGTTAGCCTAATTAGGAGCACTGTTCCCACTGTATGGTAAACACAGATTTAGTCCTGACAGATACTTGAAAACATAAACCATGCCTTCCTTGTACTTATCACCCTGTCATTACACATGCAGCATAAAATAGGTGTTCAATAAAAATTGTTAAATAGGCAATGAGAGGGTGTTAATCCTATGTAAATTATCAGCTTAAAAGAAAACTTAAACTTGAAATTTTTCTGTTAGACCTGCAACGTATACAATTATTACAGAAGCAGTGTTTCTTTTTCCTTGTACTAATACCTTGTACTAAACACACCGTTTACAAATATAAGAATGTTTGTTAGCCCCTTACAACTGGAAACTGACCAAATAATTAATAGAATGGATAAATATATTGGGTTTATTGAAAGAATGGAATAACATATAATTATGAGAACAAACTAGAGCTACAAGCAACAATGTGGGTGAATTTTCAAACAATGTTGTGAAGAAGACACCAGATGTACAAAAGTACACAGTATATAATTTTATTTTTATAAATTAATGTATTAGAAGTCAGGATAATGGTTATTCTTAGAATTAATTAAAAATTAGAAGAGGCATGAGGGGTTTTAACTATGCTGGTCACACTCTGTTCCATGATTTCACTGCTGGTTGTGAAAATACAACACACTGTACACTGATAATTAGGATATCTTTCTATTTGGTACTTTTCAGTAAAACATGCAGAAATAATAACATTGTTTTATTTTCCAGTGAAGATGAGCCACATGGACGTGAAGTAAGAAATGCTTCCTATCCATCATTCTCTCAGGAAATTTTACTGTGTTATGTTTAAAGTTTCTAAAATTTGTAATTTACAACCATTTGTCACAGAATGAATAAAGAAGAAATATACAAACAACAGTACAAATTAGAAATGAGAATAAATTGTCAGTCAACATTTTGGATTTGATTGTATAAAGAGATTGTATCCATATCAAAGGATAGTAATTAGGAAAAACATAATTCCCTCTGATATACAATTATTAATAATTATAGTAATGAAAATTGTAGTTTTGAGAAGTGACTAGCATATGCCCTATTTGCCCATACATATATCTGTTTCTTGTAAATAAGCCTGATTCCACTGCCAGGTGGGTTTCCTTCAAAGCTACCTGATTTTTCCCCAACTGGATTATCAAAGGTTCCATTGTGTTGTTGCTACAGATGTGTACTGGATAATGGAATTCACCTACCGACAAGATGTAATATACTTTGCTCAGGAGGTGGCCCTTTGTTCACTTGTCTTAATATTAACCATGGGTAAGGCAAAGTAAAAGTTGATATGTTTAGGTGGTATGTACTTTTCACATGCCATGGGAATATAATTGGTTCCACTTTCCTTAACATTAAATGTAATGAAAGCTGCATTTCCTGCCAATAAAACTGAAATACTCTTAACAGTCTTCAGCCCACTCCTTACCTGAGTACTGACATTATAAATTGATTATTTTTTCCAATATAGAGGGAATATATCTCATAAAATCCAACATAGAAAATGTAGAAAAAATAGAAATATAAAAATTATTCATAATTCCATCACACACAGACTTACTATGTTGGTTAATTTTCTTTTCTACACATGGTTTTTCTTGTGCGTTTCACACAGTTGTAATCATACCACATAAATAAGTTTGTATCTAGCACTACCACTTTTAAAAACTTTCTACATGACTTTTAAGAAATGCCAAAAACAATGTATTTAATACAAAAAATCTGTCACTACCATTAGAAAATTTTAACAGGGCAAGCCCCACACACAAGCAAACAGGCATGAAGTAAGTAATGATTCTCACAGGGTGGTTTATAATTTACCATTTATTAGGGAATCTTGACTGTTATCATTACTATTATTTATTAAGTTTATTTGTTTATTGATTCATTAATTGATTGATTGTGAAAAGTTACTAAATACTAAATGTTCAGGTGACAACTCATTTAATTCATTTCTACTGTTGTTTTTGTTCCAAGTATACCATCATTCAAGGGTATGTTAGCATACCAAGAAACTTCAAAAGAATAAAACCATCAGCAGCTGATACCTACCAATGTATATGTCTACCAGTTATATATAATTAAAATTGCCATAAGTATCTTTTGAGCTAACATGTATTGCTTCCTTCTGGAAATCACGTGTTTCTTTAAAAAAAAAATAACATCAGAAACCATGGACATCTGTGTGTCTATGCGTATGCCTTTGTGTATGTGTGCTTATAGAAAGGGCTCTTTCTACAGTGGGGTCACTAAGTGACAACAGTTAATATTGTTTGAGAAATAACTTATCCCTATTTAAAGTTGTTGATACACCGAAAGAATTCATTAACTGCACATAAGAAGTGACATGTCTTCTGAAGATTTGAAAGAATCTTTGAAACTATAGAACTTCAGTTTAATATTAGCTGGTTGCAGGGTATTTTAAACTACTTACTGTCAAATTACATTTTAAAACAAACAGACATTCAAAAAACTTAAAGTATGCATCACTTTTCAACATCAAAAGGTAAATGGTTGGAATTACTCACAGATTTTTTAAAATTTTAGTTTATTTACATCCATGCACTATCTTGTTTTATTAATGTTATAATTTTTAAATATTTTGGTATATTTATTTATTATAATTCAAATCAAATATAATCACTATATATTATACCTTTATATATTTTAATTGTATATTATCTAAAAATTTTATATAACATGGTTATTATATATTAAATTACATATTATATAATTATATATGAATACATATTTCTATATACATGGATATTTAATATGTGAAAGATTATTTGTAACATATGTAAAAGACTTTAAAAAGTTAAAAATGAACATACATCACAGAGCTTAAGAAACACAGGGTGGTTGTCGTGAAATATCTCGCTTGCCTTTCCAACCCCACCTCCTCCACTCTCCCCCACAGACATCTTTTCCACTTTTCTGTGTTCTATAACAAACTATCCCTTGTTTGTCTCTATTGTTTCATCACATGTATATGATTGTATGTGTGTATGTATCTATATATATGCATTGCCTAATTTTAATCATGTTATCATTTTGTTTAAATGAACCATAGTTTACATAATTTACAACTTTCCTTTTTACTTAACATTTATGTCATGAAATCAACCATGATGGCTATGATTCTGTTATTTTTACTGGGGGATAGAGTTCCGTTAAATAATTCACAATTTATGTACCATTTCTCCCCTCTGTTTTCACTTAGGTTTATTCAAACACCTCCTCCTCTGTTTTTGACATTACAAACACTGCTGTTATTAACATTCTCAAATCTATTTATTGGTGAAAACGTGCAAAAGTTTTACTAGGGCATATGTTCAGGGGTGAGATTGCTGAAACATGCAGAATACATGATTCCCAAAGTGATTGTCTCATTAAAAGAATAATAGTTTCTCCACAACGTTAACAATGTTTAGTGTTGCAAAATTCTTTAACATTTCCCAAACTATTGAGTTAAAACAGTATCATTATTTGTAAAATTTCTAGGTTTTACAGATCAATGAACAATGCATTAATAAAACTTGAAGGACAAATCAAAATTAGGCAGTTTCACAGCATGCTTCCCTGCTATTTATCAAAATGCTAAACCATAGCTTTATTGAGTTGTGAAATAGTTCTAATATATGATCTGATTTTTAGAAGGGATAAATGTTTGTGACGTTGTGTCCCACCATCTCTGTATAATTCACCATGCTTTAAAGGGGTATCTTGAGTGTGTGCATGTGTGTGTGAGTGTGTGTGTGTGTCTTTGGATATATTATAACATAGACAAAAAAATAGCAACTGAAAAATGGCATTATCCAGAAAGCATCCTTATTTCCAAACATCCTTATTTTCAGTTCCTTAGATGGTTCTGTCTCCACAAGATTTTGGTTCACTGGAGGCAGTTTACATTAGATCTAGGGAAGATTCTTCTAGCTTAGAAAAACGATTTCATATGAAATAAACTAGGTAGGAGAGTATTGAAATAATTCAGATAATAAATAGTTAACAGTAAAAATAAAACTGTTTTTTAATGTTATCATAGAGCTGAAATTGGGAGATAGAGTAAATGTTTATCTTATTTACAAATATTAGATATTGTAGGACCTTCTATATTGGAAAACCCAAAAGCCCAAGTCCTACGAAGTTACTATATTCCACCAAGTACTCAGGATAAGCCACTTAACTTATTCCAGATTAGTTTAATGCCACATGATGTTTTTCTAAGTGCAATGGCTACATTTAAAGCTGAGCCTTTCCGGAGGTAACATGTGGGTATTGTGTGCGGTTATCAAAACAAGCTTGAGTTCCATCAACCCGCAAGCCGTCTGGGGGATCTGCCACCACAAAATTCAGAGGACATGTAGATCTTCCATTCTACCCTTCCTTTTTGAAGAATGGAAAATTTCAAGAACATCAACAATTTTAGCACGCAGACTGCTGGCAGACACTTACATTCACTTAGAAACCATAAAATCAACAAAAGCAACCCAATTTATGGAATATTTTAGGATCCTGAAATCATTTCCTCTTTCACATATATTTCTGATTTATACATAGATGAGACCACATTAATGTAGAGAAAAAAAAATAGCTGAAGGTGTCAATAGCATTCCTTGAAAGGTTAAACTTTTGTTAATAGGCAGAAGTCAAGCGTTATTTACTCCTGAAAAAAGTCCTTAATAGATCCTTGGTTCTTCGAGTTAAGAGTACCTCTACATATTTTTGGGAAGCCTGATACTTCTACCAATATAAGATGTTATATGTTTAATTCTCATGTTTTATGACCTTGCTATTCAAAGTGTGGTCTGTGGAGCAATGAATTGGCATCACCTTGAGCTTCTTAACAATGCAGAATATGGGGCTCCACCCCAGACAGACAGAACCACAATCTGTATTTCAAAAAGATCACCTAGGATTTCATATGCATATCACTATTTGAAATACAGTTTTATGACACACACACACTTATGTGTACACACATACACAAAGTCATGAACTTCCATGCATTTTCATTGAACCTGGGAGCTAGAAGAAATTAGTTTTGTATTAAGAGTCAAGATAACTTTTCAAGTTAGTACAACTCTGCATTTGCTAAAACTGAAGTAGCTAAAAGGTACATTTGAACTTTACATGAAGCTCTTGTTTTCTTTCTCTTTTGCAAGATTTTTGTAAAGCTTCCAGCTGACATGTTCACATAATCTATAACTAATACATGCAGACATTTCATGGCAAGCCAAAATTTGAGCAAAAAGCACTTTGGTATCATATGGAGAATTTCGTAAAATATACAAGGAAAAGAAAAACCTAGCGTAGAGAATGTGAGAACTCTTCACAAATTTAATTATATGTTTTCATTTGGCCTAAAATTTCCCCGTAGCCTTTGGTCAAACAATTTTAGAGTAATCTAGTAGAAATGGGATATGTGTTATCAAGACTAAATCAATGCCAACCTTATATAAATAAAGACTTAGGGACACAGAGCCAAACTTCACTGGCACCCTGTGTTAGTGTCAGTGAATACAATGGTAATAAAACAATTAAGCAAACATTCAAAGTGCACAGAGAGTTAAAATTACAGTGCAATTATTACCTAAATCACAGATTAAGAAAAAACTAAGGCCAGCCATGTCTGTATATAAACAGTGCTTAATTTGTTATTGTGTTGAGCTGTATGTGTGGGTGCCTTATGTCTGACACGCCGTTCAGCCTCCTGCTTTCTGAAGTAGGTTTTACTGTTAAATTATGTCTAGAATTAACCAACATGCCAGCACATCATGATATTAATCTCCCAACTATTCAATCACTTAACAATAGCATCATTATTCTGGGGAACTCTGCTTCTTCAGTGTTTGTTCATGTTTTTAGATGTTTCATTAAGAACAATTTCATTTCAAAAGAATTCAAAAGCTGCACAAATGCGTCATCTAAAAAAAAAAAACAAACTTAAATATTTAATATTCCAAAGGAATAAAAAAAAAGATAAACAATCACTAGGTCTGTGAATTCGGATTATTTTTTTTTTAAATTAAAGCACGCTGAAGAGTTCATAGAGAGGGCACTTGAGAGTGTGAAGCACAGGAGGCTGAACTCTGCTTTCATAGAGAAATCACCAACTTCCAGGTATGTGCTTTGTCAGTTGCCATAATTCAGCTGCCGTTGCAATAGTGTGTGTCTCCTGCTTGTTACATATCTATAATCTTTAATTGGCATTGGTGTGCAGAAATGAGTATAATCACTGTATCAGAAATGACCTTCTCTTCAGACTACTGATTTTTATAGTTCATTAAAAGCATTTCTCACGAGGCATTCATATTGAATTTTGACTTCCAGAATGACCACAAAGAAACAGCTACAGGCAGTGAGTGAGATCCCGCAGTGGAGTCATGCTGATACCTGAATCACATCCAAAAATCGTGAGCCCAGTGTTTCCAGGACCTGCTGCTTACACAGCTGTTTAGATGGCCCAGGGCAAACCAGAAGGACCGATTTTTCTCTCCTAGTCCATTCTACCATAATATGCCCGGACCCAAATCAGGATGGAATTTAAGAAAATAAAATAACAAAGTATACAGGTAAGATACCCTTCAAGTCAATGATGACTCATTGCTTTGGAAAAATAAACCCTCTGAATAGCAACAATTTCTGTCTTCGAAACACCATTTTAGCACTTGACATAAAGTATTCCAATTAAAAGGATTTTTCACCATATAGATTACCTGAGCTTATAAATACAAAGTATGTGTTTCTGAAAGGCCTCCAGGCTCATGTCAAGGGGATAAAATAATGTTTCAAAGGAAATGCACATTCCCTCTTATTTTGGTCCTGAATCATAAAGCCTTTTAAAAAAATAAATAGAGACCACCTAATAGGCCAGAGATAATAGAAGCCATTTCTCTGGAGGAACATATTAATTATTTATTATTAATCATTTAAGTGCTGTAGTGTTCCCATCCCTAAATATACTGTTGTAGGTTAGAAAGAGTCATTAAAATGTATTGCCTAACTACAATGCTCAAGCATTACACCAAGAAGCTGGCACAGTTAACCACAATAAATCCATTCACTGACATTTTATTCACGTGACTTCTGCTGTGGCTTTTCAGAACATAGAAAAAAACTAAAACAGCCAGATTCACATTTTCCATTCCCTATCTTTAAAACCCCTTGTGTTATTTTCATCATTCATTGTGGACCCTGCACATTGTTTTAGAGAAATAACATTGAGTTAGATAAGTAAATGAATGTGTTTATCACTGTCATGTTTATTATTTACTATTCATTTATGTATTTTATACCTATGTATCTGGCACCTTCTGCGTTCCAATCATTGTCCTTCAAATCCAGAGATAAATGATACGTGAGTTCTGCCCCCATAATGCTTATGGACCAGTGCAGGCTGACAGACATGAAAATAAATCAGTCCAATGTGATGTTAGTGGTACTGAGTGGCTGGGACTGAAGTACACAGGATGAGACCTCACAAGGGGACAAAGGCAGGTACGGATGTATTTATGCTGGAAGCTAGGAATAAGGTGGGGACGGACAGAGGAAGACAAGTCCCAAAGGCTTCCCAGAGACAGCAGCACTTGAGCTGAGTTTCGGAGATTTGCATTTTTTTTTTTCCCTTGGGATGAACAGCATTCAATGTATGATGTTCATCAATAGCCTGTGGCCTCTGACAGTCATGGAGAGTTCGATCCATGGGCCAAATGCTTCTTTGTTGCCCGTTAAGTATAGCAGGTGCCACAGAAAATTAAAAAAAGAGATTTCAAGACAAGCTTCTGACTTTACATTGTTTCTAGTTTACCTGAGAAAAATTATGGCTTGAACAATACATTTGAAAGCCCTAGTTGACTAATAATATGGTCCCTTTCAAACTCAAATTTGATATTTTAAAGGAGATGCTTTGGGTACTGGAGGGCAAAGAAGGAGAGTTACTCTCAGTGTAACCTCTGCTGTCTTGAGCAAATGACTCTTTTAACAATCTTGAACCAAAATAAATGCCCTGCAGTTGGCCGTTCACCTGCCTTAGAAGGTGGTTTAGAAACTGCCTATTGTTTCTCAAGACCCTTCAGGGCCTCACTTCCTACCT
Organism: Lemur catta; assembly: GCF_020740605.2. Lineage (NCBI taxonomy): Eukaryota > Metazoa > Chordata > Mammalia > Primates > Lemuridae > Lemur > Lemur catta. Next base: position 151,815,005 of record NC_059128.1, read on the forward strand.
CCCATACTCACCGGCTGCAGCCACCGACTTATTTACAGTTTTTATAATCTTCTTATATTTCTTAATATTTTAGAGACCCTTAGAGCCCTGGGTAGTGGTCAGGCTGATTTTCCACTGAATTGTGGTGAATATTCACACAAGTTAAGGGTCGCAGATGCTCAAGGAGAAACAAGATCATTACAGATCTTGAAAGTCTCAAAGACCTTAATTACACATTGTGTATAAAACATTTTATTGGACCTAGGTGGCTGCCAACTATGACTTGTGCCTTGATATATGGACTGTGAGGCAGAGCAGCATCTAGTCACCCCAAAACAGGTAAGTCAACAGGACAACACTCTTTTATTTTGTTTATCTAAGCTCCACAAGACAGTTCAATGTAGTGTGTACTGTGGGGTTAGGTTAGAGAGTAAGGGAAGGGGCTATGTAGAGAGTGCCCACTGCAGTGCATGTCTAAGCAATGAGGATGTCCACTCCACTCACGTCACCTGGACTGACACTATGTGTTCCAGCTACTAGGAACTAGAGTAGTGCCATTGAGACCTCTCTCTTTAAGTAAAGAACATTACTACTTAGCATTGTTTTATAACTAATCACAAATATATAATATTGAAATTTTGATATTTTAACAAGTGGCCCTGTATTCTTTTTGTAACCAAAGAACTCCAAGAGCAATGAGGCTAATAGGACCAGGCACAGCTGGAAAGGGAGAAAGGAGGAGATTCTAGGCCTGGGAAGAAACAAACCTTGTCTATGAAGAATGAGTCACGAGCCATACATATAGCTCTGGATTTCAACATATTGACCTCAGCCATCTCAAAAGCTAGATTCATACATATTTAAGCCAAATGTTAGAATGGTATTTCCTATTAGGGTAGGGCTGTGAGGTACAAATTCACCATTTTTCTTTGCTAATCTAAAGTTATATTGATATAGGTACATGTACTCATGGATCCTTTATCTGAGCAACCACAATGCTCAAACATTCACCTAAAAATAGGTTAAATATTAACAAATATGTGATTGTGCTACATATAAGCTCTGGAGACACATCTTGTCTAAATATTACCTTGTCATTGGAACCCTTTCCCTTAGGTTCCCCTCCTCTTCAGCTTAAATCAGATTCCTTTAAAATATACTCTCAGAATACCTGGACTTTTTTTTCCATAGCATTAAGTAGTTTCATGTCCAACTCCTTTAAACAGACTTAAAAATTCATAAGAACATCATCATATCTATACTGTTTTCCCGAAATTTCCCAATACTTGACACAGCACCAGTCATATAATAAACATTTAATAGAAATTTGTTGAAGAAATGACTGAATTCTGTATCTAAAAATCTGTAGCTATCTGAAAAATAGGTTTAATTTTTCAATTCTAGTCAGTTTTCTAAAGTACATTCTGTGTTTCTTAGCAAAAAATAATATTTAAAGAGCTCTAATAGGCAAATTATATCCCTCTAGGTTATGAAGTTATCATTCTCAACAACCCAGCTGTGTAGAAATCTATGAGTATATATTTCAGCACACATCAAAAATAGCTTCATTGATACTGCAGGAAAAAAAAAAGGAGAAGCAAGGGTAAAGTAAGTGTTATATCCATTCTAAGGGCTGGGTGACATTAGGAAAAGCAGAGAGAGCAGGTAGTATTATCCCAGAGCTGACATTTAAGAAGCAATCAAGAAAACTGAGAAGGAGCAGCTCTAAGTTCAAGGCAGTGCAGCTGCCAACAATTTAGCCTAGACTGCCCAAAAAGCTTAATAAATGGACAACAGAAGTAAATGAGAATATGCTATGCCATCCAATTAGGAAGTGATATATGATAGCGTATAGGCTAGAAAGCAGGAGTGATTTATCATTAAATATTTGGAATTGACAACAAGATGAAATGAATAAATGGCACAGATTGAAGACAGCCTCTCCTAAAAGGAGGCATGCAGCCTGAAGCTGATGTTAATACCACTGAGAAAGGGTCTGTAGAGAAATAGGATTTAACCTAACAAACAGAGCTGTAATTCAGGAATCAAATGAACAGTGGTAATTAGAAAAAACCTTCCATGAGTGTAATTCTTTATATTTTATCATGCATTTAAATCACTCAACCTCATGATGTATTATCACCCCATTTTAAGGAGAAAGAAATACAGACTCAGAAAATTAAATAACTTCCCTAAAATTTATAAGGCTAATGAGTGGCAGGTTTGAACTCAAAAGTTTAGACTCCCTTTATACGTTTAGACTTCCTCTTGCTATACTTCAAAATATTAAAAGTTCCTCAATATCCCACAGAGTAGAAAATTACTTCCTATTCCTCTACACATAGTTCATGAGTTCAGTCCTATATAATGTTGCAATATTACCGAGAGGTAGGCCTTTCCAATCTGTGTATATCAGCTTCTTTCTGCATTTGTTACAGTTTATAAAGAGTTTTTGGAATTGCATGAAACTAGGGAATGTCATTTTGTTGTCTGCACAACAGAAGAGTCCTGGAAAGAGGGACTATGTAGGGCATAGTAAGGATTGTGAAAACCTGGAAAGGTAAGGCTAAGTAAGGTTCAGGATTTCAGGAAGAAAGAGGAGAAGATAAAGGAATGGGCATGATGCCAAGGCATACATCTCTAAAAGCAAAGAGCTTGATACGATGGGGGAATCCCTCAAAACTGCAAGCATATTACACAATGAAAGTCTCCTCAAAAACAGCCTTTGGATGATTCTAAGGTAAAAGAAGGTGCACAAGAATGGAGGAAGGGGAGAAAACTAAATGTTAAGGTAAAACAACAACCACAAAATGAGAAAATCAAGACAGGACTTGGGACTTGAAGTGTCAAGTTGGGAAATGACAAATAGTAAGCGCAGTTGTGTGCTATTTTGCATAGGAATTTTCTGTTAGGGAAAGTCAATTTTGGACTACAGAAGTTAGATGAAATTGATGGTAATATTACAAAAGAAAACAGACTGCTTTGTGAAGCTGTCCCCCAAATTAAGGACAATTCAAGGAACATATCAGAAAACTAAGATGAGTCAGACACTCTCCAAGGTCATCAAACATGACAAATGAGTAACTCCTGGGAATCAGACACTGTCTTCTGCCAGTCCTTCCTGTGTCTGCATTTCTAACCCTGACCTCCCCTTCCAGCTCTGTTCCCAAGTCTCCATCTGTCTCCAAACTGGGCTGTGAAGAGGATTATTAAAATTTCCATTTGTATTTACTTTGATTTAAAAATATAAAAGAAATTAAGCATTATGAACGAATTTACTAACCAAAGCATTACTAAGCATTTGCTATACGGATTGACACTCCTGCCCTGTCTTGGCTCTCAGGTAAGCTGGTTGTGTGTCACTTAGGACAGTGGTACTCAGAGTGGCCTCCACAGGTCACCAGTAGCAGAACTTAGGGGCTTATTAAAAATGTAATTCATAGACCCCACCCCAGACAGTTTGAATCAGAACCTGGAGGACAGGAAAGGGAAATGGGACACAGAGATTTGTTTTTTTAACAAACTGTCCAGGTGATTCTCATGCACCCTGACATTCATTTGAGAAGCACCTATTTAGGTGTAGGGTTTGTGAAATCTCCTGTGGAGACATGCAAGTGGTATTTTATTTTATTTTACTTTCTTTTATTGTATTTTATTTTATTTATTATGACCCATATTGGGAAATAAATTTTACTTTGGGAGTCAGTATATACAGAAACATAAACAGAAATGATCACACACACACACAAAGCAAACATATCATGAAACAATACTTACTACGTGTAAAACACACCGATATCTTGTATTTTATTTTATTTTAAATCTTACCCACTGGACTGATCTCATCACCCACTGATTACAACTGGTCCACTGATAAAACTCTGTTCTGTTGTGTATATTCAGAAAAGATTTTGGATTGTGAACAGCCTTCTACCAATGGTGCATTGATTTTATTTAGCCTGGAGAAAAGACTCAAGGTCACTGACAATTACCTTGTTATATTTGCAAGACTGTTATGCTGAGGAAGAATTAGCTTTGTCCTACATGGCAAGATGTATTTTGACTCATTACAAGAAAACACGTCATAGACAACAAAAGTTCATCAAGGGTAACATGAAATACATCAAGCGGTGGGGAGTACATCTTATTAGAAGTGTCCAAGCCAAGCCAGTGGGCCACTTGGCACTTGAGTTTTAGATGTAAACTCCAGCTTTAGAAAATAGTTTGGACTCGATGTGTTTCAATGCCCACCCTAATCCTAGGATTCTGTGGTTCCCTCAATTCTGAATTCTTGCTTCACATGAGCACATTTCTGGTCTACATTCTCTACAGGCCTCAAAGGACCTGTATTACAGAAATGCATCTAAAGCAAAAATGTTTTAAATCAGAGACCATGCACTTGCAGTGAGCACACTACTGCAATTATTTCATTCCCTTTATTCCCCTCCACTCACGTCTAAGGTCCTTATGGGGCAGGTCTTTGTTATAATCACTTTTTATTAATATTTTCAGCACCTATCACAGAGGCTTCAACATAGCTGGCAATTAGTAAGAGTTTGCTAAATAAGTAAAAGACTGAATGAATAAATATTTCTCATAATGATAAGCACCCATGCTTAGGAATTACAAGACAGTTTATAAGAAGAGTATAATTTGTCTTTATGACATCTTAAACCGGTAAATAATAAATAATGCCATTCTTTATTTTTTAGATGATTTTTAGATGCTTATGGAATTCCTCAGTTGATAATGGAACAAAAAGAGAATACAAATCAAATTTTTAAACTCTAATCAATCTCTCTTTGATGAGGAATGCCCTCACCTCTCATAGATTATCATGACATCAGACGCTATTGGACTGGAAAACCATGGGGGAGAGGGTAAAGTTTTAAATCAAGTAAACTAATCTTGTCAATTTACTTCTTAACGATAATTAAGAAAAGATGATGTGTGTTTATCAATGGACCTTGGAAAGTGCCCTGCACATAACAGTATGCTACTAACACACTTGTCTGCAGGAACAAATGACCTTGGGAAGTTCTGATTGGCTCATCCCAGCAGCTCCTTCAGCAGAGAGTCAGATTAATTTACCCCCAGGTAACGGAGTCAGAACAAGATCTCCTATTGCTGTTACAGTGTTCATTTTCCCACCCAGGCTCTCTCACATCATGATGTAATAGGAAAAATGACTAACTGTAGAGAAAAACATTACATACATTGAATAAAAGAAGACAGAAGACATAGCCCTAAATGTTTGTAATAAATTATATAATGTGATGTGCTTAGCTGAAAGTATGGTGGTAATAATTTATCCTGTTTCCACCTGAGTACTCAAAAACGATATAGATAATTTGCAATACTCAATGTGTATGCTTTGAGAAATAATTTAAATGCTCGCCCGTTTGTCCTGTCAAGACTTTTAGTAGGCCTTTTACATATAGTCAGCCCTCTATCTCCTATCCCCAGATTCAACCAACCATAGATTTAAAATATTCAGGAAAAAAACCCAAAAAGATAAAAAAAAAATATGACAATAAAGATAATATAATTTTAAAATATATAGCATTTACATTGTGTTACGTATTATAAGTAATCTAGAGATGAAGTACATTGGTGGTATATTGGTGAGCATAGCTGCCTTCCAAGTAATCTAGAAATGATTTAAAGATGCAGGGTATGTATGTGGGTTATATGTAAATATTACACAACTTTATATAAGAGACTTAATCATCATCAGAATTTGGTATTTTTGCAGAGTCCTGGAACCAATCACCTCTGGATACCGAGAGGTATCCCATCTAATTTAAAGAATTAACCATTAGTTATCATGAACCATCTATGTATAGATAAGTACTAATATATAGATAAATAATGTACCATCTTAGCACCATCTTCCACAAAAAATATTCACTAGCCTGTGTGCCTGTCTTTGTGCTATTTCAATTTATACTGGAAAATTTGCAAGGACAAATAAGATGTAGTCTTTGTCTGCAAAGAATTTCCAATATGGTTGGAGGGGAGCCAACAATTTAAGATGTATTTGTAATGCACTTGGATTAGTTCTATATGGACTAAGCACAGGGTATACTATGTGAGAAATTCAGAAGGCCATCTCATCTAATCTAGAAGGAGTCAGGATGGATTTCCTAAAGGAATTGGCATGTAGGTTGATCTCTGAACAGGTAAACAGGAATTACTTAGTCAGGACAGTGGTGGGAAAGGTAGGATGTTCCAGGCAGAGGGAACCACATGTATAAAAGCCTGTTGGCAAAAGACAACACGGCAATTATAGGGAATTGAGGTGAGTTTCTTAATATTGATTAGAAAGTGCAAAGTGAGAAATGGTAAAAGGTGAGGTCGGAGATGAAAGTAGGGAACCTACTTGACCCTGAGTTATCTTTATAACATGCAAAGACTATGGAGAATCCTTAAAGGGCTCTGAGATTAGAGGTAACATTACTTGGTTGACACAAAGGGAAGTCAGTTCTAGTTGCAAAGTGGGGAACAGATTTAAGGGCCTTTAATAGAGGCAGGAGAACAGTTAAGAGGCCTTTGCAGTAAGAGATAGCAGGGACCAGAATGAAGGTGGTAGTAGGGAGGATGAAGAGCAAAGGATGTACAAAGTCAGGAGAAATCCAGGAGATAGACACAGGACATGGTAACTGATAGCTCGTGGAGATGGAGAAGGAGGGAGGAGTCAAAGATGTCTTCCATTGCCAATTTGAGTGAGTCAAACCTAACTCTATGCCAACTTGTGCCACATGCTCCACACACACACTGTTCTATCTGAGCTTAAGCAACCCTGAGCAAGCCCTGTGCTGTCCTCTGTTCATGCTTTTCCCTGTGCCTCAGCGTGACACAACCTGCCCTGCAAGGACCATCTCAAAAGATCCTTTCCAGATCTTCTCACTCTGATGACATCTCTATCACAATATGTAATGTCCATCACCCTCATGCAAAAGTTAATTATAGACTTATTTAATTCCTTTGTTATGCCTTCCTTCAGCCTTGTATTGTCAGGACCTATGCCTTGCCATGTATTTTTTATATCACCTTCATACACAAACACTTGATGAATAAATTGAACACATTTACTTAAAGATGAGAGAGTTTAATTTTTTTGAGTTTCCTCAAATACTCACGTATACACATATTTGAATAATATCTTGGAAGACTTAATACCCATTTTTTTTTCTATTAGGAAAAATCTATTACTGTCAAAATGGCCATTACCTTCCTATGAGTCTTAATGAATGCATCTTTCTGGTATTGTTCATGATGCCACACAGGATGAATAAAAATATGCTTGTAATATATCCAGTGGTACATAGTGGATTGGATGAATTGCGGAGGAAAGTTCCCCAGAGTGAATTATCATCAATAATACATGCATATCCATATTCTATTCTGAGTCAAGCTCATTGTTGCTACGGCAAATCCATTTTGCAGATATTTGTGCTCAGGATGTACCTTTATGCATATTATACTTTATTTTTAGTATAATATTGCATTAACTTCTATATTAGAGCAAATTATAGAGGGAGCAGAGTACCTTCTGGAAAACACATGTTTTTAAATTGTCTCACTTTTCTGAATTAAATAATCAAGATAAATAAGGAGTGCTTTGGATATCATATAATTTTAAAATAAAATCTTCAAATGAGAATTTCTTAATCACTAGTTGTAATATACTCCACAGAAAGTAAGTTCTCTAATTCTATACCCACCACACACCCAATTTGGATTAAACAAAATGCCGACTATCATATTAAATATTAGTGATACACAATACAGGTGATCCTCATTATTCACTGATTCTGTATTTACAAATTTGCCTACTTGCTAAAATTTATTTGAGATCCCCAAATCAGTACTCACAGCAGTTTTGAGGTCCTCTGCAGACACGTGTAATTTGGTGAAAAAATTGGCCTGACACGCACATTCCCAGCTGAGGTAGAACAAGGCAATGATCTGTCTTCTTGTTTCAGCTCTCATACTATAAATAAGTATCCTTTTTGGGGTCTATTTAATGCCATGTTTTTCACATTTTGTGCTTTTTTGGGTGATTTTTCTGTTTAAAATGGACCCCTAATATAGCAGCAAAGTGTTCCCTAGTGTTCCTAAGCACAAGAAGACTATGACATGCCTTAGAGAAAATTCATATATTAGATAACCTTCATTTAGGCATGAGTTACAGTGCTATTGGCCATGAGTTCAATATTAATGAATAAAACAATATATATTAAATAGGTGGCTTTCAACATAAACACACATAAAACAAAGTGATGCATTGACTGGTTGATAAAAATGTGGTGACCAGAAGCTCATAAGAATCTAACCCTGCATTTTCCATAGGAGCTTTGGTTCAGTATTTGCTAATTCAGTGTTCATGACAACGTCATAGCAATAACGTCCGTGAATAACAAGAATCAACTGTACCTCTGTACTCGGAAACTAAAATGCTCTTGCAGTAAATGGTGTTAATCTCACTTCACTATACAATTTAATTTCAGTGAAATTATAATGTATACAAATATGGATCAGATCACAATTTCTGCTTTCAGAGTGCTCACAGTCTAGCAGAAGAGATGAATAGGTAAAAATGAACTAGAACACAGGGTGAAAAGTATGACAATCAAGATACAGATAAAAGGAAATGGGAACACAGATGTATGTTGTGCCAAATGATTCTGCCAAAATGGGAGAAAGAACGTGGAGTGCATTATGCAACGCATTTGAGTTGGTTTTGTAGGTATGAGTGGGTGCTCAGCAGATACATAGGGAGGGGCTGAAGTAAATGAAGGCTCAAACACAAATTACCCAACTATGACATCATGAACAAAATGCCAAACACTAATCTGTTACTTTGATAACTGAAACGTATTGCCACATTAAAAAAGCACTCAGATATACTATTGTGAAATTATTCATGAGTGAAATATTGATTAGTTAAAATGCTAATATTTTTTTCCTGAAAACCAGATATGAGAGTCTTCTTTGCCTGTGACATACAAAGCCGTTAGAGTTGTTGTACATGGTGGGTTACTGCAATAAAGTTTTTCATATAAATGGCCAAGTAAGTAAAAGAATGTCAGTGTATCTGACCAAAAGAAGAAAAAAAAATTACAATTGCAGATTAACATTGAAACTGCATTCTCATTCTATTTACTTTGTCTACATTAAGTGATAGACATGCTAGTCGTATATCTAGTTCAAGAAAGTAATCACATATTAGGAATAAAAGACAGGTTTCATAGAAAGCACCCTGTTGGTGCTTGTCCTGTGTGGTGAGGCTGGAATCCCAGCAATTAAAGACAATAGAGTCCTTGTTCCTCCGTGCCAATATTTTTAATAGATCCACCATTGTAGTATACTTCAACTTTCCCCAGGAGAAATTACAGGCATCCTTTCAAGGATGCTGAGAATTACCCGATGGCTATGTTCAAATTGTCAGACTTCATTTTGAACCATTCTGAATAGCTCTTTAAGTTCCAGGGAAACAACATGGAGGGCACAGAGCTGAAAACTGTATTATGGTGTCTGTTAAAGAACAGTGGGAAACTAATCTTGCCAGAGTCCCTTCTCCTCACTCCCACCCCAACAAAAGAAGAGAGATGAGTGCTTTCCAGATATGCTGTGCCCAACTCCTGCTAACTCAGTTTAAATTCATCAGCAGCTGCAGCAAACTTGCAGATGGTGCCAGACCCAGGAGGGGAATACCTACCGAGAGCCTGAGCCTCCAGGAAAGCCATGCTTTCTCCCTTCCAAAAGCCTAACATCAAATTATTCTCAAGGTCCAGAAGTTCTGGCAGAAGAGGGGAGTTAAAATGCCTAGGGAAGGAATTTTCTCCACTTTTGAGACACAGAGAAAATTTAGTGAGACCTTGCTCACCCATTGCTACTATCATCATGCTCAGGCATTATGGCTCTATCTCCTGGCCCAGTTTCTCTTCCCTCACCTCATCCAGCTCATTTCCTCTTGACAAGTTTGCTCACCAGGCCCCTCAGTCTTAGCACTTTTCACAAAGAACAGTGCAAAATAGATGCCAGGAGGGCCAAAGGCAGACACCAGCAGGCTGTCACTTCTTCGCCCCTGGCTAGAGTGGAATGCCAGCAGCTTATATTGATTCTACCCTCTTCCAGCCAGCCTCTAGTGCAAGCATGCTCTGGCCAGGGCCCCCACAGTGTCAGTCATGGCTGCCAAGTATTCTCTCAGCTTTAGGTGGTCTACAAGCATCCTACTCCAGCCAGAAGCCACCGCTCAGGATTCAGGCAGGGCAACCTGCTGGAGACCACCCTTGCCAGGGCAAAGCCAACCACGAGGCGAGAAGAGAACAGTGCCAGAAAAAGCCTCCAGGGTTCAGTTGCTAACTGGGTTGGAGGATCTGGCAACAGAGATGTAGCCCCAAGCACACTGCTCAGATTCGCTGCAATAACCAGCTGCTTGTCTGGCTGCTTGTTGCCAAATAGCAATCTTGGCACTTAGCCATTAGGCTGGCACCACGTCTGAAATGCTGTAGTTCAACAGTTTTCACTAGGCTGTGCCAAACCAGAGATACAGAGCACTTCCCTGTCTAAAATCTAATCCAGTGGTGTTCACTTCCTGTGGAAGCTTTAAGTCCCAGTGTTCTTTGCCTAAAGGGACTAAAAAGCATTCCAGAGAAAATGGCTAAAAAGCAATGCTGCAGACTAAAACATATCTTCCAAATGAGTTCAAAGTAAAACATTTGAGATTAGTTAAATTTGGTGTCCCAGATACAGCTGTCCTTGTCCCTGTGACTTTTGTCTTAGCAAGCAGGAGAAGCTGTGGGGATTCAGAGAACTTTCAGCGTAAATTCAAAGAATATGTAGATTGTCTTCCATTTATAAACATATTAATAGAAAGATTACAAGTATTGGGTTCCTGTGTAGCCAGAATCCACTAAAATTTGTATTAATTTTTAAAACATTTTCAGGCTATGTAACCATGACTCTTAAAGATGTACATTCAAGCATACTTTCAGAATATTTCATAAAACTTTAGTAGCTTCTTAGACACCAGTTGAGAAGACAGATTTACCTCAATTTCTTCTGTTTAATATCAAATTCCTAGTTTGAGCTACTCAAGAAGGATAGTGCCAATGTATGTTTCTTTCTATTTCATTGAATGTTTATACCTGTTTTCATAAACCATAACTTAGGTCCCCTACATAAAAATCAAGTAAACAAAGGTCAGATAATTTGGTGGGACATTAATGATGACTAATTTCTACAGCTCAATAGCTTAAATTGTTTCTTGTCCCTAGCTCTCCTGGGCTTGTTTCAATTCTTCGCACACAAAAAAATACTGAACAACACTTGAAACTTATACATTCATTGTGTTACTAATATTGGCTTATTGGCATTCTAGGTGCCAGAATAACATAATTGTTCATCATGTTGACATTTGGAATCATAAAGCTCTGTTTTTCTAGCTATCTCAAGAAATCTTGTCTTTGGTATAGATTTTGCACAAATTTGTTGATACTAGATCACAGAGTGAAATATATGATAATGTCTATAATTAGCTCCAGGTCCAGGGCTCCAAAAACAGGAGGCAGCGAATAAACCATTGGCTTATGCCATATTTTGTTTCCATTGTTCCAGATGGCAAGAAAGCCTATCAATGCTTTGTTTAAAACTGACCCGCACACCCCTGAGGGCAGTTGAAAATGAGAGGTAAAACAGAGAGGTGAATAAGTTGAGATTCAACTAGGAGGGACATTTTCTATAAGGAAGCTAAACATAGTACATATCACAGACAAAGACTATGAGCTTCTCACAGAGGAAAATTCCTGCATCTGGTGTCATGTTTAAATGTATTTGACATCCTGCAAATACAACAAGCACATCTAGATCCAAAAAACATGCTCTGAAAGTCTTGTGACCCAGTTTGTCTTTGTTTACCCAAAATATTCCTCATAACATTCACTATGCCATTATGTCTTTTTCCCCCTTTTCAGGGTTAATTAACGAAAGGGATTAGAAAATTGTGTCATTGCACTTGAGTGACACCATGATTTGTTCACATCATTCACAGAGGATATGCTGCAGCAACATGAATGCAGTATGCTCGTAGAGTCCCAGGGATAAACTTTTCTTAAAACACAGTTGCATATTTACTGTCTATCCTGGCCAATAAAGATCAGACAGGCACCTGTCCATTAGCCCATCTTAAATAAGGCAACTAAACATAAACAAATGAGCACATTACCAAATAGTTCTGATCCAAGAGGAAAAAAAGAAAACAAAATTCCAACATTCTTCCTTCTTCAGAGGTTTAGGGCAAAACCTGACATCCCTCCCCTCTCAAAAAGTGAGGGGTCTTGATCTACTTTACTATCCGAAGCAAACAAAACCAAAAATCCTCATAAGAAGAAGGTTGAGGTCACTGTAGGTAATATTGAATATTATGTAATTCTATACTGGGGAGAGACTAAAATGCTGGTGGAGAAGGGTCTTCTGTCTGTTAACTCTTTCCTGATATCCCCAAATTTCAACTTTACTACCTTTATTTTAAAAAGTCCAGAGGGCTGGGTGTGGTGGCTCACACCTGTAATCCTAGCACTCTGGGAGGCTAGAGGATGCCTTGAGGTCAGGAGTTCAAGACCAGCCTGAGCAAGAGTGAGACCCATCTCAACTAAAAAAAAAAAAAAAAAAATTAGAAAAAGATTGGGGAAAAAAATGTCCAGAGAGGGGAGATGGCACTGATTTTTGCAAGTTTCTAAGACAATATCCTGTAATAATTTCTTTCTTCTTCACCTTCTTCACCATCACCTACACCCCTCCAACTATCTGGCTCAGTATTTTGAAGTTATAAAAACGTTGGTCTTATAATTTTAATATACAAAAAGATATCAATACAAATTATTTATTCTGTGAAGTTTTAGTTCTATGGAATGTAATTTCTTCCCACTCTTTCCTAAGGGGCAAAATGATAAAAGTTTAAGATATAAAAAGCATACATAGGACCTAGAAATGAGTTCCAATAGTTAAAACATTTCTTAACAGAAGTTATTACTGGGCACCAGATATGTGGCAAGCATTGAGTTAAATGTTCAGGAGACAATGATGAAGACACTATTCCTACCCCCAGGGAAATTATAGTTTCCAAATATGAAAGTGTTAACAAGCATGTTGACACTGTGTGTGCATGTTGCGGGGGTGGTACGTGCTGATGGGTACTGGACATAATACTTGCTTTGGAAAACTAACCAAAGGTTTGCAATCTGCCCCACTATTTTTGGTACATTAAGTATTTGCTTTCTTTATTCCTTCATAATCTGATGCTTTTTGTTTGTTTGTTTTCTATGTTTCATCATGGTTTAGTCTTAGGGCATTTACCTTTCATCAGGTGTCAAAGTTACCTCTATGAACAAGGCATTCACGAATAAAAGATGAGTAATATGTTTGCAGTAATTTCAATGTTTTAGCAATTAGCACCAACACCAAGCAGTTCTGTGCACAAAGGCAACATAGGATTTTAAATTTAGGTGAAACTGCTATGATGAAAACCCAGGTAAAACTTATTGCTGTGCTTGAAAAGACAAATCTACTAACTCAGTAGACTGATTAATACTTCAGTGAACACTGTTCATTAGCAGAAAGCTGGGATCTCAGAAAATTGGAAATCAAACAGTTGTGTGTTAAGTAATGAAAGGAGATTGGAAGGTCATAAAATCACAGGGGCAACTGAGGCTTGGGCAGGCAAAAGGGACTTGCCAAGGCCATGGAGCTCTTTGGTAGCTGGGCTGGGAAGAGACTTCAAATCTCCTAATTCCTAGCTGATGCACTAGTGGCCAATCCTTGCCAACATTTTCCCTGACCCAATGTATACCTTTCAAATACATTCCGTCCTTGCTACTTGTTGGCCAGTTAGGAGCTCTGGATGAGGGGTAAGTACTCCGGCTGAGAATCCCTCTTCCCTTGGGCACAGTAGGCAGATGTTAGGCCAGTTGCCTCTTGCTTCCTTCTTGGCTCTGGCTGAGGGACTGTGGTTCCTTTGCTTTTCTCAGTTTTCCCAGAAAACTATCAATTGAGTGAAATAGCATGAAATATGCTGCTCCCATTTCTGTCAACACACAGATGTGAAATTGGAATTCTACAATGACTGTGGTGAAAAAAAACAAAACACTGGAACAAGTTGGAAAACTCAGCCCCAGGTAATGTTGCATTGAACTTAGCATCTCAAATAGCACACAGGTACCAAAAACCACACAGTGATAAAAACTTGTGGTCAAAATTTTTTTACAACATCACCTCTATTTTTGAAATATGTTGGGATACAGTTTGACTTTCTTGTCCATGACACTAAGATGATGGCTCTTTCAGTGTTAAAATGAACTTTTAAAAAATGTGCTGGTGATAGTAAATGTATGCTATTTGATCTGTAAGCTAGTAAATAATAGTAACTATTTTGTTTTCAAAACATTGTTTAATAAAATTAAAAGTTGACAATAGCAAGTTGCCCCCCTCTCCTTATTTTGTTATTTTACTGCTTTTCTAAATCCAAAAGTTTAAGAATTCTTATACTACTCTACCGGGAACATTTGGTTGCTTATGCAGGCAGTAAGTGACAAAAATAATTAAACTGTATTGAAAGACATTTATATTTCACTGATAACCAGGAAACAGTAACTTTCCTTGAAACATAATTTCATATTTGCAGATATTTTATCATAATTTATCTGAAAAGTTTTTCATGCTCTTTTTAAAAAGAAGAAAGACCATTAACACAAATGAAACACATTTTGCTGATATGATTTTTCCCTAAAGTAGACATTTAACTCTATTTCTTAAGTAACTACTATGCAAGGTACTACATCATCTATAAATTATAGGTATGACGTTTTGGCAAAATTTTGCAACTAAGTTATTAATTTTCTAGTAGTGGCTCAGAAAGACATTTCTTTGTAGCCACTGACAAGCATTTCTGAGACTGAAGTTTGCATTATGGCTTGATGTCACCAACAAATGGTGTGGAAATAATTTTCCTTCTCTCCTTACATCCACGGGAACTGAAGTATCCAAGTTCTAAGCAAAGTTCTGGTGAATAGGATCTAGTTCAACAACTTAAGTTATTCCAATAGTTAAACCTAGGTAGAGACTAAGAAAGTAGGCTCCAATATCTGGGTTTGAATTCTTAATCCGCCAGTTTTAGGAAACATCTGTAGCTATTAAAACTTCAGAAATTACTTAACCTCTCAGTGCCTTAGTTCTGTTAGTTGCAAAAAAGAATAATGGCACCTCATTGGGAATAGAGGGGGTTGATAATTAAATGAAATAATACTTATAAATAGAGCTGTGGTTTGCCTGATACTAAGGGTTTCCCAGGATGTACGACTTTCATGGTAAAACCAGGACAGTTCTGGGAAAACCAGAAAGAGTTGATTGTTCTACCTGTGAAGTGGTTGAAAGAATACCTGGTAAAACACCCTCACTAAAATGTCAGCTTTCACTATAATTGTCCTCTTCGCTGGACTTCAAACATGGAATGAATACAAATGCATCATTCTTCTGCAGAATTAGCCTAAAGTTGTAATCTAATAAATCCTACCCTTCTGCTTTGGAGTTAGAGAAAAGAGACTCACACACAGAGAAGGAGAACTAAGAACTGAAGGTGTATTTAAAGGCCCACAGCAAATCACTTTCTGCTGAGGCAAAATGATCCTGACATAAAAGTGTTCCCTGGAAATATGCCCTATTTCCCTCCCTCAGAGGTGTCATTCGTTAAGGATAACTCCTCTTTTAAATGTTGAAATGTGAGAAACCTTTTACAGTTCTCTGATAACCTCATTTCCAGTTCTTACTTGAACTGCTTTCAGCCCTTTTCTGGTTTGTTGTCACGAAAGTGTCCTGAGGACACCTAATATCCAATAAAACACTCAGGTGATTGTAGCCATCAGAGTTCACCGTGCGATTGCACCACAGTTCTGTGTTGAGACATGCAGGTCATCTATAGATTATGCCTCTGGCTTGCTCTGTGGTGTTGAAACATGAATCAGTGAAAAAGGTCCATTCTTTATCTTAAACTTGGTTGCTGGTGATGATTATATAGGTTCATATATAATTGTCAAAAGTCATAAAATCCTACACTTGAAATGAGTGAGTGCACTCAATTTTACTTCTCAATAATGTTGACTTAAAAACTAAAACAAAAACAAACTCTATTCACAAAAATTCTGGAGACATATTTATTGTGTAAAATAAAGTGCTTGTTTGTCAAAAGATATTACAGTGTTAGAGATATAATGAATATGACAACAGATAAGAAGTAAAGCAAAAAGGGAAGGACATTTAAAAAAATTTAAGGATTATTTTAACTATAATGTATTGTCAATGATATGATTCAATAATGTATATAGATCACAGTACTGCCAATTTTCAGATAAAAGCCTTCCATTTTTAACATGCCAAAACCATAGATATGCTTTGTGTTTTTTCATCAACAGTCTCCTATTTGGGGCCCCCAAAAGTCACTGGTTGCAAAGGGAAATCTGTGAAAAAACTCCAGAGCCAAAAATGTTTTTAGCAAACACCATTCAAGGAGTTCAAATTACGTTGCAGTATATATAGAATTAGCAGAGTCAGTAGAACAATGGGATCTGTTTGACAGCTGAAATCTGATAGTTTAGGCAAGAATAAGTGGTTAATTTTTTTGTCTGAGCGGCAATATTGAGTAAGCAAAGTATTGATCCTTATTTGTTTCCTTTAATACATGTGATTCAAGTTATCCTGAGGCTTCCGTCCAAAACTCTCCTTGGGATCTACACAATAAAAAAGCTTCATATTCAGAACCCTTTTTATTTCACTTTAGTGATACAATGTTGGATGCAGTGTCTAAGATAAAACGCTGTTTCCTATATCTCCCACTATAAACTCAAAGTCTACTCCAGAACAACTTTTATGACATAAATCCAATAAAATCATCTTTACATTACTGATGAATTTGGGCTTTATTCATTTGTTATATATTTATAAGTTACCACTTAAATACTTAGCAGTGTGCTAGGAACTAGGGGTACAAAAATAAATTGGATAAATCTATTGTCCTCAAAGGTTTTCAACTAAGGAAAGAGTGAAGATTGGTAGGGATAGCGGAGGGTTAAAAAGAGAGGAGAGAAGAGAGAAAGAGTGGCAGAGAAGAGATAGAGCAAAAATAGAAATGGAATAGTGACAGATATAGAGACGATGACAGAGTAAGCCAGAAGATCGGGGGAAAACATGTTAGGAAATATTTACCTATAATTGGGACACAAAAGAGAGCCAGTCATTTCCACTTGAAAGAATTCTCAAGTGGTGACCCTGAAGAAAAACCACTCCAGATGGCTCTCAGCTTCTACTCCTCTACAAAGACTGTCCTGGTGAAGCTTGACGCTTCACATGTTGCTGAATCCAAACGTAACTCTCTGTTGGTATATTCGTTGATTTCTCAATAGTATTCAACACGCTTCTTCATTCTGCCTTCTTTTTTTTTTTTTTTTTTTGAGACAGAGTCTCACTTTGTTGCCCGGGCTGGAGCGAGTGCCGTGGGGTCAGCCTAGCTCACAGCAACCTCAAACTCCTGGGCTTAAGCGATCCTACTGCCTCAGCCTCCCGAGTAGCTGGGACTACAGGCATGCGCCACCATGCCCGGCTAATTTTTTCTATATAGATTTTTAGTTGTCCAGATAATCTTTATTTCTATTTTTAGTAGAGACAGGGTCTCGCTCAGACTGGTCTCGAACTCCTGACCTCGAGCAATCCACCCGCCTCGGCCTCCCAGAGTGCTAGGATTACAGGCGTGAGCCACCGCGCCCGGCCTCATTTTGCCTTCTTGAAATACACTCTTCTCTCAGCTTCTATAGCATAATACTTTCCTGGACTCATGGTTTTCCTGTACCTCATTGATTTTCCTTTATAAACTCCTTTCTTAGCTTCTTGTCCTCTCAGAGACTCAGAATGTTGAGTTGTGTAAACATTTGGGGGCTCTTAAACCAAACTTCTTAAATTAAACCCTGAAACGGCCAGTTACCAGCTGTGTGACCTTGGGAAAGTCACTTAACTTCTTTGCCATTGTTTTCTCTTCTATAAAATGGGGGTTGGAATGAGGTATAAATGAGTAATTTATACATGTAATATGAAGTGCTTACATGCAAAATACCTAGAATAGTATGTAACACATAGTAGATACCATATTATTATCACACCAATATGATGGGTTAAAAGCCATTTATGATGCTATGATTCTCATTTTATATCTTTTACTCTAAATTTCACTTTGAAAACTAGAGTCATATATCAAACTACCCACTGAATACTGCCTCATTTTAGATGTCTAATAGGATCTCAAAACTAAGAAGACTGAGAACTCTTGATTTCTCTCCATCCAGAATTGCTCCTTCCACAATTCATGTGTAAATTCAATCAAAACTATCTCCACAATATATCCTGAATTCATCACATCTAACCCCATCTACCACTATGATCCTACCCCAAGCCATTCACATCCCCTTCCTGGACTTCCACAATGGAATTTTGCTCACTTTTTCACTTCTCCTCTCATACTCCAATTAAATCCATTCTTTACAGAAGAATACCTGACCTCCTTTATGTTCCTTGAATACACCAAGATCATTTCCACCTTCAGACTTCATCCAAGCTCTTACGTATGTCTGTAATGCCCTTATTTATAAATATTATCTGCCTTATTCCTTCTTGAAATTGAGATTTCACATTAAAGAGAACACAGTCTATGATAACCTCATAGTTGTTACTTGCAACCTGCTTTTCATGGCATTTACATATTCTGATGTTTATTCATGTATTCATGCATTGTCTCTCTCCATTACAACGCAAGCTCTATTGAGAAATTTACCAGTCCTTAAGATATCTACAGTGCTTGGTACATAGATGACAGTCAATAAATACTTTTGAAAATGAGCAAATGAACTATGGCAGTAGTGAACCAGAAGATTTACTGGATACCATAAACAGCAACCAGTTGAAACCTGTATACCTTGGGAAATGATTATAGCTTGGGGAATAAAGTGATCCCAAGATTTTTTATTCCGACCCCTGGGTGGATGATGGTACTATTCATGTAGAAAGAGAATATTAAAGAAGGGGTAAGCCTAGAAATAATTCTTTTTGACAGTGAGTTGATAGCTCTTGGGATGCAAAATTGGAATTGTCTAGGGAATAATGAGATATGGATCTAGGACTGAAAAAAGACTCCATGGGCTGGAGATAGAGATTTAACAATCACTAGAACAGCTAAAGCTGTTTAAGTAGCAGAGAGCAGATAGTCTGTAGAGTGAGAAGAAAGGTCTAACCTCCAGAAAACTTCAAAATATTCAAGAGGCAGGTAGATAAAGAGAAGCTAGAAAAAAAAAATCTCCAAAAGGTAGGCTGAGGAAAGAGGAATATGACAGCCATGGAAGAAGAAAGTTTTGAGAATAAAGGAGGAGTCAGGGTCAAGTAACAGAGAAATCAAATAAAATAAGGACTAAAAAGAGTCAGCTGTGCTTGTCAATTAGAAAATCATTGGACAAATTAAAAGCCATAATGCCATCTGGACTTGCCAGGGTCTGCCCTTGAGCTACACGTTCCTCAAATTTTCAAGCACTCAGCACAATATCTGCCTGGAGTTCCACCTCTCCTGAAGTTCCAGGCCTTTAGTTGGCACATCCAGAAAGAGTTGACAAAATCCTTTACATCCCGATCTTTTCTGTGCTGTCACCAACATGGTACACTAAGTTAACTGGTGCTGTCCCTGGTTTCATTTTTACTTTTCTCCTCTCTGTTCCTGGGATAAATAGGAAAAACCATTAATAGCTATCAGCAATTTAAATGTTTTCAAATGGATCATGAGATATATAAACATTCAACAGTACATACTTCATCCAAAGAAATAAAAAGGATAATGAATGAATGGTCAATGAATCAGTGAAATAATAATTTCCAGGATGCCCCCTCAATGCTGGAAAATGCAAGTTATTTTTAAGATTCACTAGACTTATATGTTCACTACTCTACAGTCAGCAAGAAAAATGTAAGTATATACAGAAATTTAATAACATGAGTCAAAATAGAACTTGATCATCAACTAACTGCAAACATTATTAAAAAGTAGAATGTTGAAGAAATGTTTGACTTATGAAAATTATGTGAAGAAGGAGAACAAGATCCTTCCAAGCACATCTGTTAAAATACTTGCAGTGGGCTATTCCAGAGTTTGAGTTTTTATATGCCTAACCTAAAATTCCCATTTTGTTATCAGAAAATACAATTCATATCAAAATCTTCTTTATAAGATTTATTTTTTAAGTCTTCTGGTTAATTGAAAGCAAATTGGTAGATCCTATGAAATTGCTGGATCCTAGGAAAGTCAGAGGGAAGAAGCCAAAACAGAGGATTAAATTATGTTTTCCAATTCATGTGGGCATCGTTAACTCCAAGAGTTCTCAAACTTTGCTACACAGAAGAATTACCTGAGTAGGCTTTTAAAAATCCCAATGTCCAGGTAGACTCCATACTAGTTAAATGAGAATCCCTGAAGGGATAAGATCCAGATCTACTTTTTAAAACTTTCTAAGAGATTTTCATGGGCACTCATGGATTTGAGAACCCATGACTTGTGCTATCCTTGTTTTCATCTTATGAATGTTTTAGTGATTATGAATAAGGGCTTTGACGTGAGATTCAGATTTTGAATACTTGTGGCTGTATAAACATGGACAAGTTCCTTAACCTTTTTGAGCCTCAGTTTACTCGACTTTTACTCAGAAATTATTATTCCCACTTCATAGGGTTGTTTTGAGCATTAACTGAGATAATATAAAAACTTAGGTACGTGATACATAATAAATGTTAATTTTATAAATAATAATATATAATAAAACAATGTATTATTAATCACAATTATTTATTAATTACTAATTAAAAACTATGTCTGATTTACAATAGATTCTTGACAAACATAGTTTTGCCTAAAACTAAATTAATATACACAACCAAGTGTCAGATCTGTGCTGACTCGAGAAATTCAAACATCCAGTTTGGGACTCTAGGGCATTCCCTCATTGAAAATACACAAAGGTAGAGTTCAAAGATTCTAGGATTCTAGAATTCACTTCCTGCTCGCACCTGCCACCACACAGATTTATGACACCTCAAAAGCAGCTGCGTAATTTGAGTCTGACTTGCAGAAGAAAGCCACTAATAAATTTCCTCGGGTCTTATTAGAGGGAACTTTTAAATCTTCAATGACACAGTAAGAAAGAACTCTAAAAATTTCCAGTCACATTTTTCTTATTTACTTGGTTACCCTGGAGTGCATGATGACTTGTTTTCCTTTAGTTGTATCTGAACAGTTTGACAGATTACTGTGACAAGGTTACTTTTAAATTGATAAAAGGTTTGATTGCGTCCGTGCATTTGTCAAAACTGTCTGACACTGTGTATAATGGACTCTGCACCCGGAGCCTGGATGGCACTTGAGTCTGGCTCTTACTATTCAGTATTCGGTGTGCACCATAATGAGACATCCAGCAGGGTTGGGGAAAAGTCAGGGAGATTAGCTTGGCCAGACCCTTCAGCTTTTGAGCACAAACACTCCTGTTTTGGTCCCTGGCTTTTCATTGTGGGTGTTTCTCCTCTTGTTAAATGTTAAAGTGACATTCAGCATTTTATTTTAAAGGAGGAAATGCTAGGATGTCATAACTTGAGCAAAGAGAAGAAAAGAGAACATTTACAGAGACAAGTGATGGGCAGGCAGCTTTCCTGCTCCTCCGGTGCTGATTGGAAATATGTATGCGCCTCCTCGAGAGTTTCCCGCCATCTTCCTTCATTCTGTTTCAAGTGGCCTTAACAGCAGTGTGTTCACTTTATAACAGAAAAACAATTCACTCTATTTCTTCACAATATTTTAATTAATTCCAGATTAGTTAATGACGTGGAAGTAGGGAAAATTGGCTGGGGCTTCCTGGGAGCATTGTATTAATTAAAATTTATAAGTCACAAGATGGTTAGATAATAGATGTCGTAGATGTAGAAAATATAAACACATTAAATGATTTTTTTCCATTTTAAATTCTACACATTATGATAAATACATGATTTTATTTTTTAAGAGCAATTTAAATGTATTTCAAGGCCATGTTCACAGTCATAAAATAGAAGTCACTAATTTCTTTGAAGGAGAAAATGTAACTTAAAGCATGAAAAATCATTACACCACCAAAATTTTATTTAGTCCAAAAGTGTTGTAATGCTCTCTCTCACTTTATTAAACCAAATCTATCTTCTCCAACTTCTATCTGCTCCTCTTGATATAAGCATAGAAGGTATATAATCCGTGTGTTGTATACATAATAATCAACTAATAATCCATCCCATGAATACATTCGTATAATCAACTGGAGTTCTAGTCTTCATTATATCACCTTTAGGGCTTTTAATATTATAGTCATTCAATGTTTAATAGTATATTGCTGACCTACTCATGACTGGGTAAGCAAAAGTGATAAACTGAAAGTCAACTGATTTGGGCTCTATTCTATGCTACTTTGCTATTTCTTTTGAAGTTCATTTGGTTCATTGTCTCTATAGTCCTTGTTTTTTAATGGGAAAATGGATGCATATGACAAAAGACATCCTCCATCACACATAATTTTTCCACTATCCTTAATTATTAATTCTTACACCCTCCTCTCTGAACACAAATTCTTCTTCCAGTTTACTTTTCCACTATTCCTACTTTGATTATTCATTGATCTTATGAGATCCCTTCTCTCTACTCTGCAACTGGAGTTACCTTTTTTTAAAAAAAATACAATTATGTCACCTTCCTGTTTATGACAATTCAACGGTTTCCTTCATTGCTCTCAGTACAAATCAAAGCTCCTAACATAATCTACAAAGGGATCATCTTGTCCCTCCATGTTTTCTAGCTCATGTTGTCCCCTACTCCACCTCCCTCTTTCTATTGCAGCCACGCTGGCCTTACCTCAGCCCCTTGTCCTTGCCCTGCCCCTTCCAGCCAATCGGCCTGCACATGTGCACATGAAGCTCCCTCTGCCTGGAATGCTCTTCCCTTCCTTTCTCATTTAAACTTATTTATCCTTCTGATTTTAGCTCAGTTGTCACTTCCTCAGAGATGACTTTGCTAATCACTCTAACTAGATCTAATCTCATATTATAAACTCTCGTAGTACCATGCTCCTCTCTTTTTTTGTACTTATAATTACAATTTTATATCAAGTCATATAATTATTTATGTCTACATTTCCTGGAATATAAATTCTCCTCTGTCTAAATTTACTCACCACCAAATCCTCACACAGGCTTGCTGCAGGTACTCTGTAAATATTTTTTAATTGAGACTACAATAAACTCCCTTGCGTTTTCTCAAGATAAAGACATTACAAAATCTTCACAGTATTTCCTATAGTACACAAAATGTAATATATTCATCAAAAATATAGGTATAACTAGAGAGATTATTTTTTAGAGGAGAATCATTCCCCATGTCCATTATTCTTCAGCTTTATCTTCTTTTCTTTGATTTTACTTGTGATCTGAACATAGAAGCTTTGATGATAAATGTGAATAGAATCCCTTAATAAGAATCTGCTCTCAGATTAACACTGAGAAATAATGCAATTTCTATTACTTTAATATCATCGTTTTACTGCTCATTAGCATTAATATGGATATTATATACTAATACCAGAAAATTCAATATGTCTATGCTTTTTTGTGTATCTCTGTTTTCTATTATTTTATTATCATAGACATTAGCAAATATTGCATTTCCTATAAGGAATATTAACTCTTAAAGTACTTATAATTTCATAGAAAGAAATATGGAAGATGAATCCTGATGGCAAGTTCATTTAAATCTATAAATATTATCTGTTTTGTAGGTGAAATTATTTTAAAGTGTTAGATGAGTAATAGGAATGCAAAATCATTTTAATCTTTAGAAGACTATTAATGTGAAATAGTAACGAGCACTGTAGGAGGCTAACGCTGCAAGAAAGGAAGCAGGGTTTTACAAATGACCTTACTCTCTTAGCAAAGTCATCCCCAGCCCATCAGATCACACCTATGCAGCTCAATCAACTCAGGCTGTGGCCCTGCCAACACTGCATGAGGGGATTGGAGAAAGATATAAACGGTGATCCAGAGCAAGTCTTGCTGCTAAGTAATGAGGCCCTCAGTCAAATAGTAAAATTTTAGACTGAAAGAAGTATAAAATATTATTGAGCTCAAATCCATTATTATATACATAGGGGAGACCAGAGTTAAGAGGGGACAAGTCATTTGTGTAAGGCCACAGATCCAGTTGAAAGCACAGCCAAGAATGAAAGTTACATCTCTTAGTGTACAGTTGTCTCCAGCACATTATGTTGCCTGATCACACAAATTGTCTAAGGTTCTCTAGGATAAAGAACCTAAGCAATAAACTCCAGGTACAGATAACTTTGGTAACTGGAGAACTCACAAACATTTCTGCAGTAACAATACATACCAGGTCTTAATAGCTAGAAAATATTAATATAAACAAGTAACTATTACCCTCTGTACACTTAGCATCCTTTAAATTTCTCAAATGCACACAAGAAACATTAACAAAACTTATTTCCTCAATAACAATGTTTCTGTATCACTACATCTCTTTCCTGAGTTAAAAATGCCAATATAGGCTGTTAGGTAATAATTTCCATTTATAAAATTCTGGCAGTTCTTTGCAGAAATGGATATTAACACAGAAATTCATAGTATGACACTATATCAGTGGGATGTTTGTAAACCAGATCTCCAATAAAATACAATTTAAAATAAAGCTCTGATTTGTAGGATATGCTGATTCTTATGTTAGAAATACTCTCACTACGGCCAATTTTAAGCTACCAAGTTTGTAACAAATGACTCATAAAATTTTTTAGTATTTTACAATTGTCTCCAGTGTGCCAGTCAGAGGCAGCTCCAGCACCCCACTGACACAACAAGGAAACCTAGAAATGACCAAACTCAACCCACTCTTAATAAAGAGGAAACTGAGGCTCAAAAGGAGAAAGTAATCTGCCTCAAGAGCATACAGTTGGTGAGCAGGTTTTAGTACTCAGGATTCACCTTAACCGCCCATATCAATTAAGTGAAATTTTATGCAATAGAAATAGTCAGTGCTCTTCGTGACTGTGGAGATAAGTATTTCTCAAAAGACCAGCAGCATCACCAACACTCGAGAGTCTGTCAGAAATGCATATTTTGGGGCTCCAGCCCAGACCTAGTGAATCATAATATCTTGGGCCTGGAAATCTGTTTCAACAAGCTCTACAAGTAGTATAGAGCAATGGGAAAGAACCTTTCCTCATTATCCGCCGATATTTTCTGTGAATGAGATTTAATTACGAATCAAAGGTAATAGCTATTCTTATTGCATCAGCATTGATTAAAAGGGAACTGCTTCATCTGAACACTCTGTCATAAAGCCTACAATCTTTCACATTTCCAAAGACCTTGCTTTTCAATAAAGAGTTTAGATTTTTCCAACAACAACAAGAAAAAATTAAGTGATTTATCTTCAAGTTCTCAACTCAATATTCTATAGAACAAAACATAACATGTGTTTGCCTGGCTTAGCTCTGGCATTTTTAACATTTTTAAAATAACTTCCTTTAAATAAATATTTATCTTTCAAGGTTCTCCCTTGCCTCTTTCACAAATCAAGGCACCCCCACCCTAATCTACCTACTGCCTTGTCAACTGATTATACAGTTATGTATGTGTGTTTTAGTTTATCTGCCACTTTCTGTTGTTTTGATATGTACTCCCAATCTCAAAATTCGGAACAAAGGCAAATAAATATTGTCAGCTTTATTTTCCTCTTTCAATCTTTTAGAGGTTGGAAAATTTACAAAATAAATATCCTTGCAACTTTCTTTCAAAAGCATTGCAAAAGAGAAAAAGAACAATTGAGTAATAGTTTCCTAAAATTTAAAAACACCCAGCTAAGGCACAATCGAATGACAAATATCTGTACTGATATTACTTTGAAAATAATCAGAAATAATGTAAAAATACAGGTCTATGATTCTTAATTCATTACTCATTTTTACTCTTATTTGTAGGGTAAACTTAAATATGTTTAATTTATTTGTACAGAAACAAGAAAAATAATGACATGAGTTTTGGTAGATAAGAGATTAACAGAAACATTTTGCAGGGGATGTAATCATTGCCACGCTTCCTAGCAAATATAAAACTAGTGAGCGCGGTTCTTGGCCTTGGTGGGAGATACCTTCACTGGACTTGGCAGTAGATATTTTCAAGGAAACTAGAGGATTAGCATTATACTTCTCCAATTACCTGGTCCTGGCTGAACCTACATTTACCAAACACTGGCCAGAAAAAACTTTGAAACACAAGAGGTAATCATCCTGAAATCTACCACTTCTGAGTTTTTGAGATTCTTTTCATTAGTACTTCTCAAAAGCAGCTTTTTCTCATGAGATTTATCACAGACTCCACCAGACCATGGCTTGAGAGCACAACTCTGCCATTGGTCTTCATCTTTCAGGCCAATGTGTGCAAATCAACCAGCACTTCCAGGTATATCTGCTCAAGAACCTCCACTTCTACAACAAAAATTAGACAAATTCCATTCCCTAAGAAAAACTATAATCAAATGTCAAATTTAAGTCCTTTTTGTGAAGAACAGCCTTCCTCACTGAGACACCAATGAATGGGTACATTGGGTACATTGTTAACCAGTCCTGTCCATGCAGGTCGGAATGTGAATGAGAAACAGCTCAGAGAGCAGAAGGACACTTACGGTTGGCACAGCTTGATTAGGTCCTGGTCAGTGGTGCCTGGCGGGAGGCCTCGAATGTACAGGTTGGTTTTACTCAACTGTTCCCCGCTGCTGTTGTTGCTGCTGTTGTTGCTGCTGCTGTTTGTGCTGGGGCTGGGAGGAGCCATGGGGTGGGGAGCTGGTGCATAGGACTGCTGGAAACAGAAAAAGCTGTTACTGGAAAAACAAAAGCCAGCACCTGCTCACAGGCCAGCAGCACAACTCGAAAGCAATGTGAGCTTCTTGTCGTCTCCAATACATGTACACATACACACACACACACACACACACACACACCACACATACACACACATTTATATCAGTGTGCTGTGTTGCATCTGGGACCATCATTTGCTTTTTCTTTTCCCCCTCTGGCCCTCCATTTTGATCAGCGCAAGTCAGCCATAAATGAGACAAAAAGAAGTTATCAGGTGCTCTTGGTAATAGCATATGACTTTTGAATTTGTCCCTAACCACAATGACTCTCTTTAGACGTGTAAAGTAGCATATCTCACTGATAGAATAAAACAGTTCATTCTTGGTATCAAAGCTCTGCCCCTGGCTTACCTTTAATAGCCAAGCATCTTTGGTTTGCCTCTACTCTTTGGTCCCTCCTTTTCTCCAAAGAAACTTCCTCATATTGTTTTCCTCACCATTACTGTCCAGCACAATTCATTCTATGAATGATTGAATTTATGAATCCATCTCAGCTTCTTTCTCCATCCTCAAAATGGCTTCTTCATGTTGAATTCCCTTGTTTGCAAGATTGAGCCAGCATTCTCTTGTTACTTTCAAGATTCTCTTTCAATTACTCTAATTCAGGCTCTCAACCTAGGCACTACGGACCACCTGGACAGGATAACTCTTTGTTGTTGCAGGCGCTGACCTGTTCATTCTAGGATAGCCCTTACCTATCAGATTTGAAGAGCACCCATCCCCCAGTTGCAATGGCCAAAAATATATTAACATTGCCAAATGTGTCCTGGAGGCAAAAGGCATCTCTCCCATTAGAGAACCACTGCTTTAATGGGTCACACCATTATGCAGCAAAATGATGATGATTAAATGACTCCCATAAAATTAGAATGTGAGTGTGAGTATGCTTATGATTATAAATGTCAGAATTAGTGTATATATTTACTCATTAGGCTTACTTCTTTTTGATACAGGTTTATCTTTAAAAATTCTCAACTTCCACTGAAAGCCTGGGTTGAGTGCCTGCTGTGCCACTTATTGGCTCTGTGACCTTTAAATGGTGCCTTAACCTCTCAGAGACAGCATTCTCATCAATGTAAAGAGGATAATAATAATAATCTCCTATGTTATAAGGCATTTTTAAAAACTTGAGTTAATACAAACAAAATAGGTTCTATAAATTAGTAAGTGCACACTAAATATTAGCAAGAAAACAATAATGTTAATATTTGTGGTTTGCATCAGTCTTGTCAATGATATTAGCCTATATAACTATCCCAAATTTTCTCAGTTGTAACCCTGAATGTTACCCAAAGGTACAACGAGCATATTCATCAAGATTCCACTGGGGAAACTTTTGGCTGTGTCTAACCTGAAGACTCATCAGCTGTTTTATCAGGGTTGGGAGGTGTATACTTACCAAACAGCAAGTTTGGGGCACAATAGCAAAAAAGTATTTATTTAGATGAGGTTAAACTACAAAACCTTTTGTGCCATGAAACAAAGCTAAGAGATAATATGATAGCTTAAGGGAAGAAAATGAAGAAAAACAGCGTGCTTTATGCCTCTACAGTCTCATTCTAAAAAAATAAAATAAAATAAAATAAAAACTTAGGAAACATAACCACATGTAAACAGAACAGACTTTTCATTCCAAAACTGTGTGCTTCAGCCCAAATTGTCAGGCCTACTGGGTCCAGGTAAATAATGGGACATTCTGGAAATAGAGCTAAATGTGGCCTTAATCACAGAGAGCTGAACTCGTTAGATAGGATCCTGCAGTGGCTTCCCACTGGACTTATTAAAAAGTCCTGAAAGCCCCATATGATTTTTTCTGCCTTTTCCTCCAATCACATCTTGGGCCAGACCCAATGGTACTCCCAACTTTCCACCCTTCCCATTCTCAGCCCAACTCTACTTGTTTGGCTCTAATCCATCCTTCTGATTTCAAATTAAGTATCACCCTACAGCATTCTTTTATTTTCCTTCACAGGTTTCAGGATTTTTGGTCTCTATTAAATGTGTTTTTGGCTTACTTAATGCCTATCCCTAGCATTAATCTGTATGTTCTCTGAGAGCAGGGACTCTGTCAACCCTTATATGAATAGGACCTAGGCTAGTGCCTGATATACAGGAGATGCTTAAAAAATATTTAGGCTACACTGTGTACAATAAAAATGGAATAAACACAGCATGTGACCTATAGAGACAGGAAGCCAAGTTTTAGCAGTACTCAGCCTTGTTTCTTGCTATAAGTCTTTTTTACACGATCCAGGATTTCAGATTTTCCCAATCCCTATTTCCACGTGGCTATAAGACAATGCTTTTTAGATTCAGTATATCAAAATAAAACTCATTACACCTGTTTTCTCCTTTCCCCATTCCCCACACCAGCCACCCATCACAATTACTCAATTTCCTTCAATGTTTTAGCATTATTCCAGCCTTCTTGCTAAGAAACTTGGTGCTAAATTCATCTGTTTCCTAATCCTAAATCTCAAAATGTGGTCAGCCACTGAGATCTCTGACAGGCTTCTAGAATCATCTTCTCCTCCGGATTCCCATCGTTTCCCTAAGCCAGAGTCGTACCACCTTCATATATAAAGGGCTTCAAGCTTTCTACCATGTTTCCCCATGTGTGCTTCTCATTCACGGCAGGGGGGATAGGGGATAAGACAGAATCACCCAACACAAACACAAACTGGCCAAGAATTAAGGGACGGGGGGAAGTGAAAGAGCAGACATTCCAGGAGCAAAACCCAGAGCCTCCAACTCCCTTCTTTGAAATAAACATTTTCTCAACCATTTCTTTAGTTTTATTACTTAATTTAGTCTCAACATTTTAATGTAGAATATTAAAATGAATTACACAGAAGAATACTTTCTTTTCCTAATATTTGAATTAAATGGAATATATTCATTGCCTTTTGGAATTTATTAATAATATCTGCATAAAGCTCAAGTTTCTTTGCAGGCATGAAAAGCTCTGACTTAGTTCCTGACATAAAGGATTCTGTTTCTCTCCTTGGAATCTGCACTGCACAACACCTGAACTCTTTTACAAGCCCTGCACACAGTAGGTGTTCAGTACATGCTTGCTTGCTGGAGTGGCTTCCTGGTCTTTCTCTCTGACAGTGGGTCAGAGGAAATTTCTCTTTTACTTCCCTTATGAGTTTTATTCTCTTAAAATTCCCAGGGCTTTTTTAAAGCTGTTAGCTACCACTTTCACCTCCCCTCTCTTGGAATTTTTTGAATTCCATTCTGTATCAGCTTCTTTTAAAATGAGACTTTGTTTAAAGCAGTTTCTCCCACTGTATAGCCTTTAAAACCACCGGGGAGCCAGAAAAATGTCTCCAGCTTTAGGTATCACAGATTAGATGGACCAGTTCAGACTGAGTCCTTGACTGATCAAATAAGAAAGCACCCGCTACGGGATGATCAATATGTGTTTACTTAATTCTTTTTTTCCCCCAGGGCTCTTTGTGAGCATTTCCATAACCAGAACACCATTTAGCAAATTGCATGATGCCTAAAACAATAAATGTGTCCTTCAAAGGACCCAACAAATTCACTGGGAAAAAAATTAAACAAAATAATCAAAAGCAAACCAAAGTTGGGATGAGAATAGGGAACTTGTGTGCGTGAAAATGAGATACGTAATTTATAAATAGGAGCAGAAACACCAGACTTGTGGAGAAAGTGTGTATTTCAGAAGCCCTTTGAAAAAAAATACGCACTCAAAAGTAGTTTTATTGTGTCATATTCTTGCTTGTGAATTCTAGAAATTCTGCTGAAAGAGGTAGATTTTTCTCAGTGTTATTGAACCAATCAATCCACAGATTTTAGCACCCAGTGTGGGAACTGTTCCTAATCTTTAATATTTCATTTATCTGTTGATGATGCACTGATTGATTCAGGTAGCAGTCAGCATTGTAAATCATTCCTTGGTCTTAAGAATTATAAATTCCTTCCTCTCCACCCATTTTCAAAATACACATCCTTTAATCAACAAAATGTTGGCAGAAGGTTCCCAGAATGTCTGACAAATGCACAGGCCTAAATGAATTAATTTGTGAAAAGCAGAAGTGATTTTGTATGCTCTGGCTGCCAAAGACAGATGACCAAACTACAGCATCTTAAAAAAAAAAAAAAAAAAGGGGAGTGTCAATAATCTCTAGGGGTTAATGGGTCACAGCACCCACTTTCCTGATTAAAATGGCTCTCTGCTTCCTTTCTCAATTCTTTGTCTTTAGATGGTATGGAATTTTATCACTGATTAGCTTTTAAATCATTTTCAGACATTGAGGAAGGAATTTTAAAATGTTAGTAAAAAAAAATATTTTCCTTCAGATAAAACTGACTTAGCTATATTGCTCAAAGTCACCCCGCATAAATCCTATTTAGGAGTAGGGAGCATTTACAATCCAGGGTTACTGAACACTGTAACACTGTGCTGTAACAGGGCAAGAGGTTGCTATGAATGTGCAGTGTCAGCTTGGTTAGAAGCAGTAGAACTAGCAGATTTTCAGAAGGGTACTTTAGATAACACTCTGATTGAAGGAGAGAGATATAGGGCTTCTCTTGAAGCCACATTTTCTTGGTTAGTATGCAGATTGTTCTTAGATGTTTATTCCTGGTGGCATTGCTGGGAGGTTCTGTTAGGGATTATGGAAGACGGACTGGAGTTCCTTACCCATACATCAGGGTTGCTAAATCAGAGGTTCAGTGCCACTGTCCTCTTTAGGAAATGAAATAAAATGACTTGGAATCCATTTTGGAATATGCTATTCCTAAAACAGTAAATCTAATGATCATAGGTAACATCTGCTGTATGCTTGCTCCGCATTTTAGCCCAATGAGGCAAATAATATTCCTCTCATTTCTCAAATGAGGAAACTAAAGCACAAAAAGGTAAATGACCTTTGCAAGGTCACACAGCTGGAGCCCAAATTTGAACCCAGGGAGTCTGACTCCAGAAGCCATGCTGTCCCCTGTGACACCATAGAATTATAACTCTTAATGATGTAGACACAGGTAAACATAAACACTTCTTTGAAGTAAACTCTGGAGGATGACACTCTGACAGCGCCTCTGGTGCATCCGAGTTTAAGCACGAGGAGAAGAAAGATGAGGAAAAGCAGCAGACAGTCAAGATGAAGGTTAACAGGCCTTTTCTCTCTATCAAAATTTAAATGAAGTCCATCTTAAAATTTAATTTCAAAGGGGAAGTGACCATTAGAATCAAGTGTGTTATGAGTTTTTCAAATAATGCCAAACGAGTGGGTTCATTTGTCAAGATTCATGGTTTGTTATTTAATAACAGGAAAATGAACTGGCTTGTAGATCACCCTAAACAGCTGATTCATTTAGTGTGCTTTGTTAATATGCCTCATTTATCAAGTTTGAAAAGTGAATCAACCAGGTCCTTCTACATTCTTGTAAAATGTGTGGTTTGAGTGTGTAGATTTGGAGGAAGGTTAGTTGTGGGTTTTTTCTTTATGTATTTTGTTTTAACAGAATGCATTTGGGATATTCCATAAGTGTTACACATCAATAAAGTAAATCATTTAAAAATCATCTTTTATACAATAGCAATCTATACTTGATGAACATTTGTCTGTAGGTGAGGTTTTAGTGAATGCACTAACATACATTAATTTTAAACCAGGGCACTCAACTTTGGCACTACTAACATTTTGGGGCAAGATAACTCTTTGTTATAGGGAGATGTCCTGGGCATTGTAGTGTATTTAACATCATCCCTGTCCTCTGTGTACAAGATGCCAGTTGTACTGCCCTCTCTTCAAGTTGTGACAACCAAAAATGTCTTCAGATATTGTCAAATGTCCCCTGGGGGGATCAGGAACTCTCCTGTAGTTAAAAATCACTATTTTAAACAGAGCTAGCCCCTCTCCTTGAAAGGATAATACAGTACCCCTTGTAGAATAATGATACAAACTCTATGGCCTAAAAACTACTTAATTGAAAACCTCTACCACCAAACTATAATTCAATTTCTTACCCTCAAGTATAGATGGCATTCTCTCCCTCCCATATACATACCTCCACTCTCTAACCAAGATGTTGGTATGCCACATTTCATTTGTAGCAGATTAGGTCTGAAACATACTTCCTCTGATTGAAAACATAACTCTTTTACAAAGAGAATTTTAAATATTTTTTGCATGCAATTCCCCTTGGCTGGGAATCACAGAGCCCTGATGCCAAACTGCAGTCAATTCTATTGCCGGCATCTGGTTGCTGGCAGGATCCTCAGGCAGTTGGTCTGGTGGTTTTGGAGTAGCCTTGGACTCCATCACGCAGCAGTCTGTTCTGCTGATGGTCTCCCCAATTTGTTTTTATTCATCTCCAATGCAATAGAATTTGTACTCTTTTATCCACACAAGGGTAAAGCCTTGGATAAAGTCTCCCAAGGGATTAACATGCCAATTCTTTTACTATCCAAAAATGAATACAAACCACATTCTCATCTTAAATCATACATTATTTAGCCTGCACATACACATGCAATCCATTGCTCAGTGGATAACACCACTGTAGGCTATTGGATTCATCTCCCAGACAGTGTAATTTCCACATAACCTTGCTTCTGCAGACCTCTCCTTTAATGTGAACAGAACATGAGAGAGTGGACATAGCAAGAACTGTGGCAGTCACTGCTGTGTCTATAATAGCCTCAAATGAGGGTGAATATGAATACTGTCCATGCAAGCAATAACAAACACAGCTAAATTAATATCTAAGCAAGCCATGCAATTTTAGCCGTAGTTTCATGAACCACATACATTATGGCTTTGCAATTTTATGCCAGGCAATTGCCTCTCCATTATCTAGAATATGGCCATAGAAAACAATTGTTTCAATTATGCTTTGTATAATAGAGTTTGGTGAAAACCTGCCCTACTTCTCTTTTCCTACACACAGCTCAGACATGAAAATGAGCAATAAAAGATGAAACTCCTCACAAAAGGCAATCATTTGAACATTCTCTGTCAACTAGCCCAGGTAATAGCTGCTGTCAACAGCGGTACCATGGTGCTTAAGAGCTGCAGATTGCCCGCTATGAATCCAGTGCCACTACTACCTAGGCACTTAAACCTCTTGTCATGAGTGAAAGAGGGATGATGATCATCTCACTTCACAGGACTCTTGTGAAACTAAAATATATAAATTATACGTAAAATATTTAGCACAGGAGCTGACATGCAGCCAATATTCAGTAAATATTTCTTTTGTTTTGTCATCATTGCCATCCTCCTCACCATCATGAGGCAGACCCTTAACATGAGCATTGTTCTAGTAGGAGTAATTTACCTTCAAGGGGGTGTTATAAGAGCCAGTCGCTTTTTTTTTTCTTCTAATAAATACAGGAGCCACTATGCTTGAAGTGAAATTATGTCATTAGAACTGTGGTTTGCCATTTTCATCAAGAGCTAAGCAGTGATGAAACAGTCATTGTGGATGGAATGGCTAATTAGTTTCAAAGTATTTACAA
This sequence comes from Lemur catta, assembly GCF_020740605.2. Classification (NCBI taxonomy): domain Eukaryota; kingdom Metazoa; phylum Chordata; class Mammalia; order Primates; family Lemuridae; genus Lemur; species Lemur catta. The sequence goes on from NC_059128.1 coordinate 151,849,552, forward strand.
ATCACTACTGAGTTTTTATTAAAATTCTGTTAGGATGAGATTCACTTTTGCTCTAAATATTAGTTTTTGAAAACCTCAGCAGATTGCATAATCACACATTGCCCTGTGCTTTTTAAAAATAGGCTTAATTTAAAGTCATTGAATTCCATTCAGGGGCTTAGATAGTAAATGACATTTTAAAATTCATGGTACTTAGAAACACAAGTAAACTAGTTATTGTTCAGTTCAAGCACCTATAAACCAATTGCATTAATAGACGTATAAGCTAGAGAAGAATGGCTGCTATAAATGATGCCAGTGGCCCTTTATAAAGAATTATCAACTCTTCAAATGCCAGTCGCATCTGGTATTTGCCCAATGGGCTTTTAATTTGACCAACTTTTTATCTCTTTAAGAAAAAACAAACAATTAACATGCACTTCAAAATCTGGGGTTCTTATGGCATTAGTTTAAAAAAGACAGGTGTATACTTTGAAAATAACCCAAATAGCTAAGAACTTCAATATTGATAACAATTGGTTCCTTGTAGAAAAATGAGCCATGATTTGTTCCCCAGGTGAAGATTATAATATTGGCTACGCTATGAAAAATAATTGTTACAATCAGGACATTCCCCAGAAATCCTGAAGGCGACCATAATCCCTGAATGGAACATCTGCTCTGTTTGTCCAGAAAAAAAAAGTGACTGGTTCTTATAACACCTTAGAGATCAACCCAAAGGTCTCCTTTCATGATGAGCTAGGATCACTGGGCCAACACTGAAAACCCAGAATGCGTCACCAGCAACTGTTCATGGGGATCTCTGGGCTAGCATCTCCATTCCAAACACAATCAGAGATAAAGAGATCTTCTGAAAAGTGAAATAATTACATTTAGAATCACATTCTCATATCTTATAAGATATATTTGCCTAATTTTTTAGTTCAGTTTCTCTCTGTAATCTCTATTTTTGACTCTTCCTAATGTTCTTTTTTTTTCAGTAATATTCTGTTTCACAGTCTAATACTTTCTGTTTCCCTAAAATTATAATTAGTAACATTGCCAACAATTAATTCCTCCAACTTTATTAATTAAATACCCTCCTAAATAGAATGAAAACAAATAGATGTAGCTTAAAGGGCACCACCAGAAGATACTTTGAGATAATACTTTATTGCAACTAAATGAACTCTTTCAAAGTTTCTTCCTTCAGTCATGAAAGTCATAGCTCCAGATATAATGAGGCATTTTCCCACTCAATTGACTAATTTGCATATTACCCAATCATATTATTGATTTGGTTACTGGAAGTTAATGAATAATAGAAATAACACATTTTGTTCCCAACTATGTATAACAAAAATCACTATCAATAATGGAAATCTAATCAGAATACCAACGAGTATAAGGCTCTTTTGATATGCCAAATATTTTTTTTCAATTAAATGAGATTTTTGCTTTTCTGAAAGTGAATCTATGTTAACTCAGGAGCAATGGGATAATAGCATAAATAGTATGTACAATCAAATCTAATTTCTTTATCCAGGCTTTCATCTCAACTCCATCATGTGTCTCCAACCCATATGCAACTCTATCTCCTGATTCCCAGTACTTACCACTGATACCACACCGTAGTCACATCTGCACCTATACTTTAATTTGTCTTCCTCCCTCTGCCTGGGCTATACTCGTACATCTGATTCTAAGGTGACTCCAAAATTTATTTTACAAACTGGGACACATTTGAGATCAAAGAGGTGAGATATTAACAATTAAACCAGGACACAAGGAATACATTGAGATTGTCTGAAGCAAATCAGAGTGTATGGTCATCCTATAATTACTTTGTATTTATCTAAATTCCACATAGTCCTCTAGAATCACCTAAAATACTATCCCATTCATGACAGCTTCTTTTTTATTATGCATATATTATATTCCAGGCAGAGTTCTAAGAGCCTTACATTCATTGATTTATTTCTTGATCTCAGAACTCTTGAAGATAAGTACTATTATTATCACAACGTTAAAGATGAGAATACTAAGACTCAGGGAGGTTAAATGACTTTCCAAGGTTGTTCAGCGGCTTGGCAACATATCCAGGACCTGAAGCTAGTTAGTCTTCATTCCAGGTAACTCTAGGTTTACCTTTAGATATGCACAATCCAATATGGTAGCCACTAGCCATATGCAGCTATTTAAATTTAAGTATAATTAATTAAATTAGATTAAATTTTAAAATTCAGGTCCTCAGTTACATTTTAAATACTCAAAACCAAAAGTTGGTATTGACTGCTATATCCAACATGTAGATATAGAACGTTTCCATCTTAGGAGAAAGTTCTATTGGACAGTGCTCATGTAGAACATTCTTATAGTTACAATGTATTATCTCCCACACTGTTGTACACATGGACAGTACCTAAATGTGTTGAGAAAATAATGGTCAGAATTTTTATGCTGTTATTTATAGGAATTATTTTTTAAAGTGCAATTAATCTCCTTTTAGCAGAGACCATATTTAAGCTTCTCCCTACATCCAGGGAGTGGGTTAGATTTGGGCATATAAAATCTCTTTCAACGGATACCTCCCCTGACCAAAAGTGAACACTATAAAAAGAGATTTCCAGGAAGTATTACATAGTAAATAATAATTTTTACTATAAAAACATAGTTCAAAAGATGTATTTCATTTGTCTTTAACCAATAACCAAAGTTTCACCTGTATTGTAAAAGCCACTATATGGCTGATTTTAACCTACAAACAGTCCAACAACTGAGTAACAACATTTCTGAGAATTTAATACTCAGTTCTCACGAGTGGTTCTCACCAGCTCCAGGACCCTACCACAACCCATACAGTGGAACCATAGATGAAATGCTATGCAACAGCCCAACATCCTAGAAGATACACGCAAATGAAAGGGGTTTTATGCAGAGTAGTAAAGAAGCAGCTAGTACCTTTGGGGAACAGAATAAGATTTCTTGGAGGTCCTGCCTCCACTCCTAGGACCAGCAGGCACCAAGAGAATGCTTGGGCAGAATGTGCAGGCTGATTTAGTAAGTCTTCATGATAAACGAAGGAGTAGCACAGGAAACATAAGAATTTCTTGAAGAAAAGGTTGGGGCACTCAAAGAGAATAAAAGAGAGCAATTGAGATTAACTGTTGGTACAGAATAAATGTCTCTCTCTTTGGCAGACAAGCTTCCTGCCTAAGCCATCCTGCGTTTTCAGTCCTACGTCATCTACTTTACCTGCACATCCCAAGAGAGGACTCCCCCATCCCTACACTTCACGTAATATACTTTTCTACCAATCTTCTTTCTGTCTAAAAAAAGAGAAAGGCAAAAAAGGAGAATGCTTTTATTACAGTGATCTACTGGGGCAATTCAGCAAATTCATAAACAATAACCTATATTTCATGACATAAAATAGTTGTGTTGTTTTATTATCATTCATAATTTATTGATATAGCAAAATTAAACGTAAACAGAACCTAAGCTTTTAAAGTCCTAAATCTAAGAAATTTGGACTATAAAACACAATAATTTCCTCAAGAAGACAATGTTAGAGCACAGATCAAAAATGTGACAGCAATTAATACACACAAAGTAATTGCTTCCCTGTAAAAATTGCAAGGAGCACTTGCACAGATAATTTCTGATAAATACATTTTCAAAATTTATTATGTTTTGGGTTGTGAGGTGGTAACTATGAGAATAAATTAATGCTCAAGATCAAGAAAATAATGATCTCATGATGAAATGAATATTAGGCGTTTTATATTGTTATCAAACTTATTATAATTTTATAATCAGAAACTTATTAAACATTTACATATTCAACTTCTATTTCTCATCATTATAAACCTCCATGAGGATTCCCTTTTTCAATATATTTTAAGTCAATACATCTTGTACCTTAGAGAATTTCTCAAAATAGTACAGAGACATCCAATTTCTAATGCATCTTTTCTTTATTGTGTGATTTCTGGAGTTTTTTTTTTTTGGCCTGGCTACGGTCTCCATAAGAGAAAGAACTATCCCCAATCCTAAAATAGATCTGCTTTTCCTTCACCATATTGCTCTTGTCCTTTTTCAAAAAAGTGAGTAAGGTTCAGAGATTGACAAATGAAGGGTGTTTTTCCTCAACTGGAATACTCCCCAAAGGCTCAGGACGAAGAAGAGAATATTATTGTTACTATGTAGTGGCTAAGAACATAGATCCTGAAGACGCAACCCAGGCTGAAATCTTGCTTTACCACTTACTGCCTGTCTGACCTTGGGGAAAATTACCGAACTTCTTTTGTCTCAGTCTCCTCATCTGTAAAAATGGGAATAATGACTACCTCAGAAAATTGTTAAACATTTTGAACGAGTGAGTGTGCATAAAGCACTGAGCATAAAGCCTGGCACACAGTAAGCACTCTATAGGTGCTAGCTATTATTATTACATAACTCTCAAAGTACCTTCACAATGTCCATTATTATGAACAATAATGTTCTTTTGAGTAACAGGTATATTGGTTCGTTGACTGATCTATTCAACTCTGATTTGCCCAGTTTAAAAATCTTATGAAACAAAGTAAAAAGTCCACTGATGTTTGTCAAAATGAAATTCTCTAGATTATAAATCAAGAAATGTCCTTCAATTGGACATTAGGTTCAGTTAGTACTATTCTAGCCACTAACACTAATTGCCTTCAGATAAACTGATGACAAGACCCTGAGAAGAATTTTTTCAGACAAATATAAACTCTTACAAGAGAAATCATTCTTAGAATATACAGATTCTGGGAAAATACCTAAAACTTGTGAAAGCACTCATTAAAATAAGATATGTCTTACTGCCAGTGGAAAAAGCTTACAGGTTAAATAATACACCAACTACTAAATGTCTGTGCACCTAATATACAGAAAATAAACTATACCAATTTCACAGCTTCTAACACTACAAATAATTAGGTTTTTTAAGTGGTTGCCCTGCAAGAATATTTTGTGGGTAAATAATGGCTTAAATTGTTTATTTCATTTTAATTATCTCCCTAATTTCTAACAAGTCATACGATATGTGCCCTAGGGTAGCTGAAGCAAATAGTTTATAGTATAAAAATGGAATAGTAATATATTTATATATTCTGAAGTACTTACTATACATCTTCAATATTCAGAGGATGGTTTTGTTTTGTTTTGTTTTGCTTTGGTTTGGAGAATACTATGTGGGACTTGGCAAACAGTGATAACAGCCTTTTCTAAAGCACAATCACTAAAAGAAAGAGTTTTCTAGGAGTAACCATTTCTTTGCTTCCCCCAAAGACACCTCAGTGCACTGGAAATTGGCAAGAGTGGTGAGTCAAAACAGAAAACTCCCACTCTTTAGTGGGCTGATGTTCCGGATCTCTGAGGGAAATAATAGGGGAAAAAGCCTTGATTTATAGCTTTGCTGATTTTTTTCATGTAACTATATGGCTGATTTTAACCTACAAACAGTCCAACAACTGAGTAACAACATTTCTGAGAATTTAATACTCAGTTCTCATGAGTGGTTCTCACCAGCTCCAGGACCCTACCACAACCCATACAGTGGGACCATAGATGAAATGCTATGCAACAGCCCAACATCCTAGAAGATACACGCAAATGAAAGGGGTTTTATGCAGAGTAGTAAAGAAGCAGCTAGTACCTTTGGGGAACAGAATAAGATTTCTTGGTGGTCCTGCCTCCACTCCTAGGACGAGCAGGCACCAAGAGAATGCTTGGGCAGAATGTGCAGGCTGATTTAGTAAGTCTTCATGATAAACGAAGGAGTAGCATAGGAAACATAGGAATTTCTTGAAGAAAAGGTTGGGGCACTCAAAGAGAATCACCCTATTCATTACCCAACTGCAAATAATCTTTGCTGATGTCATCCTGTGCCTTACAAACACTCAGGACCTACTTTAAACTCTTTGAGAACAGACCATTAAAATAATAAATTTGATAACATCTTAAGCAGAATCAAAACAGAGACAACCAAACGTAGGAAGTCAAACTGAGACAGCATCGGTCACCAAAGCAAAAAGTATAGCATCAACTACTGGAGTAATAATACAAATTGCCTCCTTGAAATCACGTTGGAGGTGTTGTAAGCATTCCTTAAATTCAGAAAATGAGTCTAAATAATAGCTTGTGGAATTAAACACTTGAATAAGCTACATTAACATATTAATTTACATAGGTACTTATATATACGTTACATCACCCCTTCTTATAACCAGTATCATACAGAACCCACAACTTTGGCAAATAATGGGTAAGTGACTTGTTCAAGTTTACAAAACATTTGTAGTAAAACAGCCTAAAATTACAGCTCATTATATTACTATATTACTATATACTATATTAGTATGTACATATATTACTATATATCACTATAGTGAAAGTTTTATACTAATAAATAGAGAAAATGTTTTTTATCTATGTATCAACTTCCTAAGGCTGCTGGCATTAAGAATTCCTTTCCAGAATTTTGACTTGAAGGAGGGATCTAATTAGAGAAAAGTTATTATAAGAAAGAAAGTCTAAAGATTTCTAATTTTCAGATAACTGATAAAAATTTACCCACACTACAACATTTGTAAAACAGAACAGATAATTATAATTTATCAGGTAAATGCAAAAATAATATTATAAAAATAAATATTATTATGAGAAAATATTTTTTAAAATAAAATATAGCCAGTGACAATTACTTCTTAAAACAATAAGGAAACAAAAATAGAACAGTTTACACAGGTGAGGTTAACAGAGTTTTCAGCACATATCACAGGATACATAGCAAATAAAAGATAAATAGAGAAAATTTTTGTTTCTCTATTTTGGTATACCAAGTTTGATATACCAAGTGGTAATACCAAAGTGTGGTCTATATTTATCTCTGTTAGAGTACAAGAAAAAAGGGGGTGACTGTGTCCAATGCTAATTCTTATGAGAATGTCTGTTTCTTTTACTACAAGCTATACTCTTCATAATAAATAAAGAACTACACATTTTACTACTCAGAGTGATCATTTTAAGTACCAGAATGAACAGAACTGTGGAATGAATGGTCTAGTTTTATAACTAAAGTTCTCAAAGACAATAAACATAATTAATTTGCTTTTTCTTGTTTGCAGTAATTGGAGAAATTACTTTAATAATAATATAGATAATAAAGTGAGAGAAAGGACTAAGAACATATAACTTTCTCCACTAGCAATGGTGACTTCTAGTCAACTGAGTTAAAATCTATCAGTAGACTCATACATAAGACATTTTTTGGCACAGAAGTATGTTTTATCCAGTGAAAACAGGCTTTAACTACTGCTATGTTCTGATTTCAACAGAAAAAAATAAATATTCCTGAAGTATAGAATACACCACAGTGACAGAACTCTTTATTAATGCCTAAATTCTCCCAATTTAGGCATGCAAAAAAGTGAGATCGTATCACTTACCATTGGCCAAGAAGCACTTTTTGTAATATTACAATATTCTGCAACATTGACTGGCCATTCCTCCTGAATCTGGCTATGTACTGTGTGAAGACAAATTTCCTTTTACTTATTTGGATCCCACTAGTCATTAATTTCAATGAAATACTAAGGCTTCTGATAAGATTAGTTAATGTCATGTGTTAGCAATTTGAGAGAGTCAGATAGACACACCCGTAATCTTGGCCACCAGTTTCTATTGTAGACCCAATCTACAATCTTGTGCGATGACACAGATAATGACAAAAAAGAGGCATGTTTTGCTCTTGATTAGAAAACTGAGAATGGCATGATCTAGTGTGCTCCATATCACATCCTAACAGGTCAAATGCAGTTAAGACTTGTTTATGAATGGAATGAAAATGAAAATTATGTTTGTAGCTAATATGCTAGTTCTAGTGACTAATCAATATCCCCATGTCTTATCCCTACCTAATGTTATAGGTTATTATTTATTGAAGACACACAGGAATTGTGGAAAACTAGACAAATGATCACTGACATTAAAACTTTGCCCATTATATAAACCTAGATTTCAGTGGATGATCTTCATGTGAGCCAGAACACATCTTACGTGCTCCATTACAAAATGGAGTAAAATAATTATTTAACATTTATTTCACTGGCTATAAAGTATTGACAAATGATAGACAATTTCTTACATTGGCAGTAGATCAAGATCCCTTCTATACTTCTGAAAATACTTTTCTGAATGAAACTAATTAAAATTACTGAAATTCTCTAAATGGAATAACATTGCATGTTCAGATCTTCCTGACTTTAGTAAATACTCTACTGTGTTTTTTGTTTTGAACCATATATCTCTGTTTTGAAACAATTTTAAAGCTCTGCCTAAATATATTTCTCAAATACTATGCTATGCAGAAAGGAGAATATCCTTTTTAAATTGAATTAGGGTATAGCATATTAAGGGGTACTAAAATATTCCACTAATATATAAAACAGCAAGATATTCCCTAATTATTAATTATAATAGAGAATTAGGATATTATTGGGTAGAGCTAAATGATTGACAACACCATGAAAGTTGAAAGCAACAGATGTTTAACTCCAAATGGCCTGCGTGGAAGAACCATGGGTTAAGATTATGTACTTGATTATGAAAATTAAGGTTCCCCCCCCCAACCGAGGGACAGATCCAGGTTTTGTTGTCCCTAAAGTTTATACAATTTGAGGGGCACATGAAAAAAAGGATAAAATTTATAAATATAAAATTACTTATAAAAATAAATATTTGTTTAGAACAAAAACAAAGTTGCAACAAATTACCAATTTTAAAAAGCTGATCAATAACAAAAACATCAAAAATGCAGAAAATAATATTAACTCCCTGACAGCCTTCAAAAATAATCCCCTTTTTTGCTGCATACTCTTTTACTGTCTCTTCATATGATAGTAATTTCACAATATTTTTCTAGAGAGAATACAAAGATAATTCTGTCTGTCCTCTAATGGTTGATGGGCATTTATTTTTTTTCTATTGAGATAGTTCAGAAATTTTTCTTCTTATAGTTAAGAAAATTCTTCTTTTCAACAATTTGGATGAATTTTGCATAGACTTGTCTTCTGGCTTCAGACCTTACAAACCTATTTTCTTCTACTTCCTACATACTTCCAGTATCGGGCACCAGAGGCCACACTCCTATCGCAATAGGATCTTGGCTTGGTCCAGCATGTTCCTACCATAATGCCTGAGACTTCAGTATAGTAGGCAGCATGAATATTCTTGGAAACCGTCTTACCACAGAACAGCTTGTGATAACCCAAATATATATCCCATTAAACCCAGACTAAATGTATCTTCTACCTAACTCACCCTTAGCTAAATTCCAAAATACCCACCACCAGGTGAGGAAAAAAAAAAGTGCAAATGAGGAAGCTAGCATGGAAAAGAACAAGGATCTTAACCAGTTGTGATTAAAATAGCTTTCTTTTGAAATTTTTCCAAACCTATGTGACCATGAAAACACATTGCTAGCCAATGGAAGAATGTGGCTTTTGTGGGACCTGAAGTTTATACAATTTGGATGGCCATTGGCCATTTTTAAGGAGAATTATACAAAATGATAATACAAGATTAGACATAGGATCATGGAAGGGGTCAGAGAAAAGGAGGAGCCCTAAAGCCTAAATTTCATAACCTTCCAGGTTTCTGCCATCGCTGACTCCTTAACACACCTTTCCAGCCACCCCTACCCCTCTCCATATACTAAGAAGTGATCTGAAAATTCCACCTTTCTGCCATACCAAGAGGTGATCTCCAATTTTCAGACGTAAGTATCTCATGTGATCATTCACATCTATGCTTTTCTGTTTGTTGTTCCTTCTGCCTACTATGTGCTTTTAGTGTGTGTCCCTTGCTGTCCTCTTCTAGACACTTTTGCTGACGGCTCTACATGCTGAAGGGAACTTCCAGGTGTTACCCCAAATAATGGCATGAACATTTCATCCTACATTATGCCTTGAATGTTCACTTGAAATTGACAATCATTTTCCACAGACCAGCAGTGGATTGGTGACTTAACATCTGGATACATCTGTGTTTTTATTTTGTTTTGTTTAGTTTGTTTTCATGGCTATCCCTCATCCAGGCACCAAGTCCTGCCTATGCTTCGTCCTCAGCATCTCCCACATCTGTCTCTTCCATTCATTCCACGGCTCCTAGTCTTGTCTAGGAGCACTTCACTTCACATATGGATTAATGTAACTGTCTCCAAATTGTGTTTCCTATTCCCAAGCTCCAAGTACTCTAATCTATCCCACATGGACCCTTAAGATTTATCTTCCTAAAACAAAAATTAATTTTCACACTTTATCCCCATGTTAAAAAACACAATCCTGAAATGCTCTTCAGAGTCTACAGATCACCTTTCTTACACTGACATTCAAGGGCTCTGGACCGGTTTCTCCTTGACCATTAGCGTGCAAAAATAAATTCCTATTTCCAAATGTTCATAAAATTTACTGCCTTGGGTCTGCAAGTGATTCCATTTATTGTTGCAAATTTGTAATAATGTAATGCTTTTTGCTGAAAAAGAGAACCTATTGCTTCCCGATGCACATCTGAGTACCCATTATTCAATAAAGCATTTAATTTCCAAATTGTTGGTTTCTACAGTTTACTTGTTTTCCAGCTAAAAATGCAACACAACTGGACACTTATGAGGGCTCTGTTGAGTAATATCATTTTGATGGGCAGAAATGTATTTGCAAAATTCATATTTACAAAGATATGAGTTATACAAATCTTCCTTACACAAGGGGAATGCTCCAGTGTGACCACTTACATCTAAATGGTCTGGGAATTGTTCTTCTCAGCATTTATCAGCCATATCCTCATTTTATTCTATTAGAAGAGAAGGAAGAGGAATGCTAGACTGATCAATGTCCCAGTGAATCTTATGGCTGTATTTTAGAATGACCTATATTAAAGGAGTTAGGCAAACGTAAGAGAAATTTACGACTCACAGGATAATGGCTCACTGCAGTGTAAGGGTGTCCCAAACATGGCATATTCTTGCTTTATTTATGCCCCAATGCTTGACTGATAGTCTTTCTCATATTTTGCCTTACTTTTGAAAGCACAGATTTTCTTGCCTTATTGATCTCTTTATACCCTTATCATTTTTCCCCTGAGTTATTTGGCATGATGACAGCAGTGTGTCGCCGAGGCTGATTTAACATCATCTCCCAAGTATGCAGCACTGAGCTCAGAGTGGAATATTTTAAGACTGAAACATGTAACACATCTGTCAGGCAACGATACAAATACAGTCCCTTGTCAGAACTAACGAATGAGGTAATCCAGAGTATGGATAAATAGCAGGAAAATGGAAGATGCTAGAAAGTATGTTTTGCCAAAAGCATTTCTGAGTAATTAAATTATTTGGGGGAAGAATGATGTTCCTTTGTTTTGGGTTCTAACGCATGTATTTTTTTCACAAAAAGACCTTAGTAGTTATCTCTAGAGAATGAAAGTGCAGTAGGAGGCAGATAGCTACACACACGTTAATGGAAAAAGTGGGTGGTCCTTGGACTGTGGTCTATCCCACGGGAAGCACATATTTTCCAATAAATATTTTGTAAACTTGTTAATCAGGTTTAAAAGGTTTAAAAAGTTCCCCTTTACTTGATTGCAATCCAGTTCTTTCTTGGTTTTGTTTTTGATTTTGCAAAAACCTCATTATGGATATGACCAGGCACAGTGATAAACACAGAAACTCTAAGATGTTTCAACAGTGATTAGAAATCGACACAGGTTACCTGTCAATATTGTCTCATCCAAAAACCTTAAAAGATTTCTCCACAAGGAGGAAATAATATCCCAAGACTGGTTGTTTTTCACTGAGTATGTATAAGCACATTGCCAAAGGGGGAAGGGAGTAGAAGTATAGAAGTGTCTCTGTGTGTGTGATTCAAGAAGAGATGATAGAACAGCAACCTGTAAGGGCTAAGGTTAAGTGAAAGAAAGAGAAAGAAATAGGACCATGTTTCTGATGCAGAGATTGATTATTCTATTGGGAAGGAAGTTCCCAACTTTACGCAGGATCTACTCAGTTATTTATAACTTGGATGCGACATTTTAAGCAGTGATTAAGTTCTGTGGGTGGCCCTCATACACTCAATTCTCTTTGTCTAGGAACAGAAATGGAAATCTAGCAGTGAGGATCCAAGAGAAAAATGATCTGCTAGTCCTTCTAAGTACTATGTAAATAGAAGTATTTACTAATCTTATTTAGCTCCAGATGTCCTAGGATCTTATTATACTATAGGGTCTCCCAAAAGTGGCCCTACATAGAGAAAATGGGAAATTATAGCTAAATGTACCTTTATGTACAAAACATTCATTATAAAATTTTACAAAATTCATACTACTATGTTTGATATTATCTCAGGTGGCACCAATGTGACTATTAAATATAACAATAATTATATTCATAAATATTTGAGCTATTAAATATTTACTAGTGTATATATACACACATGTATATATACACACACACATCATAGTCTGGTATTCTGATCAAAATTATATTGAATTTCTCCTGATTTTTCAGCTGCAACTCCTCCAACAAGGGAAGAGAAATGTCAGTGTTCAAACAGGGTCACCTATGCTTTTCAGTGTCATCTAACCTAACAGTGGTATTTGAGCATGCTCTGATAAAGACATTTGCAAGCAAGGAATCCACTGCCTCCTGATCCATGTTGTTGCTCTATGGGGAATGCCCTCTTTCTTGCTCCTGTAGCCAAACCTATTTATTCTTAAGGACTGACTCGAATTTCACTTCCTCTGAGAAGAGTTTATCTTCTCCCCTAAGGTTCTTGGGGACATTTTCCTCATTACACTGCTGATGATAAATATTTTGTGCAATATTTTGTCCTTGCTACTCCTGGAGTGCTGGATAGTTGAAGACAAGGCATGGGACCAGCCACACCTCTGATCCTCAGTATGTGTGTGTGTGTGTGTGTGTGTGTGTGTGTGTGTGTGTGTGTGTGTGTGTGTATACACACACATATACACAGAACAAAATCTTTCAGTGGGTACTTAATCATTTTCTGGAAGGTGACTTTTACCGTAACAATCTAGTCAACAATGATTATTCTTGGGAGAAACTTAACCCCCAATTATATTCTTAGTTTTATTAGATAAATATATGTTGCATTATGTGGTTATGAAAACATGGCAACTTGAGGAGTGGTTACACTTGCCTTTGGGCTGCTGAAGACCTGTGGTAAGAACAGAAAAAAGGGAGCCATCCTAAATATATCTCCTTAGTTCTCCTCCTTCTGCAGCTCTCTGCCAAAACACCTACCAGATGTTTGCTTACAGACACAGCCACAGCATCCGGGCTACCCCAAAAGTAAGCACAGTGGCTTATGGCAATATATTTGCTCATCACTGACCATGAAGAATACACCTATCTGTTTCAAGCATAGGATAGTCATTACATGTCTGTCAAAACTGTGAAGGAAGTCAACTCCATATTTTGGGTCTCACCATATATGTATAAAATGAATTTTGCCTGTTACAGAAATATAGATGCAGAAAGAGCCGTAAGATTTTTGCAATACATGTAAATGAAGGTTTTTTTCTCTTACAAACTGACTAAATGCACATTTGAACTACAAAATTATTTAACTATCATCATTGACTTGTTATCTTTAAATCTTGATTTATGTAAGTTAAAATAGTTGTTACTATGTAGTTTCCCAAATATTTTAGTAAAAAACTTTCTTGCTATTTAATATTACATCTTTCGATAGACATGTGGCATTCATAAGAGTTTCTTTCTGCTTCACATCAGATTTGTGTATGTGTTTGAAACAATAAAAACTCCAATCAATTCAGTTGCTATTTGTGAGTGGTGATGGAAAAGATCCATTCTTTGCTGGAAAAGAAATATATTTGTAGCAAATAGCCACCAACTTTAGTAGAGAAAATTATTTGCACACTGAACAGGGAAACTGCCAAAGCAAAGAACAGAGCATCTGCTGCAGACAAGGGTATAATTATCTTGCTCATCCAAACACCGTTGGGCATAAAAGTTTCACTCTCTCTCTCTGGCAAGACACTCTGCTCAGACTTTTAACACAACATTATTAGCAAATAATAACTAGTTTGAAGTCCTGTCAATAACAACAGTATGTCTTTTGGACCATTTCCTGAAAAATGGAAAACAGGCTCTAATCTGATAAAATCATGAACCCTTTAGGTACCAAAATGATCAAAAGCTTCATTCTTGTCCTGTCTTAGACATTTCACATACCTTCGTGCATTGTTTGATGTAGACATGAGGTTTTTTTCTAACGAGGAAATGTTCTATCTTTCTGGCTCTAAATTGCAATTTATTGTATGTTTCTAGGAACTGTTTTCTGATCCCTAATGTTCTTTTTCCTCAGGTGATGAGATTACCATTACTGTTAGGCCACCTTTACCTCTTTTTAGAATGAAATATCAGTAGATCTTTTTGTGAGGCCAGATGGATGAGATGAAAGAAGGCTGTTTATGATAAACAGATATCAACTATCAAAGGGATGGCTGCTCTTCTGATTCTGTTGTTGCCACTTCTAACTTTTCTCTGGGGATTTCAACCAGAGAGGGGCAAGAGACTTGAGTCTAATCATAAAACTAACAAAGAAAGGAAGGTTGGATTTCCATTTCCAATTGCTTACATGCAGTTGTTGTGTTGCCTTTCTTTTAAAAGAAGAAAGGAGATAGGAATCATGAAGCCATTGCCAATAAATGTCCTAAATAGGCAGGCCTGCTAAAATAACACCATGCACTGTCTTTCCCAAAACTTTCCAACGGTTATCAGCAACAGCTGACAAGCACCAGCTAATTTGAAATTGTGTGTTCTCTCCTGTCAACACCAGACCACACACACAGTATTGAAAAACACCCAGTGAATACCACAATTTTTCAAACAGAGGGTTCATCGTGTTCCATCTTCTCACACTTAAAAAATAAAGTGTCTTTGTATTCTTTACCAGTCTTTTAAATTTTCATTTTAAAACTTTATTCTTTGGGAGCTGGGGGAAGAGGACAACAAATATTAAAGTCAGGAAAAAAAGCAGAAGTGACAAGTTCCCCCAAGGTTGGTGGTACCAGACACTGGAGCAAATACGTCCATCTGGGTATCTCAAGGACATATTCCCACATGAGGATCCAAGAGGGAAAGTGTCACAGAACTAACAGATGGGCTTTCCTTGCCTAGACCAGCCTAATGGAGCTTTAGGCAATTTGCATACTAGCTGTCAGTGACACAGGTGTGTATCAAGAACTTGCGGGAGGCCAAAAGAAGCCTTACATAGGATATAGTTTCATGGCTAATTCGTGTTTGTGTTTATTTGTGCATGCTGATAGGTGACATTTGTTAGGAGGCCAGCAGTTCTGTGGCAGCACTTTGATTTCTCCTTCTGAGTTACAGGCTGCAGCAGTTTAGCATAGGTTCAAGGCAGAATAATTTTCATCTCAACGAAAGACTAATACTGAAGCCTTGCTCTTTTTATTAATATTAGTGAATTATATCCAAAATAGTATTCACATGCCTTCACTTTTTTGTACTTACACATTGAAAATCTTGGCTCTTTTCTGGTCTTATGGTCAAAGATTTGAATGTTGAAATGTTGAGAGCTGCCTGGCTCTAGCTCAATCTCACTATCTGGAATAAAGAAACAGTGGCTGCCAAAACCAATGTGAACATTCCATTGCTCACTAAACTCTGGAAAGTTTCAAGTTTTCCCCAATCCTATAATACACCCATGACCATGTACTGTATACTGGAGCAATGAAACAATGCAAAAAAAAAATGGCCAATTAACTTAAGTAGCATTACATGTCACGTATCACGCCTTATTCTTTTTGACCTTGACCACATAAATTATCTGCCACTTTGGTAGGCAGGCACATTGGTGACTCCAAATGAACTGCATCTTCCATAATTCATGCTCTAGCCCAGTACCTTCCCACATTAGCTCTGAGCTTGGCTATAGATTTGCTGTGACCAATAGACATTCACAAGTATGATACAACCAGAGATTTGATGAACACGTGCACATCGGGGCTTATTCTCTGGAGATGCTCCCTGTTGGAACCCAGCCACCATGCTGTAAGGAAATAATCCCAACAACATGATTTTCTGACGTTGATTTATTCAGATAAGATTTGGGGACAATAATTTGTACTCAACGTAAGGAAGACTGTGTTAAGAGTTAGGGCTGAAACACATGCCGTTGCAGCCCCAGAATATTCTGCCAGAGAGGGAGGCCATGTGGAGACACGCTGAGGAAGAGACACCATATGGAAAAGGAGGCCATGTAGAAGAGAACCGAGGTGCCCCAACTGAGGTGCCCCAGCCATGCTCTGAGACAACTAGAGCTATATTAGTAACCCCAGTTGGTACTATGTGAAACAGAGGCCTGCTAAGTCAATGCAGAAAAAGTCATTGGAAAAAATAAATCACTATTGTTTTTAACCACTTTGTTATCTATTGTTACTTGTTATGAAGAAACTGATAACTGAGATAGTCATTTTCTAATGTAACTTTTTTGTGAGATAATGATGGACAACTAACTTGCTGTGTGACATTTAATCTGCCAGAGGCTGTTTTCTCATCTATACTACAAACAAGTTGAACTAGACAATCTCAAAGATTCCTTCCAGCCCTGAGAGTCTATTGCATTCTGTACTGGGATTAAAATAAAGGTGGCTAGCATCCTCCCTGCAATAGCAAACTAATTATGCAACATCGCATCCTTAAAAGAAAGGGATTTAAGTTGGCAACCACAGTTTAATATAAATCCACCAGATAACAAAACATGCTTTGTGAAAAAGGCTTTTAGCTCAGCCTTATGATAGCTGAGCATTTTGATGCAGATTCTTCAACTCTGTATTGTGTATATTCTGAAGAAAAAAAAAAAAACCAATTGTTTAGTATAGTGATTACACAATATAATAGGATGAATGCTTTTCAAAAAAGCTGGGATCTGCTACTGTCAGTTTATTCTATGATTTAGAAAGAAAAGGCCTAAAAAATATAATATATTATGATGACATTAGAAAGTCTGAGATCTGTACCTATTTACATCTATAAATCTTCTATGATTACAGAGTAATTTAAATGCCATTATTAAATGTTTATTTTATATCATTTAAGTGCAAAGAATAAAGTTATAATTTTTTTCTTGACTCTGGGAGGTTTTTTTCCTCCTAAAGCATCACTTTTATAGTGCTACAGTGTGCCATGCAGTGTTCCAGACATTTTTCAGATGAGGAAACTGAAGCAAAGAGAGACTAAGAGCAGAGATGGCCTTATTGTCCAAGCAGGCTGGCTCCAGATTCTGTATTCTCACCCATAAACACACTGCTTCAACTCATATTAGAAATGAGCCCAAGGTCTTTTTATTTGAACCAAATTCTGACTAATTGAGCTAATTAATGACAGCTATATTAAGTGTTAAAGAATTATGTCAGAAACTGTTTAGGAGTGTGAAGGTATTACCAAGAGAAAAATCAAAGACCAGCTGACGTCAAAAGAAATCTGTCATCCGAAGGCACATTAAACAAACACCTTTTTTACTCAACTTTCAAAGTCACCTATTAAAACTGCTTTCCTCTGAGTTCCACAATATTTTTTAAACATACTAACATGTATTTACTAATATTATTCCCATTATGCATGTGAATTATAATATTATTATTCAAATTAGAATATTTATGCACAAAAATTCCAAAAGCATAATTTCATGATATTGATTTATTCAGATCAGCTTTGGGGACAATGATTTGTATTTACTACAAAGAAGAGTGTGCTAAGAGTTAGGCCTGAAACGTGAGCCATTTCATCCACAGAAGCAAGTGTGATGTTCAAACCTAACTCAGTTATCTGTTAGGGTGAAGAGGGAGGAGGTGGTAGAAATGGTTAAGTACCTGGCTAAATGGCTGGACCCTGAAAGCATCTTCCTGTACTAAGATTCTTTGACTCTATATAATTTAATTACATTTCCCTTATTGTATAATCTGCATATTTAAACCAAATTATAAGCATATTGTATCTGCCTATACTAAGGTTCTTTGACTACATATTTTTAAATCAAATTATGGTGAGTATATTGATAAGAAAAATAGCCCTTAGTGTTCAGCCACAGATCCAAGTGGTCAGGATGGGGACTCTGAAACCCACTGCCAAGGTCTGTACACATGCTTCCTCAGTCGCTAGTCATGTGACCTTGGAGAAGTTATGTAACTTCTCTGAGACTCAGTTTCCATGTGTGAAAATTCAAGATAACAGTAATTACCAACATCCTCAGGCTGTTATGATATCAAGTGAATTGAGCAGACATAAACCACTTAGAATAGTTCCTGGTATTGAGCAAGTATGAAATACTTGTTAGTCATTGTTATCATCTATATTCCTATTTTAAAATTTATTACTGAACTGCGTTGGCATCTACATTGGTTCTCAAAATGTATCGGATACCTTCTGCATGTCAGAGCTTCAAACTGGAGACATTGTCTGTAAAGAGACCAGCATGTGTCTAAGTTTTAAGAATATGGGTTAAAGTCATTTCTTCTTGGCAATAGAAACCTGGATATAGGTAAGTAACTGTAATATGGACAGCTAATTTGATTTTTAAATTAAAAAAATTCTGCCAATTTTAACTATTGCTTCACTACTTACATGAAAACAAGTAAAATTTCAAAGGAATAGAATAACGTTTTGCCATTTCTAACTTGAAACAGTCAACAAAAAGTAAAAATTCAGTTTAATAAAACAAAATTATTTAACTATAAGCATGTCTATGAGCATATGTACACACATATATTTTTAAACAGTTAAGGACCTAGTGAAGGGTTATAAACAATAGTTTCTAATGTTGAGCACAGTTTTGGCTCACGATATGTGCACTATAAATATTTGCTGAAATATTGAACGGACGACAAGGCAAAGCAGCAGAACTTAGCAAATCATGTGTAAGGAATGTTTGGCTTGATTATTCAAGGGAGTTGTCATGTGATTTAATGAGCCAGACCACCTTTCAGCCAGACATAGAAAGGGCCTTGGATTGTCATTTAGGGAATTGTAGCAGTTTGAAATAAATGCATTGCTCTGTGTCAGTTTTAAAAATTACAATCACAGCTTTTAGTGCAGATTTCATTATTAATAATCTCCTTAAAAATCACTAAAAATATCACCCCACCGTGTAATTTGTTTCTTTCACACTGATGGCACTCCTACTGTTTAAAACTAATTGCTTTTTTACATTTTCTTAAGGTCAGGCTCTGCAGAATGAATTTGGAGACAGCATAACTGTGAGCTACAACTGTTTAACACATCAAGAGCAGATCACAATGCTGAATGAATATCTCCTTCAGAATTGCACCAAACATATCTACTTTAATTTGCCTCCAGGCAAGCTTCACAATGAGTGACAGTGTGACTTTCAAGTTTATTAAACATAGTCTGTGTGTTTATTTGCTGCTCTCTGGAAGACAGTCTAGAAATTATGTTCATTTTTTTTAATTCAACAATTAGTGTATGCAGCAGGGAAAAAAATCATGTCTGGCTTTGACTGAAATTTTTGTGGGGACATTCAAGTACTGTTTTAATTTATCTAATCTAATACACTTCTCAAAAAATAGCAAATAAGTTCAAAAGTTGTGTAACATCTTCACCTTTTCCCAATAGTGGCAAATTCAACACCCAAAACAACAAATTGTATTTTTATAAATGAATCCCTAGGTGACTATGTACACACTGGCATAATGGCAAATACAGCTGAAATGGCTGCATTTTCCCCACTGCTATAGTTGACAAATGAAGCAAACTGCTGAATGATAGCCATACAATTTGCAGATTGAGTTACGCAAGATGTGTTTAAGCAAGTCTGTGGGGGGGGGGAGGGGAAGAGAAAGAGACTCCTTCACCTAATTAGTACACATTCTCTCCTTCCTACCTTACTCGAGATATATTATGACCACATCAAAAGTCAATGATACTACCTATAAAAATTATGTACCCTGATTTTCCTCAAAAACAATAAATGTAGACAAGAATATTTATGGATTCAGAAGTATCGGTGGAAAAAAAACATTGTCTTTTCTTAGAGGTAACATAAGAATAAAGAATTCTTAAAAGTATAACCTGGCAAATAAATTTGCTGTGAATTTTTTTAAACATGGACACGGGATTATATACAATTAGAAGTTAGTATCTAAAAGCATAAATATGGTTTAACTATCTTGCAGTATCTGTTTTCTCAGAGAAGTTCTGACAATCTTAGAATCTCAGAGAAAGCATAGAGGCTTCCCAATAACTTACTCATGAACAACACCTGATCCTCCCATAAAGCTCTAACTTTCTATTGAGAAGAACTTTTAAAAATCTATTTGAGTTTGATCTGAGAATTTAAAACACATTCTCCAAACATAAACCCTAGGCACAAAGTGACTAAATGCAATAATTTACCCATGGTTATTGTGACTTTTAACCCTAGGTAAATATTTTCTTCCATTTCTAGTTTTATTATCATTCATTACAATTCAGAGACAGTGAAAGGACCATCTAGCATTATATTCTTTCCACAGTTAAATGCCTATCCAAGACTACATTATTTGACAATTTTTACAGTTACATTTTTGTGGCCATCTTTTTCAGTATGTATTTTTTCACCAGAGGCAAAGGGAGAGAAGAAGAGAGGAAGCTAATGTGTTCAGTCTGCAGGTACTTTGCCATCTTCAGAACTGACCTATTTGTAACTCAAAAGGCAAATTGAATATTTATCACTTAAGGCTGCCTTGCCAACTCATCATCATTATACTACTTAGGACACGGGACAGGGGGTGTCACTAGAGAATCCAGAGCTACCCAGGCAGTGACGTTCTTCCTCAGAGTAGCTAGTTAAAAAATAAAGAAAAAGCCTTTGACTCTGAAAATAATGCTACAATTAAGTGATAATGCTGCAAAAATACAGCCTGCAAACAGTTGGCTTAAACATGCTCTTCATTCATTTAAGTGGGACCTAACAGAGACCATGTAGATAGTAGGCCATACATATGATAAATGTCTTCTAACTAGCAAAATGAGGAGGAAATCTTACCAAAATAATAATAGAATCATAGGATGCAACCAATCATTTAGTGTGCTCCAACTTCATTTTATAAATGGGATAAAGAGGGGTAAATCACTGCCCCCAAAACAAATAGCAAAGCCAGAATGCTAAATAAGTAATACTAAGTATGGTTCATGGATTGGTGCTACTTTGTAAACTGTGACCAGTCTGCAACAAGATCAATCACAGAAATTGAGAGTAAAGACTTAAAAACTTTTATGGCAGTGTGTCACTATCAAGTCATTCAAATGTCTGATTTTATATTAGTCTGCAGTCGATTGGAAATAAATAAAAACTCAATCTTCATCTTGGGTAGTCTGAGAAGCACTGCTGGAAATCAGTCCCCTAGCTCCCAGGATATTGGTGTCTCTACACCACACTCATGTTCTTTACTCTGACCCAAATCTATTAAATATGATGATATTGCACAATCCAGTTGAGAAAAGTGTTGATAGCATAACACAAAAGTCATTCAGATTTCTATTACCAAGAAGTTTCATATGGGAGAAGGGAGAAATCACTGAGCAGTTTGGGAACTACTTAGTGTTGTCTGTCTTTCGGACAGATTTGCATACTTTTTTTTTAAAAAAAGTGTCATCTATTATTTTCTTAGGTTCAAAGTAGGAATAAGGGATTTGTTTCTTTATTAATAAAGATCTTTAATCTCATGTCTGCAATCACTTGTTAACAATGACAGAAAAGGAAAGAGGTGTAAAAATGATTGTTTTCCCCAACTTTAATTGCAATTTACTGTTTCATCCACTTCACAATCATCTTTCCAGAGTTGTCAACAGCCCTGAAATGTCCTTTCAGAAATCCCATTGCTACTTCAAGTCTGATTGTCCCTGTGAGCCCCACAAAGGATTAAGCCTAAAGTAGAAAGTGCCCTTTTTACATGTCCGAGGTTAGCTTTTCCTCCCACTCATCTTCCCAGGGTGTTAAGAAGATGGTAAAGTTGACTACCCAAGTGGTTCTAGTTCTTCTGCCTAGAACCAGCTTTAGTCTGGACTCTACCGTGTTGCTTCCTTCAGCCATACCTTAAAGTGACAGAAGATGCTTTCCATATTTTCTCTAAGCAAGCACCTTAAATGATACCAAGAAATGTTCTATGCCATGTACACTTCTTTCCTTTTGACCTCTCCTCCTGAATCTTACTTAGCTTAGGCATGGCTGGCACTTTCCTGTCAGAATAAAGAAATATATCAAGCTGCAATTCTTGAAGAACTATAGGAAAGTAAGAGATGAATGATTTTTTTGTTTTCTTTGTTTTTTGCTTCTAATTTTGTAACTCTTTTACTTGGCTTAAGAATAGGTCATCTCTGATTCACGTATGACCAACAGCTCAACCCCTGTCCCTTTTACTCTCGTATTTTAAAATATTCAAGGATCTTCTTATATTTTCTGTTATTTCTTCAGGGCCTTGTACAAATTGCTCAGTAAATAAGCTATAAACAGCGGATAACTATAGTATAAGATCACTGTGTTTTTTGTCTCTCATTGTTTGGAACTGGTGAGTTACTTTGTGCCAATAAACTCTAGCTCATCATCCAACCATTCAATTTGAATTCTTCTTTGTCAACTCAGCTTGAATAATTTCTGGTGTAAAGTTCTGTGACACAGACTACAAACATTGTGTAGAACATAGTCCCTTCCCTTGGAAAATGTAAAATCTAAAACCAGTTCAAAATCAGTAAAGATGCTACATTTTGGAGTAAGGACAGGGTATACAGGAGAGGTCTCCAAAATCATCAGGTCTTTGACCAATTATACATCTAACCAAGAATGTTATCTAATCAAAGGGGGAAACATTTCCAAGGTATCTCTGAAAAGATTGATATAGCTAACTCACTACGAACACTATTGGAAAAAAAAGATAAACAAAGCACATCTCACAATTATTATATAATTTTACTCACAGTTTTGGTTTCTAGTGTTGTAAAAACCTACATCAGTGCTTAATCTGTTCACTCAAGAACCATTTATTGAACATAAACTCTGCAGGGAATACAAAAACAAATAAGACACAATCCCTTAAAATATTTTGACTGATTTCTAAGATGGGCAATTGAGCTGTTTGTATATTTGGCTTAACGCTATGATTCTTCTGGGGTCTTTAGTACTACCTTGAATTCTTGGTTAAAGATACTGTAGATAA
This sequence comes from Lemur catta, assembly GCF_020740605.2. Taxonomy (NCBI): domain Eukaryota; kingdom Metazoa; phylum Chordata; class Mammalia; order Primates; family Lemuridae; genus Lemur; species Lemur catta. The sequence continues at coordinate 151,872,829 of NC_059128.1, forward strand.
GCTCTTTTTTCATTAGAATAATTTTTCCTACACACATGCCTCCTATGGTCTGAAGGCCACAGAATTTACACCTTTTTCAGGCATATATCCAAAAGCCTAGTCTTCAGTATGTTACTAAGGACTGTTTTCATCACTGCCAGTGTAAAAAGTCAACACTGTGGCATAAAATAAAGAACACTGAAAGTGGCAATCATCCATAAGTCTCAACAACTAACAGACACTAGCTTGGTATCCGTGCTGTTATCTAAATTACAGTATAGGCAGCTTCACTAACGTTCTTGACATTTAAAATGCTTTACTCTGGGGCAACTTGTTCAAAGCTGTCTTTCTTTAATTTGAGGCAATTTCCCCTCTTCCAGTTTTAAAAAATTAACCGTCGCAGCCATGACCACAAGATAGTAGAGAATTGTAGCAGCTGTCTGAACACTGAGGATAAAACCTTGGCACTAAAGTTTTGCTGTAAAGGGAGCTTCTCTGTTTCAAAAAGTTTAAAGAAAATTAAATTCAAGTTGGGTTTCACTTGTAAGCAGGATTTGAAAGGAAGGCAGATAGATTCCTGTCCTTAATCTTCACTCAGAAGTTCCCACCTGTCATTCTATACATCTGTGCTCCTTTATGACATAAAAGTGATTATTACTATTTAAATAAAAAGCCATAGTCTTGCTATATCTTTTCTTAAAACATGACCTAGGTTTAAGTAAGCAGTAGTAAGCAGAAGCAATATTTCTTTCTGTAGCTCTGTACCAATGACAGCATTACTATCTTCTCATGATTAAAAGGTATGTTGTTGTGAAACCCTCCACACTCTTCTGGAAAATGTTAGGCTGAAAATGCAAAGACTATAAATGCAGGAGACCCTAGTTACATTTCACATTGCTTTTGTAGAGGTAAATGTAACAGTTTATAACTTCACTGTATCAAAGATTTGCTGGTATGTTACTAAAATATCTTTTGTGCCAATGTTAAATGATAAAACAAATTTTTTAATAATTTAAAATTAATGTAGGCTATCAGGGGAAAAATGAGACCATTCTGAGTCAACTGGATTTCAGCCTGGGTTTCATTCCATCTTGCCCCATATCGTACCAGCAGTTAAGATCAAGAGCTGTAATTGTATCTTGCTCTCCTTCTCTCACTTGATTTGCACTACTACTTCTCTGAGTTCAAGGCAATATTGGCATATCAAGAACTTCCCCAAAGGTTCCAGTGGCTTCCAGCTATACAAGGAATTGCATATATCTTTTTACCTCAGTATCCACTTATACTCCAGACTAACTTTCCAGTCCGCAACTCTCCCATTTATAATCCATGTTCCAGGCTCCAGGCAAAGGAGTCTGCCTTAGAAATGGCATAGCTCTCTCACCATGTCCCCTACCATTTCACCCATAAAACTGAAAGCATCTGTCAAAATCCATCTTAAAGTAGAAAGTACCATATAAATGGAGAACAATTTCCTTATTTGGCCAACCAAATAGGATCCATTCCTCCATTTTGGGCTATTTATTATGCTCCACCTGGTTTAAAATTAAGTAGGTACTATTCCTACTTGCTCATTATAAATTACTTGATGGCAGCTACTTTACTTTTGTTCTGTTTCCTTTTTTTTTTTTTATTGTGGTAGAATATACATAACAAAATTTACCATGGTAGCCATTTTTAGCGTACAATTCAGTGGGATTAAGTACAATTACATTATTGTGCAATCATTACCAGCATCCTTCCTCAGAACTGTTCATCATCCTCAACAGAAACTGTACCCATTAAACAATACGGTTACTCCTCATTCCCTACTCCTCCGGGCCCCTGGTAACCACCCTCCCATTTTTTGTCTCCATGAATTTGACTACTCTAAGTACCTCAAATAAGTGGAATCATACAATATTTGTCCTGTACCGGGCCTGTTTCACTTAGAATAATGTCATCAAAGTCCAGCCATACTGTAGCATGTGTCAGAATTCCTGTGGTACCAGCACAGTGCTTTTGAACTCAATAGATAGTCCATAAATAGTCCTCAAAGTGGATTCAACTCTTTGTCTCAGAATGAAATAAAAACAACATTAAATTGCATTAGTAGGCTTATCAAGATTTTTCCCCCAGAAGACATGGAATATAGACATGTAAAAAAATTAATAACTGCTCCAGCTGAGTATTCTGTTTGGTGCAACAACCTTTCTGCTTCTGAATCTATAAAACCTTTGCTATGCTTTTTCTCCATATCTTTGAAACCCGAATTCAGCAACCTGATACATGTATAGAATTTGATACCTAAAGGCTCTTTCTCTGTTTATAACTCATCCACCCCACTATTAAAACAAACAAACAAACAAACACCATAGTGTCAGTAGGTATTGTTAGGTTAAAAAAATCCAACTTTTCTAATCAAGGTAATAAATTTAGCTGACAAACATCTTTGGCTTTTGTTCCTCGCCCTTTGGCTTTAGTGAAGCATTTAGTATGGGCAGAATGTAGATAGTGATGTAATCAGGGCTTGATGCTGGAGGTTCTGCACCTATTTTGAGACATGAGGCTAAAGCCAAAGTGCTATGGGTGTCTGAAATTTTTGAGCAGTGGTTCAACTTTGGAGTGTTTGCCTCAGCCTTCTTTTGTAAAATTTAAACAAACCTCAATGTTTTCAAGTTCCTGAGAGATATTCTTTTTCTTGTAACCAAGAGCCTGTATTTCTTAATCAGAATGCTTGGTTAAATTGTCAATAAATGCAAGAAACTAATTTTTGTTAAAATCACTTTCAAATTCAAGTTCTTTACTACCAAACTGTTACTGATATGAGCCTGTGAGATGAAAACATGTATAGATGTGTATTTACGTGCATTTGTATATCAATATGGAGGTAAGGCCACAGCTGTTTGAGATTGGGGCTTTGTTTATTTGTTCAAAGGATAGCCTCGCAATTTATGAACGGAAGTTAAAATTTTCAGGGACAAGAAAAGGGGATGAGGCAGGGCTAGCTGGAGAGAAAAGGCTTGATATAAGAAATGACTTTTCAAAGCTGGCATTCATCCAGAAACATTGCCTATCATTGGCAGCCTGGGAACATGGGAAATGAAAATGCATTGCTAAGGAGATCTACAAAGTCATTCATACTCACAACAAGCATTTCCCAGATGTACAGCATAAAATCATAAGAAAAACACCAAAATCCTCCTCTTTAAAGCTGAGTTCAGAGAGCCTAAATCACATTCTCCCCTTTGTAAATGTCCTCTTGTGTGTCAATACATCATATAAAATAGGCTGGCTGAGATTCACAGTTCTTGATCTTATTCATGTCATGTAAACATTTTTTGAGTCACTTGACACTTGCAGCACATAACATTCTTAGAAGACAGAGTCTCATAAGCACTAAGAATACTGTTCCACCTCACACCTGTCTTGACAGTGTTTCCAGAAGTCCTATTACAAACAGTCATGATGGGCAATGGCCATGTGTTACGGCTGGAATTCTGCCAACAGGGAAGATCTGAGAAGGATCTTTTCATCTCTAATTCAGAAAAATTTTCAAATCACAAAAATAATTCTGGCTTTTGCCAACCCAATACCTGGTTATTATCAGTTAAAAGATGATTTTATTCGCTTCAATAGCTTGCATATGATTCTAGAAAGGCCAGTTGATGAGACATTGGCCTTTAAGGTCTTCTTGAAGACCAGAGAGAGAAACAGAGAGGAATTTGTCTCCCCTGTTTGTGATCCCCCTCACATAAATCACATCCATCCTGCTCACTTCCCCAAAAAGATCTGGAAAGACTGTCTTAAAGAGGTGAACTCTCCAAAAAGTAAAATTAAACAAATAACATTACTGAGTAAACTGACAATAAAAACAGCATGTTATACAGCATTGCACAGCCCACAAAAGTCCTCAGAATTGGTATTGCCAACACCCCAATTTGACAGATGAGGAGTCTGTGATTCAGTGAGGTTAGCTTATGATGCTCACATAGCTACTAAGTGGTAAAGAAGGGATCTAGACTTTGCACTCTCATTAACAGCACTGAGAGTAGCTATGTGTATAATTCTCCAAAGACCATGGAAAGATTTAAAAGTAGTCTCTCCCACATCCTTTCTTCCTGGCATTGAACATGTTCAGTATAATGGTAAAAGTTGAGAAGAACCATTCAACACAGTGACCATTTAAGACCAAGGCCAATTTCATAGGTGCCACCATAATGGATTGAGAACTAATTGACTTTAATTTACATAGAACCATGGGATCTTAAAGAGGAATATAATCAGTCTTAGAAAGTAAATAAATTCAACTGTAGACCAGAGGAAACATGTTCCTAAACCATGCTGTACTATGAGCATTTAAGCAGATATCTAAGACCATGTACCCAGAAGTGTAATGAACGGAAACTTTGCATACAACATACAAACTCATAACTTGCCATGTCAATCTGGCAATTGTGTATATAAACATGCATTTAAAGAGCATCAGTTGGTTAAATCCATCTGTAGTTCTCTCTTTATAAAATGATTTGAAGTGCATATTGAATTTGTGTTCCTAACACATATGGGGCACAGCCATTTGAAAATGAATGATGCACAATTTCATTATTAAACACTCAGCAGGCTTCAAAGACAACTGCATTTCATTAATAATAAATAATAAAAATGAAAATGCAGTAAAATATTATCATATCAAACACCTCTGTATTGCTATTTTTATGCACAAAACATCTTACCTTCCCAAGAGACTAAGTCCCTGCCTGATTGTAAGTTAGGTATTTACTAAAGAAAATAAACTCTTCCAGATGAATCAAATAAACAGAGCCTCAACTACTGTGCCTCATTATTTTAAAAAGTCTTTTATTTGGAAATAATTTCAAATACACAAAGTTGCATGAATAGTACAAAGAATATCCAAGAATACCCATATATCCTTTCCCAGATTCACCCATTACATTTTGCCCCATTTGCTTTAAAATTTGCTGCTCTCTCTGTCTTGATCCATCTATCTGTCCATCTATCTATCTTAAAACAGTTTTTTTCTGAACCATCCAAGAGTAAACTGGTAATTCATGGCCCTTTATCCCTAAGAACTTCAGTACAAATTTCCCAGGAAGAAGGATATATACTTACATGACCATAGTATAGTTATTGACATCAATAAATCTAACATTGATAAAATAATCTAGAGTCAGTACTCCAATTTTGCCTTGTAACTGCATAATGACCTGACTAGCATTTTCCCCCTACAATACAGGATCCAGTCACAGTGCATTTGATTGTTACATCTCTTTAACCTGGAACATTCCTTGGTTTTTCTTTGTCTTTTGTGACATTGGCATTTTTGAAGAATACAAGCTTTTTGTTTTGTTTTGTTTAAGAATGCTCTTTATTTGGGATTCATGTAATGTTTCCTTGTGATTAAATTCAGTGAATGCATTATTCCTAGCTGGGACATACATAAGTTATTAATATATTATGTCTTCAAGGAATCACATACATAGGTACATGATGTTTACCTGCTCTTCATTGGTGATGTTGATCACCTGGCCAAAGTGCTGTCCAAATTTTCCACTGTATAATTACTTTTTTTTTTCCAGCTTGCAGCTAATAAACAATCTATGAAGAGGTTCTTTAAGATTATGCAAATATCTTACTCATCAAAATTTCCTAGATTTAGCATCCATTGATAATTCTTTACTTTGATTTCAATATGATGAGTTTCCAATTTTGGCCTCCGTCCATATTTAATGTACCTCATTATTTATCTCATTATTTCAGTGGAAAAAGTGGTGGGGCAGAAAATATGCTCAACATTACCAGAGAACACTTTATTTCTTGGTAGCAATTTGATCCTAGACGAGGCACTGACCTTCTTTGAATCTAAATTTTACCATTTAAATAATGCCAACAATATTTTTGAGAAAATTAAAATACTGGTTTATTTGAAAACAATGACTTACATGCTTACTGGTTTTGAAAGTAGAATACTTTATAAAAATATAAGGTGTTATTAAATGTAAGTACTTAAATGTTCGTAGCTGCTATGCTAATAATGAGAAATGTCATTACACTCTCCAGTTTTAAGAGCACTTTGACATACATTCACCTATTTTCACCTAACAAAAGTGCTGTGAGTTAAGTAGAACAGGCATTACCCTCACTTTACAGATGGGGATTTGACCCTAAGTATTTCTTATAACAACTGCCCCATTGTTTTTCCAATACCCTACATGCCTTTACACAAATACATATGCAATACACACAAATATACATATATGCTCACATGCACATCTATGTATTTACCATCAATATGCAAGATAATTGCAGAAGTTTGAGATGGGATAGTTCCAATGGTGACTACAAAAATTTGTTGTAGAAAATGGCAAGTAACAGAGAGGAGTGGGGGCCTGGTATAACTAGCTCCTGATGCTTTTCTCATTCGAACTAGAAAATAGTAATGAGCATATAAAAATAACATACATTCTTCTTTACTGATTGATGCCCAACCCAACATACATACAATTGAACAGAGTAACATTGGGAGATTAGGAGGTCGGGTGGGGATAGGGGCTGCAGGCGCAGTTTGTAAATTTAAGTAGGGTGGTCAGGGCAGACGTGATAGACAAGATTACATTTTTTTTTATTTCAGCAGATTACGGGGTACAAATGTTTAGGTTATGTATATTGCCCTTGCCCCCCAACCCCCAACTCAAGATTTCATTTGAACAAAGTCTTAAAGGAGGTGTGGCTATCTGAGGAAAGAGCACTTCAGACAGAAGGAATAGACAGTGCAAAAGAATGGAACCAAGGCCATGTTTGAGGGCCACCAGCAAGGAGGCCACTGTGGCTGACGCAGGATGAATCAGGAAAGTAATGAGACGAGATGCAGTCCAAGAGGTGGCTGGGGACAGGGGAGATCACGAAAGGCCTTAAAGGCCAGTGTGAGGACTTTGGCAAGTCACTAAATGGTTTGGGGCACAGGAGTCACATGACCTGACTTACATTTTTAATAGGATCAGTAAGGTTGATGTTTTCATTTTATGTGATAAGCCTGGTTTTGCTAAATATGATACTATCAAATGGGTACCTAGATAGCTCCCCATCTGCTAGTCATTCTTACTATCTCCTTGTCCTGATGGTTTTCCATTTCATAATAAAATTGTGTGTGTGCGTGTAAAATTTGGAATATATACCTCTTAAACCATCTCTGTCAGAATTCTTTAATTCTTAAACATTTCTCTCTATTTATCCATAATAATTTCAAAAGAGCCATTCCTTTCTTTACTACCTTATACTGTATTTATTTACGTATTGGTATCATATCCTGGATCACGAGTTCCTTGAGTGTAGTCCCATGTATCTTTTAATTGTCAGCATACAAATTAGTTTGTGGGTCACCGTACGGGGATCTACAATGCTAAATGAATGACTATACAGAGAGATGGGTTATGTCTGACCATAGGTTCACACAGTATATTACAAGTCATAGAAAAAGTTATATTCTGTTAAGAGTTCAATTAAAATACCTTGATGTTACAAAAAAAATAAAGCAAATTGCCTTGAGAATTGTCACTGAAAAATGATAAATTTTAAACCAACTTTTAGGTTTTGTAAGACATAAGGAAAACTCACAAATGAAAAATTTTAAAAGGTTCATTTTTTTCTGAGGCAGCATTAGAATACAAAGTGACAGAAAGCTTAATATATTCCCTGGTACATATTCACATATAAATATATTTTGGAAGTTTACAATTCAAAGTCTCATGATAAAAAAATGTGGGTCATATCCTTGGGATGCTGAAACATCCTTTCATCCCCATCTGAGTGTTGATTTTCAAAGATGTAGCTTCACCTTTGTGGTGTATTTTTCACATATATACCAGGAAAAGTTTACTCATTGTTAAAGGAATCTGGGGAAATGGTGGCTCTTTCATAAAAAGGTGAAAAAAATGTCAGCAGGATGAATTTGACCCTGAGCTTTGGAAGAAAAATTATAATAGGGAGAAGGTAAGGCTTCTTTTTTGGTTTCTTTGCAGACACCATGCCATCGTGCAATGCTTTGATGGGCAACTGCAGAAAAGTGATGCCTGGCATGACCTCTTTCCACCTGAGAAACATAGCAGTGGATTCTCTTCTGTTACCCTTGCCATCATATATGTACAATTAGGACTGATCACATTAAGGCAATTCATATATGGAACATTTCCTTCACTGTGGCAGCATGGTTTGTGGCCTAAAATATTTTGTTGTCTGTAATTTTGAAAAATTCCTCACAAGAATATTATCTACTAAGCAAAGGTTTAAAAGCTTTATGGAGGACAGTATCAAATTATGATAATTAATAAATGGGATGAGTTAAGTTATATTTCATTTATTCATTCATTTACTTTGCAACTATTTTGCACATATTTATTGAGTGACTCCTATATTCCAGGCATTCCAGTTGGATATAGTGATGAAAAAGACAAAGTCTACTCTCATGAGTGGTACTTTCCAAGTGTATGAAACAGAGAATATACAAGTAAGCAAAAAATAAGATTATTTCAGGTACTGTAATATGCATACCCATTTGGTAATGTTTTATAGCCCACCTAATCTTTTATTTTTTTCTATGTTTGCTTAATTTGACTTTATTTATCAAGGCTATAATTCATCTGTTATGTTAAACATTGATCTTATTGTTCTCATTTAGGTATTAATGAGTTACATAATGTTATTGATTTGTATTCCTATACATATTTAGTTTTACAAAAAGTAATTACATACGTGATATATATATATATACACATACTCCTTTTCTATTCACTCTTTTATCTTAAATTAATAGATTTCCAACAAAACAAAATTTCATTAAGGAGAGAACTTCATGGAGTACTCTACTTTACAATTCCAGAATGACAGTATCTGATATTTTTATATTCCTAGGTCAGTGAACATTTCCTCTTTAGGGGTTCTCAATTACTCAATGCTGTTCATCCCACTTTACAGGTAAGAAAGTACAGACTGCAAAGTTGATTTGAACATCTTTTTCCAAGAATCTGAACCATGTAACTCTCTCTTTCCTGACCCTTCCCATATAAATTTCACAAATATAATTTGGGTCACCACCTGATATCAGATTAAAACAGTATTCTAGGAAAAGCTCTATGCTTAAAGCTAGTATTATATCACTGACAATAATAACTTTTTAAGTTGTATCTTTCCTCATAAACTTTCACCAGTCAAAATCTCAATCTCCTTTTTTTAGTTCAATTTTTAATAATAAAGTCACAAAGATTTTCTCTCAGAAATCCGATAGCTTGTTCAGAATATTTTCTTTGATTTTTTTTTTTTTTCTGGATTCTCAACACTTGCCCCACCTGACTTGTGGTATCTATTTTCTTTTAAGGTTGTTTTTCATTTCTTCTCTTTCTCAGTATTTCTTCACATCTTTCAATGAATTATCTGTCTTTGCCATGCTTGTACTGGATGATATTTCACCAGTTATTTTCAAATATATTTGAAGTTATTTCTTGAGCCAAATTTTTATTTGTTCATTTCTTGCATTTGAAGAACTCTTCAGCAACATTCTTGGCCTGAGATTCTTTGCCATAGAGCTTAACTACTTGGCAAGTGCAATCAACCATTCTATGGGGTTTTCTCTCTCTGTTAGTTCCTACTTTCTTATTGTAATTAACCTTAATTATGTTGATTTGGTGTTCAGCACAAAGGGCCTCCACCAACTTTACATACATAGGCTCATCACAGTTGGATGCAAGCATACAAAGATGGGCTTGGCACTGTCCAAGGCTCTGACAGATTCCTGAATTTCATGTGCTAGGCTATCCTGGATGGAGGCAGTCTTCAGCACCTATTATAAAGCAGTATTATCATTCATTACACCTCCAGCAGCAACGCCTTCCTTGGCCACATGGTGCGTTACATGTAAAGCCCAGCCTTGAACACAACTGAGCCTCTGCCTCCTTGCAACTCAAAGAATGTTTAACAAATGTTATGAAGTGGGGTGGTATGATTGAAACTCAGCTTATCAGGCAGCTAAGAAATGCTAGTTTAAAGAAGTTTTAACAGAGTTCTTTAGACCTCTGAACCTCTCAGAACCTACAATGTACTAACGTACTCTGTGGCTCTCCAAAAAGGTAGTACATATATATTTCATAAATTCAAAGATATGTCTTTTTATTTTCCTACAAATAAACTTTGATATGAAGATGCTTCTTATAATCAAATCATAGTTTAATTGATAGTATTTTTTCTTAGCAGTACATTAAAACAGTCTATATTATAATCAAGGGCATCTTAGATTCAGTGATATACATTAATAGGCAGTAACTGCCAAGCTTATTTGACTAGGGAACATTTTTTTAATCATAAAATGTCTCTTTGGCTATGTGTAATGAAACAATTTTTTAAAAAAATATTGTGTCGAAACCATATTTCCCTAATCTATTTATTTTAGAACAGTAACATTTTTTGCTGAAATTGGAAATCCCCAAGCTATCTACAAAGGCAGGGGGTCGGGGAGGGGGATTCCAGCAATCTTCAATTTTCAAAAGAATTTTAAAAATATCCCACAGCTCTGTTACTCATTCAGAATGGAGTTTAATATAAAGCCATGCAAACATCAATCAAAACTTAATTTTTTTTGCCAGGGTGGTACCAAAGGGTCTTGTAGGAGGGGTCCTTTAAACCACTCTACTTTCCATCAGCACACTTACTGGCTATCAATATCTACCGAAACCATCACAAACAAACATACAATCTAAGTCAAAAGAGTATGCTGGCCACCCTCAGTAGCAGTCCCCCTCCCTTCCTTCCATCAGCCAGCAGTCCCTAATCCTTCCCCCCACCCCTAGGAAGCAATTCTGGAGCCATCGCTAATAAGGACTTAACCTGCACGTAGTGGAACCTCCGAACAGCAGATCGTGATGAGAGAAACAAAACTAAACCACAACTTTCATTTAGTGGACAAGAGTAAAGTCTGCAACTATGCAAACCAGCTGGATATTATTGCTGTTGTTTTATTTGGTACCCACTTCCCTAGTCCCAGTCAGTGTCTATCACACAGAGAACTTTAGAACAAAGGAAGACACTTTGCTGAGCATTTCTGTCACCATCCAACTCAATGTAAAATTCATACTTTAGCCAGATGGGAGATGCTGAATCAAGATAGTGAGTAGGACTTACACCGCCTGGTAATCTGACCATGGAGTCTGCATGTACTTAACGATGCCCAGTCCACAAATAAATTATGCCTAAGGATGTTCAGTGGGTTGTGCATGTCCTTGAACAGTCCAGTCTCTGTGATAAAACACTTGCTCAGGTATTTTAACATCAGTGAACAGGCAGCAAATGCAGAGCCAAGTGCAGTTTTGTAGCTAAAATGTAGCCTTTTCCCCCATTTTTTTCTTCATTAAATTTGTAAACTTGTCTTATGAGAGACTGGGATCTCAGTTACAGCAATCTCAAGGGTGGGATGTTTTAACACAGAAAATAAAAAAAGCCAAGCTAATGGCAAAGAAGAGAAATGAAAATTCATGGCCAAGAAACATACCTGGACAATCAGAGAGGAAGAAAAGATACCAAGACCTGGATCTTTTTGTCCATTTTTATTTTTTTCTTGTCTAGAAGGAATGTCAAACTGATTCTGCTGTTATCACTTCACTAGTTTTCCTAAAGTAGGATACTTTTAAATTTAAAAAAAATCAAGAGAGGATTTAATTTTTAGTTAAATGTTATCCCTTCCTACCCAATTCCTTTCAAATGCTCAGACCAATATTGGAGGAAACTGCTCAATGATATGTCTGCAAGCTCTTTATGTAGGGAAGAAATGGTATCTTGTTGCAACCGATAGCTGGGGAAAGGGTGAGTGGGCAGGCCTAAAATGGTGGTTATTCCATGTCAAATTCTCTAATTACAGTGGCCTTCCTGGAAAGCAAACCTTGGGTTAAACATTACAGTGATAAAAAAAAGATAAACAATCAAAGTTAATCTCATACTCTTTCATTCAGTGAGTTATTCAGGCAACAAATACTTATTTTGCTTCTGCTATGTGCTATCTACTCATCTAGGTACTAGAAATCTGGTAATGAACAAAAATTTATACCTTTCTGAAACTTACATTCTATTACAGAGAGTCAGACAATAAACAAACTATCTATCTTGAGGGATTTTAGAACATGGAAACAAAGCAGATAAAAGTATATGGAAATCTAGAAGAGAGCAGTGATATACATGTATTATATATATATACATACACACACATACATATATACATAAACATATGTATAGTTTTGCTGGGGAAGTTCTCTTTGGTGGGATGATATCAGAGACCTGAGTAAATGAACCAAACAGTTAAATGAGGCTGGGAATGGCAGGAGGGAGGGTTGGGGTCCTCTTATCACAAGAAATTGGTTAGGATGCAGTAAATTAGGAGAGGGGAAGAGGGTAAGACAGAAAAGTAGCAGGGCCTAGCGGATGTTTATAAAAACTTTTTTTTTTACTTGGAATGAGATGGAAAACTTTTGGAAGTTTGGGGGCAGAAACATTCCATGAATTTACGTATGTTTTAAAAGACTTACTGTGGCTGCAGGGTGGAGAAGAGATAACAAGGAAGCAGGGGTATAAGCAGGATTATCAGTTAAAGAGGTATTGCAATAATATAGGCAAGCAATTACGTAGGTTTGGGTCAGGATTATAGTGATGGAAATGGTGAAAAATGGTCAGGCGGAGCCATTAATATTTGCTGATACATTCTATGTGACACGTGAGGGAAAAAAGAGGAATGAAAATTTTAGCTGAATCAGCAAGAAGGATATAGGTTGCCCTTTATTTTGATGGTAAAGACTGAAGGTACAGCAGGTTTGGGAGGAAGTGATGACTTGTTTTGAACATGTTAACCCTGGAATTCCCATTTAACATCCTAAATGGAAATGCTAGCTTTCAGTTTCCTAGAGGTCTGAAGTTAAAAGTCAAGCTTAGCAATATAAATTTGAGAATTATCAAGATATAGATGATATTTGAAGAGATGAGCTCCCTAAGGAAATGAGTAGGGATGAAGACATCCAGAGATCCAAGGCCTGAACACTGGAATGCTCTAACATTGAAATGAGGGAAAACCAGCCAGGGGGACTGAGAAGCAGCAGCTGCTGAGCTAGTGAGGAACATCAGAGAGAACAGTGACTCACAATCCCAATTTTGAGAAAGAACAGTTGATCAAGGGTATCAAATGTTGTCAAGATTTAAAAGCAAAAGGAGAAATGGGTGGTCCATTGGACTGGGCAACACATAGATCTTTGATGATGCTGATAAGAGTCATTTTGCTAGAGTAATGGGGATGAAAACATGGTTGGAGTGGCTTCAGAGAGATTGAGAAGAGAGGAAGTGGAAACAGCGAGTAGAGACTTCTCCCTTAGGGAGTTTTGTTTTAAAATGGGGCAGAGAGATCAGGCAGTCACTGAAAATGAAATGCAGTTGAGAGTTTTCTTTCTTTTATTCTTAAGAGAAGATGCATTATAGCATGTATGTATGCTGATAAAAATAACTCAGTTGAAAGGGCAAAAATAATCGATGGTGCAGGAGAGTGACGATTGCTGCTTTATATAGGAAGGAGGGCATGAGACCCAGTGCATGGGTGGAAAGATGACACTGATGATTCATCCACAGTAACAGGAAAGGGAAAGAGTATAAGGATACAGATGTTGGTAGTTTGGAAGGGTTGGAAGACGTTGTAGTGGGGCCATTTTGAAGTTCTCTTTGGATTGCTTCTGTTTTCAGTGAGGTAACAAAGTTATCAGCTGGAATAAATTTGGAGCTGGAGAGAGGAAAGTACAAATCATTCATCTAAGGAAGTGGGAAAATGAATGGACCAGAGAAATATAATAATGATAGGTTGTGTGGCAGCACTTAGGGCTCACTTGAGGTTAGTAGTCATAATGTTACAGTGAGAACAGTCAGCATGGTAGACTGTTTTTCTCCATCCCTGTTTAGGTGTATGCAGGTAAAAAAAAAAAAAAAGAAGAAGAAGACAGCTGGAGACAGCCAGGATTAGGATTTTACCAGAGTGGCTCAAAGTAGGGAGAGAGGGACATGAAAGTTTACACATGTGTATGCAAGAGAATAATAATGATTTTCCTCGGAATCTAAGCAGAGTATGGAGGAACATGAAAGAATGAGGAGAATGAACGGCAAAAAAAAGATAATAGAAATAATGGCTCATTGTTCCTAAAGGTTTAAAAAAAAAGTGTTGGTATCAGAATACCCAAAGTACTGAGCTGCAAAAATAGGAAGAAGTAATCCAAGAGTAAGATCCCTGAGGTTGGGATTATGGAGGGTTTTTAGTAATTGGTAATGACAGAGTTCACATTATGGCCATTGCAGGAGCGACTGAGGTAAGATAGAAATAAAAATCACTGGCCGGGCGCGGTGGCTCATGCCTGTAATCCTAGCCCTCTGGGAGGCCGAGGCGGGTGGATTGCTCGAGGTCAGGAGTTCGAGACCAGCCTGAGCAAGAGCAAGACCCCCGTCTCTACTAAAAATAGAAACAAATTAGCTGGCCAACTAAAATATATATAGAAAAAATTAGCTGGGCATGGTGGTACATGCCTGTAGTCCCAGCTACTCGGGAGGCTGAGGCAGTAGGATCGCTTAAGCCCAGGAGTTTGAGGTTGCTGTGAGCTAGGCTGATGCCACAGCACTCACTCTAGCCAGAGCAACAAAGTGACACTCTTTCTCAAAAAAAAAAAAAAAAAAAAAAAAAAAAAAAAATCATTGGAGAAGAAGAGGCCAAAGTACTAAAATCACCAAGCATATGGCAGGATTAGTACAGGATGCAGTGAGTAAAGCAAGGAGAGGTTGTGGGTGACATGGTTTAAAGATGCATGAGATTAGAAGATGAAGGTTTGTACAGAACATGTGAGAATGATCTAGAAATGTCAAAGAGGAAGGCCCACTGGCACCTGCAGGTACGCTTCCCCAATTTGAGGGGGCTTTAGAGGAAGCAGTGTCTTCTGCAGTATCCAAGCTTGAGTTTCAGTGAGAAAATGAAAGCAAGAGTCGAGGAAAAATTGAGGATAAAGGAGATTTTGTATATGACTGTGAGTTCCAGAAGGCCCATGGGCAAGGGGTTGGTTGCGGGGTCAGAAAAGGGAGTGGACAAATCTGTGGGGATTAGGGTCTGAGTGTTAACCAGACAGTTCTGGATGTCTTATGGTAATAGGATTAGTCCTGAAGGTCTGCTGGGCATTAAACACGACTGTGGTCATTTTAGCGTGTGCTCAGGAGTAGCATGCAAAATCAGTCTGGCTAATTTTTCTCCTTAAGGGGTTTGCTTTCTGATCAGTGTCTTTCAGAATGGCAAATACTATTAATATGTACCTTCAGTCAATGCTGGTTTAAGCACTCACTGAGGAGTGTCTATTGTTTAGATTTTACCTTTCTGCCTTCCTGTCGCACACAACAGGCAGGAAACAGGGTGTCAGAGATGGGAAAGTCTGCTCGCTCGGCAACGCTTTTTTTTTTTTTGTTAACTTTAGGAGTTATAAGATTTCTGCTCCAAAAGCACTGACTTGGACAGCTGGAATTGTGGTGACAAGAAATGTACGCTAATACTTTTTCATTTAACCAGAACAAGGTAATCTGAGCCAACTAGAAAGCGTTTCTCTCCTCCCTGCTCACAACACTGAGGAATGTCAGAGGCCCTCAGGGAGCGAGGATGCTTTATGGAGAGTGGCCTGGGAAGGCAGGAAACCGCCTATTGGTTTCATAGTTTTCAACCTCTGAAATGCTCGTCTTTTTTCAGACCTTCTCATTTAGACTCCAGACATCAAGTCACACTTGCTGTATTAATATGGTTAAGGCATCAAATTATCGTCACTGGCAGCAAAACTTCTCTCCCTGTTTTATGACACAGGTAGTTCAATAAAAAGTTTCAGGTCAGAAAAGAGGAGCTATGGGCCTCTATTTTACTTCACTGCCCTCCTTCAAATCCTGTCCGATGTTGCTTCATATGTCTGGAGTCTCTCGGGCTTATCTTTTTTTTGGTGTCTGTGTTTTTACTTCTTAAGCAAAGTTAGAATAACATCTTCACACTCAGATTCTCTCTCACTATGATTTAACCTTTACTAACCACCTCAAGGTAACAGTTCACATCAAAGTTTGGTGAGTAAAAAAATACTTATTTACATAGTTAACCTGTACCAGTTGCTCACTATCGGCTAAATACTTTACACACTTTACCTGTTCCATTTGCATAATAATTCCATGAGTTACGTGGTAATATTGCCCACATTTTACAGCTGAAAATACTAAAACACAGGAAACTTAGGATCTGGGATCGTATAGTAGTAGAGCCAAAATTTAAACCTAAGTAGTTGGATTCTAGATCACATATATTCTTAGTTACTACAAAACATTGCCGGGTACTGAGTTACGTGCCAAGGAATGAAGTTGACTAAGGTGACTGACCTAGAGGAGCTCATAGTTTAGTATGAAATTAGATATTTTATGCTGACAATATCTTCCTATCCCTCGACTCCCAAGTGTACACCCACACACAACAGTGTGAGTCTGAACCACCATAAATTTAACTAGCCACCTGCATGGATTTTTAGAGCATGCTTGTAGACTGAGAAGAACCCTTCTTGGCAAGTCAATTTACAAGTGTCTTGGAAGAAAGATTAGCGTGACAGAAATAACTTTCTTCAGCCTTTTCCCTGCCTTCAAGGGGTAAGTAGCATGAGGAAACACTGATAGCCAAAAGATGTGCATCCAGGGTCAGAGGCAGAATCAAGAAAGACAGTTACACGTTGTAACTCTTCCCACATAGACAAGCGGTGAGAGGAGAGCAAGCTAGTCTCAGAAAAGGAATATTGAAACACTTAAGTTTTCGTTCTTATCATCGAAAAATACAACTTTTACTTATTTATGGAGTCAAAATGATAACTGCTATTTTGGCAAAGATCATCTTCCTATTATAAGTAGTATCCTAAAAATAAAAAGCTTTGTTATTTTAACAGACTATATCATCTATGACATTGTAGCTGGGAGGCTGCTTGAAGCTCCTGCAGGCCTGAGACAAGGGGAGTGTAGGGTTCCCGAAGCCACTCTTTTTGCCAGTTACACCAGATCGCTTGGACATCTTGCTTTGTTTTGTTTTCTCATCAGACGGGTTATTAATAATATAGATATGTCTACATGTGTATAGGTTTTTCATTAATCATCCACAGATAGTGTTAATTTGCTTAAATAGGGTTGGTAAAAGGAATAGAAAAGTAACAACAAAATCCAGAATGTCATCTCTCTAGACTCTATATTAAAATTGAAAAGAATGTTTTTGTGTTAGTTGTTTAAGAGGTGGTAGTATAGAAAGGGGATATAAATTTTAAAAATCTGAATCCTCACATAGCTAGAGTCTATGTTAAAATTGAAAAAAATATGTTAGTAGATCACATTGTAAGTATTGTCTCTTAAAGTCAAAACAAAGTGTTGCTTCCAGAACTTGAGTGAACACAGTCATCATCCAATAAAAGTTGTTTTATTTTCAGTGCTTCCAAGAGTAAATAGAAGAACTTTGAACACTTCAGAGCACTAGTGTTCATATACCCCTTCCTCTTCTCCACACATGAGGGAAAAATTTCTTAAGTGAAGCAAGTTAGATTAAAAAAAGCAACAAATAAAACTTTGCAAAACTGAAGATGCAAGAAGTAGTAAGTATTAAGGAAGATATCAATATAGCACAAATCCATGCTTTTGCATATACATTATTATATGTGTGGGACCATTCATGTCACTGTGTGCTGCAGACCAATTGCTTCTATGTTCCCATTTACTATCCATGAAGCAAATTACCCAAGGCAGAGTCTGTCTTCTACTGGAATAAGTTGGTGGGTAATTTGAAATGAAATTTTCATTGTTTTGGACTTAAGACAATATGAAAACCAAATGTCTCCTCCAAATTCCACATTTTACCTCTTTATCTCTGTGAGTGCCTTGTTTGTGGAAGCATCTGGACTTTATGAGAATTGTAAGCCTTCAGAATTTCTTTATCAGACCTATGATTCTATTCAAAACTGCAAGCAAATACCCATCCATTGGGAATATTTACTCCACGCTATGATTTTTATCATAAGTTTTTTCTAATTTTCCAGAGAGAGAGAGAGAACAGAGGAGAAAGGAGAGGGGTGAGAAGAGAGAAGAGAGAAATAAAGAAACTGTTCGTATGCTAGGATGCCAGTCCTGTTCTCTTCCAGGAAAGGGAGAGGAATTTGGTTCTACAGCCAACATAGAATACCGAACACATGAGGTGACATTAATAACAACAACACAAAAGACAAAAATGCACTCATCACTTCCACCCAGGTGCCATATATCTGATATCTGACCTGGAAAGAGTCATTAGCTAAGTGAACAAAATAAACCTCTAGAAGGAGCAAGTGGGTGGTGGGAGGTATGATTTAAGGGCTATCATATTGGATTAAAAGATAAAGATTTCTGAATATTGTACTGCTGACACTGATTTTCTGCATAATAGTAGGAACATCATTTCATATTATTTTCTTCACTTGAGAATAATTGTGCCAGTTTTCATACAACAAAGACGGAACTGTGAAACCCTCCTCAGCATCCCTCTGCACCCCACCCCACCCAATGGTGATAATATTACAGAAATCTACCCAGACCTCATAACTGATCCCATTTCTCCAGGCCGGTAGATTATGACTAGAAGAGTAGGTTATTTCCTTGGTAGAGAGAAAAGGTAGCACATACTATTGGTCCAATTAACACCATTCTCAAATCTTCTGGACCACTTTACCTGATACAATATTGATAAGTACTTAGCACTTATACTACCTTGCTTCTCCCATACATAGGCTCACAATTTCCAAAGGTGTTACAGAATGGTTGCAGGAAGGTGACTGTCATACTATGGAACCTAAACTACTATTTGGCAGTGTCAGTGGAGAGCCAGAGGTCATATGATCACTTCCCTTTCTGGACCTTTCTCTCACACTTACTTCCTCATAGGCCCAAGAGGTGAGGAAAAAAATGAAATGAGCTTCCACAAGGCAAATTACCAATGATACTTTTTGTACATGACATATTACATGGAGTATCAGGAGACACAAGAGAGGAGATTTAACAGTTCATTTTATCCATGGTGGCAGAGCATATAGTTCAGAGCATTACTTTTTCAACTATCTGAGGTGAAGGACCATTCTTCTCCCAATCCATCATGGACCGAAATGTGTCCCTACAGTTCACGACTTATATGCAGTTTATGTCACATGCAATTCCACACCATTTTGACAACACTCAAACTGGGCTATACTTTGTTTAATGGCACAAGGCCATTGATCACACATTTACTCTCAATTTCTACATTTAGCACAGACCAATGATAAACAATTCACAGACGGCCATCAGTGTGTGGATTACACTTTGAGTAATGCTGATTTGGAGTATGGGATTTGCTGTGCCCTAATCCTGGTGCCACTGCTTAATTACTAATGTGTGTGACATGGGAATTTGCTTAACCCCTCTGTGACTGTTTCCTTATCTGTGAAGTGGTAAAAAAAAATAATACTTATCTCACAGGGTTGCTGTGAGGACTAAAATGAGTTAACATAGGCAAAGCATTGTATGACAATTAAACACTACTAAACACATTGTAACCACTATGTTTTATAATTTGATTTATTATGCCACTTGAACTAATTGGCTTTGCAACCTGTGTAGAGCAGCACATAGGTAAGTGAATATATCAGCATCCCTTGCCACTTGCCAGAACAAATCATATTTATAATAAGCTAACATGTTTTTAAAAGTATAAGATACTGAAAAAAAATTCCTTATATACAGAGAGAGAGAGAGAGAGAGAGATGTGCGTGTGTATGGGTGTCACTCCCCTAATAAAAACCCAGTGCATTCCCACTACTCTTTATTCCTTAACCTGGCTGAATGGCCCTGAGGGATACGGCAGCCACTCTTCATTTGGGGTGTCGTGTTAATCATGTTCCTGCCCCTTTGCTCTTCTTGCAGGACCTCATACTCTTTTGCTCTTCTCCACTGTCAGAAACGTCCTCCTCTGAGTCTCTGCAAAACTAATCAGTTCTATTTCTTCAGGTCTCAGATGAAAGGTCATCTCTTCAGAGTGCCTTTCCTTGACCATACTAACTAAATTAAGTCTCCCCAATTATTTTCTATTCCTACCCCTTGCTTATTTCCTTTAGAGCTCTGATCAAAGTTGGAAATGATTTACTTGTTGTTTGTCTACCTCAATGTGGACCAAAGCTGTATCTATGGTCTTCACTATTAAATCCCATCTCTAGCTCAATATCTGGCACATAGTAAATATTTGTTAATCAATGAAGTGTATTACTCTATTAATCTAAAAGAAAATTTTAATAATTTTTGACCTTTTATTCCTTGTTACTTTAACTTCTCCTCAACTTCAAAATATTAATTTTCTGAATCAACCATTCATTCAATATTTACTGGATTATAGATATTAATACATATCAGAACTCTTAGGTGCAAGGGGATAGAATGATACATTGGGTCACTGCTTTTAAGAATTAGAGACAAAAACATATTAAACAAATAACCTTTATAATATGTGACACGTGCTATATGAGGGCCTGTGTCTGTGAGTTCATGTGTGTGTCTGTATACGTGTGTATGTTTGATGCTCAGGAAACTCAGCGGAAAACACAGAGAATGGAACAAGGAATTTTATCATAGAAAGATTCAAAGGCCATAAATGTGAGAGTGACCTTGAAGGAAAATCTCTCTATAGACAAAGCTCTGGAGGCTAAGAAAGTTAGGCCCATAAACTTGTTTCAAAGGTTATAAAATCAAATGGGAGATGCTATCCCAAATACCAAGTGAGTTTATTTTGAAAACAAATTGTGTTTATTCCCATATGAATGAATTTTGGTTTTATACAACTTTTTCGTCTTGGTTTGATTTTGACATCACACTTAATGATTAGGAATGGTCACTAGAAAAAATCATTTTAAGATTTTTCAATAAAATTCTGTTTTAATAAAATCAGAATCTGTAACCCAATCAGATCTACAACTGGAAGAATATGTATCAGGAGAAAACTTATATCTCTGAACATATGCATTTAGATGTTTATCTTTACTTATAACAGCTAATACCACTTGGTTAGCCAGTAAAGCATAAACAATACTTTACAGCTGTAGGTTGATACACTTTTCAAAATTATCTCATCAGCATTATCTCATATAATCCTTACAATACCCCTATGAGATAGACAGGTATTTTTATCTCTGTTTCACAGAGCAGGCAGCTGACACAGAGATGCTAAGGGACTTGTCCAAGGCTACAAAGCTAGTGAAGAGGCAGATTAGAAGGGGAAACTCAGCAGTATTTCCACTATAACTTTTGGCTTTTCCTGGCAACCAATACCCAATGAGAGGAAGGAGGACTACTATATGTTGAGGTTATGATATTTGAAATGGGATCAATATACACAGGCTGACCAAAAATACATGTAACAAGAGTCATTTTATTCTATTGAGATTCTTGCTGAAAAGCCAGACTTCAAATAGTTCAATTAAAACTATTTTTAGGACTACCACCACTTTTTTGCTGATTAGAATGAAAGCCTTAACATATGTGATAACCACAATGAGTAGCAATCCCAGTGGAGTGGACACACATCTGTTCGCCCAGCATCTGTCATGGTGGGGTTGCTCTGATACAGGAGCATGGCTGGGCAGAGGGATGACTGCCCTGGCCAGAGTGATTGGTTGAGAGATGGGTACACATGGCCCAAAGCCAGGCCAATTAAGTTTCTCCCAGGGACTTTTAATGAAACTACTGGGAAAGAATACCTCTCTTGTTTGGAGATGAGCAGCTCTGAGAGTTTTGCAATCTTGAAGCTGGTAGCCAACATGGCACTAAGGGAAGATTCAGTAGGTAAGTGAACAAATGTAGGTCACGTAGGCAGCAGGGTAATAAGGGAAAGCAAACATCAGTAAGGAGATAGAAAGCAAAAATTAATCTGTTTTGCCTAGGCTTGTCGTTCTCAATCTTGGCTTCACAGGAGTAGCACCAGGGAGCCTTTAAAAATTCCAACGTCCAGGCCTCATCTAAGACCAATCAAATCAGAACCTCTGGTTCTGTTCATCTTTCACGTTCATGCTCAGCATATCTGACCACCAGTGGTGCCCCAAGTCCTTGGCTTTGGCAGAGGCTCTGCTGCTATAGCTGGAGTGGCTCATTAACTGCTAAGAAATGGAACCACTAAGAAAGAAGCCAAAGGAAGACTGACAAAAGAAGCTGACTTTAGCAAATAGCTACATTGAACTCATTGTGTCTTTTTAACTGCTCTTGTGACATCTTCAGAATCACTAGCCTGCTGCTGCTTTACATGTGGGTGAGAGTAAGAGCAATCAAAGTGGTGAGTGGAAAGCCAGTTTCAAGCTATGAACATTATCTCACAGAATGGGGAAGACGTGCAGTAGCACACCACTATATGGTATTTTCTCCACACAGATACCTGTACATAACTGCAAAAGCATAGATAAGAGTAAAACATAGTAAAATCATTATGAAGTAATGAATTTTGAGCATTACCTTTTCTATATGCTCTCATTTATTTATTTACAATTGCTTCTCAACTTACAAAGGGGTTACTTCCCAATAAATGCATCATAAATTGAAAGTATCAGAACATGCATTTAATACACCTAGTCCACCGAACATCACAGCTTATGCCAGCCTACCCTAAACATGCTCAGAACACTTATATTAGCCTATAGTTGGGTAAAATCACCTAACACAAAGACTATTTTATAATAAAGTGCTGAATATCTTAAGTAATTTATTGAATACTGTGCTGAAAGTGAAAACCACAATGGTTGTATTGGTAATTGAAGTACAGTTTCTATTAATACTGAATGCATCTTGCTTTTGCACAACTGTAAAGCAGAAAAATCACAAGTCTAAAGATGGACTGGAATGTTTGGAATCTTTGTCAAATTGGAGACTGTGTAAGTTTCTATAATATGATTTTTAATATTGATTTTGTTTAAAAAACAGATTGCAAAATTCCTGGAAAATTAAAAGCTCATCTCTACAAGTTAGTCCAAGCTACTTGTAGCACACTGATACCTTCTACAACCTAACAGATGCATTCTACTTAACCAACACAGATTTACTGGAACGCTGTTTATCCAGGTTGTAAATGACTCATCTTCGTAATTTTAGTATCTTCTTGCTGATCCCTGACATTTTGGATTGGTTGTTCCACTCAGATGGAGAGCCGTCAAATGTTTATAGTCCCCACGGTCACACATTCTCCCGTCTCTGTAAACTCATGGGTATCCCGCTGCTGCCCTCCCAATAAACTTTCTTTCCCAGAAAATGTGCATAGCCTTCTGGGTTTCTTTGCCTCAGTGCTTTGTATCTACTGCTCTAAAGCTGACCACTCACCCACCAGTAGGATTTGTAAGTCTTCCACACTGACTAGGCAGGATGCTAATACACCATTTGATTTGCATCATTGTGCCTCCAGCTCCAAACATTCCAGTCATCTTTAATGCTAAAGAGGTTTTGATTACTTCTGAGAATACCACCCATCCCAATTCTACCCTTTTCAAACAGCAAAGTCTAGAATTTCATTTCCTGCAAACAGGCACTCAGAAACCAGCTAGACGAATATCAAAAATGCATTCTTCTAAATGGCAAGACTCTTTCCAAAGGGATTCCTCAAGGCTCAATTACTTGCCACTTCTTTGCTTGCTTTCGTATGTTAGCATTCCTTCCCAGTCTCGAGCACAAACCGTAAGGACCTTAACCACTGATAACAGACTACAAACAGGGAAACTGATCATTACCATTTCTTTAACCGACACCAAGGGTTTCCTTCCCACAAAGTCTGGGGGCCAAGTCTGAATCCTGTTTCCCTTTTACATCTTTTAGTTAATTGTTTCAATTTGTTCCATTTCCATTCACTTTCTTTTGCTAAATCACAATTACTCATCACATATGTGCAGCCAGGAGGTTAGGGAGAACACCCAGCTGGTATTACTGGGAAGCCAAAATTTCTTTTAGGGGGAGGATTATCCTTGGCATGACCCAACAGTATTTTTTGTTATTGTTCAGTTTCAGTCAGAAGCTGCTTCTACACAGGGTAACAGTGCTGGGAATTCACTGGATTGCACGTGATCAATGGGTTCTGGAAGCAAACCGACAGGATGAATTCAAGATTAACACACAAGGAGACCATGATAACACCACCCTATGCATGTGGCCTCCAGACAGGAACTCTAATACCAGAAACCCTACACACTGATTTAGAAAGTAGTTTCAAGCACCCTGTTTTATGGAATTAAAAATCCAGAGAGAGTTACGTGTGCCAATGTCTTAAAACTTTTCCTGCTAGTTTTTAAAGTTTATGTTTAGGTTTAGTAATGTATAAACACAAAATAAAGCTAACATAATTGAACATTCACTCTATTCCATGCACTATTCTAAGGCCCTCAAGTGCATTTTTTCTCAATGGAACATCACGATAAGGCTATTGTTAGGTAGGTAGTATTACTCCCATTTTATAGATGAGTAAACTTGAAAGCAAATCTTTTTGTCCCTTTTTGTTTTTATGCAATGGTAATTTTAGGCAGAGTAGACATCTCAATTAATGTTTTTTTCTTTTTTTAATCTCAGAAGAAAGATGTGCTTTGTCTCCTACAGACATTTATTATTAGTGAAACAACAGTAAAATTAAGAGAGAGAAAAAATGGAAAACTAATACATAAAAACATTACAATTTAAAAAATTAAGTGGAATTATCTTGTTGCATATTGGTTCAAGAAGCCATTGGGACTTTTTCTCCCAATAAAGTCATTTGAATGTTTTCTTTTTTCTTAGAATAGTCTGCACTTAAGTTTCTGAAATATTTCTGTTTGATTATTGACTACATACCACCCTGTTTATCATAAGGGGGAAATAATGACACTTTAGCTAGTTTATCTTATTATAAACAAATACATCCAAGAATTATTAATATTAAAGTTCTTTTTTTAAAAAAAACTTTTTATAATAAACAAAATGAAAATGTTTTGGTAAACTTTCATAATCTTACTGTTTAATACATCTACACTTGCATACTAATGGTAATCACCGGAAGTTTATATGTGCTTCCATAGTCCCCCCTCATTAGTGATTCTTTTTGGCTATGTTTATTGTTTTATCACCTAGAACGGTTATTGTTGAATCCCTCTCTTCTAATAGAACATTGATACATGCTTGTTACTTAAATACATTCAAAGGATTAATGCCTGAAGAAATGAGTGAATGGAGAAATTTTTTAAAGGTGGTAAGGATATGGACAAATAATTCAAAAAGACCTTTATGTACATAGAACTGACTGAAAGACTGTCTAGTTCTCCAAGCTCTGGATTAGTCAGGTTTGCTGATTTTACATCCTCTCTCCTCCAGAGTATCATCTCCATCTTTAATCTGGACCTTACCTGAGAAACTTAGATCAAATGTAAAGCCTTCCTTGAACCCAAGAAAGCAAAATTACTTGTGCCATCCTCTGCCTCCCTTTAGAATAACACTTACGCAACCACATAGTCACATACATACTCTCATATATACTCACAGACATTCACACACACACTCACACAAACAGCTAATGGTATCACTGTCAAGTTTTAATATGGTTATTTGTGCATGTTATTGCTCAGTTCCCTGAGATCAATAAAGCACATGAGTAATGTGTCTCCAACATCATTTTACAGATAAAATCCAATTCTGATGCATAAACTTCTCTGGCCCATCAAGTACACACTTTTGCTTTTCAACACCAAAGACTGTCCCAACCCATTGGCAAAACTGATCAAATATCTGTTTCTATTTTAAAGATGAACTATTCAAACTTATCACCTTGTACCTGCCTTCTCCCTGCCCTACCCCCAGCCCCATGTCATCGAAGAAAAACCTAAAACGTTAAGTATGTTGAAACAATTCTCAGGTTGACTGGCCAGAACACAGGTGTGGTAGACAGCTGTGTCAGAGAAGATACATCCACTCCATGAACAAAACCATTGCACTTTCATAAGGGACCTTAACACAGCATTTTGGGAATGTGGATCCAGCTCATTGCTGGAGGACTGAGCAAACAAAGATAGCATAAAAATAAAATCATGAAAATGGCATCAGCAATCATGACATTCACACATTCTTATACCTCTCTTTTAAAATGTCAGCTCCTCCTGACAGCTGGATCCAGCCATGGAGGTAAGAAATGTTTCTATTTGTGAATCCCTTTACCCTCTGCCATGTAGGACTTCAAACAGCCATCAGTAAACAGCATTCTCATCACTCCAGCCCAGACGGAATTCTAATCAAGGTCTTTTAAATGCCATTGAACAAATCTATATACTATGGATTGTTTCTTGTATGCCTCTGGCCAAATGCTATTCACTGGGACATTTATTATTTTTAGAAAACCAAAACAATCCACACTAATAGTGTAAATTACAGCACATCTAGAAGCAGGATCCAGGCATTCTTGTTGATTTAATACCAGAACTGAAAGAAGCTTTTAATTATCCCTCCTCTAGTGATTTATTAGACACTTGGAACATAGGACTCTCACAAGTGGATGAACCAGGTTTATAATACCATTAACCAATAGAAAGGGTCTGGTCTAAATATGCCTTAAAAGCCTCGTACTAAAACCCATGAGGTATGCATAGCTGAGTCCAAAAAGAACTACAATATAGAAATTAAAAGTCCAACATATTATCTAAACCAATAAATTTACCAAGAGACAGGAACCCCAAAACAGATTATCTAGCATGAAAATGGATATACAATACAACCTAAACAGCATTTTCTGCAAAGTGTTCACATAAACTGCTCAGCTACAAAAAACAATGGTGAACTAACACCTCTTGTATTATCCTGGATGGAGCTAGAGCCCATTATCCTAAGTGAAATATCACAAGAATGGAAAAACAAGCACCACATATATTCATCATCAAATTGTTGCTAACTGATTGACACTTATGTGCATATGTGGAAGTAACATTCATCGGGTGTTGGGCAGGTGGGAGCAGGGAGAAGGGGATGGGTATATTCACACCTAATGGGTGCATCGCACACTGTCTGGGGCATGGGCATGCTCGTAGCCCTGACTGGGGCAGTGCAAAGGCAATACATGTGACCTAAACATTTGTACCCCGTAATATTCTGAAATTAAAAAAACGAAAAAAATTAATTTAAGACATGAGATGTAGGATATTATGACTGTACCTCAAACAGGTTCGTAGGCTCAACAAAGCCCAGATGAAACCAACAAACAACATTGTAATCCACTTGTCCTCTCTTGACAAAAGTTCATCAGGAATGTGATAGAGAAAACAGCAGACAACTTGGCTGCTGGTGTTCTTTACATCTGTAGACAAGTCAATTAAAAAGACTTCCCAGAACTACATGTCATCAGACCTATCTGTCCGTCATCCCTGAATGTATGAAAGGAAAACCACAAAGCCCTTTCTCCAGGCTATTTTTTTTAGAGAACCATAATTTTAGGCTTCAAGAAAATAACATCTGAAAGAAAAGCTGGTGCCTGCATTGTATCTTCAGATTAATTAAGCCAAAGCCTTAGAGGTTTGGAATTGAAGTTTCAGACTAGCTGCTTCTTTACTGAGAAACGTTATCTCCAAATCAAGGTTGGAATTGGAGAGTGTAATAGGAATGGCTGCTTTTAAAAATCCTCACTATCACTATTTGGGGACCTCTTTACTGGGAAGAAAGAATTTTAGCTACATTCATCTCCAGGCCCAATAATCAATTCCACATTAGTTCTCCATATTTCTCTCTTTGTCATTTAGCTCTGGACTCTGGGTCATTTTCCCACCAGTCTTCCCTATACTCCCCCTTCCTTGATGCCACCCCAACCCTTACCAAGACAAGCTGAAAGGAAACTTCCACAGCACCCTTAATTATCAGAACTTCTTGTTCTTCATTGTTCCCTCTCCCCCCCCATCCTCATTGTGTGTGTGTGTGTGTGTGTGTGTGTGTGTTAAGAGTGATGATCTGGGTTGGGGACAGTGGCTTAAGAAGTTTCATTTGAATTACTGTAAACATTTGTGAGATTAAAAAAAAAACTAATACAAACTGGGAATGTCATAGATTTAAGAAATCTGAAAGTCTCATACTTTTCTCTGTTTGATTTAAACTTAAAATGAGGCCTTTTTCTAAACAGCCCCTCATGAACTCACATTTTTCAGTAATGATGTGAAAGATGGCTCAGATTGAAGCCTTTAGAATTCATGATTCATCAGACAAATATTTACTAGGTGCCAGGCAAGGTACTATGCACTTTACGGAGGATAAAGTGATGACAAATTTGGTCTCCAGTAAAACTCAAATGAACAAAGATTAACCTGCTCCACTTTCAGCCTTCCACATCTCAGTGAGGACAATTTCATCTTCGCAGGTGATCAGGCCACGTACTAATAGGATTTGCTAGTTCACAGAGCTGCAACAGCTTTACTCCACAGACCTTGGAGCTCTTTTTTCACCAAATGATGCAATGTTGTACTCACTTATAATTTCTAATGGCAAGCTAGTTCAGCCTGAAACTTCTTCTTCTTTTTTTTTTGTTAATTTCAGCTCATCATGGGGGTACATAAGTTCAGGTTATATACATTGACCATGTCCCGCCTATCCCCCTGAGTCAGAGCCTCAAGCGTGTCCATTCTCCAGACAGTGCGTGAAACTTCTTTATTCTGATAGAAAGTTAACTAAATTGATGGCCACATTAGAATCCCAAAGTTATATACGAGGAGATATTTTACAGTTCTGTGATTAATGCAGTATTTGAAAAACTAGTTACAGTTTCAGTGAGTTCCATATGCAGACTGGTCTCTATGTATAAAAGAAAGATGCAACAATGATTTACTTATTCCCATCAAAGCTGAAATCTCAATCTTTGTTTTATGGATGTTTGAACATATCCTCCTCAATATTTCCTTTCATTTATTGGCTTAGAACAGAGGAAGAAAGCATAATAAAATAAAGTGCACTATTGTCCTTCCTGATTAGTAATAATCTAGTTGTAGAGAAAGTACATTACTGTCTTTTTTTTCTAGCTGCATCAAAATATTTGATTAAGCATGGGGGAATATTATTTGCCTCTTTTTAAAAATCAACTTTATATTTTCTTCTAAGAGTGATATATATTCTTTATAGGAAAAAATAGAAAATATAGGAAGTCATAAATAAACAAAAAACAATTATATTCCTATCAAGCAAGTGCAACCATGATTTTTAAAAATCATGTTTTTTGAATTTTACTATGCTTTGGTTTTTTTTCCTTGTAAATAAAATATCACTTACTACATTTTTCTGATTATAAAGGTAATACATGTTAATAACATAAAATTTGGAAAATGGAGAATTGTATAAAAGATAAATAAATTATCTCTGTTTCTATCAATATTATCATTCTGGTACATTTCTGTTCCACATCATATTAAATGTTTTCTATTTCCTGTCCCTGCTTCTCTGTTTGTCTGTTTCTCTCCCTCTCTCTCTCTCTCACACACACACACACACACAAACAAATGTACATGCATATTCCATATTGCTTTCTTAATATTTTTGAATTGTTTTTTCAGATAATTAAAAACATTTTTGAACATAAGTTTTAGTGGAGATATAGTATTTCACATAGATGTAAAATAATTGAGTGCTTACATATTATTTGAGTTAGATAAACCATTTTTCTATTACAATTGATGATGAGATGAACATCAATTTTTCTTTAACATACATTGCTGAGTTTTTTCATAAAATGGAACACCACATCAAATATTTTAAGCATGTTGAAGTTTCGACATACATATTGTCTATTAGATTCAGCAGAAGTAATGTTTACATAGTTTTAACTGGACATTATATACAAATTTACAGTCTTTTACATTTTTAGTTTTTCCAAGTGTTACTCCATGTCATTTTATAAAATACTTTCTATATAATATTTTTCTCATTGTTAGACTTTTGGGATTCCAATCAGCCTTTATAATTTTTTGATTACTTAATCAAGGATCAAAATACTTTTCTAGTAGAGACTGACTTTTGCTTTCATTTCTAAAGTTATAGATAAAAAAATAACAATGACAAAGAAGTCATCAAAAAGTGACACAGCCCTGCTACAGAAAGAAGGATAAAAGAATGCAGGGAGATGAATCTAATTTTATTTGTGCTAAAGTAATTGATTTGCTCTTTGAGGTGTTTAGGAAGGTCATAAAGAGAGATACCACATTCTCTCTAGTTCTTTGAATAGTTGAATTCAGAAACACAAATTTGGAGGCATCTTTCAATAGGATTCTAAGTTCTTTTTTATATTTCTGAAATAGATCAGTATAGATTTATGCGGTTAGATAATGTCTGCATGGCATTGATAATGCAATTATTACCTAACCAAGTAATCCTATTTTTAAATGATTTTATATGAAAAAGTAAACCTGACATCAGATATATTTTTACACACTGATTTCTTTGTCCCAAATTTATATGCATACTTCAGTGTAGAATATTCTTAAAGCTGAAAGTTGGTGCAATTCTTATTTCATATCCTTTTTCCTAAAATTATAACATGTGACTTTTCTTCCAATCAAAATAATGAAAGCAAATGAATGAAGTCACTTAAGTCAAATGTGATGTTTCAGGATAGTACTCAGTAAATTGCTGAGAACCAGCCACATCTCACAAAGGTTAAGGAGACAATAGTCAAGAACTAGAGAAAAGGCTATGGAAATGTCAGGTTCAGAAAGTTTCAAAATAAAATGTAGGGAACTAGTAAGTGGGACAATTAGCAGCTAAATTAAGCTGATTTCTTTTTCCCATTCAGGAACAGAGAAAATGCAGCAGATAGTTGCATGCATTTAATGGAGAAGTGAAGGAGAAAAATGTGAAAGTCCTGGCAATAAACAGGGTATCCTCAGGAGGGATAAAGGAATAGCATGGAGAGAGATACATAAGAAACAAAGGTTATCTTTTCTAATAGTGTGGACTGGAAGGAAAGAATATATAGAGATTTAACACAATGAATACTATGCCTTTTTTGTTTTATATTCATTGCAGTTTGGTAAAATATTTTTTTCTTTAATTTTAACCTAGAAGATCCAGATGTTGAACATCATTCATAAGAAAGTATTGTTTTCCTTTTCTCCTTTGATATGGAGAGGGGAAATAACCCATCCTATCAATATTTGAATGATGAGAAAATGCTCTATTACACTAAATTTCCTAAATGAATGCCTTAATTTTTTAAAAACATGTATAATATATATCTTTCCTAAATATTTTTTATATCCTTACTTTGAAAAGGCAAACCTTCATGTCAAATTTATATATTATTGTTTCCTAAAGCCTTCCTCAAAAATATTGTTGCACTTATAAAATTTCCATTTGATATAGCCAAGGACTTCTCCAAAATCTGTCTGTGTAAAAATTGCAATTTAATGCAATAATTTCCATACATATACAAATAGGTCCTATTGGATGATCTTAATATTGATATTAATCGAACCTGGGGTCAAACTCTAATACAAAATATCAAAAATATCAAATATCAAAATATGAAAAATCATTTTACGTGATCTTCCAATTTAGCCCTTGTGAAGTCTATTTTTGTTAATTAGGTCTTATCCTTTCACTGAGCTCTTAGAAATGAAGAAAAGGGAGGATTTTGTAGAGCTATTGCAATCCAAACCCCACAAATTTTTTTAGGCATCAGTGACACCATGGACTCATTATTCTGGCAACTTTGGAGGAAGGAATAAGTTGACAATCCCAGTACTTTAAGCTATAAGAAAATAGAAAAAGCATAAAAGGAAACTGCACCTGAAGCTTAAAAAGCCTGTATACAGAGAAGTTTAATTTATTATTCTAATGACTTTCACAGCATGAGGCTCTCACCAGGAGACACATGTCTATGCAAGTAATAAGGCTGCAGAGATTGGGCTATTCCTGAAGGACTCTCATGGCTGTTTCCAAAGCATCTTTTTATAGATGGGAAAATATAAAGTATGTGAAAAAGGGTCAAGACTGACGCTATGTATGCTGTTTTGCTGCTAGCTAACTTCATATATATTCCTCAGAAATGAAGCCAATTTTAGCCAGCAAACTTCAATTAAATATTTAGGTTGTTTTTACTAAATACTTATTCATATTTTGCTCTTGAAGCCTGAGAAAACCTAGATAAGATATACTGTGGTTAGGATAAAACTCCTGGAATGCTTTGCTTAGTTGTAAAATATAACTGAGGTCTGCCAAAAGTAAGAGCCTCATAGTTTGTCCTTCTCCATTTCATCATCCTTCCCTGAATCCTACTTACTCTCCAGGTTGCTGTCAATGTTTCCATGCAATTGCAAATTTTTAGGGACATATACCCATATATCTATTTTTTACATAACATGGTCACTGTTTTGCAAGATTTTTTTCAATTAATAATATACATGAGAGTTTTCAATGTCATATATGTATCTGTTCCATATTTAATTATCCCTCTTCCTCACTTCGGGTATTTAGTGGTTTCCAACATGTCTGCAATAACATTCCTGTACATATATCATTTTGTACATATGCACATAATTCCTAGAAGTAGAAATGTTATACCTAAGACATACGAATTAAAAATCTGATAGATATTTCCAAATGTTAATGCCTAAGTTTTCCTGAGTTACACTTAATAGCATATGAGAGTAACTATTTCTGCTCATCTTTGCCACATTAGGTGATATGTATTTGTATTTAAAATTTACATTCATTTGATAGCAAAAAAAGGATTTATTACTGTTTTTTAATTTGAACTTAAATTAACTTTATGGTAATGTATAAATATTTTCACTACATAGTGAAGCCTCAATCATTCTTTTTACATGTTGAGGTTTCATAAAGCCCTATGTTAGAGAATCTCTGCAGGTATTATATTACATAATAATCGGGTCTTGCTGATCTCTTCACAATTACTTGCAGTAAAGACACTCATTCACAAAGTAGGCAAATCCCAATAAGGAACAATCTATTCCCAATTCTTTCCAGGCTTGTTTCTGCCCAAATGTATAATCAATTACACATATCATGCCCCACTCTTTCTGGATAGCATACTAAGTCTCCTGAGGGATTACCATGAGGCTCTTTTCAGATTTAGGCCAAAGTATCAGGAAAGGCCAAGTTCAATGAGAAAGTCATCGAGGTAAGAATAAAAATCAAAATTGAACACTGAAGCCACTATCAGATGTTTGGGAAAAACTTTCATCTAGGCGAGGCCAGGCATAAGGGCAGATAAGAGAGAGGGAAAATTTATACAAGACCTAAAATGTCAAAAGCAAGAGAATTACTTTTTATTTGTATGCAGTGAGATCTCAGCATATATATATACACACACACACACACACACACAGATATGGGGGGGGAATGGATTGACATACCAAATATGACTTTAACCAAAGAGCTAAAGAAGAGCAATACAATGAAGCTAACTTTTACCAGGGAGTAGATTCTGAATCACTGTTAATTAGCTCGAGTATGGTCAAAATTACACCTCAAAATACCTTTACCCTTTTGCGTAATACACTATATGTGGTCCAATCTAGAAAGTAAGTTGTAGGATTTTGGAAGATACCCTATAGGTTAAAATTGTGATTGCACCCACTGTTTTCCCCTTTTTTAACTGGATTATTTTTATCCCTATATAATCACTCATGGATAATACCTTGTAAAGCTGCACTCAATGTAAGACCTGCTCTTTTTATCAATTTCCAAACCAACTAACACCCAAAATTTCTGGAGTGCTTTATCTCATTTGGACCTCCCAGCAGCTGGATGAAATAAGTGCTATCATTAACTCTCAATTTACAGCAGAGAAAAATAGCGTCTCTGGTGGTCACATTGGAGGTATTAGGTATCTGAACACATGTACACATTCACTGACAAACACATACATCATTCTCAGTAAATATTATTCACTATGTAAACTTCAGACATGAATATGTATAAACCAGCAACTTTTTAAAGAGACACAGTCCTTGAGAAAAATGATTCATTTAACAATTACAGTGGCCATGCTATTTTCATATGCATAATTGGTAAGAATGGTTAGGACAATTATGAACACTTATTTAATAGAATGAAAGTCACTACAATCACATTTTAGCTAGTCTTGACAACTGGAAGGAGGTTAACCAGGCTCTCTGAAACTAGAAGATGCTATTATTTCTTCACAGGGTTATTTGGCCAAATAAATTGCCTTAAGAAAATATTCTCTTGAGGGATTATTATAATCTAATTGCTTGACAGCTGAGTACCACAGAATTTGCCACTAGGTCAACAAAACAGAGTAAAAGTATTTTCCCATCACTACTTTACTGAGAGAGTTGTGAAACCACAGCACACAGTAGTCATTCAAAAGAAAAAGACAATGCAACAGAGGTGAGAGAAACTGCTAGGATAAGACCTGTTTCTCGAGAGTAATCTTAAAATACCCTTCCATGTCTGCATTCAACATTACTTATGAATTCAATTTGCACTGGTCATATTTTATCAGCACCTTTCTCTGTATGCTGTACCTACATGTAGCCAACTAGTGGTCCTTAAAAATACAAAGGTGATCACAATCACAGGTATTTTTTAGTAACTTCTGGTTTTGTAAAATTCAAAACAAAAAACAAAAAACAACAACAAGAAAAAGAAAATCAGAACATAAAAAAAATGAAGTTCTAGAACAGGTAATGTTGAGTTATTGTGATAGAAATCACATCACTGCTTACCAAAGGTGGGAAGAACTGGCTGGAACAGGGAATACGGAACTTTCTGGAGGACCAGAATTGCTCTTTATCTTGATTAAGATGGTAGTTATGAGTTACCTTTATCAAAAGCTACTGAACAATAAACATAAGATTTGTGCTTTTCTGATATATGTAGATTATTCTTCAATGTAATTTCCACTATGATTTCTTCTTTATGGGAAAATAAAGGAATTCTCCCACACTCAAAGCTTTCTGTTTGATTTGGAAACACACATTTGGGGCACTCACTGTGTAGTCACTGATACACTGAAAGACTAAATGGTGCTATAACGAGTGGTATGGTTTTTCTGGGATGCAACAAATATGTAACCATGTTTCCCAATTAAACAGGTGTCATCAGAAGATGACCAGATTTTCTACCTTTTTTCCTTTTGTTTTTTTTTAACTGTGTGTATTTTCCCATAAGGAGTCACCTTCTTTGGTTTAAAAAGTGGGAAATGTGTTAGGAAGCTCCAAGATGGCAAAAATAGCCATTTGGCAAAAGAACTTCTGAAGTGCATTGATGATAAATGGAAATGAAGCAGTGAGTCAGATGAGGTACAAGCTAGAGAAATATGATGTGCTGTTTTTCTGTATTACCTTTTCTTAACCAAACCTCATCTTTTCAAAGTTTATTATGAAGGTTGTTTATTAGGGATACATATGATAAGGGATATTACAGAGACAAACTTCTACTTCAATTCAATTTAAAAAAAAAACCACTTATGTATCCTCTATTAAATGCCAGGCACTGTGTTGACACAAGATAGAAAGACAGGCAAGATCCACCTGGCTCCTTATTCAGAGAACATGTAGTCATTATACGAATAATTACAACACAGCCTAAGGAATGAGATAGTGCTGTAGTGGATAACAGTATGGGCTAAGGAACCATACTGCCTGGCTCACATCTGGGTTTGTACTTATCAGTTGTATAACTGTAGTTGGACAAGTTACTTAAATGCCTTGTGCCTCAAATGCCCATCTGAAAATGGAATGGATAAAAAGTATCTATTGCATAGGCTTTATAAGGGTTAAGTAAGGTGATATAGTTAAAGTTCTTAGAACACACCCTGACACAGAGTGAGTGCTATGTAAGTAACAGAGAGATATGAGGCCACCAAGGAAAAGTACAATTGGCCAAAACTGGCACTGTCTAAATAATTACCATCTGGGAAGGAACACTTCCTCTTGGTCAGTATCTACTCTGCCAGTTGTCCTGATGTTGGCAATGAATGCATCACGTTTGCAGGGCCTGCTACTCTTTAACAATAGTATCAATCATCTCTTCTTGTTTTAGCTCCATGGAAATCCCTAAAAACTTGACTCACTATGAAGCATACTATGTGTGTGTGTGTGTGTGTGTGTGTGTGTGTGTGTGTGTATGTGCCAAAGATATAAATAATCAAGAAAAAGAAAATACATGTATGCATAAGTGTGTATGCGTTTTATATATATATACACATACATATGTGTATATATATATGTATATATATATATAGAGAGAGAGAGAGAGAGAGAGAGAGAGAGAGATACTATGTGACCATGAGAGGAAAGAATAAAGTCTGCTAGACAGTTACATTTCACATCATAAATGAACCAAATTCTATTATGGCATGAATATTTATATACATAAAACACTATGGAAATGAACATACAAACATTTGTAAACACATATATACATCATACAAACACGCATATGTAGAATGAGAGAAAGAGAGCGAGTAAACATTCTGATATGTGGGCATTTCCTAATTTTAGAGTTTAGATAAAAACATTAAGAAAGGTAGAAATGCCAATAATTAATCAATAAATCATAAGAGCAATTTAGGATGCATTTCATAAAAACATCTACCACTAAATAGAGATCAGAAAGGAAAACAAAACAAAAAAAATAATCAAACCAAATGAAAGCCCCTCGCATTTTTACCAGAGACTAGAGGAATTGTTGGCAAAGCACCCAGAGCCAATACTAATTGATATCCACTGATGTGATTTCAAATGTTGTAGAGTGCAGATGAAGAACACATCTACTTATAAAAGACTTCTGGCTCATACTTAAAATAAGGATTTTGCTAATAAGAAACTGCATATGTGTAAAAACATAAGTGTTGATCTTTCTTTTTCCCAGTTTATAATTTTATTTCATAAAAGTCCATATGCCCCTTGGTAGAAATGTCCAAGCAATAACTAATTATGTTGTTTTAAAACATTATTGGTTATTTTGGGTTTCTTAGGTTGTGAATATTAGAATAACATTAGCAAAATCATCAGGCAAAAAATATAACCCTATTTGATTTGCTATACAGAGATTCCATGATTAATAATTAAAACATTCCCACCAGACTTCTGGTTTCAGATGGCAGAATGAAGCACAATTGCAACATCTTGCTTCCCACAAACCTAATTATAAGTAAGTAAAAGAACAGCAAAAATGCCCAGCTTCAGTCAAGCAAAGAAAGAAACTCTGGTCATTTAAGAAATAAATGCTTCCATGAATCTATGCTCCTTAATACAGAAAAGGCAAAGAGTTCAAGTCTAATATAACTAAAATAACCTTAATAATAGAAATATCTACTTTCTTTACACCAACACACACACACACACACACACACACACACACACATAACATATACACACACACGAAGTCAAATGCTACCATCATATTTAATGAGGAAATAAGAAATAATTTTCATTAAAATTAACATCACAAGAATGTGATATAATTTTATGCTGCTCTGGAACTACTAGATAATGCAATCAGTTAGGAGAAAGATAAAGAATTATAGAAATAGGATAGCAGGAGACATATTTATCATTAATCGTAGGTGATGTGATTATGTCTAAGGAAACCCAAGAATTTCAAATTAAAAATATAGTAGGAACACTTAGATAATTCTGTAAGTGATACATAAAATTATCATTTAAATATAGTAAATATAATGAAGGCATAAACCAATTTTCAATAGCAAGCAAAAACATAAAATACTAATTACAAGGCTAAAAGAAATTTAAATCACTTATGTGAAGAAAATTTAAAATTCTACTGTATACCATAGGTGTTTTAGTGAATGAATTGATATACCATGCACCATAAAAGGAAGACATGATTGTATAAAGAAGTCAAAATTGGCTGGGTGTAGTGGCTCACACCTATAATCCCAGCACTTAGGGAGGCCAATGTGGGAGGACTGCTTGAAGCCAGGAGTTTGAAACTAGCCTGGGCATCATAGTGAGACCCTGTTTCTAAAAAAAAGAAAAAAAATAGGAAAAATTAGCTAGGATCCCTTGAGCTCAGGGAGTTTGAGGTTGTAGGAAGCTTTGATTGTGCCACCACACTTTAGTCTGGGCAACAGAGCAAGACCCTTCCACTAAAAAAATAAAACAATACAAATTAACTTTTTAAAGTCAAAATTGTTCAAAAACAATCTATAAATACAACTTAGTCCCAATTGAAATATCCATAAAGTACTATATGTTTGTGAAAATGAACAAATTTTTTTCTCAA
Source organism: Lemur catta (assembly GCF_020740605.2). Lineage (NCBI taxonomy): Eukaryota > Metazoa > Chordata > Mammalia > Primates > Lemuridae > Lemur > Lemur catta. The sequence continues at coordinate 151,911,136 of NC_059128.1, forward strand.
GAAAAGACTTACAGAAAATTTTCAAAAATGAAGATTCAAGATGGGAGAATAGACCTCAAATATATTATTACTAATTATAAAGTTATAATTTTTAAAACTTTTTGGGGAGAGGAGAAATAGATTTATAGAAAGTGGAACAAATTAGAAAAATTAAAAATATACTCAAATCATATGAGAATTAAATCATGATACAATTAAATTTCAAATCAGTGTGGAAAGAGGAATTATTCAATAATTAGTGTTGGGACTCTAGACCCAGTTGATTGGATATAAATTACATATATATACACATGTATGTGTGCATATATGTGTGTGTATAGATAGATGTATGGGCATGCACATGTGTATATGTATTTTACCCTTACACAAAAATATAAAAATAAATGAAATGTCTAGAAGAAAGTGTAGTTGCATATATTCATAATCTTTGAATGGGAGAAGTGTTTTAGGTAAATACCAAAACCTAGAAAGCTCAAAAAAATTGGATTTTATTACAAATATATTTTAAACTTCTGATGACAAAAATATCACAAACGTGGGCAATCTCTAAATATGTGGGTAATCTCTAAAATGAATGAACAAATCCTAACTTAATTGAACATTCAATTTTCAAAAATAAAACAAATAACCAACCATGTTAACTAATAGGAATAGTCATTCCTTAATTCTTATCTATAATTTTATGACAACAATATTTTAAAAATCTCTTACTTTCAAAAATGTTAAAATGAATTGCTAGAATTATAGGAACAAATGGAGATTCACTGGATGGATTCACAAAGGAAACTGCAATAATAAGTTCTGAAGGCTGTTAGAATTTAAATCATTTGCAACAGTATGTTATATTTGGATTCTTTAAATAGATAGCACATAACTAAGTGAAGTTGTGAGACACACCATACAATAGCATTTGCAAAATTTTAGAGTAGGGTGACAGAGAGCTGGTTAAATGGCCTAAAGTCTACATTGAGGGTTAAAAATTGGTTTAGACCAATGAAACAAGGAAGAAGGAATTGTGTAAAAGATATGTTTGGAGAAATTTGTTCTGTGCTTACTTCTCAAGCTAAGAGAGTAGAGCTTCAGAGGAACCCCTTAAGAGCTTGGTATGTTTCCTCTGAGTTAATAGGGCAAATTGGATTTTGTCTGGTCCTATTTAGGAAATGTAGAGGACAAAGTAAGCAAATGATGAGCTGCTTTGGGCACAAAGTGAAAGGGTGTGGCAGTATTGGGATTGGCCTGCACTCTCAAGCTTTGTTAGAGCCAGGGATGGATGACAACTTCCCTGAACAAGATGTAGGTTACAGAGGAGAGAGAGCCAGCCAGGCTGGAGCTTTTGTTTCCTGTCTGAGAGATACAATGGCAGGCTTAATGAGACTCCCACAGAGGGAATTTGAAGAGTAGACCTCTGGGTTTGGGGGTGCTGGGGGTGGTAAAAGGGAGCAGAGAGCTATAGAAAAAATATATCATTGATGTCACAGTTGTGCTTTCAAATGAGATTTGGGTGTGTTCAGGGTGTTATGGCCATGGGCACGGACTCACATGGGCTTTCTGATAGTAGAGGCTTCTAAGGAGCCTAAGAAAGTTCCCAAGAAAGAGACCTGGTAAGAGTACACAAAGTCTGCTTAAGAAAGTCAAGTGAGAACTTCCCTGGCTTCCTCCCCTTCTCTTCCCTCCTCACTCTGACACCAGCAGGGACAGAAATGAGAGTCAGCAGGCTGAGGGAGCAGGGGAACTACAAGAGAGGGAAGAGAAAGAAGCTCTATGCCTCCCTCTTTACTCTGAAGTCTATTCTGCTCCAGACTTGAGCTGGAGGAAGAAACACAATGTTGATCCACATTTTTATTAAAGATGGATTATTGAATGGGAACTGCACATTCTATTTTCTGAATTGAGCCTCAATTTGCTACTTAAAGTGGATCCTGGATCTCTGTGACCTCACTTAATTAAGGAAGAAATTGGAGCTCAGAGAGTTTAAGATTTTTGGTTTTTGCCAATCGCTACTCAAATTATTAGTGAAAAGCGGAGACTGTAAGCCACATTTCCATTACTGTATTGAACCCCTTTTTAAAAATAAAGAGTTGTTCGATTTGTTTTCTTTAGAGGAGAGGAGTCAAAAGTGAAAAGTTCCCACGGCCTTAAGTCTACCACAAGTATGTGACACTACAATAAAGCCTGTTGATGAACTGCATAACTTAACTTTCATTTTCTGGAGACAGTAAATGCAGTGTTTTGTCTGACTATATGCTCTAAGAACAATGTAGCATTTTATAGCATTTCTTTTATGCATAACCCCTCTTGCATATTATTAATATTTCCTGACTAGATTAAGAGTCTTGGAAATGATTTTGCCTGAAATATTTCAGTTCAATGTCCCCTTTGGGGAATTATTTTCAGCCTTAATTAGCTTAATTGACAAGGCAGGCAAAAGTTTTGAAACAAGAGGAAAACAGGAATACTGAGGGAAAAAAGATAAGGTTTCTAACTTTATTGATAAAGAAATCCTGAAACTCAGTAAATTGCAAGTATTCAGGATCCTGGAAAACTCATTTGTTGTTTACTTCATTACTATTTCATGTATATATAAAGTCAACCCCACTCTACACAGTTTCGTTCCTTTCTGAAGTGTTTTGAATAGGTTATTATTACGATCACCAATGTAAACTTTTTAAAGGCCTATATCATCTTGAATGCTTCAGTGCTTCATACTGCAAAAAACTGTGTGCAGAAAAACAAGTTTGTATTCTCTCTCTCTTGCACGGGTGCTGTCACAACTGGTTTTATTTAGAGAAATAAACTAAACATTTAATTCTGTCCCCACCCTGTACTCCTCCCAAAGTAAACCAATTGAATTGTAATTCCATCCAAACTCCCTCCAGACCTTGGTTCACCAATTTCAGGGGTGAAATCTTTGTCATAGCCTTGGGAATTGTGTGGAATCCACATAATTTACTATTTCCTGTGATTCGTCAAAATGCCATTCTTCCCAACAGACCATTTTCCCCCATGATGAACACACACACCCCATAGATAATAACTTTAATTATCAAGAGTATACAAGATAGACTATAATTTAACAGGATTACAAGTAAGTTTAGTTTTATTAAATTAAAGAAAAAGATCCCCAGACCACCCTTTCCCCTATGTATTTTAGTCTGCAACCTGCATGCAAAAAATGGAACTTATATATTAAATATCTTTAAAAATTACAAATCTAGAAATAGTACACTTACCTATACATATTTATCTGTCACTTAAAAAATACTGGCCTTTGTTAAACTTGAAAGTGCTAGAAAGTTAAGTTGATGCTTCTTAAAAATTCTTTTAAGTCATTTCAGATCTTATTTTGAAAAGAAAATGAAATAAATTGCAGGAATTGGCATGAAGTTTATGGCTTCTCCATTTTTTTGTCTTTCTCATCAGCCTCCAGAGTCCTCATATTTCCTTTTGGGCACCAAAGGAATTCCCGACATTCTTGGTGAAACTCCTTTTTCGTGTAGGGAAGGCATTAAGTGAAAACCCACTACCAGGCTTTACTGAGCAAAAACTGAAAAACCTGAAATCTAGCAAGAACTTGTTTTTCATATCACTTTCAGTTAGAAAGTTACGGTCAACAGCAATTAAAATGTTATGCTTGCAGGCCAAAGGAGTTCTTTTATGTAATATTTTCTTTGTGCCCTAAGAGCTCCAACCCCACAAAATCATATGTTAGCTTTTACAGAAACCCAGAAATGTTTAAACTAAGTTGCATATGCAAAGAGGCCTGAAATATGCCCTTGCCAATGCTTACTAATAATCTGCAATCTGGTCTATGATAATTCAAGTGTTCTGAACGTATAAGATCTAATTACCTTCACTGGAATTCACAACACAACAGAAATTACCAACAAAACAAAAATATAAACTGGAAGCAAAACTGCACAGTCCTATTAATCTGTCGTACTCAAAAACATTGTTTTGGCTGCCTCTGTGCACGTACAAACACACACACACAATAAACCCCTACTATGTGCTAAGTCATCTGCTGGTGTTTTTGTGTAGTTGTATTCCCTCTAACGTAGCAACAAGCAAGTAGTCATTTTGACTGAGAATTAATTTATATTAATATGGGCCGACTTTAGTTGTGTGCACGTATTCCCTCTGTTTCCTGAACATGGCTGCATCTTCAGTCAGCAGCCTTGCAAAAGGAGCTGAGACAATAAACCCAAAGACACACCAAAAAAAAAAAAAAAAAACCAACATATAAATAACTCATAACTTTTTACCTTTGCAGGATCCTCTCGATAAAAGAACAATGACATAGTTTTAACATATATCTTCACTTTTCCTTTCTCTATATCAAAAAGTGGGCTCCTATGGCCACACGTACAGTCTGGGGGTATAATCAAACCATTTTTCTAATTAGTTTGAAACACTCTCTAACTCCAAATTAATCATTTTAATTATGCTGTCAACATCTGTGTCAGGACTTCAATCAAACCTGTTTCCTTAATGGCCTCCTCCTCCGGCCATGGATTGTCAGCCTGTCCCTTAAAACATCAGACCTACAAGTAAGGCTGATAACATGCATTTTCTAGGAGACTCTGGTAAGCTGCACTGGAGCATGGTGAGCTGTACATTTGAATGAGAAAACCACATGCAAGGCAAGTAAAATATACAGATGGAAAGAGCTGTCTCCTATGAGAGGACTTCCTACGGAGAGAGGCATTTTATGTCTTTCAGAGGAATCCCCATAAAAGCAATGGGGGAAATCAAGGTTTTAGATAAAGCAAAGTCAAGAGCAAGAAAGAATGGGAGAAAAAATAACCTCCTCCTTCAAAATTGTTAGAATGTAGAACTTCCTGTTATTAAATAGTCCTTAGTCGAGACAATTGAAATCTATAGCATTTCTGTGACAGAAGTTGATGAAGCCATGAGCTTCAAGAGACAATTTACTCCTCTTTCTGTTCCCTTCACAAGGGAAATTATAGACAAGACTACCAGGTAGAATTCATTGAACAAAGAATGCAAATTGCTGCCCCTTAGCTCAAGAGATCATTTAAAATAATAAAGGAAGTCTAGAGGAATGAGAAGACCCCAGTCAATAGCTCACTTTCACCATAACTAACAAGTTAGCCTTGAAGGAAAATAGTGTAGCAGTAATTTAACTTCAGGGTCTTTAACAAGATGTATATTGCTGCCATCACAGTTTGGCTAAGTAGTGTTTGCAGAATGGCTGAAATTCAACATTTGATAATTAAGAATTGTACAGCTCTTTGTGAAAAGACATCTTGGGCTTGAAGTTTCCGTTACGAGTTAGAAATGACAGCCACTGGGGATGTCTGCACTTTTTTTTTGGAGAATTCCCTTATGGAGAAAATTATAAGAGAATCTATTATATTCATTTCCTTTATGCCTAAATGTTGAAAAGTTTAAATAATACTTCTTGGACAGAGAGAAAGGAAAACACATACACGAAAAATGTTGGCTTAAGCTACTCCCAGAAAAGCACCAGTAACTGTCTCTATTCCTTGCCTGCGGTGTAGGTGCCAGACACCGGTAAGCATACACAAAAGAGAGCAGTCACCTTTTAATGGGTAGCCTGCTTGCACATAATAGATAATTGATTTTGGACTGCATTTAAGACATTAGCCTCAACAAAGGGAATACCATTTATAGACACAAGAGTCTTTATGAAACTAAAAATAGTAGCTATGATTGGGAACTTGCTCTCTACCAGTAATTCCCAAAAGAAGATTCAGAACTGGTGAACTGAAGCAGAACAAAGGACAATTTCAATTTGCCCTTGTTTAGTTTAGAGAAGTGTAAGTTTTTAGGAGACAGTGTCTGTTCTACTTTTCAGGAAACCAGCGATTGCTATTGTGTGATATAATTCTACACACCACATGGTACTGTGATAGTATTCAAAACCCTGCAGCACTCCGGGGTGCCTGGCACAGCACCTGGTCTACTGCACACCTTTAAAAATAATGGATGAATAAAAATGATAGGAAAAGACTTTCCTTTACAAATATGAGGGAGTTTAGTTTCTTTGATTTGATGGAAGGAAGGAAGGAAGGAAGGGAAGGAGGGAGAGAAAAGAAGAAAAATGTGACTTTTTTCTGTCTGGGGTCATTATAGGCAATAACATAGACTTAGGAAAGAGATCTAGGTTTAAATCCCAGATTCACCACCCATTATTACATGACCTTAGGCAAGTATTATACTTGAACTGCACACTCTCCCCATTTCCTTATCTAGGAAATAAAAACATCATTATTTATGCTTGTAGTGCATTATTTTAGTAAAGAACAAGAACAATGGAGACAACCTGTGTGTAGCTTAATCCATTAAATATCACAGTAAATTGGAGAATGGAGAGGGTGGTCTCAGTTCAAATTTCTCGCTCTGTTAATTACTAGCTGTGATCCTAGGATCAAAGGCAGGAGGGAAGTAAAATTTATGCCACTATACTCTATTTTTTGTTTTGTGAAGGAACTGTTATAAGCAGAAGTGTTTTCTCAGGGGCAATGAGTTAGAATCAGCTTTCCCCCGACACCTTAAATTCACCAACATGCCTACAAAGACCTAAGTGCTATTCCAATTGGGAGGAATGTTATCTTCCATCTTTGAAGTTAGGAAGATTTTCCTGTGATTTGATGTTAAATACTAAAGAAAATCATTTTCATAAATAAGGGGAAAATATTAGCCATCTACTAAAGAGAAACTACTGGATATTAATTAGACAGATATGTAAATTATTTTTCCAAGTAGCCAAGTTTATTTTGAAAGTTCCTAAAATTATTCACTCACACTAAAATAGTTAATATGTTAAATTGCATTTTTCTTCTTTGTCAATTAAAGTAGTTAACTTATACTTAGCAACATTATCAGTGTTGGTATGACTAGACAAGTAAAAAAAAGTCCCAATACAGCATTATTTACACACATATTCACTTGATATATTTTGTTAATCTCAAAAGACAGTTCACTCAGACCAGCACTCATAACCTTTATGTACTCATGGAAGCTCTTTCTTATGTTGTTTCTACCTATATTACTTCACTAGATCAAAAACATGGGTGCAAACATGTTACTGAATTGAGTTATATATAGAGAGATAAACATTTCACCATTGTAGAAATCATTCTCCTACTGAATAGTAACTATATAAGAAACCAGTTGCACTAAAATTCTTTCCTAATACACCAACTTTTAAAATAGCTTAGACATATAATACATACCATTCATCTGATTAGAATTTCAGTCTCTACTTCACAAGCCAGAAAATCAATTTTTCCACCAGTAAATCATTCCAACAAAACATTTTAGTTGGTTTATCTTAATATTACCAGCTTAGAGTCTTACATTGAGAAGGGGCTGGAAGATGTTCTCCAACTCTTTGTCAAATGCATGAACTGTTTTGTACAGGGTGTGAAAAACTGTCTGATTCAATCAGACCTTAGAGATTGTAATGTGTACTTATCTGACTATACAATTGGTCAAAATAGGAGTAGAACATAAGATTCAAGGTGATTATATTTTTGACAACTATGGAAATTAATTTCTCACTCACTTGATAATATCTAATTGCATACAGCTAAGTTATGCTATCTTATCCATTATTGTTTTCATGATCTAAGTTCTAAGTTAACTATTTATTATACTGTGGTCCTTAAAGACATCCTTTAAAGGATAATTTTTCTCAGCGATTCTAAACTTTCAATACCTTATGCAAATAGAAACGAGAAGGGCAGATAACAGACACAATGAATAAGGCACAGGTAAATTAATTTTTAGCATATTACAAATCCAGAAAAGCAACAGGCTGAAAATATACTCAAGCCAATAAAAGATTTCCATTTTCTGTCCATTTGAAATTGGCTTCAAAGTTGATTTTAGGATGAATCAGTTCTTCAATGTACCTGTGAGTAGTAAACAAAACTAGGTCTCTAATCCCCATGGATGATCCACTAAGTCAGTTGGTAAGGAACCCGAGTATCTATTTTCAGTTCATATCTGAAGCCCCCATTTCTAGAAATAACTCAAGATTCAGCACTGTACCTTCTTGATTTATCCTACATTACTTTGAAAATATACCTCCCTATCACACCAGGAATCATTATCTTACTTCCAGACTTCTCTAGAGTCACCAGCTATACCAACTGTATCCCCAGGGATGCAAGCAATCTTCCTAAACACATGATGTTTTATGAAGATTAAGCAAGAAAGGAGAGGTTACATAGACAAGAGAAAATGTGCCCTTTCGGTTTTAATCCAATTAAATTAAATCTAATTAACGGCGTTTGGCATGGTATGGAAAATGAAGAGCTCAGTTTTACATTCTCAGAATAAAAATGACTATGGTTTGTCTTTCTTGTTTAAGGGCAATTATTATTTTAGATGGTGGGAAATGGAAATAATAATAATTCTATACCTATTAAATAGGTAGCAACTCTTATAAACTACTGAAGAGAAATGCATGCTGTTAAGAGTAATAAGTGGAGGAGAAGCCAAATAGAGATGGTGTGGCCTAGGGCCAAAAACACAGACCTGGGGTCCTCAGTGCAATGTTGCAAACTCTGACAGGCTCCTGGAGAATTGATCAAGCTCAGACACCTCACCTTACTTCCTTGAGCATCAATAACCTTGCTGGTCAAATTGAATATCACTGTACAACTTAATATAATTAAGAGTAGACATAAAAAGATATAACAGAATAAAAATTTTTTAGAGACAGGGGTCTACTATGTTGCCCAGACTCGTCTCAAACTCCTGGTCTCAAGTGATCCTACCTCCTTGGCCTCCCAAGGTGCTAGGATTACAGGAGCGAACCAGCATGGTTGGCCTTAGAGTATTTTAAAACGTTATGCTTGAGGGAAGAATGGAAAGAACATGTATTTTGGAATTAACAGATGAGTGTTTGAACCTTCCAATGGGTGATAATGTGCAACATAAGTAAATTTCCCTGAATTTCTTTATCTGAAAAAAGGACGATACTATCTATATTTCACAGAGTTAATAATTAAATGAGAGAACATATGAAACATTTTTATTCTTTTGTATTTCTTAATAGAATTTTTATGCAATTATCACTTTTAAGTTTTATTACTTATAAAGATTTTACTGCTTATTTACTTTATATAAGCATATGTATAGCAACATTTTATGTATATATGAATTATATATATGGATATATTTCTATAAATATAGGAATTTATTTATTTTTATACTTATATGGACCTACTTTTCCTCCAACACACAAAAAGGATTATTGCTCCTGGCTAGCTCTTCTTCTTTACTGCAAGAGTGGTATAGAGCTTATGACAATATCTCACATGTTGAAAACTAATATGAATATGTTAAAAAAGAATATGTTTAAAATAATTAAATTAAATTTCAATTCAATTAAAAAGCATTAAATATAGCATTTTATCTATTCAAAAAGGATGTAACTTACTCTAATTTTTTAATAAAGGAGATATATATACATATATATGTAGAGAGAAGGAGTGACAGAAAACATAAAATATACTTTATTTGCTTCCATTTCTGTTATAACACTGAAACACTATGCTATAATTATCTTGTCAAACCAAGAAAACAAAGCACATAGAGGAAACTGAGATATCTGACATCTCCTAAAAGGTAGAATTGGTTTTAGGGGATTTTACAGCTTTGTTTTTGCTATAATAGATTCAGACAAAAGGTATTCCTCTCTCATAAGAACACCTGACTTTTGAACAGAGGGAAGGATTTGTCATTTTGCCCAATTTCACTAGTACAAACTTGGAACCCATGCTATATAAGAATATGATGAATGGTGCAGAGACATATGAATTTGAGACACATTCAACTCTCAATTTATTTGGCCATTAGAGAAAGTACTCCTCTATCCTCAAAATTCTTCATTAAATCAAGAGAAAACTTTTAATATCCAATGTTGTAATCAGACTTTACAAAATTGTATTCTGTCATAAGACAGCACCCTAGTGATGATATACATTGGGCAAAAAGGGGGAAAAATATCTTGAAAAAAGTAGTAAGTGGAAGATGGCCAGCTTCATGGGTATGAGACCTGTGCACAGGGCTCCTCGCTTAGAAGGACACCATTCTTGGTTGAATTCTCTGCTACCACCATCTTGAAATTTTATACACACACACACATGTACACACACACACACACACACATATATATTTTTAACAAGGAGCCTCACGTTATCATTTTGCACTAGGCTCCACAAATTATGTAGACAGTCCTGGGAGAAGAAAGACAAACTTTATTAAAATCTCTCCCTCTGTGTGTTTGACATGGCTTTGATCTAGGATTCTGCTTTGACAGAAGAAACGTATCAGTAGAGACCTGTCCTCAGCAAAAATGCAAGGCAATCTTTATGTCTAGTCTCATCTCCATTTTCTTTTTTTTTTACACAATTTTTCCCTTGGCAGCCATCTTCTTGGGTGCAAAGGATGCTGCTGTTCTTATTTTCCTCCTACCTGCAGCCAACAAAATGTGTTTCTCTCCCCACCCCAGTACATAATCTAATAACAGAACTCTGCACCATCTTGTGATTTTTAAAGCAATAGTTTGTCTCTTCTCAAGGCATTTTTACTTCAGATCTTCCTCTAATTTATTCAAAATTTTCTTCTCTATTAAAAGAATTTATGGCATCTGAGATTTGTCAGTAACATACTATTTTATATGGAAGTTCTTCCCAAAACTCTTGCAATTGTACTTGTGAGGAAACTACTTATTTAATACCACTGTCTGCCTCCCTAGAAAGATTCAACTGTCCCAACAGCATATGTTCACATTTTTTTAAAAAGTATTAAGAGCTACCTGAGGTCTATTCAGTTTGAGGTGCTGTTAGGAGTTAAATAACAGCCATAAAGCTCTTCTAGTCCTTTGCTTAATAATCATGATTAATGACTCTGCAACATAGCACTTTCCAGCCATTTTCGGACAACAAAAGATCAGAAATTCCACATCTGTGAGGATCTGCAGCCACTTCCTGGCACTCATACCAGCACACAAAACACCGACAGAGAGAACAACTGATTTCTTATTAGGCACACTCCAAAGCTCCTGCTCCCAAGATTTTTCCACTTGTAAATGCCATTTGTCTTGGTCTTTCTTCAGTCAGACAAGGATAATGAAGTAAATTTAGTGTCGGTGAAAACGGAATTTGGGCCTAGAGCTTGAAGAATGAGCCTTCCCTACTTATCTCCAAAAGAATTATGGCATGGGCCCTAGAGAAGGCAGGCTCCCCCACCTAACTCATCTCTTTCCACAGCCCTACCCAGGAGGTACCTCAGGAAGAGGTGAGAGGGCAACAAAAGTGAGAAGATTGTGGAGTCTCTTGGCTTACAGTGGCTGACCTCTCAGTGGGGTCTGCCACAAAGATGCCAATTAGTAGCAAGAGCAACAGAGACAAACAGGTGGGGCAATCATTTGAAATTAGCAAGGAAAACACCTGCCAAGAATCATATCAAAATTGATAATGCTGGTCCACTCATCCATAAAGCAGTGATAACATTTGTTCTAAACCATATCTGAATAATAGGGATAATACTGATAAAGTGGTTGCTTAGCAATTGTATATTTAAAGGACATTAATTATGCAAAACCAAGAAACTAAAGTTTTATGTAATAAGGAAGGAAAAAGGAAGAAATAAAGAATGGGAAGAAAAAAGGAAGGAAGGGAGGGAGAGAGGGAGGGAGGGAGGGAGAAAACCTAGGCCAGTATAATCTAAATCAGTGACCAGTAGCTCTGACAATTAGTGTCCATCAGAATTATCTGCAGAGCTTTTAACACCAAGATTGCTAGACTCCACTCCTTTAGCTTCTGATTTAGTAGGTCTGAGGAGGAGTCTGAGAATTTGCATTTCTTACAAGTTCCCAGGCAGTGTTAAAGATGCTGGTCCAGGGACCACACTTTGAGAACCACTGTTCTAAACCTTTACAGCAGTGAGTCAATTCCATAGTTTATAAAGGACATATTGTCGGGCTGAAGGAAAGCCAATTATTCTTTTTGTGTGTGTGTGCCTCAGTTGACGTCAATCTGTAAAGTATGAAACATTTTATTTGCTTTTATATAACTCACAGATGAAGTATAAAATACATTCTAAGCCTCATTTGTGATATTTAAGATGCTGGAATTGATATTTTATAGCTGGCGCATAAAAATGAATGCAAATCAAAGACAAAATAGATGTGGAGCTTGTTGGAAAAAGCTTAAAGACGGCCAATCACAACACAGAAGAAAGAGCATGGACCGGGGCCATGCAGGTTTTGTTCCCAGATCCCTACATCTGTAACTGGCCTTAGCTCTTGGACCTGTCACTTGATACTGGTAAGCCTCAGTTTTTCCATCTCAAAAACGGGGAGGCCATTAATCATCTTCACAAAATAACAAAAAGGATAAGCTTTGGGGGTCAAGAATAATCAAAGATATTATATACATTAATACTATAGGGTTAATTTTAGAATTTTTAGCATGTTACAATGAAATTATAATGACAGCATTTTTAAAAACAAAGTTTCAGGTTTGCTAAAGCTCTATACTTAAAACATCAAATAGTGTCAGAAGGCTAGGAAAGGAGAGAAGGTATACAGAATATGAGCTGAATTTTTTTCCTAATTATTTTAATTTGCATTAGACCCAAAAGATCAATATATTGTCACCTTTTCCTTTCCTAAGGGGGAACATGTTGGCAAAGGAGACGGTACCGGCCTGGGTTTGAATACCTATGCTAGTATTTATCAGCCAGTTTACTTTTGGAAATTTGCTAAATTTTCTGAGCTTCAGTTTTCTCATTACAAAATGACTAATAATTTCTTTATAGGTTTAAATGAGAATATATATCTCTCTACATATAAGATATATATTACTATATCCCACTTATAATGCCTAAGACTTGGTAGTCGATTAATAAATTACAGAAGGGATTATAGTTCTTAGAAAGGTTCAGCTTTCCTATAAGGCTCTTCCCTTTGGTTTAGTACTAAAGTAACTGCCATCTGTTTTGTTTGTGATTTATGCTGCAAACAAAACCTCACAGGTTGGCTGTGTTTTTCTTCATGTGAAACTACATAAGAAAAATCAGTATTGGCATGTATCAGTAAATCTTGATTGAACATTTCACTTTGGATACTTGTATTTGAATTTTATGTAAAGGCTGACTTGTGATAAAAGTTGTGCCTTGCTAACAAACACAATTGCTGGGTTATCTTTTGGACCGGAAAACATCCTGGAACAAAATATGTTGTACATGCACACAAAAGTACCTCAACTCTTCAGCCTGTGAAAATTAACAGAAAGCTTGTTTCAAATTGTGCTTACCACACAAAACATGAAGAAAATGTTAAAATCTTTTTTTCTTACTTGTTTGAGCTCTATTTTTAGATGGTTTTTGAATAGAGAACACATATTTGTTAAAGACGCCGAATTCATTCCAGATGGAGGCTTTGCTATGAAGTTATGGGATGTAAAAGATCTGGTTTTCCTTTGTTAAGAGAACCCGGAAAGGCTGATCAGCTGAAAAATTAAGGCTTTACAAGCCCAGGCCTAAGAATTTCCATGAATATTTTATAATCATTTTTAATACATTTAGACCAGAGTTTCCCTTCAAAAATAAAACAGAATAAAACACAAAATCAAAAACAGGAAGAGAAGGAGGAAGGGAGGAATTGAGAGGAAGGGAGGAAAAAAGGAAAGAAGGAAGACAGAGAAAGAGAACTTCACAACTTTCACAAATCTATTTTTTGGTCTGTTCCTACTCAGGCTAAACCCTGCCCCTGTCCTCCCTGTTGAGCTCTGTGCTGGGTTGCTGTGAGGCTTTGGAATGCTCACACTCCAGACGTGACAGACCCTGTACAATGGGCAGTCCCAGAGTTACGAGTTTCTCCCACATACCAAATATATTAAGTAGCAGTGGAGTGCTTGGAAGAGCTTTGGCATGGGGCCACTTTGTAACAGGAACTTGCTTGGCAAAGAGCTACTTTAAGCACATTTGCTGTGTGCATATTTGTAGTGATTTCTTTCCCTGTTAGCCCCTTGAAACTGACATGGGAGGGCCAGTTCTTTGAGCATGTCCCCCGCTGACCAAAATACAAATGCCTGACCGTCCAGAATTTGCCACATGGGCTACATCCACAACTTCTGATCATTCTCTCACTGCTTGCACCAACATGCATTATATTGGCACACACCACATGCAATTCTCTTCTGTAGTGAACTGAGACTTAAAATACTATATCAGTAAGGATGATCACTGGAAATTGAATCAAAATCAGGAAGGAGGTAAGTAATGTCTGCTCTATCACAAAACTGGCAAAATCAGATATGATAGGCTTTTGTAGGAAAAATGCAAATATCTACAACACTTATAGCTTAGTCTAATTGTAGCAGTCAACCATTTAAAAAATATCAAATATAATTGAGAAGCAGGCTTCATTTTCCAGTATGTTAACAGCAAAAAAGGCAGACTATATTCAGGAGGATAATGCCTGCTATTAAAACATAACTGATGAATGTTACAAAAAGAGTATTTGTCATCAAACAATGCTTCCATTGTAAAACAATTCCAACCTATGCATGAAAGATTCTAAATGCTAGTACAGCATTCAATTTGATACTGGAGTTTTATCATATTATTTCATGCAAAGAAGAATTATATACTCAATCTGTCTGACAGCTTTGCATATAAAGAACAGTTTCTGCATGACAAATGTGGTGAGCTTATTAAGTTACCAATACACTGCCAAGCCATATTGTCTCAGTGACAGCAGACCCAAAATATTTTCAAATGATTCTTTAAAGGGCAATGCAAGAAAGCCTGAACAACCACGTTCTGACTTTAATAAAATTCACAATTGCAGGAACATTTACCTTACATCTAATTAGAACAAATCATCCATAAGCCTCATTTAGCCCATATTTAGTCTGTCACAGACTTTTATTTTTTGAGGTAGTTGGAAATATTAGTTTTTGATTTATCATCTGCTGCTTCACAGCTGCAAAAAAACCCAAAAAACCCATTAAACTGAATATAAAAACAGAACACTGTTCCTTAAAAATATAGAGATATGAGAGTCTTTGTAAACCTTCTTGTATGATAGGGAAAAATAAACTATCAAATAATGCAAAATATTACTTTAAGAATATATTTAATCAAAATTAGGGATAGAAAGTAATTCAAGAAAACTGGCCTCCTAATTTCTTCATATTATTTTTTTTAGAAATAGGGTCTCACTATATATTGCCCAGGCTGGTCTCAAACTCCTAGCCTCAAGCAATCCTTCTGCCTCAACCTCCCTAGTAGCTGGGATTACTGCTATAAGCCACTGTACGCAGCTTAATTACTTCTGATTTTTAAAGACATCTTTACTCTTAATCTTGGAATAAGCTAAAAATATTAAGTTATAATTGTACTGCAAACGGGAATTGTGAAAAGGTTGGATAATAATCATGTATAATAAAAACTAAAGGCTAATGCAACAACTGTGACTACTATTAACATTATTAACTGGCACCACTATTAAAGAATACTTGCTAGGTGTCAGGTACTACACTAAGCACTTTAGACATAATTGTTTTTATTCTCACATCAACTCTCTAATACAGTCCCATTGTACTGATGAGGAAAATAAACCACAAAATTATACAACTTGTCTATGGTCATGGGGCTATATACAAATCCAGGTCTCTACAATCACAGACGCACTGAGCACTTAACCATTCTGTTTTACTGTATTTTCTTGTTTCACTGAGTCAGGGAGAATGTTTCCTGCACAAATAGAACCTAAATAAGGTTGTCAGGCTATCCTATGAAGAACTATCAGTCATATCAGAAATCATAGCCCAATCATACTACAATAACAAAGACAACTTTATATCCCTGTTCTTATTCAACAATTGTGCAATGGAGACGCAACTTGCTTGCAGGCATCACTCTGTTGAATATTTTCAAGTCTCACCCATTCCAGTTACAAAGGGAAATTTCTAACTTAGAACACGGCCATACTAAATTGCCCTAATTGTAGCTTCACTATAAATTTAAAAGTTAAACTGTCCAGTAGGTTGAAATCAGTTGTTTTGTTTTGATTTTTTCCCCAATATGATCTTAGAGTTAAAAAAAAAGAAACAATGGATTAATGAAGTGGAATACTTTTTTAAATGTATACTTTTGATGAAGTCCCATGACGTCTTAAGCCACTTTCCCAGCACTGAATGTTACATGTGCTGACACTGCATAATAGTGCCACTGATTTCTAATCGGGGCATAAAACCTTGAGAGAGCCCTGGATGCAAATGATCATTGACTATCTCAACTCTGGGGATAAGAATAGGAAATAATCTACCAGGTAGTATCATGACATGAAAGGGCAGACAACTGATTTGAAGATGGATTAGGAATAGTTTTAGAGTTTGCCAGGGTTTTTTCCTTAATTTCTGTCTGATAGAAAAGTAACATATCCAAATGTTAGTATATACATGAATTACATACTCACACACATATACAAATTTAAGAGGATACTAATCAAAAAAAATGCATGGTTACAAAATGAAAGGTTAGGTTTTCCTGTTGCTAAATTATTTCCAATATTTATTTTCTGTTACTGAAATTTTTCTATGTTTAAGAGAGTAGCTGAGAAAATAATAACTAGGAAAATCATATGCTAGTCTACAACAAGGGTATGAAGTCATCCTAGAACAATGTCATTATTTAATTATACTCTGAATTCTCATTTCAAAGTTACCCTGCTAATGATTGCAGGAACATGCAACATAAATACAATTTCCTTATTTATTTTCCAATGTAATCAATTATGTATTTGGGGCAGGACTTTGGGGCAGGTAGCTTTCTGTCCTCACAATAGATATAGTGCCAAATTCATCTGATCCTTGTTTTATTTATTCAATGTTAATTTGAAAAAAAACATTTGTGGAGCACCAACTGCATGCAAGGCACTCTTGGAAAGAGGGCATATAACTGGATATTTCAGGTATTCATTTAAAGAGTTTAGAACTGAAGTAGACATTTATACCATATTGAGTGTGCTGTTATAAAATTCAGGAATACCTTCTGGAACATTCATGCCCAGACAAGTTGTCCTCAGTGCCCTGGGCTAATTTTATATTATATTCAGGTCAGCTTTCATTCTTGAAAAGGTACTCATTTCTGAGATAAAGCATGTTTTCCAGTTAATATTCCTTAAGTATTTGAGAAACACACATACACACACAGAGAAATAAAGACAGACAGAGAGAACTGGAAAAAAAACATTTCATTTGCAAATAAAGACCCCAGGAAAAAAATAAAAGGAGGCAACAAAATGATCATGGTTATTTCTTGTTGTTTTGTTCCCAATGCATCACTTCCTAACTTGCCATTGGTTCTTAATTATTCTGATACTCAGATATCTACTGGATTAGGGATGTAAAATTCATTAGACTTAAAAGGGATAAATCTGTGTTTGAGGAGCTGAGCTGAATAAACTGAAACAAAAGTGGCTAAAAAAGTGAAGCAATCATAGGAACTGTTACCATGAACATGGATAGACTTCAGTCCTTTCATCACAGAAGGCAGCAAACAGCTATCCAGCAGCTAGGGAGTCAAAGATACCAAGCAAGGGCTTGTCAGGGGTTCCGATGACCAGGTACCCCCAAAGAATTCACAGTCCAGTTTGAGAAACAAATTTTGTAATTGGAGGTTGTATGTGGCCTGTGTTCTAGTAGATGGAAAAGCCAGTTTCAGAAGGACAGCAGAGTTGTGGCACCTGAGGAAAACTCCAGAAAGAAAAGAAGTTGTTCTGGATTTGACTAATGAGTAAATTTTGTGATCTCAGAAAACTCAAAGCAATATTATGGAAACTCAAATCAATCTGGAAAAAGAAAAAAAAAAAAAAACCCTTGTGATTCCCATGGGCGGGCTCAAATGTGTTTACCATGAGGAAAACAGCCATAGAAACCAGGTCAGTTAATAGCTCCAGGCTGAGGAGCCTGACTGTCACATTCTAGGTAGATCACAGGACAGAGACTGGTGTCTTGAGTCTGGTTTCCTAGAAGCAAAGTCTGAGATGAGGATTTGTTGGTAAAATTTATTAAAGAAGTGCTCCCAAGATAAACTGGTAAGGGAGTTGGGGGAAAACAAGACAGAGAAGGGAAAGAAGCCAAGCAAGAGTACGTTTCAAGCGAAGCTCTATGAAGTGTAGCACAGGCTGTAAGTTACACATTAGAGTGTGTCTCAACTTAAGGCAAGGGAGCTGGGCTTTCACACACAGCCAAGAGGGATGTGAACTCCCAGGCACCTCAGCTCGCTAGCTATCCTAGGGCAGCCCTCCAAAGAAAGTCACAAGTGCTAGCCAGCATAAGCAAAGCATCCAGAAGCTGGGGATGAGAACACAGAAATGGTAAAAAGGATTTAAAGAGATATAGGTAGAGTGCCAACACTGGGTAGTATACAGACTGATGAAAAATGGGAGAGGATGGTCTTATCCCATCACCATAATCCATTCTATTTCTGGGACAAGACCTGAAACACATCCTCCTAGGATGGACAGGTCCAGCCAATACCCTGTCCCAACACCACTACAAACATGCCAGCATAGTCCTTGCATTAATCTAACGCTACAATTAGATCATGCAGGAAGGGAAGAACACTACTAGCTGTGAAATTCATATGTCTGCAAAGCAATTTTATCCCAGTGGCATAAGCAATTCAATCACCACCCTGGTGCTGCAGATTTAATAGCTTAATTTTCTATGGACTGACAATGTCCATCCTAACAAGCCCCTTGTGGAATGCCTTAGGACAAGGCTACACAACACATCATTTGGTGCTGTGTGCTTACATAATTATTCCCCCTCCAGAAGCATCTCATAGGGTGGGCAGGGAGGAATGAGTTAGCAGGGGAAACTTAAGCACTGCTTCAATATTTAGAGAACATAAGGTATTATTATAGGATTAATAAGCAAGGCTAGCTCAGCAATAGGGAAGGCTGCCAAGGGAGGCTGTGGAATTGCTATCACTGGAGATAATGAAGGCTGAGAATAGATACCCACCCAGAATGGATTTTATAGACAATAAAAATCTATCCCACTATTCTAGAAAAGGGGATGAGCTATGTGTTTCGCTGTAGGGCTCTTCCAGCCCAAATGGGTTCATAAATTAGATAAAGCAGTTTAGTTTAAAATATTACTTATTAAGTATTACTTATTCCAAAGTGGATTTGGTACAGGGGTGGTTGAATTCAGAAGCTACTGAGTGACAAACATAACTGGAATTACAAGCACACCAGCACCTATAAACAAACGCCCACTCTGAAAACAGGACCGTGGAGATCCAGGAAGGCAGATTTTTGTAGTGTGGAGAAACAGAGACCAAAATACCACACAGCGGTGTATTCAAGCTTAGATACGTGGGGGCCTTGAACGAGCAATAGTTGCAAGTGTTGGATCTGTGCTCTGTGCAAACACTGTCTGATGTCTACGGTTTAGAGACACAGAGCTCTGTATACCTGGTCTATTCTGGCAACAGTTCAAAAGATTTGAACTGTTGCACAGGACAAATAGTTCTAGAAGTTGGAAGAATGAATAAGATTTTAAAGCATCCTGTGAATGTGGTGAGAAGTTCACATTTCCCAGATCTGATCATGGGCTCTTTAGGTCAGAAACAAAAATTCTGTGAGGCAGTAGAGGACCAGTTCACCACTCAGATGTGGTGTCTTACTTAATTGTGCATTAAGCCTGGCTCAATGCATGGCACACCAAAGCACTTCATCTTCTTTGAATGAGTGAATTGAGACAATTATAATCCACCTACTTAATAGTCTGTAATAGCCTCTGTCCAAAGGACAGGTGGAGAGTAATATATTTCTCTAAACCTTATTCAGCTTTCTATGATGCTATTCTATGATTCAACTCCTAAGAGATTATTCCTTTTGGTTACATTATAAGTCTTCCAATAAATCCTCTTTCTGTGGTTTTCATTGTATATCCATAGGACACATGCTAACTATTGAATCTCCTGTGATTTTTAAATTTTTAGGTTCTGATCTTAGAGCAACAAAATAAATTACTGGAACCTCTCAACCACCTGCCCTTCCAAATTTTAATTACACCATGAGCTTTGGGGAATTTTATATACATTTTAAAGTCTACATGCTTACAATACTTGTAAATGGTTTATAAAAATGTGAATGTGGTTATTCCCTGAAACCAAAGAGGTTATTTTTTAAAAAAATTAGAGTATCTGTAATTGAATTATAGGGGGAAAAGATATATGTTGTGGAATTAAAAACCAAAAACACATTTGTTACCTATATAGCAACATTAAACACTCAACATTAATTAATTTTTCAGAGTAAAGAAATGGTACTGATTTGAATTTCAGAAAATTAATAAGAGCATAAAATCATAACTAAATGTGAATTTGATATATTCCAAATCGTTCTGTATAGCCCAAAATGACTACTTTTAGCTCTGAACAGTCTTTTATCTTTCAAAACTATTTCCTCAGTTATGATTACATGCCAAATATTATACTGTAATAGAAACTGATGATACAACAGTGTGTTGAAGATTGTCCTTAGCTCTATGGGGCTTTAGGATTAATAGGGAAGGAAGACTAATAAAAACCATCATGTAAACAAAGGTGAATCTGAAATTGTGCCAACTGTTAGGAAGTAAGCAGTGCCCTGAGCATCTTTATGGGGGATCTGACCTAGCCAAGGATGTCAGGGAAGACCCGCACTGATATAAAAAGGATAAATAAAAGTCAACTAAGTGAATAAAAGAGAGAAACACTTGGTTGGCCATGAAAAGACTAGTAGCATTATTGCCAATAAACTTACCTGCAGGTAGAGGGAAAGGAGGACATATTCCAGAATTTTTAAATCATCTAACTTTTGCATGGAACCTGTGGAAAGCAACAGACCAACTCTAATTCCGGGGTGAAGAATTGGGTTGTGGAGATCGTAGAATTGAAAAGGCCCATGTTGTTTCACCCTTCAAGCTTTAACATTTCATTTCAGCTTGTTCACATTCACAGAAAACAGATCTATCACTTCTAACGGATAATCACCACCTCATCATTCTCAGACTTTCCATTTCAACATTTAAATTCATTCCCACTGTCTCATAGTCTTGGGCTCAGTAGAAACTTTGCTGATTTTCAAAATATAATGTGCAAAAAACCAAGAATTTTATAGCACTAGTAAACCACTTAAATGTGCCACATTGTTTCAATGGAGAGGCACTCTGAAAACAGTTGAAGGGAAATGCACTGCATGGTACCATTAGCAAGACGTAATGATGTTATAATAGACTAGACCAGAGAAGTCCCTCCCAAGTGGTCCCTCCTAAGTCCCTGCTAAATAATGCCAATTCCTTTTATTTCTTTGGTCACGGACAATAATCATTTATTAATAAAAGAAGAAAGGTATCCAACAACTAAGATGCAGGGATTAAGACTGCTTTATTTCTGCCTCTAAAACTTCTACTAGCATTCCACTAGCATGCTGAGGGGATAAGTAATTCTTTGGTGCTAATTTTGATGAATTGAAAAGGCAAAAATGAGTTTTATATATAAATACTAGGTTTTATTAGGAGATACAAAACAGGGTGACTGATCTTTGGATAAGATAAAGATATGCAGGCCGGGCGCGGTGGCTCACGCCTGTAATCCTAGCACTCTGAGAGGCCAAGGCGGAAGGATTGCTCAAGGTCAGGAGTTCGAGACCAGCCTGAGCAAGAGTGAGAGCCCGTCTCTACTAAAAATAGAAAGAAATTATCTGGACAACTAAAAATATATATAGAAAAAATTAGCCGGGTATGGTGGCACATGCCTGTAGTCCAAGCTACTCTGGAGGCTGAGGCAGAAGGATTGCTTGAGCCCAGGAGTTTGAGGTTGCTGTGAGCTAGGCTGACACCATGGCACTCTAGCCTGGGCAACAGAGCGAGACTCCATCTCAAAAAATAAAAAATAAAAAAATAAATAAAGATATGATGACTAAAACACCTCCTTGTAGTAAAACTGACTCCAATTCTGAGTGCCACTTAGTAATGTATCTATGTAATACATAGGACCCACATGCCATCAAAGAATTCTTATTTAATGATGAGTATTTACTCCAAGATGACAACTTCATATTTTTTCAACAAAGGTACGAGTCCAGCTGAGCTAGGCTAGTCTATTAAGCTATTATTTTTCCAGATTAGGGGGAAATAATAATAGTGATAATATTAAGTAAGAGGAGGAGGAGGAAAAGGAGAAAGAGGAGAAGGAAGAAGAGCAAACTTCTCATTTTTTCTCCATTCAGAATTTTCAGATTATTTTTTGGAGAACACTCAACTCTGTCTATAGATAGCATAGAGGTAACCTGAGCTTTTACAATTAAATATAAACATAAGACTTCAAAGTAACAAGAAGGATCAAAATGTTTTTAAGGCATAATTAACAAAAAGATATCACCATTCATAGTAGTGTATTGCCTTAAACGTCATCAAAATAAATACCAAGGAGATAATCAAAGAGAATCCGATAGAATATATTCAAAACTAAATCATTTTCTTATGGAAAATAATGAAGAAATTGGACAGTTTGCTTTACATATTCAATTTTCATGTCCTAATATAAAGGCATTTCTTTCTTTCCCAAGACCTTCTGTAACATTAGTTCCTCACTTTAAAAAAAAAAAAAGGAATTCTAAAACACTTTTTTCCCATACAGAAAAGGCATGCAATAGTGACACTGATGCATTGCTTAATAGACCAATATTTATTAGTCACAAAATTACTTATCAAACACTGGGCTCAGCATGAGGGAATATGAGGGTAACCAAGACCTTCATCTCTGCTGCCGAACACTCACTAGTTAGTAGGGAAGGCAGTCACATACACAAATATCTGGAATACACCACAATGAGTAAATTTATAACAGGGGTAGTTACATGGGACCATGAGAACATAAATAAGAGAGAAATTAATTGTCAATGGTTGGGGATCAGAACTACAGAGAGAAGGCTTGTTTGTATGAAACCATTAAATGGTAATAAGATGTCTGCAAGACATATAAGATACATTGTTGGCAAATAGAAAGTCATCAGCAAAGCCATGGAGGACTATTGGGGAGCATATTTAGAGAAAGAACAGGTCTAGAGTGTTTGTGAAAAGAATCAGTGGCTGGAGATGAGAATGAGGTTGAACTGCGTGACTTGCCAAGGAGTTTAGTCCACACTTACTCTGCAAGCAGTGAGGAGAGACAGGACGCATTTGGTCAGAGTAACAAGATTCTACTGCAGCGTAAAACATACATTTGGTGGCAATGAGAACATGAGACCCACAAGGAATGCCTAGGATTCAGAGTGACTTCTCAGGGATAAAACACTATAATCTCAGTGGTAGATCATGAGAGCCTAATCTATAGCTATGTGCAAAGTTAATAAACTTGGACGGAAAAATAATTCAGACTTGTCACACCTCACACTACTACCCAGGTGGCCAAGGAAAATTATAAGACTCTAAAAGTTTCTATAGCACAGAAGAAAAGTGAAGTAAAACTTTAAGGACATAATAGCTCAGGCAAATTAGTGATGAATTTTTGATGTCTTAAGGCAAGAAAAGATTAGGTTAATTGTATGAAACTGCCAACAGTTTTTTTTTTTCCCTATAGAAACAACAATTTTACAAGACTCAAACCATAGACAGCTAATGTTGTAGAAGAGCACCCATGAGTTTGAATGACTACACCAGTCATGTCAATTCTTGTTTTGCTTTTTTTTTTTTTTTTTGGCATTTGATGGATTAGTAGTTTTCTTTCCACTGAATCTTACTTTGGCTTTTCAGATTTACATTATTATATTTAATTTTTTGCATAGACAACATATTGACATGTTTTTAAAAGTTAATAATTACAAAAAGGTATAACAATATCTTTCTTCCCACTATTTCTCAGCATACTTGTCCTTGACACCCATGAGCAATTTCCTACACAAATTTCTTTGAGTGTTAACTAGTAGCAATCAAAATACAAAACAGAATATTATTCCCACCACCACTTTTTTCACAAAGGAAACATAAAATACAAATGCTCTGTACTTGACTTCTTTTTCACTTAAAAAAACAGCTTGGAGATATTCACAAACTAATACGTGGATTGCTTCCTGGTTCTTTTCTATAGTTGCATGGTATTCCATTTTATGGGCATGCCATAGTTTACCCAACTTGTCTCCTATTAATGGACATCTAAGTTGTTTCCAACCTTCTTTTATTACAAAGAATACAACAGTTAATCCTTATCTGCATGCATTGTTTTACCTGTGTACAAATAGGATAAATATCCATAAGTTGGGATCTAGTTTTCCTCACAAAAAGGAAATGAAATTAGAAGAAAGATAATAATAGAAAAACAAAAGAAAATGAAGGGAATAATGAGAGGAAGGCAGGCAGGCAGGCAAGTAGGAAAAAATGCTAGGAAAGACAAAAAGAAAGAGGGAATGATAAAAGGAAACAAGGAAAGAAGAAAAGAATGAAGAGAGGAGAAAGCTCTTGTCTTTTTTAGGATATCACAAGGGAAGTGATTAAACTATAGTGCAGAGAGTTGTAAGGGCTTAATGGAAGGGCACTTGGGAAACATCCTGGAGCTCTACAATGCTGGAAGAACATAACAAGGAAGTGACTTTTCCTGTCCAAACAATCCTACCCACTACAGGAGAACAGAAGGAATAAATTCCAAGGCCAAAAATGCAGCACAGAGAGGCAGATGTCTCTGAACAGAGCCCAGGACATGGCGATTCCAGGTTATGTAGTAAACTTACCACTCAGGCAGAGGCCACACATTTTGAAAAAGAACCAATTGCATATAAAGACCTGGCTCTTGAGGCATATGTTAATCATGTTAGCCCAAACTGTACATCATCTTTAAATAGCTGTGCGGCCCCAACTATAAGAAGCTCACAGGAGTAGTGCAAATAGAAAGGGACAAAGAAAAGACTGAAGACAGAAAGAAGAACCAGACCAGAATACTGTGCCTTTTCTCCCAGCCACAGTGACTAATGGTTCCAACCGGGTCCCTCCTGAGGAAAATGAAAGGTTGAAGTCAGTGTTCATGATTTGCTTTATACAAGTGCATTTAAGTTCATTGCACAGTAAAATCTATGTTATTCTCACTCCAGTGAATTCCTTTGTCCTCTTAA
The DNA here is from genome assembly GCF_020740605.2 of Lemur catta. NCBI lineage: Eukaryota > Metazoa > Chordata > Mammalia > Primates > Lemuridae > Lemur > Lemur catta. The sequence goes on from NC_059128.1 coordinate 151,936,310, forward strand.
TAAAGTCCAGAGTTAAAAATAAAAACAAAATAAAAATCTCTAGGTATTGTTAAAAGACAGTGATTTAGCTTGCAGGGATGTTTTTTTCCAAATACAGTGGGCAAATCCAATAAAATAGGCCCCTTTTTCAGAGCATTGTTAGAACAAGGGTAATATCTGAATGGGCGTGTTATTTTATTGGCTTCATTAATGTTTTGCAAAAGTTCCTATGAAAGCATAATATCTTAAAAACCTTATTTCATGACTGAAATTGCCTACATGCTTATAAAAATCATGAGGGAAATAACCAGGAAGGGTGTGAATGATATTAAAACATATTAAACAGTTGATTCTTTAAATTTCATCTAGAACTCAATCCATCTCAGTTGTGTGTGTGTGTATAATTCTGCATGCACAACATCAGAAGGAGCACAAATTTCAGAAGTGTAGAAAGGAGCCAAGAACACAACTGACATATTACATATGGCCTCTGATTTCTGTTTCTTTCCTTTGTTAATTTTAATATGTATGCTGGAGTTAAACAAGCATTTTAGGCCACGTAAAGATCAGAATAGTATAAATAATATAGAAGATCTGAATCTCAACATTTTCCAACTTCTAGTTACCACAGTCACAACTTTGCCAAATTATTATAATAACACTGCCCTATCCAAACATTCAAAGGATCACAGGAATAATATTAGCTATTTTATAGTTTTGTTTCTTTACTATTGTAGTTGTAGATAACAAAAAAAGTCAACTTTGTGTGAAAAATGAAATGTTTCTATTTTTAATTAGATAATTTATGCATTAACATAAAAATAATTTATATCTGTTACCTCAAGAATCATATATACACACACATGCACACACACACCCACACACACATACATATAGGTGTTTGATATCGTGGAAGCACCTTCAAAAGTGATTATACCAGTGATAGTCTGAGCTTCGGTCTTTCTTTTTTTTCCTTTTTTTATTTCAAAATACTAAGGGAGTACAAATGTTTTTGTTACATGGATATGCTCTATAATGCTGAAGTCAGGGCTTTCAGTGTGCCTGCTACCAGAACAGTGTTCATTGTACCCAATAGGTAAGTTTTTATTCCTCACTCCCCCACCCTCCCCTCTTCTTGGTTTCCAAAGACCTTTACAGAGGCTGGCGTGGTTACAGGAAAAAAAGGTATGCTTCTACACTGTTGGTGGGACTGCAAATTAGTAAGACCTCTGTGGAAAACAGTATAAAGATGACTCCAAAAGCTAAAAGTAGACCTACCATTCAATCCAGCAATCCCACTACAGGGTATCTACCCAAAGGACAAGTTTCTTTTCACTTGCTCTTGACTTTAGCAGCACCAGCTTCTCCTTGGTTCTAACGGATGAGAATTAGAATTTGGTGGTCTCCATGGTGATGCCAAGTCGAGTTCGTGGCACACTGTATGCACTTAAATAACACTTATAGATAAATGGATGACTTCTAGTGAGAAATGTCAAAAAAAAATAATCTTTAAACAATGGGCTGCCCCAGAGTTCTAAGCAGCCCCATAAATTCTCCATACTATTCATTCAGTGACAAAGAGGAGCTACCCTCCTTGACTTAAGTAGCTAAAGAGCTTATGGCAATCATTTATAAACCCTCTCCATGCCTTGAGGTTTAAGTTCCTTCTAAAGCCCATGAAAATTAACTCCAAGAAGCCATCCACAAATCCTTTGCATACAGTGAGGTTTCCTTATGTGACATTTTTCCTGAAATAGAAAGACTGGCGGCTGGAATATGGCCTTTTTTTTCACAAATGAAAAATAATTAGCATGGCAATTGACTTGATTGGACTAGATGGTTTAAGAGAACTGCAGTCAAGAATAGAAGAACTAAGATTTTTTTATTCATAAAATGCACACCTCATATTCACCAGATCAATTTGAACATTAGAGGATGAATGTTTTAATCGTGTCTATGGCATATGGAGAATTACATTAGATGATATAGGTCCCAGAGTATTGTTTTATTTTAAGGTGTCTAAAATGATTTGTTTGAATTCATATATTTAGATGTAAATAAAGATAACTCCTGGATGGATTAAAAGCAAAAAAATTTTTACTAAATTACACACTAATTTTTCATATCCTTAGTTCCTCCTATGTTGTCTGGCTTTTACTGGGGACACAATAAATGTTGACCAACTCAAAGAAGAAAGCAGGTAGGGAAGAAGGGAAGGAAGGAAGGAAAGAAATGGGAAGGAAGAAAATGAAGAAAAGAATAGGTAGGTAGAGCTCTTCACAGAGGAAGCATCATATAGAAAAGTCTATATAACACTAGGCATAGTGCCTGGAAAAATCTTTTATTTCTTTTTCCACATTTTTAAAATATGTTCTTGGGCATTTTCATAATTAAAGCCATGATTGAGATCATTATAATATCTAACTTTGAAAAATCAATAAATAAAATATGCACTAAACATATTTTTCTTCTTAAAAGGAGACCATTTAGAGCCACTTAGTGTTTACTGAGTAAGCTGCACAGCACTTAGAGGAGAAAGAATAAATGTGCCCATGACTCAGGAGTTCTGCAGTTGCAGCCCTTGGCTGGATATCTTTCACCAGCTTGGTGGCTTTGACCTTTGTAGATGTATAAATTGCTTTATTTTTAGCTTTTTAACTCATTATTGGTATTGATGATGGACCTCTGGTTAAAATGCAGGAAGCATATGGAACACTAGCGTTGAAAATACAATTTCTGTTCACCTTAGTACATCAAAATGGCCCTAGTACTTCATAGGTAACTGCAAGAAGAAAAACTACATGTAGATATATTTGGGTCTTTATTTATAAAGAACAAAAAATTATACATGCCAGCAACATGTAACAAATCGAGAAAGCTCACAAAGTTTTCCCTTATCTCATCATTTAGAGACAACTTAGGAAAATTATAAAATTTAGCGCATATGATGTACATTGCAATCTGAAATCTTTTGCAGTCAAATTATAATTATTTTCCTATTTTTCTTTTAAGTTTCCTACAGATTTAACTTTGAAGTAACTGAACAGGGTACAACATTTGTTAAATGGGAACAATAAAAAATTGTCTTGTTATTTTATTTTATACCAGGTAGTAACATCAAAACAATTATTTTTAATTCCCAAGGAAGTTGCTAGGATCATATATTTCAATGAAAATGGCTAATACATCATAAAAGTTTGGGAAGCCCGTGCCTGGTACAATAAAACACTTAATGCAAGGTTATTATGAGGAGGTTATTCAGGTTGTAAATGAAGGAAATTGCTATACAGAATTCTACCTTCAGGTTCCTGCCCCCTGACATGAAAAGGTGATCTACAAGTCATTTGGTGCCTTTATTGGCTAAGTATTTTATATCTTAACTCAATTCATTCCTCAAAACACACTGGTTTGCAAGACAGAGGAGAAAAGTTCAAAGACTTTTCTAAGATCATAGACACAAAGAGCACTGGAGCCAAAAGGACTCTCTCTGACTTCAAAGTTTATGCTTTTCAATATGCCAAATTACATTTAACTGATCTTTCTATTAAAAAGTATTTTATCTGGCATTTCAGTACCTCTTCCACTTTGAAAAAAACAACAGTTATTTATTCAAACTCTTAATTAATAACTAAAAACAAAAGTTTTTCTTTAACGCTTATCTTATGACTCCAAGCTGCCTGAATATTAAAGCCATGATATTATTGCTAATAAATAGCTAACACAAAATAAAAAATCAAACTCCTAGCAAATGCTACCTTTAAAAATATTCATATGTAAGTGAATAAAATTCTCTTTGATGAGGATTAAAAATCTCCAGGGAATGTACGGCATGCTTGTAAATTTTTCTCTGTGACAGTATGAATTTCTCCGTTTATATAGATAATCTGAGGGTGAAATTAATTCCTTGTTATCTATCAGTAATTCTGGCAGTTTGTGCAAATGTGATCTAGATAGCCTATTTAACGTCTACCTGTGAAAATGTTAATAAAATCCACGAACTTAGAGAAAAAGAACTTCATGAAGTAAGTCAGCTGTCTCATTTTACATAGCAGGTGCTAAAGCCCAGAGAACTTAACTGACTTGAGTCTGATTCAAAGATTGTTGGCCGGGCGTGGTGGCTCACACCTGTAATCCTAGCACTCTGGGAGGCTGAGGTGGGTGGATCGCTCAAGGTCAGGAGTTCTAGACCAGCCTGAGCAAGAGCGAGAGCCCGTCTCTACTAAAAATAGAAATAAATCATCTGGACAACTAAAAATACATATATAGAAAAAAATTAGCCGGGCATGGTGGCGCATGCCTGTAGTCCCAGCTACTCGGGAGGCTGAGGCAGGAGGATTGCTTGAGCCCAGGAGTTTGAGGTTGCTGTGAGCTAGGCTGATGCCATGGCACTCACTCTAGCCCGGGCAACAAAGCGAGACTCTGTCTCAAAAAAAAAAAAAAAAAAAAAAGATTGTTATGGTCAGCACCAAGTTTAAAACCTAAGTCTCCAGAATCTCAAAACTGATTCTTCCTATCATATGCCTGCCAGAATATTAGCACAGAAGGTTCAAGAGAGCAGGGTGTTATGGGGAGAGGGTACTAACTCACTATGTCCTTAACAGCTTTGATGTGTGCTGACACATGAACAATTTGAATAAGAATAGAGGCAAGTTTAAGCGTTAGTCTTAATTAGTATTCTAAGAACTTTGGATTCAGATCTGGGAGAATACTCCCCAGACTGGGAAGTATTAGAAAGAATGGTTTTCTGAAAACACACCAACCACAGTTAAAAACCCCAAATTTCCTATTTACTGTGCAACTAGAAGCAAGATACTTATTTTACTTTTCTGTATATGGAGGTGATAATAATATCAATAGATAGGGTGAGGATTAAATGAGGTACCATGTAAATGGTCTGTCACAGTGCCTGGCCCACAGCAACTACTGGCTGAGACTGATTATTGCTCATGCCTCCCTTGACAGCATCTCTGCCCTTTTCCTAGATAGTCTAACAACTAGTATTAATAAAGCAGAAATTGTTCATGAGAACTAGGAAGACTGAGCACACTCCCAGAGCTTAAGAGAAGAAATACAGTTCCCCATTTAGGAATTCACATAAGAAGAGGACTGCTTTGACTATGAAGCTCATACCTCAAACCCCATGGAAATGCCCTGAACAAGACAAGGGAAGAGATCTATGGCCGTATGATATAGAATTGGCACAATGCCAGAATGCAATGGCATGGGCAGGGTAAATCCTTTCTTTAACCTATATCAACTTGTTCCAGATTTTGGCATCATAGTCCCTAGTTTACCATCTCAATCTTTTGTGATCTGACCTCTGTTTTTAACCTTAGCTTCAGCACCTACCACCTATCCCTCAGCTCCCATTGCTCAAACCACGTTGAAGTATTTGCCATTGCTCAGATGTCTGGGGCTGTTTTATGTCTCCTTGCTTTTCACATGCTACAATGATTCTGTCTCATTGCTTCTGTAACTAACAATCCTACTCATTCTTCAAAATTTAGTGTAAATATAGGTTCCTCCAGAACATTTTCCCTGAATCTGATTTTGATACCTGTATGCTCCCCTAGTATTCTGTTCATCCTTCCATTAGAGCGCTGATAAAAATGTAATGTAATCATTGATTTGCATATTTATTACTCACTATAAGCCTCTTGAAATTTCAGATCTCGTCTCTGTATCCCTGACATGTAGCATGATACCTGGCCCACAGTTGGCACAAGATACGTGATGAATGTGTGAGTAAATTAATGAAACGTCAAAAGAAAGAAGTTATTCTACAATTACCTACATTGGTTGTGATTGCTGGCAAATCACAAACTCTACCCAATCATTTAAAGATAATCATTCAGAACTAATTGTTAATCAGTACTAGTAGGAGATGTGTTTCATGGGAAGAGTCTCTTGTGTTGGATGAGTTAAAACAGTCCAGACCTTGCATTTTGAGGGCTTTACAGAAGTGAGACATTAGCCAGCTACCAAATAAGGCCACGCATTTGTTTCATGCAGTGCATCTCACTCTTCCTGCTGTTGCTCCCAGTACCCAGGTTATGGCTTCTGCATCCTTGTGAGTGATCATTTTGATTGGCAACTAACACCCAAGTGACCTCAGGCTCTACATTTCTAGTCCACAAGATTCTTGACAGCCTAGATTATAAACCTCAGAAGAGGTTAACCAAAGTAGTCCATGAAAAAATATTTTAAGATGGATACTGCATAAAATAAAAGCTTTTCTTTGAAGTATAGTGGAGACACCAGATTGTTATGAAAGTTACAAATGCCTGATTTTTCTAGTTGGATTGACATGAACAGAAAAAGAAACAGGAAATTAATACTGAAGGCTTGTAGGACAATAGAAAAGTGTTTAACATGATCCCCAATAGGGTAATTTGATCTTTCCCATTATTATCTTTTATGTACCTACAAATCAGAACAGGAAAAGGAATTCTTGAAAAAAATTAACTAAGATGAAATAAGATATTGCATTCGTCACTGAAATGCAACTATAAAGAGGTTAAAGCTGCCCTGTAAACTCCAGATAAAAGGCTCATAACTCATTTCCACTGGAGGATGATAAGACAAGCTGTTCTTTCCATGAGTGGATGAAACAAGTGCAATCTTGTAAGAAGAAAACTAAAGATGAGCAAAACAAACTAGACAGTTTAAATGATGTGACATTGTGACATTATTCTATACTTTGCCCTTTTATGGTGGGTAGAGGAAGTAGTCCTTCTCAAATCTTTACTACGTAAATATACAATACAAATTACAAAATCTTTTACATTTTATAGTTTCTTAAATATCTTATTACTTATATCTAGTTTCTTTTATTTTCATGTATTTTGTTGAGAGTGTGCATGTGTATATATTATAGGTATTTATTGATTCTTGTCTTTTCTACCCAATTAATAATAGTATACGTGGTTTGCCTCTGTGGCTTCTGAATGGCTGTGAATTCATTACACCTTCCTTCTCACGTCACAATAATGATAGAAAAGGTGAGATTTTTATCCACAGATTATTTAAAGCATTTAAATTCAAGTAAATCTTATAGCCAGAGAAACATACTGAACAAAACTCAACATGCTACTATAGTTCTCCTAACAAATACCCCATCAGGACACATAATGAAATGTAATGGCAAAAAAATTAATTTCATTCACCAATTGTATGTGTTTCTGAATATATCATTGTTGAGCTCTATCAGAGCTTAGTTTAGTTAAGCTAAAAACATATTAGCAAACCACATAAACCTTCCTAAACAAGAATAAATGTCACAGTAGTCAATCTGAACAGGCTTTCTTTTAGATCTATCATATTTTGTCTTGGAGCTTTGTCAAATATTTGACTGAGTTTTTTCTAAACTCCTTTTATCCCTAAAAATATTTAGATAAAAGAGTGAATCTCAAAAAATAAACTAAATCTAGCACACAAGCAACAGTGCAGTATAAGTATAAATTAGACATCAAATTAGAGTTTTAGATAAATTTCATGTTGGTATGTCAATATATCTAATATTCATTGTTTATATTAGAATCACTAAAATTTCTACAGGTGAATAACAATGGTATTAATATTTTTCACTCAACCAACAAACATCTCTTGAGTACATAGAACTTAAATGTTAAGCCACATAGCCACTTACATAAGTCTCATTTCCAAGAAGTGTCTAGTTTAGAATAGAAGACTGGAAAAGTTCATAATAGCTATTAAATAGTATAGCTCAAAATACAGGGACAACAAGTAATGGCCCAGAGGCTGGTCAACTGTTTTTATAAGTATAATTTCATCAGAACACAACCACCCAGACTCATTTGTTTCTGCATTGTTTTTGGCTATTTTTACTTTATATAGAGCAAAGTTGAATATGGTAGAGAGTCTGTGCCCAGCAAGTGCAAAAATATTTATTATCTGGTCCTTTACAGGAAAGTTTGCAGATCCCTGATGAAGATGATAGTAACTAGCCATAGCCATACTAGTTTTTTGTGGCTGGAGTAGGCAGTCACACAAACATTTTTTTTTTTTTTTTTTTTTTTTGCAGTTCACAGTACCTTTTCTGAAATATTGCTAACAATTCTTAAATATTCTGAGTATCACCCCTGGTAGTACATATCAAAACCTATAAGATATAGCCAAGAGAGTATTTAAAGGACAGTTTATAATTTAAAATAAATTTATTCTAAAACATAAAAAGACATAGCATGTATCTTTAGAAGCTAGAAAAAGAACAAAATAAACCTATAGTACTCTCGTATGTTGTTTGTGGAAAAGTAAATTGGTACACTGTTAGTGGAAAAGTCAATTATCAGTGATAGTGGCAGGGTGGAGATGCACTGCAACTAATCAATAAAAATTTAAATGTCCTTTTAATTCAGCAATTCTACTTCTAAAATTTGATTTTGATTTCATAGACATGCTTCTACACATGCATGAAAAATACAGCAAGTAGTGTGTTCAGACAGCATGTTTGTATGATCAGAATTAGAAACAATCTTAGTATTCACCAGGTTAAATGTTTAACAGCACATGCTGACTCTAGAATACCATTTAGTAAAGAAAAGAATTACGCAGATCCATATACTCTGACAAAAAGAGAATACCCATAATTTGATGGAAAAAGTAAGGTATTGGGCAATATCTACAGCCTTACAATTTTCTTAGAAATTATATTTTTGTATATATAATGTAGCTAAATGTATGTGTATGTATGCAAAAACATATATATACATATGTGTGTATATAAGTGCATATATGTATATGTGTGTGTATGAGTAAGGGAGAAAGAAATATAATGATGAAGATTTGAAGTATATATCAAACTGTTAAGAGTGGTTGGACTTTTGCTAGTGGAATCAAAGTGAGAAGCATTTTCACATTTTACTTTATATATTTCTGTTTGATTTCTTTTCAATCAGAATGCAATTCTTAGTTAAATAAATGATCAACAAATAAATAAATAAAACTGTGACAAACACCTCTGAACATACACCTCTTCTACCTCTCCAGATATGAGGTTATTAGATGAAAGCTCATGAACATATTGAGGTTATTGATAAATACTGTCAAATTTCAATGGTGCCAATAGCGTCTAATTTATACATTTCATATTTCAAGTTAAATTTTAGCAAGTGATGTGATGGGACCACAGATTGCCATGCTCCTAGGCCTAAAAGCTTTAGGCTACAAACATTTGAGCTCTACATTTCTGGCTGCAGGCATTTACAATGTCTCCCAATCCTGGATTCCCCAAAGCTAAGTCCAGATGGAGGATCCAACGCTTTTTTGGCATATTTCTTACTGATCTCATATGCCAGCTACTGGTGTCACCTTACCAAGCAAAAGCACATGCCTTTTGGGGGCACTTTAGGAAAAAGCAACTCTAATTCAGAAGAGCACAATACAAGGCAACACTCATGTCTGATATATGAAGTTAGGTTTAAAATAATTCCTCCAGTTCATGAAACCCATTTTGAGATAAAACTTGAAACTTTAAATCAAAGTTGCACCCCCTTGACAAGCCAACACCGAGCTTCGGCTCCCCGGTAGGTTTTGTGCACACCATATCTTGTTTCCTCCATCCATCCCTGTGCATCTGGGGATAAAAGCAGGATGTAATGCTGAAACACAGGGCATTTGTAACTAAACCAGGGTCAGAGACACGGCCTCCTAACTGTTAAGCAACAACTTTATCCTTCTCTTAGATATCTTTTATAAACTGCAGGCTATACCGTAGTTACAGAAAGCATAAAACCGGGAGCCACACTGACTCTGTAAGCCTGCTGCCTTCTAGCAATGTGATCTTGGAAAAGTGACCTAAACATTTTGTACCTCTATTTCCTAATCTGGAAAATGAGGATACTAATAGGATAGAAAACCCCTGTCTTATCTTTTTAAATGGAATCTAAGTATTCAACCCCACAAATATGAGAAGGTATTATTGCAAGTTAATGAAAAGAGCAGAGTTAGCTAGCTGGCTAAGAAGTCCAAGGACTCTGGAGCCAACTGACAACTACATTATATCTGAATTTGTAGGGTATGGTATTACAATATTTTATGATAAGGTTGCTATAATAACCGAGTTAAATACCTAGAACAGGGCCTGGTATGAAGTAGGTGGTACATTTAATGTTAACTATTGTCACTATGACTTTTTTTGTCACTATCACCACCCCTCTACCTCCACTGGTACACCACCACAAATTAGACAAAACCAAAGAAAGATAATTTGCCAATGACTAAGTAGCAAGAGGATGATAAAAATAACAGCAAGGAGATTTTTATATATTAGGTCAAGGATAATCCCTCCAGGTTATACTGACTACTCTCTACTCATCCTGACTTTTTCCTTTGCCAATAAGTCAACAGATAAACTCTGGGAGGGGATAGGGCCAAGACTCGAGGCTGGCATTCAATCTATAAAAGAGATTGGATTTATATTAAGCAAGCTGTCCATCTATGAACTCATCACCTACTCGGTACACGTGGCTTGCTCTGGAGACCAACACTGGTCTTGTAGGCATCATGCCACCTTAAAAAATATTGCCAACCTGAAGTCTATATACCATAAGGTGTAGAATATTATTCCTATGAGGAAGTTTTAGTATTTCTGAAGGGAAAATGTATTGCTTTGTGATCAGCAATGTTGAAGGCAGCAGTGGTTCACATCAACCTTATTAATGCCATGACATTTAACTTGACACTGCTGCAAGTAAATCATGTCACCACAGACACCAGTGACCTGTGCCTCAACCTTCTTTGTTCAAGGCAGGAGTCCCAGACTGGAATTTGGAAAAGTAGGACACACAGAGCTTTCATGCTCATGGACACGCAAGAGAATCTTGGCAACTGTAGTTGTTGTGGAATTAACTTCCTACGGGAGGCAGTAAGTTTCATAATACAATGGCAGAAAGAGAAAGCTATGAAAGTTGAGGGCAGTGAAGACTATTACGTGTTTCCTGCCTCCTTCTTGTTGTACATTAAACAAGACCAGATGTTCCAACAAAGAAATGAAACCAAAGTCACACTACATTTGATTTGTGGGACCACCCTTACTTGAAATGCCTGCTTATCATTCCAAGGTTTGAAAAATGATGTGCATAACAAGCAAGATAAGAAATGAGAGCATTCCTTTAAAAGGTAATTAATTATATAGTCCACAAATCAGAAAAAAAAGTGCCTTCCAGGTTGGCATTGAAAAATGCAAAATTATTTGCTTAGGGGTTAGAACAACGGTGGCCTCTCTTATGCCTCTCCAAGTCTCTGTCCTGAAATGATGGGGTGAATAAGAATGCCACTGCGGGAGACAATGAGGTTAAAGGGAAAAGCAGAACAGAATCCACAAAAGCCAGAAAAGGAGAGTGAGCAGATCAAAGGCAAAAGATATTGGAATTATCTAGAGTGTCCACAGTTTCCAGGCAGTTCTGCAAAAGGTCAATACAGGGAGTCATGGATCAGGCACATTTAAGTTATAGAACTTCAACTCTCTGTGCCCTGATGTACTGCCTTCTTGAAAAGAAAAAGAAGAGGGAAGGGACAGGAGAGGAGAGAGAGAAAAGGAAAGGGAGACAGATGAAGGGACAGAAATGGATAGAGACATACAGATATATAGGGAAAAGGACAGAAAAAGATACACATACAAATGCAAACAAAAGGAGCAAGAGAGCACAGAATGAATTGGAATGAATTAGGAATTTAAATTTGTGATCACTTACTAATGCCACCACCATTCCACTAACGCATTTATATTAAATAAAAGAGGGTGAGATAAAGTGCTGGAATATTAATTTGCCTTTCCCTGGTCACTCTCGGTTCTCTTATATCTCTGTGTAAGTGAACCTCTTGTCAAATTGAGAGCAGTTTAAGTTTTTAAAAATAGAGTATATATACTTCAAAAAACATAGCCTTTAAACATAAGTTCATTACTTTATCTTATGCTCAAGCAAAGAAACAGAATGCCAGAGAAAAAATAACTGGCTGTTTTAGATTTTAAATTCTTGGTAATTGCCTTATAATTTAGAATGTAACCCCAGTGTTAGAATGGAGTCTTGTTATTCTCCACAAGACTATGTTGCCACAAAGTTTAGGAAGGGGTGGGTTCATGAAGTTTAAACAGGTTTCCTACCTTCAGACCTTCTGATATCTTTTGATATACTAATCAGCATTAGGACTCTAGGGTGCAGACAGATTGCACAGCATTTCCAAACTGACTTGATTATAGAGATTATAGACCCTTTCTTTTTTACAAAGTACACCTCACAGCTCAAGTGCATAGCAGAACACACTTGGGAATCGCTGGTTCAATTCAAGGCTTCCCATTTCCAAATGAGAAAACCTAGGCCTATCTAATAGCACACACCTGGCTATCCAAATGCTGCAAAATGGTGATGACACTGACTGATTTAATGACCACTATAGACATGTCCTATTCCTTCATACGCTTATTCTTTTACCTGTAGATCACTACAGTGGCCGATTACCACATTCTTGTCTTCTGCTAGTCAAATGTATTATATATGCCAAAATCAAGCAAATCTTCCTAAATGCAGATTTCATTGCAGCATTCCTATATTTATTACTCTATAGTAGCATGCAATTGCTTACATCAGTAAATCTCAAATTTTCCCCAAACACTTGAATTAAATGGGCACCCCAAGAACATATGCCATACTCACATACCTCCTGGAACAATACCAATTGGTGGCTTGCACACTGTGGTGTGAGATACACCTTAGAATATCAAGTACTTATTCCTCAATCAATCTGGCAGTGAGTGCCCCTTACACTCAGCCCAATATTCCATCCTACCTGTGTTCCTCCTTCCTCAAGGCCTGGCTATGGAGCACAAAGCAATCTACAGAAACCGTTATTACATTCTTCAAACCCAGGCTGATCAGAGATCTCAATTCCAATTCAGAGAAGAGCTATATTAGAGAACTGGAGAATGATATTCTCCTGCCAGGGCTCTCTAGAGATAATAAGAGAACCTTACAAACAAACCCACCTCAAATCTGTTTGCACATAACAGATAATGTCTAGCTTTGCTTATTAACTCTGTTTATCAACCAGTGCCATGTTCAGCAGCCTCATTAACCTACTGAATCAGGGATATGATTTGAAAAGAAATGCCTGTGGCTTGGGCCACAGAAGAAGCAGCATTCAGGAGTGACAACACAGTGGCACAGTTGATATGTAACATCAAAGATAGATTGGGACTCACCAGGGGTTACACTGTGCAAACTAAAAGCTTTTATGTTTTGTTTTGGTTTGCGTTGCTTTGCTTCACTTTTATCTAATAACAAAAAACTCAGTGTAGATAAAACACTAGTTAATCTACGTAAGAAAAATAGAATAACAGATGACCACTGGAGCCACAAGCATGAACGAATGTGCCAGAAGCTGCTCTCCAAAGTGCCACGTGACAGTAAATTTTCCTCACCTCAGTTTACCCCAGGGAGCCCTTCTTGAGTGATTTTTCCCTCCAGCTTTAGCCTAATAACAATGTGGAAGGTGGAACCGGAGGATAACTCCTGCGGCTTTCCTTGGTTTCATGTTCCTCAGGAAGAGAAAATCCTCCCATAAAACAAACAAATCTTAAAATGTGAATACACAAATAGGGTTTACAGGCCTCTCATCCTTAACCATCTTTTTCAGAATTTCACTAAAACTCAAACCTTTTTAAAACATATAGAAGATTAAAATCGGGGGTTCAAGTGTATTTAAAAATTATAATGGACAGGATCCAATTCCACCACCACATGTATTTCCTGTTCATTTAATAATAGTTTCTTCTGTTTCCAAATCCCTTAATTATTGGAACTCTAAAGCATGAAGTTTTAGTAGGAAGACAAATTTGCCTTTGCCTCTCCAGATATGACCTTACTCAGGCCCCCCGGCTCACCCACAGAGGATGGCCTACTTTACTGAGATTAAAGTTTTCAGACATGATCTATTTCCACTTTGTCCCAACACAAAATTTATCTTCATCCTTATCCACCCTCTCTTTCTTCCTTTCTTAGAGAAAGAAGTGATTATGGATTAGATTTTCTAAAGCCAACTGCCCCACCTATGCTCTTGATCTGCTCAATATCTGTCCCCGAGGTCTAGGATATGCCTTTAATGGTATTTTTTACCTCTTTCTTCACATCTCCAGTCCTTCACTGCCACCTCCTCCTTCGACTGAGATCACAAATACCCTCAGGCCTCCCTATTTCACAAACACCTTCCCTTAGTTATGTTATCCCACATTAGATGTGCCTACTTCTAATTTTTAATCTCAAACTTATAGAAAGAGTTAGGTTACACTAATGGCTCTAGTTCTGAACACTCACTAAATTGTCAACCCCTTTTTCACTTGGCCTCCAACTGAAACTATTTTCCTGAAGGTCAACAATGACCTCAAATTATTAAATATAATGCATTTTTCTCAGTCTTCCAATACCTTAAACTCTTTCCAATATATGGAATCACTAAATACTCCTTTTGGCATGATATTTCATATTTTCTTTGTCATCATAATACTCATTTCTGTTTCTTCCATCTCTCTGATCAATTCTCATTCCTTCACTAACTATAATAGCTCCTTAATATTCCCTAGGACTCTGTCTTTGAATCCTTTTTCTTCTATGTCTACACTATTCCTTTTAATTTTGTGTGTGCTATGATGACCACTACCAAATATTATCAAAATGATACAATATAAGCCCCTCAAAAAGTGTTAATTGTTGCTGTTATTGCCATTTTCAATATTTTTAAATCTAAATATTTACTATGAATCTTTATTTCAAACCTCAGTACACATTTCTATCGGGCTTCTAGGCAGCTACGGCTGACAAACAAATGCTCCCAAATTCACATGTCTAAAACTTAACTGTCATGGCCCCCAAAACTTGACCTTCCTCCTGTCTCACATCAGAATACTCCATCTTCATTGTTTGTTCCAGCACAAAGCACTTGACTCACTTTCAAAAGCTCTCTATCCCTCACCCCCAGGAGTCAACATACTGCCTGGTTTCTGCCAATACTGCCTCCACACGGCCTCTTCACTTTCAACGGAATTTTCCTAAGCCAGAAATTCATCATCTCTCCCCTGTGTTATTTCTATAGCTCCAAAACTGACCTCCTATCTCCAAGTTCTCCCTTTAGCAGCCCCATACTAACCAATACTAGAGTAATTGTTCTAAACCATTGTCTGATAACATCATCTGCACTGAGGAACAAGGTTAGCACTCATCACCTTCTAGAGAAAACATAGCAGCATCCTTACCATGGTGCTCAAGGTTTTCCAATTGCTGAACAAACTTTCTTTTCTAGTTTTATCTTCCTGTTTTTTACCACTATGCTATATTTCTCTCAAGCACATACTTTTTTAACTCCAGACCTTTGGCCATACCATTCCTTCAGACATTTATGTACAATTCTATAGATTCTTTAAAATTCATATCAAATGGTACATCTTCCATGAAGTTTTCACCAATATTCCAGACTGACATACTCTCTAAACTCTTTTTAGCCCTTGCAGTTTTCTCTACCTACTATAGGACTTAACATATCACATAACACACATACTAATCTTATGTGTTCCTGTCTTAAAACCTTTCATAAGTCATAAACTGATGTCTTATTTAGTAATTTAGCCTCCTTATTTATTCATTGTTCACGGAGTGTTTTCTATGTACTGGACACTGTGATAGACTCTGGAAAAGTAATGCAAAAATAACTGTCTCCTCCTGGTATATGACAGATGCTGAATAAATACATGTAGAATGGAATTGTCCCTAATCATGCAGGTTAAATAAAGTCACCATGAATTCAAACACTTCACTAAATCTCTGCAGCCAGCTTATAACTCTATGAGGAGTTGAACTCAACATTTATTAGTTTCAAGTATTCATTCCAATTGCCAGAACATACCGTGTGACAACTCTTAAAAAAAAAAGAAAAAAAAAACTGCTATACTACTTTAATGGGGTTATAAAATGCTGCTTCAAAAAAAACCTGGGCTTCCAATATATAGGAATTTTTTTAGTGGTGAAGAATCTGGGATGTTTTCAGTAAATTTAACTAAAAAAAAAGCATACTGTGAGGGGGTAATTTGCTTGATTTATATAATTTATTTATGTACTTAATGATTTATTCATTCACTTATTAATTTTTTATCTACCATAATAAATTTAATATATACTATAAAAGATATTATATGAATAAAAATTGCTCATAAATCAATAGTTGATTTATACTCAGCAGCTCTTATTCTATGCTCCCTCAAATCATAGATAAGCAATTAATTTATAAAGCCTTCTATTTTCTACATTGCTAGAATAAAACTACCTTTGGATTGTTGTAATATTCTTCTACCTGTAAATTACATGGTTTTCTTTTATTTTCTCTTGAAATCCCAGCATCAAAGATAGTCACTTCCTACATGTGTAGCACTCTAAATGGGGTCTCTCTTCTGTCATTCTCAGGCTTCAATTTTGTACTGTACAACGCCGTGGTCCCAAGGAAACACAAAACAGTGCACTGTAGTGAGTAACCTAAATCCTCCTGGGTTTCTCTACTCAGCATAATCTTGACCTCTAGAAAACCCCTCTCCCAATATAGACCACCACTTATAGCTGGGCTAACCTGGGGAGGGATTAGGAGCTACTTTATAAATAGAGAATCACACGCTTACTCATTGCTCAATACCAGCTGTAAATATATTACTTAAAATAGGACTAACATACAAACACAATTGCTTAGAAGCAAAGCAGAAATATTTACATTGAAGAGAACTGGACCTTCCTCCAACTCTCCACTTATAATTTCTTTAGATGAAGCACAATGCCTTGATTAGCTCCATGACCACCTATGGAAAGGACATTAATGCAGGTGGAAACATTTGGTAAGGGGAGGGGAGTGATTATTGAGAGGAGAAGATATTTTAAAGCTGCCCGAGTTTGAAGAATGAAATGGAAATATTGGCTGCAGAACTAGCAGCTATTTTAAACAAGGTCAACAAATTGAGCAGTGAATATATTTTTTAAAGGAGTGAATGTCCTTCTAATTGTGGGGTTTTTTCCCCTTCATTTAACAGATTAAATTAAAATGTGGCTTTTTGTCTAGCAACAAGATTGAAAGCTCTTGGCGACATGCTGTGGGGGCCACAAAATGAATCAGATTAACTGAAGGACAGGGGAAAGGTTCATTTTAATCTCTGAAGCTACAGTCCTAAGAGGAGGTAGAATGTGAGCAGAACATGTAAGGTAGAGATGGGGCAGGAAGAACAGAGAAAGGGGCTGCCATGAGAAAAGTCAAGCAGATAGAACCTCAACTTGATCAACTGAAAGCAGCCTTCTGGCAAGGCAAACTCTGCTTTCCATATGTTTACATGCACATCACATAGCTCTGGCTCTGGCAGAAATGCAGAAGGAAGAGAGGGGAAATCTGAGGCTCTGCTGTATTTCCCCATAATATTAAATATCAATTCCTTGTCATATTGTTGTTTGATGTTTATTAAATACTTACTCTCTGTGAGTTAAGGTTTTATGGTTGCAAGTGACAGTATTTGATTCTTGTAAGCCAACGCAAAAAAAAAAAAAAAAAAAATCTGGCTAACTGGGGCAAACCTGAAGAAGCAGGCCTCTGAGAAGCTCTGAGGATCTAAGCTGGAGAAGCTAATACTTTCTTTCAAATGCTAAAGATAACATGGATATATCAAGACATGTCTTCTTAGGAAAGAACAGCTACCTTTCTTAGACTGGGTCAAGAGGCCGCCTTGTGTCCAAATGCCTTGCCCTTTGATAAGCAATTGAACCTGAACTATATCCAACGGGAGATAAGAAATCTGGGGTGTAATTATGAAAACAAGGGAGAATAGATGCTGTACTTGCAAAATCAGATATCCATACTATGCAGAACAGAGATTTTCTAAAGATCTAAGAGAAGAGAAAAGATGTGTCAACAGATGGGCATGGGAGTGTGCATGCACCTCTGCTATTGTTTCTTCATGTGTTTTGGGAACAACTGATGAATGTGCCCTGGTCTGCTGAAGTTCATTCTCCCCTCCGACCACTGTGCAACTGCTGAATTAGTGGGACCGAAACTCTGAATCTCTATGGTTTATTATTTTGATAACTTCCTTCAGCTGTTTTTAAAATGAAGAGCAAATTTTCTCTAATAATTTCCTCTGGAAAATCACATTACTTAAAAAAAAATGTGGATAAT
Source organism: Lemur catta (assembly GCF_020740605.2). Taxonomy (NCBI): domain Eukaryota; kingdom Metazoa; phylum Chordata; class Mammalia; order Primates; family Lemuridae; genus Lemur; species Lemur catta. Next base: position 151,954,496 of record NC_059128.1, read on the forward strand.
TCACTGCAGGTGCCATCAATCCAATTCTTACAGAATGGAAATCCAGAAACAACTTTAAGGATCAAAGATAGGCAAGTCATTTTGATTTCATGCTCAGGTAAACTTATGATGCCTCCTGGAACACTACAAGAACCCCAAGGCTGTGGTGGGCATAGCCTCCAATTATCAATGTCTCCCTGGCTGCAGGAGGTGAGCAAATGAAGCTGCACAATATATCTGAAGTGAGTAGATTTATTTTTGTTATCAGAGACAAAAGAATCACCAGCTTGGCATACATTATGGCATAGGAACTGGGAGAACGGATCCAGAAACAGACATAAATCTGAGGGGCAGCTGGTTACTCACTTGACAAATATTTATTGAGCAGCTACTAGTTGTCATCCATTTTTCTGGGCTCTGCGGATATAGCATAAAATCAGATACCTGTTCCCATACAGCTTACATTTTAATAGGGAAAGCAGATAGTAAACAAATAAGAAAATACACGAGAAAATTATCCAGTGACAATAAGAACTGTGTGCATTGCAAGGCATTAAAATATGGTGAAACAATGGAGATTGACTGGGATCTTTGTGTAAACTAGTTGGTCAGCAAAGGCATTTAATATGAGATCTGAAAAACAGGAAGAATTCATTTATGTTAAAACTGGCTGAGGGTGGGGGGAATTAAGGAAGCTCTTGCCAAGGTCCTGGGGCTGGAAAGGTAGAATGTCTGGGCATGTTGGAGCAACAGGAAGAAGGCCAGTGTGGCTGGAATATGAAAGGGTGAGGGAAGAGCAGTAGAAGATGAGGTCACAGAGCCGAGCAGGGACCCGGTTGGTGGTTGGTAAGGGTGGTTTCTAAAGTGCAAACTCAGATGATGCTTCAAAAAGCAGACACTGAAGATATATATTAGGATGGTGGAAAAGCCAAGCAAAGACAGTCAAGTTGGTGAAGAGCCATATATGGAAATTTGGGGATGAAGGGAAGGTTCAACGAGGGACTAGATTTAATTTAGGAGGAAGAGGATGGCTATGCAAAATGCTGGGGACTCAGAGTCCACCACAAAATAGAGCACAGAGCACAAGGCAAATTGTCATATTGGGTGGAATGACTGGTGAGTCGGGATTAAGGGAGAACTGCAGTTCTATGAAAACTCAAGGGCAACACAGTTACCTCGAGATGGTCTTGTGGAGCGTGCCAGGGCATTGCTGGTACTTGTGATCAGATCAACACATTCCCATACTTGGGTGGCTAGTTTATTTCTGGGATCTTCTGCGTGGTAAGATTAGAGCTGTAATAGCCCTCCTCAAGTCAGTCAAGATTGGAGCAGGCCTTTGGATATAAATGAATCCAAATGTGAAAAGCCCAAGAAGGCAGAGGCAGGGCTAAAAAGTGGTGAGTCCAGATATATTTTCTGAGTGCTTCTACATCCATCTTTGCTCAGTCTTACCACCCATACTAAATATCAGTTTAAATTAGAACATATTGCATAACTACCATTACTCTAGTATGTACCAAGTACCATCAACTGGGCAAATTGCATACATTATCCCTAATCCTTGCAAACAAACCTCTTAGAGAAGAAAAAAAATTGAAACCTCAAAATGATAGTAAATGATTAGGATCAAGATTTTATGATCACTTTCCTGCCATCATAACAGACTATGCATAAAAGCAAGCAAATACTGAGTTTTCTATGAAAAGAAAAAAAAAGTTTCTCTATTCTCCTTTACTAACTAATGAATATGTGGATGCATTTTTAGTGTCTATTAATGCAGTAAGTCTACAATCCATTCAACCTTATTTGGTGCTCTGAGGCATATCTTTCCCTCTGATATGTTCTTAATAATGTATTCATCTCAATAGCACTTATTCTTTGTGGTTTTTATCAAGTGTCATCCTGTGCTACAAAGGTTAAAAAGGGAAATTCAATGAAAGGAAAATTTACTTGTAAAGGTAAGCAAAATAGACAGGTTTTATAATACAGATATGTGATTCTTAAATTAAAGTTAAGGAAGGGGCCTCAGGGTTAAGGTTTGGTGGATTCTTACTCTAACATCTGAACCCAATGTTAAGCATCACGCTTCAAACTAAGACATCACAAAAGAGAAACACCCCACAACATTGTGCAATATTTCTGAACAGTGAACCCAGCCTTTTGAATCATTTCAATTGCCAGGTTCATGAGATAGTCAGACTCCAATAGAAGGTTGTGGCCTCCACTTCAAAATGAAAGGGCTGGCCCTGATGATTTTAAAGTTCCTTTCACTTTTATAAAATTCTACAGCTCTGCTTCCTAGTGAATGAACAAATAAACAGCAGGTAAAGTGCTCAGAAGAGCAAACGAGTTTCCATTGAGGCATGGCTGTTGGCTGTTCAGAGGACCCACCCTTTGGCTGTCTTGTGAATTTATGGTGGTCCATGGTTGTTCTCCCATCCCTGCAGATTTAGGAACTGGACTTTTCAACACACACTGAGATCGTTAGAATCCTGGAGACAGACTCATCCTAAATGAATTCACGTGAGACTAATGTATAAACCAGAAGGCTAATTTATCAATATACAACAGAAAACATCCCTTTGTAATCAGCATATTCACATTTCATAGAAGTAAAAACATAAGGAGTTTGCTGGTAAAATGCAATGAAAAGACAAGGAAATGGACAAACAAGAGGATTTATCCCCAGACCAGGTTGCAGCCTAATGAAGCATACCAGCCATATAACAGAGAACTCCCTACTGACAAGAATGTTTGGACTTTGGGATTCAAATTTACTCTTTCTGGGCCAGGACAGCACACATCTACCCAACTGTCAGTTCCTCCTGTAGTATATTTAAAAATCACTGATTACACTAGATATTCATATACACCTGGATAAATATTATTTTTCAGCATGTACGGATAAAATCAGTTCATTTTAGCTCTCAGAACACAAACTTTTTTTTTTTTTTTTTTGCCAAGATCCTAGGGACAGCTCTCTGAGCTTCCCATTAAATCTCTTTCCAATTATACAATGAAAGTCCGAAGGTACCAAAGTCAGAGCCAGGAAGAGCAAGCCATTAAAAAAATTAATTATTTAAATTACAGACAAATTCAGATCTGGATAAATGGCTATATTGTGTATAATAGCAATCAGAAAGTACACCGTCAATAATTTTCAACATTATACTTGGTGATGAAGTTGAATATGCCTTTGTATAAAGGGGCTACGTGAAAATGCAAATGGGCTTCACAGTCATGTTTCCTTGAACATGGAATTCCTATTCCACCTGTGGTTAGCAGATCAGCAGCAGCAGCGTCTCTTAGGAGATCATGAGAAATAGTTCTCAGGCCCCATCCCACACCTATGGAGTCAGAATTTCTATAAGAAAGCAACATGAGCCAATGTTTCCACTAGTCCTCCAGAGGATTGTTATGCATGCTAAAGTTTGAGAACAAATGCCCTAAAATACAACGTGAGAAAGAAATCCCACATAAGACAGTCAATTGGCCTTTCAAGAAAAACAAACAAAAAGCAACAAACAAAAAAGTCATTCAAACAAGTAAACAAATGAAATACGCCCAACTCTCTCCTTCTTTCTGAAGAAAACTTTTCAAAACTGGGTAGATCCCCTCAAAAGGATCATTAGAACAAAATAGAAAGTGAATGTCGGGGCAATTGCATGTAAGGATAAAATGAAAACCTAGAAAAGAACGGTTCAGACTTTAAAGGTGGGTTAAGTTTCTGCCAGACAAGTTTTGCAAACTTTCTGAGGTTTATCACTCAAATACTCTTGCTGGTTACTCTTTTCTTAACATGAGTCTTGTCACTCTGGGAACAATCTTCAACAATCATAAAGAAAAGCATAGCACAGATAGAATGGGAGGAGAGGAAAGCCCTCTTGTTATAGTTTTCAGACAAGTTACCCCTCTCTACAATTGTCACTTTATCCTCACTTTTGGTAATCTCATTCATACTTATCACTTCAAATGTCACCTCAATGGAGATGATACCTAAATCTCTTTTTGGAGACAATGGATTCAGAGAAGCCTTGAGTTTTCTTTTTCTGCCAGTCTAGAGCACATCTTCATCTGGGTGTCCCATCGTTATCCCAAAATTCACGTTTAAAGCTGGACCATCATCTTTATTTTCAGTATGGTCACGGGCTCCATTTCTCCAGGCTTAGTGTCATCTACCAAACATTGGCCTTTGTCTGGTCCCATATATTCTGTGGTTTCCTATCTATGTTTCCTCAGGTTTAGCTTAATTTCCTAAATGTTACATTTCTGCTACGTTATATCTTGTAAAGCACTAGAAATCAATCAAAGCACTTTCCATGTACGTTACTTCTCTTTCAACTAAACAACTCGCAATGGCTCCCTTCTATTAACTGCATCAAGATCCTTCTTTACTTGGCTTCCTCTTAATTAATTTATTTATTTTAGAAACAACTTAACTTTCAACATTTGCAACAACCATTAATTCATATTCAAAAGCATTAAAAAAATGTATGTAACTCCAAAAACCCAGATAAAACCTTTCCTATATTTTTATAGGAACAAATATAGATACAAGCATAAACATGCACACATACACACACACAACAGAGAGAGATTTTACAGACAGGTTTGGAATCGTATTATAAAACTGTCTTATAACTTTTTAAAATCTAACAATATGGTATTTTCCCCAATCATTATTCCATATTCATTGATTTCATGGCTGTATAGTGGTTCTTTGTAAACATACCATCATTTATTTAATCTATTCCCTACTAATGGACATTTAGATTGCTTATAATCTGCTCTGTTAAAAGCAGTGCTGCAATAAGCATCTTTGTGCATACATACTTTAACCCCTTTGCAACCATTTCTAGAATTGGTCTTGCTGTACACCGGGGCATGTATGTATTTAAAGCCTTTGATATATTCTTTCAAATTAAGATTCCAAATCCACTTATTCAGCAATATTCCCCTGAGGATGCATAACGAGTAGGAGTGGCTATCTTCCTATATCTCAGTCAACCCTAGTGGTTAGGAAATGTTTCAATCTATAAATCCTTGCAGGTGAATATAATAGCTCACTCTTTTTTTAGTTACCCTTTCTTTGATTCTTAGTGACTTATACTTTTGAGGGCTTGGCAGCTACTTCTATTTTTTCACTTATAAATTCTGGTCCCTTTTATTATTGGAGTGTTTCCTCCCTTTTTCCTACTGAGTTATAGAAGCAAATTTTGTAACAAGGGTATTAAACTTTTGTCATATATGCTACAAGCCTTTTATACAAGAGTATTTTGTTTGCTTTTTATTTTTAATCAGGGTAGGTTTTTTGCTATATGAAGATTTATAAATACAGTTGTTCCTCAGTATCCATGCAGTACTGGTTCCAGGACTTCCCCTCAGGTACCAAAATCTGAGGATATTCAAGTCCCTTATATATTATAAAATGGCATAGTCTTAACATGTAACCCACACACATCATCCCATATCCTTTAAATCATCTCTAGATTACTGATAATACCTAATACAATGTAAATGTGAGGCAAATAGTTGCTATACTATATTTTTTATTTGCATTACTTTTATTGTTATGTCATTATTTTTTATTTTATGTTTTCAAATATTTTCCACTGCAGTCGGTGGAACCTGTGGTTGGTGGAAGCTGCAGGTGGTGGGACTCATGGTTGGTAGAGTCCACAAATATGGAAGGGCAATCCTAGTCCTTTAGTCAAAATATAGGAATTTCATTAAAATAATAAATAATTTAAAACCTATCATCTGTATTTATGCTCATGTCTTTCAAATGAAACTTACAAAACCACACCCTGCACAAAGATTAAAAAAGTATTCACTTTTTTTCTGACCTCTTAAAGCCTTTCAGTAGTTTCTGTGCTCTGCTTATCAAACATGGAGCCTCTCCAACTAATCCTTTATTCCAGCTAATTCTGTTTTCTCACTATCCCGTCTCCCTTCCAATTCCAGTCTCATGTCCGTGTTATGTTTCTACTCTTGTTCCAGCATAAATACCCTCCGTTCTTTCTCTGATTTAACCAATATGCCAAATACCCAAATCTTTTGCCCATCTCAAGCTTCACCCAAAACTGTTGTCTTCTCCCTTCAAGGGTCCACTTGCTAAAACAGTCCTTGCCCTTTCTCCTCAATTTAAGTCAAAGCTGTATGACCCAGCATTTAATTACTCTCTTTTGTTCCATGAGTCATCTGTTTTCTCAAATAAATTAACTTCTGAGGGGCAAGAATCATGTCATAACCTCCTCTGTCTTGTTCAAACCACCCCATGCAGTGCTGACCTAAGGGAGAGCTCTAGAAACATGGATCCACTTTATTTCACGTTCTAATATTCCAAGTACCAACCCCTTCTTAATAAATGTAGGATACAAAATGAGTGAACACAGTACTGGACTGTAAGATATTACAATTAAACATTGTACAAACACTGAAAAATTTTATTTCTCTCTCTTTTTTTTTTTTTTTTTTACAAAATACCATCATACAGATATATGCAAAAGAGTGGCAAAAGGTAGATGTACTGAGATACCTTTTTTTTATTAAGTCAATGTTGACTTGCGAGTAAACACACAGGTTAAGTAAGCAAGAAGACAGCAAATATTTTACGGAAAAGTGCCAAACAGCTTGAGGAGAATTTTACCTTAATATTTTTTTCCTAGCTTTTATATGAGTGTCTTTGGAGTTGAACGTAAAATATTATTTTGAATTATTAAAAAGGAATAAAGCAAACTATAAGAGAAGCACAGATAAGTATGGAGTAGTTTTATTAAAGTTTCCTGAAGATTATGAAATCCATTAAAGGATGTCTAGGGAATGAGACCACCATTCTTTATTCAGTAGCTATTGACTAGCACTGACTATGCACAAGCCAGTGCTGTGAGATCTGAGGGGCAACAGAAAGATGGAGCAGAGAAGGATTCTACTCTGGGAGCTAACAGGATATACCAAAGGGAAGGAAAAATGTCTAAGGGCCCCCAAAGTAGAGTTCAGGATATGGAACAGCAACTTCCATGTAGACCAATCATTTAGTCAATTGATATTTATTAAGCACCCACCACATGCCAGGGCAGGGGTTAAGGATCACACAGCTTGAAGACCTTTGAGATGGCCCTTGAGTTTTGAGCATGAAGAGCTTGATGAGGGCAGCCATGGTAATTTGAGGAATATTAACAAAAGGGTAAAATATACGTTTAGCAATGCTAAATGTGAGCAAGTTTGAAAGATACTTGAAAGCTCAATGCTAAGCTGGAGAAACTAAAATGAATTCCCTCATTCCCCAATGAATAGTCTGGAGAACTATCTAGTTAAAACCCAATACCACACCCAGGGCGAGGGCTGGCCTCACTCACAGCATTTTTAAACATGAGGTTTCACTCTGGGGAAGCACGAGCTGACACTCTGTAAGCTGCCTGCAAGAAAATGACACCTTTTCTCTCCTCTAATTTATTTACTCTAGGGTACAAAAGGAATCCTGGAAACTTAAATAAGGAAAGTGCAAGTATTGTGAAATATAGCAATGTAAAAACCAGACAATTTTCCAATATATTTATTTCAGACTACAGGGTGAGTTTTCTATAGAGTGCTGAGACAGACTTGCACAGCTTTTCAAAACAAGACAATAAAAGAATTCCTGTAAGAAGTATGAGAAATATTGAAGGCAAATCTCTATATGATTTCAGTCCAGCTGATTGCAGAGATGGATGCTGGAGAACATAATGGAAGTGCAAAAAAATGTTTCAATGAATAGCATTGATCTGATCAATCATAAGGATCTATGCTCCATTATATTCATGTATCAAGTCAATTTCAAGCTTTTCAATCTCCCTCTCCTTACCATTACCACTAACAACAATCTCTTTGAGTTAATGATTCTTATTTATATTTTATCACTTTCATAATATGTTAATATATTGACATTCTTTGCAGAACATTGGAACACATTACTTGGTCTAATATTGATCCCCAAGACATTCTTATCAAATAACTAAATATTCTTGTGATGGGAAGAAATGACAAGAAACTGAAATATTAAAGTAAGGAAGCCCTGGGGAAATGCATTAAAGCAAATTATAGAATCAAAAACCAGCCCTCTCAGAACTTTCGCTCTATCTTGCACAGAGTGCTCTCACTCAACCAAACTACTGTTTTCACTTCTGATTACTGAATTCCTCTCCCAGACTTTGTTAAAATGTTTCTACTTGTACTTTAAGTATTATATACTAATAATTTTTAAGCGTGGGTAAAAAATAGTCTTCCATTTATAAAAAGAGGAAATGCAAATTTGGCTACTGTGTTGAACCAAGTTGCCTACCCCCATCTCACACATATCAAAGCCACATGTAGAAGACTGAAACAAGACCCACAAATTTCACCTCTCACAAAAATCAAATCACGGTGGATAACAGATTTAAACCTTAAATGGGAAACAATTAGAATTTTAGAAGAAAATGTAGGAAAGACTCTTACAGACATTGGTCTAGGCAAAGAATTTATGAAGACCCCTAAGGCAATCACAAGAACAACAAAAATAAACGAATGGGACCTGATTAAATTAAAAAGCTTCTGCACAGCCAAAGAAACAGTCATGAAAATAAACAGACAGCCTACAGAATGGGAAAAAATTTTCGCATACTACACATCAGATAAAGGACTGATAACAAGAATCTATTTAGAACTCAGGAAAATCAGCAAGAAGAAATCAAACAACCCTATCAAAAAGTGGGCAAACGACATGAATAGAAATTTTTCAAAAGAAGATATAAGAATGGCTAACAAACATATGAAAAAATGCTCAACATCCCTAATCATCAGGGAAATGCAAATCAAAACCACAATGAGATATCACTTAACTCCAGTGAGAATGGCCTTTATCAAAAAGTCCCAAAACAACACATGTTGGCATGGATGCAGAGAGACAGGAACACTCATACACTGCTGGTGGGAATGCAAACTAGTGCACCTCCTGTTGAAAGCAATATGGAGATACCTTAAACAGATTCAAGTAGACCTACCATTCGATCTGGCAATCCCATTATTGGGGATCTACCCAAAGGAACAAAAGTCATTCTATAACAAAGACACCTGTACCCGAATGTTTATAGCAGCACAATTCACAATCACAAAAATGTGGAAACAACCCAATGCCCATCAATCCACGAATGGATTAGTAAACTGTGGTATATGTATACCATGGAGTATTACTCAGCTATAAGAAGTAACGGTGAGATGACATCTCTTTGGTTCTCCTGGAGAGAGTTGGAACCCATTATATTAAGTGAAGTATCCAAAGAATGGAAAAACAAGCATCACATGTACTCACCAGAAAATTGGTTTCCCTGATCACCTAAATGCACATCGGGGAAGGATACCAATTGGATATCAGACTGAGATGGGGGGTGAGGGGAGGTGATGGGTGTATGCCTACATGATGAGTGCATTGCGCACCGTCTGGGGAATTGCTATGTTTGAAGGTGCTGACTCGGGGAGGTGGGGGTGCGGGGAGGGGATGGAGGTATGACTACATGGTGAGTGCCAGGTGCACTGTCTGGAGAATGGACATGCTTGAGGCTCTGACTCAGGGGGATGGGCAGGACATGGACAATGTATATAACCTGAGCTTTTGTACCCCCATGATGAGCTGAAATTAAAAAAAAAAAAAAAGTAAAAGACAAAAAAAGGTTATTTTTGCTGGTCTTTGGTAAGGAAAGACTCCCTGGATTTCCAAAGTGTGTGAGACTTGGCCATCACACTTTGAAAAGTGTGATTAATTCTGTAAAATGTGAATATATGAAGAGAATAAAGTGTTATTAGAAATACATTTTCTTTAACTTTTCTCATACCAGAAGCAAACTGTTGAGGCTTTATGATCTACTGCCTTCCAGGCAGATTTTAGGGAGTAAATATTTCTACATCCTCCTAGCACAGCACCTTCAGTAGGTAAACTTTTATATTATAATTGTTATTGCCATGTTCTGATCTTAATTAAAATTAGAATTAGAAGTGAGAAACAGGAAAAATACAGGGGGAAAAATAAAATCAGATTTAGCCTAGGTTCATTAGATTGACCAGAGTCACTTTGACTAGTTCAATTGATACATGATAACATTACTTAACATTGATCCAGTAGCAGCAAACAAGTTAAACAGATGAGGGTTACCAAAAAAATGCCATTGTGTATATCCCAAGATAGTAATATAAAAGGAAAAATTCTGATTCCCAAACTCTTTGGAAAAAAATATTTGCTGTAGTACAGAAGCCTTTCGGTGGGCTTCCAAAACTATTAGGAAGATTTGGGCTGCTTAAAGTTGGTCCTTGCCCGCTGCTGCTCTTTCGACTTTGTATGTGAGTTGGCAGACAGAGGAAATTGACCTGGAACACAGGGGCATCCCGCAGAAATGAATGAGGAACGATGAACTAGTAGAATTACTGACCCCAAACACCTGTTGGGATCCATGATGGTATCACAAAGGAAATGAGACATTCGTGGTTCTGTCAAATATGAGCATCCCCTTTCAGTTTGAACTTCAATTAGGAAGTTCATCTTCTTACCAAAAGGAGCAAAATATAACCCTTTCACCAAAACACAAAGGGGCAGGACAATCATGCAGGGCACAGAATATTAAGGTTAGGAATTGAAGAAGAGATATCAATTCCTGTGTAATAAGAAGCCCATCAAGGCAATTTTCAGTGTTGTGAAAGAAGTAAACCTGATTAGAAGATTATAGATTGAATTTTCAGTATTTAAATGATGAGTACCTTGAATATGTATCGTAGCATTACTCACAGCGGCAAAACAATGACAATAAAATACATGCCCACCAATGGCCAACACTTGCATAAACACGGTAGGAACAATTACCCTGACAATAAGAAAAAGAAGGATCTGATGATGAGGTGAGACTCTATAAAGTATTTCTGACATTGAAAAAGGTAGTTAACCTGTTCAGTTTGATCTTATACATTATAGGTCTGATTTCATGTTTGCAAGAGCATAGAGAATGCTGTAGGAGGACACATACCTAGCTATTAATATTGGATATTTCAGAGAGTCCTTGATGACCTGTACCATGTGTTGAGGGCGATTACTAACGTTTTTATCATGTACTTAGAATTGTTTCCCTGGATACACGAAGTATGTATTACCTTGCAATAGAAAAATTTACTATATTTTGAGGAATTATAGAAACTGTATTTTCTGCAAATAGAATAAGGACCTCATTTCAATGAAAACTATGATAGAGAAAAAAATCACAGAACAAACATAAGAGATTCATTACAACTTGGAAAAATCAAGAGAAGTCCAAACCAAAATCACAGTTTGTTCTCTTAGCCACAACTGGGTTACTGTTTTCATATATTCCTTAGTAAGGAAGGCTTTGAGGTTTATATCAGAATTCCATCATGTAATCATCCTGCATTAGTTTAGACATGTATTTATACCTCCTTAGTCAACTGCATAGGGAAACTGCAGGGTTTTCCTTCCACAATGGGAAATTTGTCATTCTCACCTGATCCTTGAAGTCTTTTCAAAATTCTGAGTTAAAAAAAACCATCTGGGTATTGTGGATAGGCATACGGTATGCATGGTTAATAAATGACTATTTTACCAATTTGAGTAAGCAAAATTGACAAAAAGATGGGCCTAAGATTCAGCCCATCTTCTAGCACTTTAAGCTAAGTTCTATCCTGATATGTCTAACTTTTTGCCAACCCATGAAAGGAAGCCACATATAAAGGCTGATATTCTTGGCAATTGCTCAGGAATTGCCTCTCCAAACCACCACTACTACCATTTAGTCCTGGCCTACTTGCTTACTCTCAACCCCCAGTTCCAAATCCTGGCTACTTAGTCTGTCTTGGAAATCCACTCTGCCCCTGACTGAGTCTGCACATGTCTTGACTCTCTTGCCAGCATCCTGGAATGTAGCACTATGGCAGTTTCTTTTCTTTCTTTTTTTCCTATTTTGGTTTCTAACTTAACTCACCTTCTGCTTCATGGTGTGTCCCACCAGCTAGGAATGTAAACCAACTCCAGCCAACAGCCCTAGTGTTCCTAGCCAAGTGACCCACATGTTTCAGGAGAAAAGGTAAAGGCACCAAGAGGTTGCATCAATCTAAACACGTAAAGAGAGAATACTTTCTAAGATTTATTTCTGCTACACAGAATGCCTTTTGACATAAAGAATCATAGAACTGAAGATGACATTAAGCAACTCTGGTTTAAAAAAGCATTGCCTTTTTTAATGAACTAATATATAAGATACACAGACAAGACATATTAATTCATTCTGAAAACATTTTCTTATAACCTCAGTCTGCATCAGGTACTACACTAGATATTGTAGGGCATTCAAAGATGAACACTGTAGACCTAGTCCTCAGATTGTTCATTGACTAACTCTTAAACAAATATTATTCTAAAGAGTATAGGTATGTTTTAAAAGCTGAAAATAAATTTACAGTCAAGCAAAGAAGGGAAAAAGTCAAAATCCAAACTCACTCTATCTTGAACAGAAATGGGGGAAAAAAAAACCAAAAGGAATAATTAAAAATAAAAAGACAGGAAAAGACTGATAGCTGAGAGAACAAAAGGAAGCAGAAGTTAAAGATCATAGAGGAGGGAGGCAAAGAAGGCAAATCCATAGCAGAAAACTTGAGAATAGGAGAATAGGGAGTAAGCAGGAAAGAGTGAGGGAAGTGGAAGCTATTATGCAGAAATCAAATAATTAGCCCTAGGAAGGACACTCTGGGAAAGGCAGGGAGATCCAGAAGATACAATGTAAGAGCAACATCAGACAGCCATCCTAAATGGAATAAGGATGAAGAATGAGTATAATGCACTTGGCAGAAAAGAGGGACTATGAATAATAACAGCAGTAATAGCTAGTCTTTTGGACCATGCTGAAATGTAGATATTCTTTCGTCAGGCTCCACCCCTCTAACATGTGCTTGTGCTGAGAGTCCAGAGCAAATAAGCACAACTGCACACACATCCTCAATTGACCCACTCCTTGAGTCCCCAGGCACAGTAGTGGCTCTCAAACATCACTGTTGTTTAATTGGCAATTTGCATTGTGTGGTTCTCATGCCAATACAGCTTTTCTGGTTTCAGACTAATGTTGTTTCCAATCAAAAGCATCAATAAGGCTTTTATCCAGGTCTTCCTTGAGAATTAATGACGGGTAAGTCAAAATAACAAAAGCAATTACTGGGTATTACTGTGTGCTGCAACATGTGAAAAACCAAAACAAAGCACTAATAGTCCACATAAGCATTAGTTGTCTTCATAAGACGCCAAAAGTCTTCACTACATGACTCCTCCACATCAAGTTGTATATTCATATTAAAGTTTTTTCCCAAGATAGTTCTTCTATTTGTAAACTATCTTTTTCCTTGCCAAATAGCTCGTATACTTTGCCTTTGGAAAGGAAAACAAGTTATCAAATTCCAGAAATATTAAAAAGTGGATTAAGACCTGATACCTTTAGCTTTTCTTGATAGTTCATTTTCTGTTTCCTGTTTCTTCTTCCCTTTATTTTATCTTTCTTGGTATTTCTCATAAATCACTGGTTAAATTAAAGTTGTTCAACTGTCATCTTTTCATTTTTTTCTACCCTGGTATTGACAGCCTCATCACTAAAAGCTTTGAGGATCATTAGACTCTCCACAGTTTAAACAACTATTATAAAATTATTTGAGAAAATTAGAATCAATCAATCAACAAGATTTCTAAAAGATGCTATCAAGAATAACAGGAAAAAAGAGAGTAGATATTTAACTTGCATAACATACTGTCTACGTGTCTCAGATAATGGAAAGACAGTACTCTTTTGAAAGAAAGTGAAAAACATTAATCACCCCTATTTTGGGGAGACTCACCCCTTTGTGCTACCAAGTAGCAGCAAAAAAATTTTATTATAACTAGAAAGAACAGGTATGTGTCTCCCTAAGCCTACTTTGCTCCTCTGTATTTCTCCGTGGTCATTTAGCCTCAGAGGAAATCAGAACCATTATAATAATTCTTAAAGTTTTCAGGAGTGTGTGTGTGTGTGTGTGTGTGTGTGTGTGTGTGTGTGTGTGTTTTATGTGCATGAGAGACAATTAAAGCTGATCCATTGAATTTGCTGATGAAATTCAGTAGGACCTAGCTAGAGGTCTGGGAAGAAAAATTAGATGAAGAACCAAAACATGGGGTGATTATGAGAGACTTCTCCCTCAAGGATAGGGGGCAGGAGTGTATTTTCAGGTATGAGGATATATATAAAGCTAGAGAGAGAAAAATACTCTTCCCGAACAAGATGGGAGAGGATGGCCATGTCTGCACTTGGGGTCCTGATTTTCTTGTAATACTGGGATAAGAATGAAAATGAAGGAAGCCATCACTCTTGGCTGAGGGCTAGAAAAGCACTATCTTCACAGTGTCCAATAGTTTGTGAGTGTGATGGTGGGTCTGGTTGGGGTGTGCATACCTGTAGAGACATGTGTTCTTTAAAAGGCACATATATTCCCTAGGGCAGAGAAAGACTTCTGGATGCCAGTAGACATTATACTGGGTGAATAACCATGGGAACTGGGGCACAAGAGGAGGTGGTAGTTTTAATACATATAAAAAATCCATGACACTATTTTGAGACAAAAGAATTTAGAAAGATCATGCCACAGAATAAGTATCATGCCACTGATTTGCCTTCTGCCTGTGCCCCTAAGCTGGGGGCCCAGGGAAACACCTGTTGCACTCAAGCTGTGTCTCAAGTAAACACTTTAGCCAATTATGCAACGAAAAATTCTGCGAACCTGGCGCCCAGACCTGGAACTCCCAGTTGCTCTCACTGCCAAAGGTCAATCCAATGTGTCTGCTTTTGAGATATTTTAGCCAAAGAATGTTAATGACATTTTCCAATACACTGTACTGTTCTACCACATGTCCCTCCCCGGAAATTTGGGATTACTAAAATACAGAGATATCTTAAATGCCAAAAGGCCATGTTAAGGACTCACAAAAACACTGGTGAAAAATGTATTGCCTCTAAACTCTAAAAACTGCAAAATCAAAATTAATTAACATTTATTTGCATATCAAAAAACATAACACTCTTTATTCAGTGTTCCACTTAGTCTTCTGATGATCTCTTTGTACCTCAAAAAGATTTGTAGATTCGATTTTTTTTCATTTTACAAGAACCCTCACATATGCACAATGATGGCCCCAAATTCATAGACACACCTAAATTAAATGAACTTCATGAATTTCATTTCAGAGAATTTCAGGAGCAAAATCATAAAAGTTCTTTCAATCTTTTATTGCAAAAGCAGCAAATCTCATGTGGAATGTTAGCACACTTTAATATGTTTATTTGGATGTGCGATGGAGGCCTTAAAAAGTGTCTACAAAATATGTAGGTTTTAAAATGACCCTGAAATTCTCCCATTGTTAAAGGAAGTCATAAAACTTGAAGAAAAATTCTTCCACGTTCATTGATCTATCTATGCTGGCTTATTCTTGCGTTTTTCCAGATTACCAACTAAATTAAACAGAATAAGAACAAATCAGAAAATGAAGCTATTGCTAACATGAAGCCAAATTGTCCTAAACAAGTGAATAATGATGTTTAAAGGCAGTGGTTAAGTTTTTGGAATAAATTGAGAAAAAAAATCAGAATTTTATTCTTTTCAGTATTCCCTGCCTACCTTAGATTAAAAATGCAATATTCTTAGTTCTAGAGGTCTAGTCTGAATTGGTGTACACAGCAATGGATGAGAGGCCATGCTAACGGCCAAAAGCTGAGACCAAGGCTAATCTAGGGCTTGCCACAACCCTCCAAGGGACGAGCACCAAGTCAAAGAAAATAAAATGTGGTTTTCTCATCTTTCAGTAAGAATTAAACATCATAAGCATGCCGTATGTTTATTTGTTGGGGATCCCAAAAACAATCTCTGAGATTTTAAATAAACACAGAGATGAGATGAATTATCTGAAAATGCTGTCACCAAAATTACCCCAAATTTCTTATATACTTCTTCAAATACTTCATCTACTCAAAACTATTTGGTATTTAAAAAATACATGTGCTTGAATTCTAAGTTATTTAGATTCAAGTTATATTTGAGGCACCACCATCCAATTTATGTGATTGATACATTTAAAAAGGAGCAACATGAGAATTTCCAGACATCAACAATAGCTTCAACTATGGCTCACATACATAAGAAAATTTTTAAGATATATTAACCAGTTCCAGAAAACCAGATAGTTAGCATTTTGTTTACTGTTTTCTTTTTTCTTAAATGTCATCAATCAGCAAATGTGACTAAGTTAAATAGCATTATACAAGATTAAAAAACAGTAAGATGTCTCAAAACTCCTCATTAAATTCTGTACATAATCTATATGTAGCTTGAAAATTATCAGTTAAGAATGTGATAACAAAAAGAACATCCGTATAGAGCATATTGAACGTAATATATACCAATTTCTTAACCCTACAATATAATAATAGGAAAGGTAATTTTAAGACAAATTTAAAAATCAGCTCCTAAAATGATTACTATCAATATTTAATACATTGTTACACTTATTTTTCTCCTATTATCTCTTACTCTACACATGACAGGAAAAGGTGCTGTCAGGTTTACCTTGACTGAGTATGTATTCTAGTCTAGTTTTTACATTTATTGTTCATAAAACAAAATTCAGCATTCTACTGACTTTCTTTTTTTCCCCTTGAGAATTTAATGTATTTCCTTTAAGCCTTTTTATATGTGTGTATTTGTATTCCTTATGCTTTTATAATATTGGGAGCATAGTTACCTGCTTTAACCATTTGATGTATTGTAAACTTCCCCCATCATTAAATATGTTTCTACATATGATTTTTAATGGTTTTATGGTAAAGGGTTATGCTCCAGCAAATACAAATGGCTGTTTACACTTTTGGGGAGCTCCTAAACTCTTTTCTGTTTTAAACTGACAGACTCCCCCCCCTCAAAGCTGAGACTGTAATAAAGTAAATAAAAATATGCAGTGAGGCTTCAGAAATGATAACATTGCTGCTTATTTATAGACTGCTCTTCTCTGAACAGCTCAGCAAATTTATACCTTCCCATAGCAGATGCCACTGTAATGTATTGTTGAAGCTGGGGTCATTGTACCTATTTCACAAATGAATAAATGAACACACAGATTAGTATGGGCACAAACAAATTTTCCCAAAGGATTATGTCCTTGTCTCACACTCCAAATACACACATTATTACCACGAGCATAAGAGCAATTTATGCATTAAGTTATATAAAAACAATCTGTGATTTTTAAAGCTTAAATAATAAATCATTTAAAATGGGATATTATATGTCATTTACTTTCATCAATTCGGTTAACAGGGGCTTTTTGAGAAACAATAAGGGTATGGAGGAAGAAAAAGGAAGAAAGATAATGTTCTTATTTATGTCTTTGAGAAGTTATTATTTCCTGCCTACAATACCATATCCTAGAGTAACTACAGTATTTTGTTCCCATGTGTTCAAGGCCACTATTCTGACATTCAGAGATATGTAGGTTTTGCAAATTTGTAGGGTTTGCATCCAGTCAAAATAATATTTCATCTATCAATTGTTATTTCTGTATTTCCATTGAGTCCTATTTTCATTCCTGAAATTAAGGTTGTCAGTATCCTAATGTGGCAATCCTAGTTTCCTTTGTTACCTCAACTGGTTTAGTCAAACACATGTATAACCATTTAGCTCTTTCATCACCTTTAGAAAGGATGTTAAATGAGGAATAGTAAAGCATCACAATATCACTATTAAGTCTTTGGATAAGCCCTAATTTTACTTACTCAAAAGAAAAAACTTTAACCACCATAACAAAGCTGGCAATGATAATGATTAAATGATGCCTGTCATTTTGTCCTACCCGTGGGAACCGCTCTCCACCCACTCCCAAGTGATGGATGTGTTTCTTTTGGTGCACTGGATTTAGATACAGTGAAGGATGCAGACAGTTAAATTTGTCAAATTACTGGAGAGCCAACAAAGCAGCATTTGATCTGCTCTGCAGAAAGCATTAGGGAACCAAAGGAAAACTCATGAATGGCACAAGATCGAGGTCACCTCCCAATACCACTAATACACCAAAGCAGGCTCAGCTATCTCAATGTGAGAGTCACAGATGTGAAACCTGGAAGGAATCTTAGTGAATGAACTTGACCTAGAAACCAATGTATTGACATATAAATCAGAGAATCCCTCCCACCAAAAAACACAAAATCCATGTCTTATATTTTATTATCATGCCCTTAAAATTTGATATCTATTAGAGACTGAAGTTTTGAATCACCAAAACTTGGTTCATATATCTGATTCTGCATGGTATATAGTTCCTGATAAATAAACCTATATGGAAAAAGCAAAAATTTTAAACATGAACAAATTCTCTGCCAAAATCAACTTAAAAGAAAGAAAAATTAGAAACAAAACAAAACCACATTCACTTCACCTCTGTCCACCCTTCTTTTTTTCCTTTTTAAAATTACTTTTTAGTGTCTGAAATCGGAAATCTGAAAACCAATAGCCAACTCTACAGGCATTTTCAAGGCCCTTATTAATAAATTCTATAAATTTGTTAGTATTTATTTTACTTATTATAACAAATCTACAGGACTTATTAGTATTTTAATCCTATAAATTTATTATCTCTAGAAAGCTAAAGATTATAATTTTCATGAAGAAATATCACTTCAAAAATACTGTAGTTAAAACATCCTATAAAAAGCAGAAACTGCTTTACTGTAACATCCTGCTTAAAAAAAAAAAAATGGAAGCAAAAGTTGTATGTCCTTGTGTAACTTTGTGATTTTAACACTGTCAAGAAAAGAGCAATATTTATATGAAATTGAATATCATATTTCCAAACATCTTTAAAAAGAAATATACTGCTGTTTACTTTGCCATCTGTTGAGTTACTGATCCTTATTACCTTCCACTCTTTTCTTTAGGAATAAATGGCCTGAAGATTTTCTCACAATAGTTCCATAAATTAAAGTAGCCAAAAACAAAGAAGAAAAATATTTATAATTTCAATGCAGAAATGAGAATTTCACTTTTGCTTTTCAAATGTGTGCTCTATGAGAGTAATTTAGATCCTTCCATTTGCATTGGTTCCAGACCCACTCCGTACCTATGAGTTTCTTAATTAAATGGCATTATCCACTCCATATTTTAAAAAATCATATTATCTGTTTCCATTTTCAAAAAGCATATTTTTTAAAGAACATCCGAAATAATTCAACATTTTCCCACTATTGCAAAAATAGGAACACATATCCTCAACACACATATTATACCGTATGAATACATTTTTGCTCTTGGTTTCCCTTTAGTTCCATCTGCACTTTTGCTGCGCAACAGCTATAGCATAAAAACGTCTATTCTCACATGCTTTTGATATTACACTATTTAATCACATACAGCTGTGGCTTATGAGACTGTTACAAAACAATTTTAATGTAGTACTCAAAGCCAATTTTGAATAAACATCAACCATTTACTCTGAATAAAAAGTTTGACATTAAAAAAGTTTTCTTCTAAGGGAAAAGACTGGTTTTTTAAGAATTTGGCATAGGCATAATTGTGACCAAGCCCACTCTCTGCCAAAAAGACTGATAATGTCAAAAAGAATTGTGTAAAATCATATTAGTGCAAAAATGAAGCTTGCCAGAATTCCTGAAGCCAGAAAGACCTGGAATGAACTGCCTCCCCCCTTCATTTTGACATCCCTTTTTTCTGCAAATCGCCCCTACCCTCAGCCCTCAAATAGGTTTTATTACTTCATGGAAATAATTTTGTGTTATAATTCTGTTATGTTTTCCAAATTGAGAAAAAGTGAAAGGAAAATATTTTAGGAAGATTCTGTTAAAAGACATATACATGGTGTTTCCCCAAGTTTAGATTTATTCTGGAGAAAGAATGTGAATTTTTAACATTTCTACTCCATTTAAGTAGGCACCAAACTTAGTGTTGTTAAAAGTATGACTACATTACAGAAAAGACTGCAAAAAATGCCTTGGAACTGTGTCCAATCCCACTGAAAATAAGGATTTGGGTTAGTGAAGAAGAAGAAAAAAAAACTAAAAAGAGAGTAGCCTCTCATTTCTATTTTTCTCTTATTTAAAACCAATTACATTTCCATACATTCTAAAATGAGACAAGATTTATCATAGTTTCATGCTATCCTATTACCCCCCTGAAGTGAAAGAAAATATTTGGAGTTGTACCTAAAAATTCTATCCCTGGAAGATTTTTAGAAAACCAGTTTTGTATTTTTCAGGCTTTCAAAGGAAAACAGAACTTGGGAGTTTTCAAGGCTGTTTTAAAACAACTGGCAAGTTACCAACTCTGGCTATCAATGCAAATCTGAGGCAGGAAGTACTAAGGAAATTCTAAACTGATTCCCTCCCTATGCAAGATTTTCTACATTTTCATGTATAAGGAGTTGTTCAGTGGTTGTTTTGTTTTGCTTTTGAAGGGTCTGTACCTTCACATCTTTAAGAATATCCTTTGCCCCACAGGACTCTCTCTTCCTTTGCCTATTACTCACTCCTTGTGTTCTCAAGTGTTTGCTCTTTCTATGGCACAATCAACCGAGCTCCAGCTAGACTTTTAGGGCCGGGCGGCAGTCCAGGCTGCAGATGGTTGAATATTCAGCCTGAAATCAGTGTGTAGTTGATGAATTACTCCTTACACCTGACCCCTTCTCCACACCAGGCACTGAACACAATCTCAGCACCACCAGCCAGAGAAACCCTGTTAGGGTTCCCTAGTTTGAAGCCCTTTCTTCAGGACCTTCTGGGGAGCCAGATGGCCAAAGAAGGGAATGCAGCAAACAGATATAAGAGCAATGTGATTAGAAACTGTGCACTGGATTGGTAGGAACACAGTGGACTAGCAAGGGTGCGGAAAAGGAAGAAAGGAGAAACTTGCTGTGTGTGCTTGGGTGATTTTTTAAGTTTTAGGAAGATGACTAAAGTTTCCCAAATATTATATGTGAGAGAAATATCTATTTCTCAACTGCAAAACATCAATTCATCACATTGTGACCATGTTTTAGTCTTTTTAGCTTTTCTAGTTAATTTGCTTTTTTTTCAAGAAAACCGCCAAAGTACTTCAAGTTCAGAATGAAATTCATCTGGGATCTCATAATCCAACAACTACAGGTTTTTTTTTTTTGAAAGGGTTGTAACAAAACACTGGAAAAATGTTAGGTTACAACTAATCAAACATCATTTTGTATTTTGTCATTAAGCTAAGGAACTATTTTTGAGTCCCCTTTCCCCAAAATTTGTTGATTATTCTGAGTGGCCTTCCAAACAGCAAATTTGCTTTGTAAACAGTTTTTCAACCCAGCCATGTTTCTTATTTAAATATTGTAACATGTCACTAAGATTTCTTCATTAGTCCTGAAGGACAAGCAATGTTCCTTCTCAAAATTGCTTCTTTTGGTATGACAGAAACTGGTCAAAAAGAAAATTATTAAATGACAACTTTTAAGATACGAGGATAGCTGCAAGTCAACCACTGGATTTTCGTCTTATTTAACTTTCATTTACATTTTTCTAATATAAAACATTTTAAATGTGTGGAAAATTATTTAAAGGAATAGAGCATAAATATCTTATTTCTATTATTTTTAAGAAGCAAAGTTGAGAGTTTTGTTCTAATATAATGGGACATAATAGGAGTAGAAAAGGCAAGAAGTGTCACAAGTTCCTCTAAAACTTTAATATGCATTGAGAGAATGGAAAACATTTGCATTTATTTTAAAAATCCCATTTTTATTTTGTTTTGTCATGGGAAAATAGCAGCTGTATCTAACACTACGCATATTTAAGTAGAATGAGAGTTCAACCTCTGCATTTTCTGAAAGATAACAATAATAAACATTTCAATTCTTTAAAACTCCATGAAGATTTTACCCCAAAACTAATGTCAGCAAATAGCTCTTGTGGATTGAGGAGGAATCACCTGAATTTAGAGAACAATTTAAGACATCATCTCACCAGAATATGATTTCTCTCTACTATAGAATTCTATTTTTATCAAATGTAAATATTATTTACGTATCAGCATCATTTTAAATAGCTATGATTTTAAAATTGGATTATAATTACCAGTCAAGCCTCAAACAGTAGATTTTATGAATTCTACCCAGGCTTATCAAATAAATATAAGAAGCATGTACTTTCTTTAAAATTATTATAAATTATACTTTGAGATATAGGTGTAAAGGGGCAAAGAGTGATGTGGAAATAACCCAGTTGTTCTGTTACACTGGGGTATGAGAGTGCTTCATCGTACAGTATTAACTGTGTCAGAAAGTCTCCACATTTTAAAATATAATTGCATATTGACCCTTCATCCCATTCCCTCTGCACCCAAGTTTTGAAACAAGGCATGTTTTCACATCTTCAGCTTCCAGGAATGTTGTTATTGTCTGTCATTTCAGAGCCACCATAACAATATTTGACAACTTCATAGGACTGTCAAAATTTTACACCATAATAATCAATATGAACTACCATGATAGCCAAGGTAACTGATCTTCTATTCCCTCCTACTCTGATCTGATTACTAGAATATCAGCTTAGGACGCCTAATGGATCTAAATTCTTTAAAAATGTTCCAGAAGTTGATGGCGTTGGCTAGCTTGAAAGTAACAAGATCCAGATGCTGCCTGTCCATACAACACAAAACTACATAGAACCCCAAAACATATTTTTTAAAACTATATTTTTCAGACTCTCCTCTTTTCCCTCACCACTCCACTTTCCCTCTTTACTCTCATCACACACACACACACACACACACACACACACACACACACACACACGCACATATACACACGGTTTCTACTAGTGTAGCTCATCCAGCACCCTGTGTCTTTGAGGTGCTGTGTACAGCTTTCATTATTTCCTGCTAGTAATACGTTAAAAGAAATCTCAAGCAGAAAAACAGTTTTTTCATTAATTTCAATCTAAAGTTTCTTGTCTGAATATACACCATAGTAGAAAACAAGGACCAAAAACAAAGCGTGGTTTTTGAAACATTTGGAAAAATTTACCCAAATGAGTAAAAGGGATGGAATGTCTGATATTTCTCATACAACCCTTGAGTTTATTATTTTTTTTTCTTTGGGGGATGAGAAATGACTATAAATTTCCCCTTTTTAACTTGTCCTTGCTTTGCCATTTCCTTGAGAAAAGGCAGGCAGTATTCTCTACCCAGTCCCCCAAAGAGTTAAAACTCAAGGCACTGAAGAGGAGGGCTAGTCTATTTAAGCAGCAGCAGCACAAACTAAATGCTCACAAAGGCAAAAAGCAATGTGAGTCGACCTTGGAGGGGTAAGGTGGATCGGATGGTAGAGCAATTGAAAAAGAAAAAAAACAACAACCTTTAACATAATACTGAAAGTCTGCTGCCCAGTCTGTTTTACAAATAGGCATTGTTTGATGAGATAAATGAGAGATAACTACAGCATGAATTACCAAACCCTAATCATATCAGGAGTCCTGGTGACAGCACAGATCATTCAGGCATGCCTTGTTCACTTTCAGCATATTTATTTATTAAGACGGTGGACTCTGGCTAATGCAATATGAAATAATATCATCCATGCACTTGAGGAGGTAACTCTACCAACACTGTTTCCTTCACATCAAGTCCAATTTAATTGACAAGTTGGAGCAGTGATTTTACACCTGAGAGTCTTTCATGTCTTAACTGCAGGATGAAGTTCAGGGTTGGCACTGCCCACTGCTTACTTACGTGGGCTTGCCTCTGGGCCCCTAACGATCCTCTGAGCACACACACATAAAGCCTAAAGTATTTAACCACTTCAAGTCCAATTATGACCAGTTACATTTCATTTCTTTTCAGGACCAGGCCTCCTGATGGCAGCTGACACAGAAAAATAGAGCTTCTAAAAGTAAGAAAACATCTATCATAAAGCTCTTAATTTAGTCTCTAGCATCCTGATCATCCTCAATATAAAATAAAATATGCAAGGAAAATTAAAAATAAAAATATACCCAAACATACTCTAGGAGCCTTTGGTAGGTGCCCTATACTTTCCCACACCCTTTTTTTTCATTCTAGACACAGCGATTAAAAGTTTGAGTCGCCCCCACCCTGGCCTGTCCCATCCAGTGGGAAAAACCCTTTTAGAGCCACAAACAAAGAACAGCTCACCAGAAAAGCCCCTGAAATTATATTCTTGTGCCTAATAATCACTGTTGTGATCTCGTTTCTAAAAACCCTGCCCATCTGCAAAGGACTTTCGGATATCAGGACCATTTATGCTGCCAAATAACAACAAAGGAACTGAACTCCAGTGAAACTATTATCTCTCCTTAAAGAGAAAGCTACAATTCCGGGTTTGCTGCTTTCTTCTTATTTCTTCCTCTGCCTCATTAACTCCACTGGTATGTTACTAATTTCAAAGAAGCAGGAAAAGGTGACGGGGGTTGGGGGGGTTAAACAATAATTCACACGCCTGTCTGTTTCCCATCCCAAGTGCAGAACGATACCACGCTGATTGCCTGACCGTGGGTCGAGCCATACCTTGGTTTGGAGATAATGAGGATAGTAGTAAGTGTACTGGGGGTACATTTGTGGCTGATCCAGGCGTTTGCCCATGTAGCTGGAATCTTTATCTCCGAGGCAGGGAACTGGATGACAGGGTATAGTGCCCCAGGCCGAGCTTCCTCTTAAACCACTATTCCTGACAGTCCCGATGACTGATGAGGCTTCAGAGACTCCACCACTCGCTAGTTCCAACACAGCAAGAATTTTTTTTAAAAAAGAAAACAAAACAAAACAAAAAGCATACACACCAAAAAAAAAAAAAAAAAAAAAAAAGGGTGGGGAGTGAGATCTGTAGAAAAAACCCCACACGCAGCCTCTCCTTTCCTGGCTTGCCCCAGCTGCCGGGGTCCACTTGGGAAGAGGCAGTTTGTTCTCTAACCAGGCTGTCTGTAGTGATGTCAATTGCCAGCGTTTGTAAAGGGGGGGAAAAAATCAAGTCCTTTTAGCACAACTCCGAATCCTTGCAGATCAGCTTCCTGTCTCCTGTTTGTCTCTTTCCCCACCTTAAAGAAAAAAGAAAAAAAGAGAGAGAGAGAGAAAGAAAGAAGGAAAAGAAAAAAAAAGAAAGAAAGAAAAAGAAGGGAAAAGAAAAAAAAAAAAAAAAAAAACCTTGCACAGCTTAGTTGCTGCTGTCTCCCTCCCAGAGTGACATGGTGTTCGGGGCTTGTCCTGTCCTTTCATTCACTTCCCCTCCTTCCAGCCGGTGGGTGGAACCGAGAGAGCCTCTCCAGGGAGCAGCGTACGCAGTCCAGAAGGCTGCAGTATTTCCTCCAAGAAAAAAAAAAAAAAAAACAGGCTGCTTCAACCCCTGCTGCAAGCAAAGTTCCGATTCCCTCTGCTGGCTATCTCGAATAGCAAAGCGATTTTTGCAGCAACGCTGCTGCCGCTGGAACTGAACCTGAAGAACTCAAATGCGGGTGGTGGATTATTTCTCATCCCTCCCTCCATCTACTCCACACAAGAGCTGTCTTTTTTTCTTTTCGTGCCAAGTTCCAAGATAAGCCACCCTGCTAAACAAAACACAGAAGACCACAGGAGGGAAGAGAGGACGAAAGGAGGAAGAAGAAAGGAAAAATAAAAGAGGCAGAGGAACTAACCTTGCCATTAAAATGGAAAAAAGTGTGTCCCAGATGCTTTCAAAACCTGTTAACACACTAAAGCCAGATGACTGCAAGACCTGCTTGAGAAACTAACCTTTTACTTCCTGGAAGAAGTAGAGGATGCTAACTACTGAAGAAATTTTAGGGTCTACTTCAGGACCATTATTAACAAGCCATACATCATCAGATTGGACTGATCAACTGAATATATCAGAAATAATAACTCTTATCATTACATCCATTTTGTAAAAATCAAAGGAAGTGGCCCCTTAGGTTTATCAGCTCCTTTATAAATAACATCAGTGTTTCTTGCATCGTCTCTCTTTTTATGATTATTTTGATTCATTGATGCTTTAATCGCTGTACTGATACCATCTCAAAAAAAAAAAGAACAAAAATCATAATTACTTGGCAGAGTTTTTCTCCATCAATGATAATATTCTGACATGTCTATCAGCTGCGACATTATAATACAAATTGTTTCAGAGAAAATATATTTCCTTAAAGGGTCCCTTTTCAAGGCGGCCGAGGCTAAAATTAGATGTGCCAGCTGTGTTTTGCTGCGAGTGCTCACGCATGCCCAAAGCGTGGGCAGACCGATATTGAGCTCCTCTCTACTTTGTCAAGTCGGCTCTGTTCTCCAGAGCCCAGAGTCGCCTTTTCAGATAAAAGGTTCTTGGTACAAATCCAGCTTCCTAGGCAAGAAGAACAGAGAATTCGGGCTCAATGCACACATGGTGTCCATCCACGTACAAGCCCCACCGCCCCTGAGGCAACTGCCTTCTGCTGAGGGGAACTGGTTTCTGGAAACTGTGTGAGTGCATGTGTGTTCCTTGGAGAAAGATAAGGATGGTGGGTAAATAGTTTTATGTTTTACTTTTGACAAGAATAACAATCAGAAGGAAGGAAGGAGAAAGGGAGGGGGTAAGAGTTAGGAGCCCTGACAACATGGTAATTAAGAAAATTAAATCAACTCTGCTGATGTCTTAAATGTGTTCTACTGGGCCTCAGTTGTTCCATCTGTACAATGGAGATACTGTCAACTTACCTGGCTACAGGCAGTAAGTTGAATCAGATGCTAAAAATCACATTGATCTAAAAATCCTTCAGTGGTAACACATTGCTCAGACAATAAAGTCCTAACTCTTTACCTCAGTTCAAGACACTTGAGTACTTGGCTGGTCCCTTGCTTTCTGCTCCTGTCTCAGACCCTAAGGTCTGGCCCTCACATTCTACACCTGAGTCACAAATGAGCTACTTCCAGGACCCTCTGTCATGCCCTCTTCACAGATTGCTCTCCCAACCTCATCTCTACCTCTCTTACCCATCAGCAGGTCCTGCAGGTCTCAGCATGGATATCACCACCTCAGAGTGGTGTATTAACCTTTACTTACTGGGGCACTTTCTATTTGCCCTAATAGAACGCTTGTCCTACTTTATTTGCCTGTTGACTGCTTGTTTCTTCCATGATGTCCTAAACTCTGGGAAAACAGGAGGTCACATCATTCTTGTTCATCTTTATATTTCCAAAAACTGGCATGGAGTCCAGCCCAAAACGGTGCTCACTTAGTGTCTGAATAAAATGTTTTAAACAAAGTCAGTAATTTCAACCCAACTTATATCCTTTCTTGAGCACATTTCAGTCCTTGCCACAGGTCAAGAACTGATCTGGGTGCAGGGAATATAGACAGATATAAATCAGAATAAAGCCCTTCCTTCATATGGTCTATATTCTAGCTTTTTGGGGGGGGGTAGGGTAAACAAAGGAATAAAAAAGTAAATATGCAGAGATATATAGTGCTGTAGGAAATATAAAACAAAATAAAGAGAAACAGAGTCACGGGGATTCTACTTAAAATAAGATAGTCAGGAAAATGCTCTTCAAGGACGAACCCTAAGATTAAAGCAAGGATGTGGACACTGCCCTGGGTGCTATGTACTGTGAGAGTACTTAGTGTTAAAGCCTTAGCTCCCACCCAGACTGCCTGGGTTCTGATCCTGCCTCTGCTGAATCCTTCTGCCTCAATGTCTTCATCCATCAAATGTCACTATCCACTTCATACAGTTATGAGAATCCACCAAGATAAACACATGAAGCATTTAGAACACTTTATAACATGTTGAATCTGCTCAATAAATACCACCTTGCATTTGGGAGAAGAGCATCCCAGTCAGAGGAAACAGCAAGTACAGAAAGGCCTGCAGTGGAAACATGTCTTTGCAACGTGTAAGACGTGGCACAGAGGCTGGAATGAAGCATATGAGGAGTAGAGACCATAAAACGAGGGTGAGGAGGTGCCCTAAGGCCAGATCATACAAGCCTTGGTAAAGACTTGGTACGGAAAGTTAAACAAGTGATAGCTAATAGGAGAACAGGGATCTATTCAAATATTCAGATTGTAGACCCAGCCATCTTCAAGTATAAAATGCTCATTTTAGATAACCTACTGTGGTCCCTCCAAATTATAGGATTCTAGATTGCTTTTGCCAATTCCGGCACTATGAACAAAGGGTATCATATTATTTTATTAATAACTGGCCTAAGATACTCCTTGAAGGGAAAAGAGTACTGTCATCTTTGCACATGAAAGGCCAAATAACTCCCCAGCCATAACTACAGCCCATTATATGTACAGTTCCCAGTATGTGTTGATACTATCAACAATTTCTATACAATTTCTATACTTCTCACAATGCTATTCTATTTTATTGAATTATTGTAATGTTTTGAGTATGAGTTATCATTAGCCTATGAATACTCATTGTACATTTACAGCTTTTCTTGATGAAAAGTGAGTTTACCACTTGTGAGAATGTGAAAGCTGCGTTTTCATTTTATTTTTTTTTACTTTTTTTCCCTCCGAGATACCAGTAGCCATAGCAATTCAGGAGGCAAGATACTCATGTCAGAAATAGTTTTTATATCATTTCTGCTCTGTTGGAGCAGTAGCGCTTTCCATTTAAATGATCAAGTTAAGGTAGGAGGTAACTGGTTTAAGGCACTCTCTAAATCAGCAGCCAGCTGTGTGCCATTTGCCAACTAACCAACACATTTTGTACAAATCCAAGAGCAGCAAACTGCATCAAAGGGCATGGACTCTCACAGGTTCACATGGTGCCCAGCGCAAACAGAAGAGGCCCTGATTTAAGGCAAGTTTTGACTAATGGGACTGAGGTGATGCCTCAGATATGGCACTGGGAGGTGGGAAAGCGAAGGCACTGAAGTGAAGGCCAACTGGATAGAGATGGAGACTCTCTTCTGGTTTACTCTTGGCTTATCCACTCAAAGAACAGCTCAATTCTTACTTTGCATGATTTGTTTTGTAAATTATAAAGACTTAGTCAAAAGCAAAAAAATAAATAAATATAATGAAACCCTATTTCTACTATCTTCATAAGCAAGTACGTATACTATTCTATAATCAAGAAGGACACATATGACCTTGAATAAACTTTTTTTTTTTAATCTTGCCGTTTCCTGCCCACTTTATTCAAAATTATTGTAAAAACTCTTTTCAACATAGCAGTTGTGAAAGGGATGTTAAACATTAAAGTTGGTTTTTTTAAAAAAAAAGACGAGATAGTAGATTGTAAATTCTGACACCAACTTAGTATTACAACTTCTTTTTCTCCTACTGAATGCTTACCAGCGGTTTAGGAAAACACTCAAGACAAATTAGGGGAGAAGACAAATTAGGGGAGAACAGTAGTGATTCAATCATGGGTGATCCAAATTTAAACTATAATTGAATATAAATATGTTAGCATAAATTCAATAAAAATTGGCCTTGGAAGACAATTTCAAACCTCAGGAAAAACTATAATATAATATAGTTTGAGACATTAAATCAGGTAGAAAATCAAGAAGAATTTAAAACAATGAACCTTGTTAACTTCAACAGAGTTTTACTGAGCATCTACTATGTACCTAAATAATCAAGGATACCAATATAAATATTATCATTCTTGTCCTCAAATAGACTGAACAACTTTACATTAACCAAATGCCAGCCATTCATGAATGATCCTAACGTGTTTTTCGTATCTGAGTGCCAATTTGTTAAGATAGTTATTACATAGCTTTTTTTTTTAAATAAACTCAATTTTTTCTGAACTATATACTTTATCATTTTAAGCAATTATTTTCATGAAAACCTATGTTTATTTTGCTTCTATCATCTTTACAAAGAATACACACCCTCTATACTCTCACACTCTATGTACTTTTTTCATAGCATCTAATACTTTTGGTAGGCACATCCTGGTCCCTTTTTCCAGTAGGATTTCCAAGATTCACACTTCCCACTCCATTCCAAGTAGGCATAACTGTGTGACTTGCTATGACCAGTAAAATACGAAGCAGCAGTGACATGAGTAAAAGCTTTTAGCTGCTGCTGGTTGATTTTCCTCTGGTGGAAGCACGAGCTTATGTGGAGCAGCCATGGAAGGGAGCATCCTGGAAAGCTGAGAGTAACTGCTTTGGAGAGCTGTCTGGACCCACAGAGTAGCTGAGCCACCCCTGATTAATATAGCATTACTTGCAGTTTGATAATATATTTGTTGGTTTTCTGGTTTGGATTTCTCTCCCACTAATATCTAAGTTCCACAGGGTAAGGAATCTATCATATTTACATTATATCCTCAACACAAAACAGTCCTTGGGATTTAATACACACTTAATAAATACTTGTTAAATAAATTAATGAATACAGTAGTTTCCCCTTAACTGCAGGGGATATGTTCCAAGTCTCCCAGTGAATGCCTGAAACCACAAATAGTACTGAACCCCATGCACACACACACACACACACACACGTGTGTGTTTTTTTCTATATACACATACCTATGATAAATGTTAATTTATAAATTAGGCATAGTAAGAAATTAACAACAACCAATAATGCAATAGAACAATTATATTTAATAACAATATGCTGCAGTAACAGTTATGTGAACGTGGTGTCTCTGTCTTTCTATCTCCCCCACCTCAAAATATCTTATTGCACAGTACTGTGGGTATCTGAAACACTGAAACCATGGAAAGCAAAACTATGAATAAGTGGGAGTATGAGGGGAGTCTATCGTAAATGGTTCCATCTAAAATCATCTCATGTAACTATAGTGGTTAACATATACTATTTTGTGTAAAAATAGAAGAGGAAATGAGGCTTATACACAAAAGGTAAAAAAAAAATGTTAAGTTTTCTGGGAGGAGAACTGCTAAAGTACTAACTGCTCAGAAGAAGGAAAAGGGTTGACTATTGGGAATGGGTACTGAGGCTGACTAGCTAGGAAAGAAAAAAAGTGAGTGTTACCAACTGAATGTTTGTATCCCCCCAAAATTCTTATATTGAAATCCTGACATCCATGTGATGATATGAGGGGCCTTGGGAAGTAATTAGGGCACGAGAGCAGAGACCTCATGAATGAGATTAGTGTCCTTATAAGAAGGGACATGAAAGAGATGATCTGTTTTGGCTCAGTGCCATGAGAGGATGCAATGAGCAGGCTGCCATCTGAAAACCAGGAAGCAGGCCCTCAGCAGATACCAGATCTTCCACCACCTTGATCTTGCACTTCTCAGCCTCCAGAACTGTGAGAAATGAATGTGTGTTGCTTAAGCCACCCAGTCTATGGTAATTTGTCACAGCAGCCCAAACTGACTGAGACAAGGAAGAAATGAACTAAAATATAGATAGCCTGCTACATACTAGATACTGTTCTAGAAACATAAACATCTCCTCAGTTAAAACTCACAAGCACCTGGGAAGTGAGTATGATTTTTCATACTTACCATTGAGAAAGTTGAGAGGGGGAAGCTTTAACTACCCTATCCAAGTTCACCCTGTTACAACACGAAAGAGGAATATTCCTGACTCATGTCTGTTTAGGGCCCAAACCCAGGCTTTTTTTCTCAGCATCTTTTGATGGGGATCTTAAATGTTTTATTCCAAAATTGAGGATGGGACAATCTTTGTGTTTAAAATGGAAAATATCATATGCATAAAAGTTCTAAATAAGTCAGTTATGTATATATAGAGGCAGATGGTATTTAGTGGAGAGAAAACTTGAAAGAAAGGGCATGGCCTCCTATCACAGAGTATAAACTCTATTTGGATGACGGATGTGATGGCTATTTGCATGTGTCAACTTGGCTAGGCTATGGGGCCAGTTGTTTGGTCATGCACCGGTCTAGATGTTGCTGTGAGGTAATTTTTAGATGTGATTAATATGTAATTTAGTACACTTTGTATAAAGCAGATTGCCCCTCATAATGTGGGTGGGCCTCATCAATCAGTTGAAGGCCTTAAGAATAAAGACTAAAATCTTCGAAAAGGAAGGAATTCTGACTCCAGACTGCGTTTGGACTCAAGACGCAACACCAACTTATCCCTGGGTCTCCAGCCTGCTGGCCTACCTGCAGGTTTCAGACACGCCGGCCCCCACAACAATTATGTGTGTCAATTCCTTAAAATCTCTCTTTTTATATCTATATCTGTCTATATCTATATCAATATTTACATCTATATCTATAGCTATATCTTACTGATTCTGTTTCTTTGGAGAATCCTGACTAATATAACAGGTTAATGAAATGAAAGGAAATAAGGCAGCTATAAAGATCAGTGAGATAGGCACTCTTATACATGCATAATAAATATCTATAATGTTTTAAACATAGTTTAATGAAATATATATTCTTAAAAATCATCATCCCTTCACCTAGTAATTTCAGTTCTAAGAATCTAAAACAGATCATCATATGAGCATTTTAAGAGTAAGTAACTGGAGAAATCTGATGTCCAACCCTAGCAGGTTGGTTAAATAAATCACAATACTGATTATGATTCAACCATTAAAATGATACTTTGAAAACATTTTATCTTCATGGTAAATCTTTAGGTGGAATAACTAATGGAAAAAAATCAGAATGCAACATTGTATATGCAGATTTTCAACTATGAAATATAAATACATAGAGAGTAGGAGAACTATACCAAAATAACAACAGCAGAATTTTTTCTCTGTGGTTGGGTTATTGGTAATTTTATTTTTCTTTTTGATTAATTTTGGCATTTCCAAAATGTTTTAAAATGAGCATGTATTTCATTATTTAAAATAAACATTATTTTGAAATAAATTTTAGATAAATATATTCCAAAATATAGTTCTTATTATTAGCTGAGAGGAAATTTTTAAAGGCCCAAAGTGACAATATAAAAATACATTACATATGTACTTTAAGTAGCCATTTCCTCCCTATCTGTATCGGACATCAATTTAAGAAAAGTTTAAGTCTTTTCTTTAAAGTCTGTGAGCATTAATTCTACATCAAAATAATGTCAAAACTTTCATTTAAGACCTAAAGACAAATATTCTTATGTAATGAAAAAATAACAGCTACTAATGGCAAAGAAGAAATCTTTGAAAGGGTTAAAATAAACCTGCATAAGTATCCAAGATTTTCATTTTTTAACATCAACTAATGTTGCTTTTGTACTTTTGCCATGTACTTCTCACTATATTTATTTTTTAAAAAAAATTAATGCCTCTCTGACAGCTTGTTTATAATGTGTTGTAGGAATAGGGAATGTTTTTCAGTTTATCACTATGCCTCCTATATATTTCCATACGAAGAATTCTACTGCTTGCAGACCTTTGAGTCAATTTTGTCCTGATGTAGGTGGCAGATTCCAGTGGCCCTTTTCACAAGCACATCTTCTGCCATGTCATGTGCCATTAGTGGACCAGTGCATTGGAAAAGACCAAACTGAAAACCTCAAAGGAGGGAAGAAAAATAAGTAGCTGCTTTGCCACATGTGAAACTCATTTTTCTAAAACGAATATCATCACTTTTTATTGACCTTCTAGCTTCCAGCTGCCAATAGCTAAGCAAATTGGGTCGATACGGCTAGGTTTTATTTGGCTGGGCCGATTCTTCTCCCTAGAAAAATCCAGAGTGGCAAAAGTCTAGACTGAAAGGCTACTAGTTAGAATTACCATATAAAATACAAGACACTTAGTTCAATTTAAACTTCAGAAAATAAGAAATGAGTTTTTCATGTGTCTAAAATATTACATATGGTATGTCTTGAGAAATATTTAGACCATACTTATAAAAATTATTTATTGCTTGTCTAAGATTTAAATTTAGTTGGGTGTTTTGTATTTTTATTTCCTAAATCTGGCAACTCTATTCCTAATTGATGCACTGAGATAGCACACAGGCCTTGGAGATGACACAGAAGGTTTGGTAGTGTCTCCAAATTTAATGACAAGTGATTTTCAATTCTCTTTACACTGAACCCAGGTAAACAAAAAATGTCCCCAAATTAACTCTCCCTTAAGAGACTTGAACCACAGTTATCTTCCTGATAGAAATCTATACAGTAGTCCAGGAGTTCTGTTTTTGTTATAGTTTTAACTCTGTGCCTTTCCTTTTAGCACAAGGGAAAATTTAAATTTTTTTCTTTAATAGTTATTCAACACAATAAAGAGCTGTGTAGAATGACAGATGTCCAGATCCCCATTCTTTATATCAAAAGGTGCAATTTAGAGAGACCACACAAATGTGCAAAACAGAAGAGAAAAAAGATCAAAAGCAACGCTGCCCAGAGTGTGGTACACAGACAAGTGCTAACTGGCAAACTCTTATGCATCCTTGACCAGTGAGTACAGGGATCAAGAATTCATGACCAGTAACTTTATAATAATTTATCTGAAAAATTTTATGTCTCCTGCCTCTAAGTAATAAAGTTTGGACTTGGATTTTGGAAGTCTGCTTTTTCCATTTCACTTTTCTAATAATTTTTACTGCATATTACAAAAATATCAGCTGGGGTCAATTAGAAAAGAACAAAAACCAGTCTTTCACATAGTTTGAAAAGTGCTGCTCTAGAAAATATAAAATTTTCTTATTTTCCTTCATTTCTGTTGGCTCACCTCTAGTGATAAAAAATTTGCATTGTTGTGTCTTCTGATCATAATACAAAGAATAAACCTACAATAATTACAAAGGACTAATTTAATTCTCTCAAATTTACTTTTCTTGTTTTCCTAACTCACTCTCTTTTCTTTGTCTATTTCTTACCCTCTAATCTGCACCACCTTCCTGACCCAAAGGAAGACATTTAATAGTATCAAACCCAAAGTCAGGACATGCGGGGCTTCTTGGCTGTGAGTGACTGACTGATCCAGGCGATATTGATTTCCCAGCTGGAGCCTCAGTTATGTTACCTTGCGTAAAACGCAGGTTGAACTTAGTCACTGAAGGTAGCTTTCCGACTCTTATTTTCCACAGTGCTACACCGCACTTGCTTATTAGGCTAAGATGAGACTGCATCTTTTGAGGGGTGGATGGCAAGGCTCACATCAGCAGCATGAGGCTGACACACCCGAGCCAGGGTTTTGGGAGACTCCCAGCCACTCCCAGCAGCTATATGTTGGGAGGCTCCGACTCCACAAAAAGCCCCATGAATTATGATCTGCCTTCTAGAGACGACATCCCCATGAATGGCCCTAAACCATGGCCATACGGTCAGCCTGACATTTTTGCCAGTGCCCTGAAATCAGTTCAACCCCTGGCAGTCCAGATGTTCCACCCATCCCACCAGGGCTTTCAGGGTTCTGAATGTTTATGCTCATTATGCAGCCAGGAAACATAATTATTCATTTTGCTTTAAGTAAGTTTATGACTGAAGGTAATGGGGGGAACATAAATGTACTGACTGTTTACTGAGACTCGTAAATGCTAAGAACACAGACAAATAATTGTCACTTGGAGATTTGTTCTTGCAGTATAGAATCTTCATTTTTAGCAATTTAACTACTAAAAGTTTACCCACCTTGAGGAGAATTATTTAGTGGGAAATAAAACTTAGCACCTATTTCATTCCCTGCTCCTACAACTTTCATCCTTTCAGAAAATCAGCTTTCACATAAAATGTACAGAAGGTAGCTTGTTATATAGGGCTAGTAAAACTAAGAGGGAATTAGTACAAGCTAAACCTCTAAATAACAATGCCAAGTTTTGAACACTTGCAGAGCTCTGGATCAACATTAACTAATATGTTCTCTCTTTTCCTCTGTGAGAGATAAACTTTGTTACTCACAAATTATCAAGAAAGAATAAAACACAGAGAGGTTAAGAAATCTGTCTTGTCCAACTAGTAAAAAAGTGACAAAGTTCTGGTCAGAATCCAGCAAGTTTGATAAAAGGTTTATACCTCTTCAGAGTTAAGTATAGTATCTGTTTATGGCTAGGATGGGCCATTGGGTGGACTGAGCTCATTTTAGGCAGTGTCTGGGAAGGTTTGGCAAAACCAGCATGAAGCCTCTGAGACTTTAGGACTCCTGATCTTAACTGCCACAGTGATAGGTGAATAGTGACATTATTGGGAGAGGGGCAGTCAGAGACCCAGCATGTAGGTGGCCTGTCTGTGGCTTCTTCCTGCTCACAGTGGAAAGCTGCATTAAATTTGACAGTTAACCTCTTCTCATCCCCTCCAGATGTGGCCACCCTCTCATTCCCCACCAGGCCGCCTCTTTGCAAGCAAAGAAAGTACAAAGGGAACCACTCTAACAAAGGATTTTTTTTTCTTTTAATGCTAAATAAGTTTTCTTACCAGCTCACTCTTCCTTCTTGTGTACATCCGATGGGAAAAAGATGTGAGAGCTTTTCAGGATTAGCAACATGGCATCAAACACCACTTGCAGGGAGGGTACAGAGAAGACTCCTTGGTACCATCCTTTGGGGAGTGGCACCTGGGAGCCAGAGACACCATATTTCCAAAAAGCAACAGTTGCAAAAGCAGACATCTGGCCCAGAAATGCCTCTCCATTATTTCTTCCTCAGGCTAAAAGCGTGGGTTTTCATTCCAAGAAAGAGGGCAAATTGTTGAGAGAAATGAACATAAGGAAGCCAATCTATTTGCTCAGTGTGATGGATTATCCCTAACCCATGATCTGGTGTGAGATGTTTTATTCTTCCTTTCTCTTTGATTAGGGGCATGGAGAGAGTATGCCAGTGGTTGCGTTCATAATGGTATGGAGACTAAGACATATTTTTCTATCCCCTAACCAAAATTCACTCTTCCAGGAGAAAGATACAAATGTTACCAAAAACAAGGGAAACAGGCAGGGGATCCCTGTGCTAAGCAGACATGCAGAGTCTATGGTTCTAATATGTAATCCTCATACAGTAGCTGGTAAAGGCCTGTACAACCCCAGCTTATTTATTGTTGCTGCAAACTCTAAAAATTACCTCATTTCTTAGTAAAGAAACAATGCTTGTGTTGAGACCCCGAGAAAAATTGCAGAGTGTTGTTCCATAGGCTCATAATGGAAGGCTCTATCCATTATGACCAGAGATAAATGTATTGGATTCAATATGTTTGGTTTGGGAAATCTCTTTTTGTCAGTTCCAGTATAACCAATTGTCCATTATAGCATGTCCTTGCTAAGAGTATCCGATGCAGAAATATTTAACCTCCCTATCCATAAACATTTCTTTCCTCCCAGAGCAGGAAAGAGCTGAGTTTCTTAAGGCCTTAATATTATTTATTTTCCAGTGAGGGGATGATTTTTATACCAGGTACAGTATTCCTTCAGTATTTTTTAAGTGTCTGCCTTTTTAAATGATTCCTAAAGCTAAGATTCTGACCACTTGCCCTCAGTAAATATCTGGTGATCCTTTTCCCCAACAGATGGGAAGGGCCTCCTGATATGCCCCTGGCCTAATTTCAATTTGGGTAATTGCATTCTGTCGACTTAAAATTTCCTCACCAGTTTCATCTGCCTGGGATATGATGCCTCATTCTTGGTGCTGCATTGCCTGGCATGCCGTTGGAGACGGAGGAACAGCTGGTGCATTCCACCCCAGAAGTGGATGCATTTTAGTGGCAGGTGCAAAGGTTTTCTTCTGCCGAATACAAATTCTAACCTAGGAATAAGCTTCATG
This sequence comes from Lemur catta, assembly GCF_020740605.2. NCBI lineage: Eukaryota > Metazoa > Chordata > Mammalia > Primates > Lemuridae > Lemur > Lemur catta. Next base: position 151,992,179 of record NC_059128.1, read on the forward strand.
GATGCTTTTTTATTTTTGCAATGAACATGAGTAACTACAAGAAAACCAGAAATATAAATGTATCTAAAGCATAAATATGAATTGGGAAGAAAATACACTTTCACTAAAGTCAATCTATTGTGTGATCTTTTTGCACTCCATAAATTTTATAACATTTCTAAGATTTGAATGTGGACAATAAGGATAAATAATTCACACAATGTAGGCAACCATTAACTTGTCATATGTGTGTGTGTGTGTATCTTTGAGTTTTGAGATAAGTGTTTATATTTTGTTCACATATATAAAAGTAGCTGGAATAAAAGTACCTTTTCCCATGAAACCTCATTAGGCATCCTATGCATATTGTCATTACAGTAGGTAACACTTTTAATTGAAATGAGATTATCTCCTGTATTAAGCTGGAATCTTAAAAGGTATTCTATCCATTTCTGTTTCCCCAGCACCTAGAACATAATACAGACTCAATAGATGAATTAAAATACAAACTATATAGGCCAAACCAATTTGTCCAAGCTCTGACCCCCAAGATGCTATTTCTAAGGGCTGTCAGTCACCAGGAACTTTGGTAGCTCATGTCTCATCCCCTCAGCCACCTCAGTTCTAGGAAACAGTTCCATATGAGCATGTACTCACCTTGCATAAAGCACTTCACTTCAATCAAATGTCACATAATGTTCCGTTTCTGCCCCAAGGCCTATTCCCAGAGGTAGCTTCCAGAGGTGCTGGACAGTTGGGTGAGTGCAGCCTGGAAATGAGGACAATTGCACTAAGGCAGCACAAAGCAGTGGAGGACAGAAGCTGGGAGATCAATGCCCCTGCCTCCCAGCCTGCAGGCCGATAACTCTGGAAGTCCTCTGCACCTTCTGAGGAGGTCTCAGTGATACCAAACCCCACTAGCCGACTCTAGATTTGGATTTTTTTTGGTTTGTTTTTTGCTGCAAACTTTTTAGCAATGACCTTGATAACTCACCATTATGTTGAATTTTCCTCCTTCTACTCCTCACTTCCTATTGGTCTCTGGTATCCCTTACTTCGGGGAATCACATTCCAAGCAAACTATCTGTACCCAAGGTTTGCCTTGGACTCTGATTTTGGAGAAACCCAAACTCTGACAACTTTGGACATCACCATACTGACAGTCACACTGGCAGACTGTCCACATGAAAACACAGAGTGTACCTGTTCAGCCACCATTTCATTTTCCTTCCTATCATACAGCAGATAAACAACCCACCAAGAGTGCTCCAGCATATATAGGCTGATAGATTATATGCTATGCTTATGCCAGGAAATAGGGGTAGGAATAAGATTGTCCCTTTATGTCTATTCTGAAACATTAAATATGTTAGCTCTAAATATTATATCTTACCAATGACACATGAATCATTCCCAAAGTCTCATAACTAGTGGAAAAGCCCAGATTCTGCCTTTTTAGCCCCTGTAGATCACCATACTTTAGTTTAGAGGCCCCAAGCCCCTATGTGACTCAAGCTGACTCAAACCCTAATTTATACTATGCAGCAATCCTGGTGATTTCGGCTGCTTAGTCTCATCCTGCCTTGGCCCTAGGGGTGGGAAAACATTTATGCATTAAAAGTTGTGACTACTGTCCTTGTTTCACATAGATCATCAGTAGGTAGTGCCCTAACCTAGGAGGAAGGCCTTGTGATGTCTGGAGTCCACCATTTTATGCCTACACAGTTTGGGGCCAGCCCACCCTTGAATTTGACAGCCCATACTCACTGCAGGGGTAGCCAGTTGGCTCCATGAGATAGAGTAATGCAGTGGACAGGTGAGCTGCAGAGAATTCTCACCAGTTCTTTAGAGCAGTGCTGTTTAGACCTCAGACTTGCACGATGTATCCAAATTGAGGCTAAAGGCTGACATAGGAGCTAGAGGGAGGCAAGGGTGGGCTGGGGGGTCCCAGAGCATCTCTCTGTTTTATGAAAAAGACTCCAAGCCTGCAAAAGTTGTATTAGAGAAGGGCTGCAGGCCCCCTGGATCATCTTCCTTTGAGTTTTGTAAAATTATTAGCTTTTTCCTGAATATAAAAGCTCTACTTTTTACTGTAAAATGTTAAACAGCAACATTATATAAAAACACACACAAAAATTCACACATATGATCCCATCTGATCCTATCATCCAGAGGTAATTGCTATTAATATTTACTCTATTTGCTTCTGGTTTTTTCCCCTATGAATATATGAATATATATTTCTCCCTCCTTCTTTCTCTCTCCCTCTCTCCTTATATGTGAGAACTTGATAAAATCCTTATTTTATTTAGATTTTATAAAATTTCTTTATATTCTTTCTTTTGACAATGTATTGTGAGCATTTTTTTTGAAAACACCAATTATTGAATACATATATTTAATGATATTTTATGATTCTGTTAATAGATGAATAGGTTATTTCTTATGTTTGTTATTACAAATGAGACTACAACTTACAACTTAAGCATATATATTTGTATGAGTCTTGGGGTTTCTCCCCTCTTGGTATAGATTCTGCAACTCCTTTCTGAAGCAAGAGGCCAATACTTATCAGTAGATGGTGCCAGGACCAATGACTTAATTATGGCAAGCCACCTCAGTATGTTAATACTCACCCTCGTGGTCATGAAGATGATTGCAGCAGTCTCAGCCATGTTATCCTAACCACCAACTTCTGGAGGTATATACCATTTCCATCTGTATCTTTTAAAAATCTAAGATACATTTACCAAAAGGTCTTGCCCCTAGAAGACCTTTCTCATGTTTCACTGGACAGAACTGGTCACATGCAATTTCCTAAGTCATTTTCTGATGAGGGAAATGGAATTATTATGATTGGTTAGACTACCCAAGATCGACCATCCTTTGAGCCACAGAGAAAGAGCATTTTCTCAGAGCACGCGGCTGCATACAGCTAAAACATGGCAGGTACTACAGAACAAAATCGGAGGTCTCCAGGAAAAAAGGGGGGAATTGATGTGAAATTAATTTGGGTAGGCAAAACACAAGTGTCTCCAATACCAAATATATTTGATTTGGTACCATCCCACCTACGTTATCACACTCTTTTCCCTGATAACCTTAACCCTCCCTCCTTAACTCACCACCTAGACACCTGTTTTTGAATCAAATTTCTGCTGGTCATCCATGAGTCTCTAAGAAGTTAAGTGAAAGTTAACATTACAGTGATAATGAGCTTAAGGTCTTGTCTCTCCTTGGGGGCAGTTGTGTTCTAAAAGGGAGCTCTAGAAGACATAAACATCTCCAAGATCTACATGAATAAAGCAATAACAGGGTATGGCAGGTAAAGAAATATTCAAGGCACAGCGCAGTCCTACCACCTCCTCACTTCATCTCCTATCCTGCTCGCCTGCTCACTCTTCTATAGCCACACTGGCCTCCTTGCTGTTCCTCCAAATAGGCCAGTGTACTCGCACCTTGGAGTCTTTGCACTTGACTTCCCTCTGCCTGCAGCAAGCTTTCTTCAGATAACCATGTAACTTCATTCTTCACTTCTATCGATCTCTGCTCACATGCCACCTTATTAAAGAGGTCTTTAGATAAAGGAATGGAATGCAAGAGGAGAACTTACTTTCCTTATCCCTCCCAGTTGTTTGAAAAGAATTTATTTACTCCTCCAGAAAAACCCTCTATAAAACCCAAGGCTCTCCGCTTTTCTCTTATGGATGCCCTTTTTTGTCTCTACCCATCTGTACCCAGATGCTCAAAATAAACAGCATTTTCCTACCCCACCCAAAAAAGAAAAAGAAAGAAAGAAGGAACGAAAGAAAGAAAGAAAGTTTTTCCCTGATCATCTTATGCAACACAGCAACTTCCCTTCATTCTTTGTCCTATCACCCATTATGCATGCTGATTGATGGCACTTATAACCACTTAACATGGCAGGCATTTGTTTACTGCTTTCTTCTAAGTAGATAATAAATTCCATTTACAAGTGTTTACATTTTGTTCACTGTTGGTTCCTCTGAGCCTAAAACAGTGCCTAACACATTATAGGTATTTCATAGCTATGTGTAGAATGAATTGATGGATGTATGTGAGCCATGGGAAGCTTAGATGGTCATCTTTCTCCTCCTTAACCTGGATCACAAGGGAAGTCAAGAGGTACCTAATCCTGGGTAGGCATCTTTCTCTATAATAATCAATGATGCCCCTAGTAAGTTCAAGTAAGTCAATATTTTTCTTCTTTCATCTACTTTCCTCTAAGCAAGACACTCATTTTTTTAGGATGAGCTGTATATGTTGAAAGATGAACAGCGTCTGTCATTCTAATAAGAAGTGAAGGGCAAATCCTAACAGAGTAGTGAGTGAGATACATGATACAGCTTGTAATACTCTCTAATTAACAAAATATGTTTTTATTCTGATTAAAATTTATTTTGCATGCCAGAAATAGTCATAAAAACATATCTCAAAGCCAAGAGGAAATAGGGTAATGTAATTATTTAACAGTAACTCAAGAAGTAAGTCTCGTATGCCTGTGAATTTCCATTTGATGTGATGTTTAAGCCACACACACACACACACACACACACACACACACACACACACAAATGTTTCAGAAGGCTTCCAGACAAAATGGCAATATGAATTCAGGGACAAAATAGCCAAGAGAAAAATATGGAAAACTCTGTATATGAGATTGAAAGGAAGACAACCAGACCACAGTGATAAGCAGGTGAGGGAACAGCCTATCTGAAGTAGTAAATAAAAGAGATTCTGGCAGAAGCTAGTAACACCCACTATCTGTGCGGGGACAGTGATGGTGGGTGCATATCTGGATCCCACCAGTTTTGCTGGGAAGACCATGAGATACCAGAGACCATGAAGAACAGCCTGTTCAGGGGACATTAGGTGAGAACAGCCCAGTCAACATAGGAAGGGGCTAATCTTGGAATGAGGGAACCTTCCCTGGCAGAGAACAGGACTCTGGCCACCTAACTCTTGCCTTCCTCTACAAACTTAGAGAATAAACTCTTTCGCAAATCTCCCAAGTTAAAAATGCTCTTGAAGTGGCAAGATAAAAGCACAGCAAACCCAAATAGATACCTTTTCTGAAAGACTTCTTCAGGTTGCCCCCAATCTCCGACAGAATCTATTCCAATTCTCAGTTCTGAGTATTGGATAATATGTTTGATTTGTGAAATGCTACATAACTTTTATTTTCAATATCATATTCTAAATATTGAAAGATGTAGGATACCCTTTTGTCATGATATATGTTATATTAAGTGAAAAATGTACATATTAGTAGGTATTACCAGATTACAACATCAAGATATTTTATACACCTACACACACACAAATTCATACAAAATTATGAAACAGATACACAGTTGTCCTTCCATATCCATGGGGGGTTGGTTCAGATAACCATGTGACTTAATTCACAATACCAAAATCTATGGATGCTCAAGTCCCTTAATGATGTAGTATTTGCATATAACCTATGTATATCGTCCTATATACTTTAAATCATACCTAGATTATTTATAATACCTAATACAATGTAAATGCTATGTAAATAGTTCATATACTGTATTGTTTAGGGAATAATGCCAAGAAAAATGTCTGTACCTGCTTAGTACAGATGCAACCATCTTTTTTCTCCCAAATATTAATATTTTAATCTGCAGTTGGTTGATTCCATGGATGCAGAACCCACTGATACAGAGGGGCGACTGTACTCCATTATGGTAGCAGTGCCAAAAAACTTGAAGTTACTTTTATTATTACTATTTCGTATGTTATATAAAAAGGAACTTAATTGGTCTTTTATTTGTAATATATCCAGAATCCAAACACTATCCATTGCTACCATTCTGGTCTGAACCACCATCCTTTCTCCCCTAGATTGCTGCATTACCCTTCTAATAGGTCTAGTAAGTCTCCTGTCTTCCCACTGTGTGTCCCACAGTCTATTCTCGATGTAAGTCAGGTTCCTCTGTTCAGAACTCTTCAGTGGCTCCGTGTCACACTCATTTCATAAGTCTCTCTGTGGCTTTTCATACTTTATCTCCTGCTACTATCCTTATACTGACACATGTCCAAACACTCTAGCCTCCTTGTTGGTCCTTAGACTTGCCAAACATGCTCTTTTCTCTGTGCAGGCTGTTCCAGGTGCCTAGAACACTCTCCCCTCAAATAACACCATCTTCAAGTTTTTAATATCACTTTCTCGAGAAATCCAGCTACCTCCCTCAACATACCTCCTCCTCCTTCCACTCTTGCCAAGTCTCCCATCCTTCCCAGAGCCACGGGATAAGAGTCTTATTAAATAGAATGTGAACGGTACCCTCTGAATTGTATACAACATATGTTATTTTTTTCCATAGGTCTTATCACCTTCTAAGATACTATATCATTTACTTTTTAAAACTGTCTATCTCCCTCTATAAGATTGTCAGCTCCCTGAGGGTAGGAGTGTCTATTTTGTGTACTTCTATAACATCAGTTCTTAGAGCAATGCCTGGCACATAGTACGTGCTGAAGTATGAAAGAATCACAAGGTAGTAGAAATAAAAGTGATTATTACTTTTTTTTCTATAAATTACCTATATTTTCCCTATTACTTTTAAAACTAAAAAATATACAAAAAAGAAAAACTTATAATAGTGCTCATTTCATTGCTCTTATTCTTAGCCTGGAAAATAAACTAAATTTCTTCTATATTCAAACTAAGGAACAACAAAAGATCTGTTTAAACTATCCTTGAATCAAACACCAATAAAACATATCTAAACTCTGAAGTTATTTCCATGGGTTTTTCCCACTCCTACTGATTTTGGTGTAGTTTCTGATCAATCATGATGGTGGGAGATGACCCAGTTTCATAACATCTGAAGCGATTCAATTTTTCTATGATACAATTCCATCATGGGCCAAGTCGAATGGTCCAGCAGAGAGAGGCTCTCACATTCTCTTAAAAGGTTATTCTTTTGGCTTTCTTTTGAGATATTGTTTTCTTAGACAGGAGGAAAATTGAAGCCCATATCTAAGCGCAAAACTGTGTGATGAAAACTTTTTCTCTATTACCAATTCTTCCTATGCACACACAAGGGAGGAACAATTCTTGGCTTAGATTTTTAGTTTTAAGTGATTGTAAATGAATTTGAACCCTATCTTTAAATCTCCTTTCAAATACCTGTTTTATAAGTTAGACATTAACCAATTGAAAATGTTGATAATTTACAAAATATGCCAAAGTTGACTCTGACAATGATACATAAAACAAAACCAACAAACAAAAACAATAGACGAGACTTGTTTTCTTTGCAACTCTTAGCTTTACTTAACAATGCAGCATTTTCCTCTGTAATAACTCAAAACCCAGCAAAGACATACCAATCATAGAGGAGAAAATAAATCTGGTCAACAGAGATTTGCAACCCACCTTTAATCCTTTAATAATGGTCCAAAAATAATTTATCTCTTGCTGTTATTTCGCATCTGGCAATTCAACTAAAGACATCATTTTGTCCTCAGCAGGGGCAGTGATTTTTACACTAGCCTCTGTGGATATCTTGGTGTAACTTATGTAGTTTTTAATATTGGTAATAGCAACTAGCTGGCCAAGGCATTAAGCACTTTTTTTTAACACAGAATAAATAAAGAAATCTCTCACATTTCAATTAACTAACTGCGCTAAGCACAATGAGTATGGCTGTTTCATTTCATATGGCTGCTGCTCAAAACATGTTCTTTAAAAATGTTTCATTGTTAATATTCATAATGTTTACACTAATATTATATTTAACATTATAATGTTCACACTAATATTGGAAAATTAGGAAAACACCAATCTATGATAGAATGGCCCATTTCACCAATCCCCAAAATCTTGTTTTTTATCAAATGAATGGTGTTGGCCTTGGCTTTTTACTTTTTGAAATGTGACAGGTGCCAAGGAAGCAAAGGATGGGAACTGAAGGTGATGTGGCATACAAGAACATGAATGATTAGCCCTACTTATTTAAAAATCTTTTGAACCTGTCAATAATCTCTCTGGTTTTATGCTTTATGCTGAAGAATTTAAAATATATGAGCATGAAAATACCATTTCTGATATTGACATGATAGAACGTCGTAGTAGTCATTGACAAACTATTAATAAACGTCATCAAAATTTCTTCTGAAATACAACATATGATGATTGTATGTGAGAACACCATATAGTTCCTGGACCAAATATAAGAAAATGTATGCAGATTCTATCAAAAGTCTATACCTTTGATTGACTTAGAAGCACATATGAATATAATTCTTACAAGCACTTGTATGTACTATATTATTTGAAAGTGACAATCATTTTAAATAACCCATTTTCAGATTAATTTCAAAGATATTAAATTAATTAATGATCTAGAATTATATAACTCTAGGTGTAAGCTTCTTCCTACTTGTTATTTGGCCATCAATATTTATAAATTTCATGCACCTTTTTTTCCCTACATTTACATATATCTGAAGGCAGGTTTGTTACATAGTGGACAACATTATAGTTTAATAGGAAACTTTTTGTTTTCCTTCCTTGTAGAACATAAAATAATGATATATCTTGAAATCAGTGCTTTGTGAATTCAATGAAATGCAGGAATAGGTATTGTTTACCTCTGTCATGGATTGTATTTATTTCATCAAGTTATATCCTGGCCAAAATTGCTTAAATAAACATACTCCAGGACAGCCCAATGAAGGGCCCAAATTCATACATGTAGGACACTTAACACAGTGTTTGGTAAAATGTGAGCTCTCAGTAAATGAGAACTATTGCCTTCTTTTACACATAAAGAACATTTAGGTATGTATAGCAGGTTCTGTTTCAGCCCCTGCCAGATCTTCTTTACCAAGCCCATGTTCTTATCTTCTCACATTTTTCTGGAGACTTGCCTCTAGCCGACAGGAGCCACCCCATCTGTAGTTGCCAATTGTCTGGGAGGTTATAACTACCAAACCCACTCCCATCCCCTGCTCTAGCACCACCTGCCCAACCAAGAGGTATAAAAGCCAAGCTACTTTGCCTGAATTTAGGCACAGCTCATGTTCCAGAACTCCCCAGAGGACCAGCTTGAAGCTAGACTTCTGAAATCACTTCTTTGCCTAAGTTTTTCTCCTGTTATGCTTGGTTTCCCTCGCTTTTTTACAGGTTTCTGCTGAGATCACTCCCTCAATAAATCACTTTCACAAGAATAGCCATCTCTGACTGTGCTTATAGGCAAGTCTACATAAGAGTATGATTCCTTAGGTTTCAGCTGGGTGTGGTATTTATGTTACCACTGGTTTCTATAATATGAAGGTTTCAATAATATAAGGTATGTGATCAGCATAATCATGTGAAAAAAAACAACCAGCTGAACCTTGGCGAACCGTATCTCTGAAGTCATATAGCTACCTTTAAGAGCCCAGAAGAGAAACAGATAGGTAAATAGACATTTACAAATTATTAAACTGTTCATATATAAAAGGTGCTATGGAAATACAGGAGACAGTGAATAACTAACACTGCCTGGGAATTCATCGAAAGCTTCACTGAGGAGGTAAGATATGAGTTCAGTCATAAAGACATGAAGATCACCAAGATTTGCTCAGATAGACAAGGGGGGAAAGGGTGAACCAAAGAGAAAATACTATGTGTTAACACTCAGAGGTTTCAGAAAGCATGATGTGTTCACAAATCTGCAAGTAGTTTAGTGTGCAGGATATACAATGAAAATTGGCACAAGATGAGGATATACATACATATATACACATATATATACACACACACTCACATATACAATTACATACATATGATTCACAGTCAATTACATGATATAATTCAATTTGGTTTTTTTTTATTTTAATTACTTGTTTAAATGTGTGTGAAGTATGCACAAGGAGAATCTCAGAAGATACAAGAGATAAAGAAAAATTGAGTGTAATGAGTAAGATTCTGGTGGCAGTGTGGAGAATGTATAGGAATGATTTTGCAGAGAGGGAGAAAGACCAGTTAAGAGATTCAGAAATAGAGTGAAAGTGCTTAGAACTTAGGATGCTAGGGAGATATAAGCCGCTGAAGAATTCATCTAAATGTTAACTCTCATCACAAGCAGATGCATGTTGGCGTTGTTCCATTTCTTGCACTTAGTAGGTAAGCAAGCATGTAGGCAGACTCTCTAATACATTTGGGAGAGGCCACAGAGTAGAAAACTTCATGTGAGGAAGGTAAAGAAAAATTCTTGAGAAAGTAAAGGGCTCATTCATCCATCAGACCCTATCACTGGGGACAGGGTCCCTCTGTGAAGACAAGGGACATTTGTCTCTCCAGTGAGATGAATGTTTCTGAATCTCCAGCTTTGTAAAACCATCTCCATGCCATTGATATTTTGCCTCTTTTATTTATATTAAAGGGACTCTCGTATCCTTTGATTTCTCAGTAAATTGCCATTACATTTTTGACAAGCATATTATAATATCTTAAGGAGGAAGTGATGAGAATATGAACTAAGATAATGGTCTAGAGAAACAGAAAGGGGGGATAAGGGAGGGAGCACTGAGAGATTTAGTTGGCAAAAATAAAATAAATGCAAATTAGCTATCATTTGGATGTAAGGTAGAAGTAGAAAATACCTATTTATGCCACCTTAAAAATCCCCATACTTAAAAATGCTTCAGTGTTCACACACTCAAATAATATTAAATAGCCTGATGCTTGTTAAACCACAAAAGCATAACAGCTCACAAAACTCAACTCAAGACAAGCAGATAAGGGAAGCGGAATGGGGACATAAACAAAAGCTATCTACCTAAACCATAAAAGTAAGATATGAACGCTTAGCCTAGATCTGCAAGCTAAGAAAACAAACAAAAAGTACTATTTTCCCTCATGAGATTTCAGTATTAGACTACAGGTCCACTAACTACAGCCATGAATCATGGCTACATGGCATGGATTCTACTCTATTGTCTTCTAGAATGAGACCACTATGTCATTACAGTTATGGAAGCAGATCCAAATCCAGCTAATGACTACTCAGTGTCTTAGGTATCCAAGGACACATGCTTTCCTGCCAGGAATGAGCAGATTCGGCTGTGAGGTGTATCTTCCTATTATTAAGCAGGTTTCCTGAGGAGTAGAAACTTTTCTTGTAAGAAAAGAGGAAGAAGGAAGAAAGAGCTACTTCTTTCTTTGATCAGAGGGATGTGTCTAGCAATGATTCAACTCCTGAATGTCAGATGAGGGTGGACTCTGTTCATGACTGGCACATGATAGTCCCTTGAATATCCTCTGATAAAGGCTCACAGTTGCCCCATTTCTGGATAATTACCCTTATCTGATACCTTACCCAGTCCCCACTTTCAAGAGGAAAATATCTTATAGTACAATGTTTGCTTCAGAGTTTCCTGTGGATCAGGATAAGGCTTCCTGTTTTTACCTGGAAGGACATCCTTGCTTCACGCTTTCCCCTTCCTCACTTCCTTTAAAGTATTTTGTTCATTTTTTTTTCCCCTGAAAAGTGCTCTGCAGTAAATCACATACACCTGAATCCTGTCTAAAGATTTGCTTCTAGAAACCTGATCTAAGACAAATGGGTTAAAAATAATACAGCTGGTTTTACGTAAAAACTGACAATTGAGATTTTTACAAGAAGAGAGAATACATTCTTCATTGACAATATTAATAATCCTAAAAATATTGGCAGAAAAAGAGACGCTTATATTTTATTAGGTCTCCAGATAACATAATGGTCCAACAGAGAGGAGTTATGTAGTAATTATCCATGACAACTGCAACATCACATCAGCAAGACAGACTAACAATTACATGTGTTTTCCTTCAAAACTGTATTGACAGTAATAAAAGACTTGTACAGATCATTATATTTGTACGTCATTAAGTATGCAACCTTGAAAAAAAAACTGCTTAATATCTCTGATCCTCAGTTTCCCCATCAGTAAGATGAGTTTAAGAATGTCTTCTACCTATAATCATCATGAATATTAAATGAGAGGCTCCCGTGAAGCAATTAGCATAGTACTTGGCTCTCTCCACATATTAATTTAGTTCCACTTTCCTAGCTTGTCACCATCAATTAATATTTCTTGTTAAAGTACTGGCTGCATTATACTTTAATCAACACTAAGATTTAATCTAAGTTTATTTTTTTATCATTGTTCAAGGTGATGTGATTAGTCTGAATAACTCTTCCCCCTGAAAACAACATATGAAGAATTGATGGGACTAGCTAAGTTACTATAATAGACATTTGTATTTTTGCCTGCCATTTGTCCCTTTTATCTTTTTGTTTGGTAATAGCATGCTAATTTTCCCCAGAGGACAGTCCCATTAAAGTTTTATTATAGTTGCATGAATTTTATTCATACAAGGGTTGGACACTTGAGCCTGATTCAGTTGAATCAATCAGATTCATTTCCTGAAAATGTATGTCTTGAGTGACATCAAAATGGAAAATAGTTGGCATTTCTTCATCACCACTGTGATGCCTTAAAGGGAATCCTCACTAGTTCCTATTTCTTGATCTCTCAAATTCAGCACCTGTTTGATAGGGCTTTTGATTTTTCCAATTCACATATCATCAATTACTTTTATTGCTGTTAGCCAGAGATAGTCTCTGTTGCCTGATATCACAGGGCTCTTCAATTTTAAAAAATTCCAATAATTTCAAAAGTCTTAGAAGACAGATTTCTACTTCATTCTAAAGTGATATGGCTTTTAAAAAAGGCAAACAAAGGAAATAGTCTCAATTTTATTTGATAAGATCAATAACATGATTATTCATAAACATATGTTTGGTATATAGGATCATGTGTCAGTTCAGATGCCAACAGATTACACATCTTAATTAAACATTTTAATACTAGAAATATATTACACATGTCAAAAAATTCAGATACCCCCTTTATGCCTCACATGTTCCATTTATGTGTTTTATAACATAAGCCCTCACTCAAACTAAAAGTGAGTGTATTTATTACAAGACATTAATACCCCTACCTTTCAGGTTGAAAACATAAATATTAATGAGATTGTCAAATTATAACTCAGTTATGGTAGGATTTAAAAATGTATCCTAGAGCTTCTGATTACAGATGAATTTCTGCAAACCAACAATGCACTCTCCCACAGGTATGGAATATGTCCTGGTATCTGTTATTAATCTATTAAATACCAAATGGGAATTAATTTGGTGGCAGCAGATACTGAATTATATCAGAATGATTCTCACAGGTAAGAGAAGCGTCTCTTCCAGGCATGCCCTGCACCCATCTCACCCATGTCATCAACATGCTATCCCATCCCTGAATTACATACAAACATGCTTAGACTAGATAGGTAAGAAGAAGACCAGGCCCTCTATGGAACTCAAGGCAGGACAGCTCCTGATCCGTGGAAATCGAGAAGGTCCATGGCATTCTGGAGACCAAGTATAGGTCCCTAAAGTGTTGTGTTATTCTCAATAACTCACTTAGGTTTTCAGCCACTAAGAGCTCCAAGTTCTCCCCACCCAACCCCTCACATTACTCTGTCTCTCTCAGAGAAGCAGCTTCAGGATATCTGAGCTTAAAAAAAAAAAGAAAAAAAACTCAAATCTCCTTGAATGGCACACATTTTATCTGCGTTGTGGTGTGCTTTGTAAACATGAAAGATAAAATGACTTGGCTACCTGAATGCTTTGTTCCTTGAGAAGAAATCATTCTTCCCACCCCCCCTTTGGCATATTGATTACTCATTAATCCAGCAAAACAAAGGATTAATTAATCTCCATGGTTCAATGAAGAATAAATTAGCACAGTTTAAAATGGGTCTGATCCAATATTACAAATTGGAGGAAATGTTCCACACACTCTCTCTCCATTCAGTTCTCCAAACCTAATCTCCAGAGAATGGCATCAGAAGGCTGAATTTAGTTTGCATGGTATTTGGTATTCTGGCTCCTTCTTTAGAATTCAGTCCCTTGAAGGTACTCAGTACTTTTCCCAAACCCCACTTTAACTATTGCCAAACCCAGAAACAGCAGCATTTCTAAAAAGTGCTCTAGACATAGCACTTACCTGAAACAACTTTTCCTGTGTAGAAAACAATTTTAATAGCTAGTTTTTCAAAAATGAAAATAATATAACAGGCACATACATTTAGGTATTTACATAATTGTCTGATTATTTCCCCTGGCACATGAACAGGAATCATACATATCATCATATTGACTTAGCATGCTTTCGTATTCTACAAAACATGTGTAAGGTGCAGTCTCTCTGAGCATTCTCAGGGAAAGAAAGGGCATATTTTCTGAGGCCTATTTTTTTTTTTTTTGTTCTAACTTGAGTTTTTTCAGGGATATAAAAGAAATCCACTGTCAAATTCTTAGAATGCAATAAGGGTTAGGAATATACACTTGTAAAGAAAATATCTCCATTTGAAATGTCAATATCTAGGACACAATATACCTTTCCATGCCTACTCCCCAGTTTTTCTTGCAATTATATGAGTTTAAAAGAATTATGTATCTAGATTTGGCCTCTGAATTCCTTGTCAAAATTCCTACAAATACATAGCATTTGAAAGAGTAGAGAAAGAAAATCTTATGCTTAGTTTTGGTTTTCTCTAAGTTTATCTTTATTATAAGATATTCTAAGACAACCATTTCATTTTCTGTCTCTTTGAGGAGAGATGATAAACAATTTTTCAGTACAAAGTTTAAAACAATAACTGAAAAACCAGATCATTTCTGTAAAGATGAAAAAATTAAAGCCTATATTATATTACTTATTTCTATAATATAGTATCAACATAGTAAAATATAGTATCAAGAGGAAACTCTATTGCCAAGGGAAATTTTATGGTGTGTCTTGGCAATACAGTATGAGGGAAGAGTTCAGAACTGGTGAATAAATGCTGTTTCTTATTCCAGACTGCCCTCCCTACTTGTGTGGCTTAGTCCAATCCTTCCCACTCCCTGGAGGTTTAGGCTGCTCATCTGGAGACTCAGGAGCTCAGACCACATGAACTTTAAGGTCATTAGCAACTCTAAAATTGCATGACTCAATAATTCATCTTGCCACTCCTGATGACATTGTTAAAATGATGTTGGCTCTGGGTCCTACATTTGAAGGCTAGGTACCTTTGGCAAGATAAAGCTTTCAAGGAGCCAAGTTGGCAACGAAGCTTGAGGAAGGCAAGTGGAAGTGTTGTTGTTGCTGGCGAAGAGCCACAAATGGCTCCACAGCTCCAAATCATCCCAGACTCTGTCCATAGTCGCGGTGGCCCAGCGGCCAGTATTCACTAAGCACAATTCCTTTTGAAGCACAATAATGCTTCACTAAGAGGCTACCCTATCTCTTTATGGCTTTGTGCTCAGATGGTCCTGGGATCAAAACCGTGCTAAGGCTAGACCTGGCTGGTGGGGCAGGGATTCAGTAGCCTCCATCTCCATATCCGTAAATGGAGACAGAAACCCATATCTCCTTTCTTGAGAATTTTTTTAAGATTAAATGAAATAGTGGTTGAAAAACAGCATAATACTCATATTACTGTTAGCAGTTGTTATAAACCTTTGTGACCTTCAGACAAAAGCAAATCTGCATTTAGGTTCACCTTCACCATATGTTTTAGAAACACTAAATGATTCCAACAGCAAGTCAACAGAATTTCGCAGTAGGTAACAATTTATTTCCTTAAATTTAAGTGTTTTGTTTTATTAAAACAAACAAAACAAAGGTAATAAGATTCCGTTACTGCTTTCAGCTGAGTATTTGCGTGAATGTAATTATAGCCATGCTCGATAAATATGACAGCTATTTTCAAATTTGATTGGGAGATTTTACACAAGTGTATGCACTGCACTCCGCTGAGCTGTTTGGGACACAGGTGACATACAAATGCAGTCGCATTAAAATTTAGAGAACCACTTGGAAGCCTGTGCAACACTAAAAACAACTATAATATACAGACTCCAGGCCTGAAATACCCACAAACTTTATGTTCATCATTGGTCATGCTGGGCAGGAAAGCCTCTGCTTTCTGATATAATCAACTTCAGAATGACTGTGAAGCCAACAGCTGTGTCAGAGCAATTGGAAAATGGATTCAGAACAAAGGGGAAGACCCATCTCTCTAGGATATCTCCCTCTTGAACATACACTAAGCTTCAATGGAATGTATAAATATTTCATTTGCTATTTTGTACTACATTCCTCCCATAATTTATATGCCTGATCCATTACTTTTAAAAGTACATTAATGTCCCCTTTTAGAGGCATCTCCTGGAATGCCTGGCTCTGTTACTTAGTGGGCCTAAGGGGATTGGAACCCTAAGTAAAATCTGCGTCTATTCTGCATAACATCACAGGCTACCAAAATATAAATTCATTTATTTTGATTTTGTGGAAGTGTGACGAGATAGCTGCTATCCAGGATGTTTTCTGCCGTGTGTGTGTATGTGTGTGTGTGTGTGTTTCATATATGATATGTGAGAGGGATGGGGTGCTTCTGAAACAGTGGTGTGAGAAGGTGAGGTGAAATTACATGCTCTATTTCCTTTGGTGTCTGAAAGTAGCCGAGAGAGAAATGGAGGGAGAGGTGGGCAGAAGATGGGCAGGAAGCAGAGAGCAAATGTGAAACTGCTAGAAGGAGCTGGGGTCCACACTCTGGTTCACTGATCTCTTTACAGTCTCATGGCTGGGCCAGTGGTGTCAAGGCTGTGGCATAGACAGGATCAACACGGCCTCTTCCAGCTGCTGACTTTTGTCTTTGCAAATTATATGTAATAAGAAAGGAAAATAAACTCAGAGTTCAAGTAGGTTTGAATAAATGCAACATGTGATTAAGTATGATCCCCATTTGGTGATTTTTCACTTGGTGACCAGATCTAAAAATTAAAAAGATGTAAGCTAGAACACTACAGGGTGTCTTCCAAGTCAGGGAACATAGGATAAAAAAAATAGTTTAGTTACATTTTTAAATAATATGATATACATGATTTTCCTTAATCTCCAGATACCCTTTCAGGTAATGTAGTTCTAAATTTAAAATAATGGGTTCAATTTTTCATCTGGGGAAAAAGTACTATAAATAGTACGTTATTTTGCTTCTAGTACAAAACATTTTGGATACTCTCAAATGTTCCTGATCCCCTAAATACAAGTAGAGCTGCACTGGTATAGAAGGAATGTTTCAGAGTAAACTGACATTTTTTTTCATTCAATGAAAGGTTCCTGTACAGGTAGGTCCCTGGTCATTCTGCCCCCTGTCCATTCCTTGTCATGCCCCATCTTTCATTAGAGGGTTTACTCAATGCACAGCCTAAATCAGATTCCTTCTCTGCTGGCTTCTGCCTGGGCTCCATCTGGCTCAAGACTAGAAGCATGAAGAGTAAAAAGTTGGTCATTTCCCACTTCTTCTTGGCTTTTGCAGGCTTCTTTCTCCATCAGAAGGAAGCTTCTCAGCAGTTTTAGCTCTACCAGTTGCTCCGGTATGAGGCTCCAGCAGACAACTTTTTCTGTTTGCCACCAGCCCTAGACGGTTCCTTCCTGCTGCTGACAACCCCACAGGTGCTTCAAAGTGACCTGTTTGGCTTCTCAGTTCCTTTATCACCTGTGTAGCCAATGCCCTCGCACCAAGTTCTATTTTTGTAAATAAGTAACATAGATTCTGTATTCCTGACTGGACTGTGCCTGACACAGCCCCACCGTAATCTAGAAACTATTCATTTGTCTTTAATTTGTTCAACATTTATTGAGCATATGTGGCAGGTGCCATCTCAGTTGCTAGAGATGTACCATGGAACAAAGCAAACGATATCTCTGTTGTCATAAAATTCATGAGTTTCAGAAAGATAGATAAGAAACAAAAATGTAAAATAACATGGTAATAAGTGTAATGCAGAAAATTAACGGTAGGTGATGTGAGAGTGAAAGAGTGAGCACTACTTTAGAGAGTTAAGAAAAGCCCCACAGCTGAGATGTGAAGAACGAGCAGGGACCAGCTACGTAATGAGAAAGGGAAAGAGTATTTCAGGCAGAGACAAAGAAATCTGAGCTGGAAGGATCTGAAAATAATTAGGCAACAGAGAGGTGAAGAAAGTAAAACTTAGAAAAGTAGGGGACAGAGGTCAGGGACTGAGGTAGAAGACTGACCGTGGGGCTTAGAGTTTGAATTTTACTTTTCTAAGTGAGAGAAAAAGCCACTGGAGAGTTTTAAGCAGGAGTAGGGAGCATGATTTAATTTAAAGTTTTAGAAGATCACTATGACTGCTTTTGGGGGGAAAAGGATTATAGAAGGACTGGGGCACAAGCTGAGAGATGAGTCACCTTTATAGACAGGTGACTGTGATGGTGGTGATTGGACTAATGTGGTAGCCGTGGAGAGGGAGGCAATTTTTCAGATGTCAGATATGTTTTGAAGGGAGAGGAGAAAGGATTGTTGATGAATAGAATTTCAGAAGAATGAAAGATAATTGTGATTTTTGGTTGAGTAACTAGGAGGATCCTTAAACCAAAGTCATTCTCAACCATATTTCTTTCATGTCTTATTCTAGTTAACTTTCTTTTCTTGAAAAGTATTCATACATGAATATAGAAATGGTATTTGTTTCATTCATCAACATTTAATTTTGAAAACTCTCAAACCTTTGGAAATGTTGCAAGGACAGTACTATAAACACCAGTATTTTCCTTTACCTAGATTCATCAATGTTAACATTTTGCTACATCTTACACATACATATATATTTTTTTCCTGAAACATTTAAAAGTGGCAGACCTGACACTTCTCCTCTTGATTATTCAGCATATCTCTTCTAAGAACAAGAACATTCTCCCAGAGAACTACTACATCATTAATATTTTCACTCCTAAGAATTTTGACATGAATGTAGCACCATTATCTAAGATATAGTCCCTATTCAAACTTCCCCAATTGTCTCCTCAAAAATGTTTCCTATGGCTCTTATAGCATTAAAAAATCCAGCACCCAGTGAAGGATCATATAGTTTTCATGTCTCTTTAGTCTCCTGTAACCTAAAATAGACACAGTCTTTTTTTTTTTTTTTAAAGTTTCGTCATGGTCTTAACATTCTCTCTCTCTCTCTCTCTCTCTCTCTCTCTCTCTCTCTCTCTCTCTCTCTCTCTCTCTCTCTCTTTTCCCCCAGAGATGGGATGTTTCTCTCTTGCCCCATGCTGGAGTGCAGTGGCATGAACACAGCTCACTGCAGCCTCAAACTCCTGGGGCTCAAGCAAT
This sequence comes from Lemur catta, assembly GCF_020740605.2. NCBI lineage: Eukaryota > Metazoa > Chordata > Mammalia > Primates > Lemuridae > Lemur > Lemur catta. The sequence continues at coordinate 152,011,434 of NC_059128.1, forward strand.
CCTCTCAAGTAGCTAGGACTACAGGTGCATGCCACCATGCCTGGCTAAAGAGGGTGTCTCTATGTTGCCCAGGATGGTCTTGAATTCCTTGACTCTCAAAGTGCTGGGCATACATACATGAGCCACCATGACTTGGCATTCTCGAACAGTCCAAGCCAGTTAAAATTGTCCTCAATAGGGATTTGTCTAATTGTTTCCTTGTGATTAGATTCAAGATAAACTTCATTTGGCAGAATTACTGCACAGGTGATATTGTGCACCTCCTAGTGCCTCAGTTCATCAGGTACATCCTATTACTTGGATCTGATTATGGGTGACACTGAGTTTGATCACTTGGTAAAAATGGTGACATTTGGTTTTAACAAACACAGTATTTAACAGCTCTTGACAACTACCACATTTAACCAACTCATTAGACTAGAGAAACCTCCATTTTCTATTTACAATATGAGAGTAGCTACTGTACAGAATGTGCATAAAAAATGTCTACTGCCTTTAAGAACTTTGTATTCAAGATTGATAGCCATCTGGAAGTATAAGGATATAGGGAGACTCATAGCAGGAATGGTGAAAGAAGAAAATGAGTTTGTCACTCATCTTAGAAAAGCAACTGTAACTACTTTCCATTACCAATAACTCTTTGAAAAAGAGTTAGAACATAGTATGAGTAGAAAACGATATACAATTCTGTATTCAAATGATCACAAAAAGTGAATTCTTCCATGCATAATGTCAATCATTTGCTTGAAATAAATGTCATCAGCTAATTCTTGGAAAAGAAACTCACACATAACAAGCAAATATTTATCCAGGCAATATACAGGGTGTTCTTGCACTTGTTTTCACAATTCATCTTCAGAAAAATCTTTTTTTTTTAAATATGGAGTAGTGGAGGCTCATAAAGTTTCTATAAGTTTTAATAGTTCTCAAAGTTAAAAAAAATTATCATTTGAATCAGTATCTATATTACCCTAAGATCCATGTACTTTTCAGTAATACCTTGCAGCTCCACAGAACATATTCTTCAATGACAAGTTTTAGAGTCATCATTCTTTTCCTTGATTATAGTCATAAATGGAAATGGGAATAAGTTAAGAAATGAATTAGAATACACAAACACCTTGTTTTTATTTCACCCTTTAAGGAAACATGGGAAAGAAGTAGATATTTCCGTCTTTTTCCTTTCTGCTATAATAACTTTTAGAAAATAATAAATAATCAGTGAAATATAATACTATGGTTAAAACCTCAATATAAGTTAAAACAAGTTATATATTGAATTCAAGTATTACTTTTAAAAAACATTTTTATAGCCATCTTTGTAAAATTCTTTCCTATAATTTTTAATTCATGGAAGCAATCCTTGATGGCTGGTTGGTATTGTTAAGCTCATTTAATGGCTTAGTACTGTGTACTTAAATACAAAAACATCATCAACTGGTTTACTGGTGAACATGGTCTATAGAAAATTGTACATACAATTGAGGGAAATGGAAAAATTGGCAGGCATAGTAGATACACATTCTTTCCAATGACTACAACTGAACTGCAGGCCAATTACAGTTTAGGATAACAATAATCTTTAGTATTCTACACAAAAATCCTAAGAGTAAATAAAATTAAATAAAACAGGGCTCCTATCCATAAGCAATTTATAATCTAGCCCATAACTTTTTGATCTGGGAATAATAGCAAGAAATAGTTCAACAAAGTTTTTTTATTTTTTTCCAGCACATTATATTGGGACTTAAAATTCCCTCAATTTGTCATGCATTGTCATTTCTTCAATCATCCTCAACTTCTCAACTTTCTCAGGAACTATGCCTTTAAAAAAGAAAATTCAAGAAAGTGGTGAAAGTTGAAGGGTTGGAATAAAAAACCAAGATGAAAAAACATTTTGTTAGTGTAATCAGTTTGGATTTTTAATTTTTTTAAATCAGTTTCTAACATGTTAGGAATATTACAACCTCATGACTGATGCAACAACAACAATCAGCTTTAAGCCAAAAAAAAAAAAAAAATTAATCTTCACACTTCAAGTTTTTTCGGCTTTCAATTTTAGGAAACTGTCTGCTTTGCAGTCCTTTGATTTTGCTTATTTTGACTGTTTATCTTCCTTAAAGCATTATAATCAGTAATAGGTAAATATGTATAAAGTATTTAATTTTAAAACACAGAAATTTTCCCTCAAGGATCTCCAATTCTTTTAAAAAATTGACTCCACTTTTCATAATGTCTTCATATGGTAAGCAAAAGGCCAGGGGTTTTGACAATCGGGAGGAAGGAAACTTAGATATGCAGAATATTTGAATAGAACTTTCCAGAATGACATAATAGTCAGAACGAGAGAGAGAGAGAGAGAGAGATTCTTGAATTTCTCTTCATTCTGGATATTAAGCTACTAAAATACAACTTCCCTGTACCCTTACAGACTTAAAGCACCAGGTGAAAAATGAATAAACACAAGAACACTAAATGGATATCCTTCAAAAAAGGGCAAGATGTTTGGATTCTAGTTCAGCTCTGAAATTATCCAGCTCTACGAATTTGGAAAATTCTCAGATATCCTATATGCTTCTTGATAAGGGGACCGGACAAACTCCTTTCCAGCTGTAAGATTTCACAACTTCATGATTAAAAGCTTATAGAATTGTCTTTCTAGTAGCCCATTGTATAGGATACTGGATACTGAGTATCTCTATGACCCAGGGAGAAGTTGAGATTATCTGACGCAATTTTATACTTTTCAAAACAAAAACTAGGTTTCTTTTCTAAATGTATATTTTTTTAACTAGTATTGCGTGCATGTGTATATGAGTTTGTATACCTTTATATAGAAAATACTAAAACCTTACTACCTTACATCCTGCAATAAAGTTAATTTGGATATAACACTAGGTGACTGACTCCTAGACCCTAAAACTCCCAGTCAGCTGGCTGAGCTTGTTACTCCAAGCATCTCATGAAACTCTCAATAATATAAACAAACATTTTGTGCATTTGAATTTTTGATCTCCACTTACACTACAATGTTGGGATTTTACTGATATGTCTGAGTCTCTGGGTGTTTATCTCATTAAATACAAAGTCAAGGGTGGTTGTTTCCTTTCTTGCTGTGTTTTACAATGATTGTTCTATGTAAAGTGTAAAAAGCAAAACAAACAAAAAAAAAAACTGAACTGTCAGTGGAAGGGTCAGGAGACAGGCTGTGATTTCAAAGATTCCACTTCCTCGATGCCTCCAGATCCTTTCTGCTGGAGGATCATTTCCTGCTCATTGGTTTCATACCAGAGGACAGTGATCAGACAGTCCCAAGAGAGCCATGATTGAAAATCCATTTAAGAATGAAGCATATTCAGATGGAATGAAAAATCCTAACATCTAACTACTGGAAATTCTCACAGACACAATGCAAATGGGCCTTCTAAAACAGTTCTCCATCCTAGTTTCTTTCTCAGCATTTTTACAGACAGGAATTTTTCCCCCTCTCTCCAGTTGAACGACAAAGAACAAAAGTAGATTCCCCAAAGGAGGAATCATTTGCACTAAGTTTCTTTATGTAGGTCACCTCTGATGTGTTCTTGGTTGCATTTCAACTGCTAAATTTCCCATATCAAGCTTTCAGTTCTGATGGCTCTGCACATAAAGTCTATTGCTTTCAAATAGAATAATTGTTTAAATTTCCTGTTTGAATGTTGAAGGATATTATATGTTTGACAGATGCTCAATACATTATTGGTTATGTTAGTAGCATGATATAAAATGCCAGAATATTTTACCTTGATGTGTCTCTGAGTGTGCACATTTTAATATGTAAACAGGAAAAAATTTTCTCATTAACCAAGTCTAATTTAAAGAGAGTAACTATCACCTATACTCAAATAGATTATAAATACATGATTTTTGTTACCAGCTGCTGATATACCAGACCAGTTTCTCTAATCTTTTTCCCTTCTACAGAATTCAGTCTTATAAATATCTCTTGGGCCCATCTCCTCCTCTATATTCCAACTGTCATTGTCTTGGTTCAAGCCTTTGGCAAGCCATTCTTCACCTTCAATCCATCCTTTATTCTATCATCAATTGTTTCTACAAATAGATCTCATCAACTCACTTTTGCTTTAGAACATTTCCTGGTTCATTACTGCTTATGAGATAAGATTCAAACACCCTAACAAGGTATTTGAAATCTCTGATAATCTGTCACTAACTTATTTACTCAGCCTCAATTCATTCATGTGTTCATTTAATCATTCCACACAAGGATAGAATGAAATGTGCCCCCCTAGAATATTAAGTGCCCCAGTAGAACATAAGCTCTAGGAGGGTATATATTTTTGTTAATTTTATTCACTAATGTTTACCAAACATCTAGAACAGTACTGGCATTCAGTAGATGCTTTAAAAATAGTTTGAGAATTAATGAATTCAGCAATATTTGTTGAATGCTTATTATGTGCCACATAGAAAGCTTAACATTGGGAATCCAGCGATAAAAGCCATAATCTCTATTTTTAAAGAGCTGGCTGGGTAAATTGATATTTATATGAATTCAGTGTGTATCCATAAAAATGAGTCTGGTATCTGTAGTGATAAGCACCTTGCAATTAGGGTAATGGTTTATTCATCTCTATATTCTTTGTTGCTAACTAAGGGTTTATTAAATATTTACTAAATAAATTGATCTAAGAATGCAACTAGCAAAGAATGTCTGTAGGTTGTGATAAACAAAAAATGCCCCTTCCAAAATCATGTTCAGATCCTAATTCCAGGAATCTATGAATATGTTATGTTACATAACAAAAGGGATTTTGCTGATGCAATTAAGGTTAAAGACCTTGAGATGGGGAGATTATATCAGATTATCCAGGTGGGCCCAATCTAATCACACAAGTCCTTTAAAAGTAGAAAAGGAAGGAAGAGTGAGTGAGTCAAAGAAACGTGACTTTTGAGAAGGACTCAAATCATCCTTACTGGCTCTGAAGATGTAGGAAAGGAAGCATGAGCCAAGGAATGTGGAGGCCTCTAAAAGCTGGAATGATTCTCAGCTGACAGCCAACAAGTGACAGCCAGTGGTGACTCCAGTCCTACAACTGCAAGGAACTGAATTCTGCCAACAACTAAAATGAGCACCTGATTTCCTAATGGTGCCTCCAGAAAGAACATAGTCTTGTCTGTACCTTGAATGTAGGCTGGTGAGACCTTTATCAGACTTTTAACCTACAGAACTGTAAGATATTAATAATAAACTTGTGTTGTTTTAAGATGCTAAGTTTGTGGTAATTTGTTATGGCAACAACAGAAACTTAATACAGTGCTCATCATATTCTTGGAAGACTGGCCAAAGTGAACCTCTGCCATAGGTTTCCATGACCAAAGAGAAAATGATTATCCTTGAAATTCCACAATACAATGTCTACATTTTCGAGCAAAGAATGTGGACAAATAAAAAATTAGCTACATACGATAAAACAAAAGTGTTCTTCAGAAGTGGAATTTAGATACAGCCATTGTCCAAAATGATGATTACAGGTTGGATCATCAGAATTAATATCTTTGGTTTTCAAGCTGTACTATGAAAAAACTACACACATAGCCCTTGTAGTGTTTTCAGATTGCTACGCCCTTGAAGATTAACTCTGACATCAGGAAAATGCTGAGTTAGCCTTCATCTCATTCCAGTGAGCAGCAGGAAAGCACCACGATCATCCAAGAACAGAAATTTAAAGGTAAAGAAGCATGAGGGTATATATTAAACAGGAAATATCCTTAGTCATGAATGAACAAGTTGGCCCAAGACTTCCATTTGCATTCTTGTGGATCTTTCACTGCACATGGGGCAAGTATTGACTAAAACCCAGGCTCACAAAGCCATAGGCTTTGCCATGGGGCAGCAACCTCCTGGAGGAAGGGGCCCCTTGACAGCAAATACTGTAAGGGTGAACAGGTTCTGCCTGGAATGACTCCAGAGCAATCCTTCACAAAGATTACGGTGAGGATGGCATTCTTAAAGGTGTGCTATGTAGTGGCCCTAAACTTTCTGTTGTTTGTTTGCCAAGCATTCTCCAGGCAAGCTGTTTTATCAAGAAGGGTGGCATTTTCCAATTCTTGCAATGGAGTCACATATGCTAAAGTGATCCTGGTTGAGCCTGATGATACTGGGAATCAATATGTGTTGACTTTTTATGTTATTGATACACAAAGTAACCATCAATTAGGTACAGAAAAATAAAAAAGGAAGCTAAGATCTGGGTTTACAAGTATTTGAGGGACAAATGAAGTGATTTCTATATCCTACTCTCAGAAAACCATACGGAGATTATAAGTACCTGCCTAAAATTAAAGTGGGAGATGATTTGAGAAGTCTTGGCCACTCAGTTCCAATACATCCTGTAGCCTTTTCTCAGGTTAGAAGCGGTGAAAATGAAAACTTTACCCAGAGCCACTCCTGTCCTCTAAGTGTGGACTGCCTCCAGAATCTGCCTGCCTTGGGTCTCTGTCCAGTGGTTTCAGTTAGTTGTTCTTTATATTTTGTCCAAAGTTTTTTTTTGTTGTTGTTGTTATCTGTAGAAAATTTGATCTAATAGGAGCTACTCTGCCACACTGGAAGCAGATTCTTCACTAGCTGAACTCTTGTCAAATGTGTCCAGGTATTACTGGTTTGTCCCAGAAATGTTCATCATAAATAGCACAACCATATACTCCAGTTTTCCTGAAAGAGTCCCTATTTAAGCCTTTGTCCTGGCATACCATTCAGTTTAGCATTTGTACTGAATTATTTTGGCTTCAGCAAACTATATATATATTTTATATACATATATATGTAGAAAGAGAGAGAGAGTCACATAGATAAAAGATATTTTAGCAAGAAAATTATATCTTCTAGAAGACAAATCTAGAAAAAGAAGGACTCATGAGATAGCAAGAAAAGTTTGCTTCCATGCCTATCTACCTTTTACCCAAGGAGAGAGTATTACATGTTTGAAGATACCCTGGGGACATTAACCTATTTCTATGTTAATTATGATAAAACTCTGCCTAAACACTCTTTTGTTGAAATTTAATCCCATTTTCTCTCATCTTGTACATTCTATAAATTGATACTGTTTTCCTTTCTTCCTTAAAATTACCCTTTATATACTTCTAGAGAATTAAGAAATCACCTTTTAGCTATGTTTTCCAGACTGAATAACCTCAATTCCTCTTTCTCCAATCATAAGTACTATTTTACTGTATTTTAATCATTTGATTTGCTGTCCTTCACTCTGAACAGCATTCCAAATTGCTTTTGGAAAATATAAACCTGACCCTACAACCCAAGGATTTTACTCATAGGTATATACTCAAGAGAAATGAGTACCCATGTGCACACAAACTTGTGATAAGAGTGCACACAGTAACTTTAACCCAAGTATCTATCTATGTGTATGTGAAGGTGGAGTGGGTCTGAGAGTGGTGTTTGCTTTGGACTAGAAAAGGCATGAGGGAGCTCCCTGGGAGAGATGGAAATGTTCTATATCTTGATGTGGGTGGTAGTAACATGGGTTTACACCTTTATTATATATACTTAATGAATAATAAAAATATTCATTAAGTATACACATATATAATCAAATACATAGATGTGTGTGTATGTAGAGATATATGTATACAGATGCCTGCGTGTGTTTGTGCATGTGTATGCAAATCAAAGCTAAACATTATTTCACAAAGAAAGTTCTCAGTGATGAAAGATCCTAAAACTTAAATCTGCAGCCTTCCTCACTGTTGTGTGCATGACAGAACTGACTACCTTTCCAACAGAATGGACAAAGAAAGAAAAGCCTCGGGGACTTTTGTGAAAATAGGGACTGTACTACAGCAAATAGATAAAAACACCAGCAAGACACCTCCAGGTGGGAAAGTCCATCTGATGAGAGAATGCAGTCCACAGATGCTTCACAGCATGTCTGCAAGTGACAGAAAAGTCATCAAAAAACTCAGTAATTAAATGTGCCAACTTGACTGAGTGCAATATCTCTGAGTCCCTGACCTAAAGTTCCAGGTTGCAGAAGTTGCTGCAAGCTCAGAAAACAAAGAGCCAGGCCTTTGAGGTAGGATAGCCCCGGAAGTGTGTGCATCCCATCTTGGTCTCTACTCAGCTATGTGACTCTGTGAAATTCTGTTAACCTCTGAGATGTTCACTTGCCCAATCAGGTAAATGGAATAATGTCTAGCCTTTTCTGAGAATTAAGTGAAATAACAGAAAGTGTTTAGTAAAATGTTAGCAGAGAGAAGAAAAATTGATAATATCTTAAAATTGTAATCTGCATAAAATCTCTGAAAGGATTGTAGGGTTAATTATCTCTTATTAATTTGATAATGAGATATAGCAGGGACCACTCTTAGGGGTTTGCTGGGCCTCCCCAAGCATGGAAGTAAAAGAAAGATCTTAAGCCCCTTCAAGGGAAATTCCAGGGACCTAGCTAGGCTTGAAAAGTAAATGAACAATCTGATAAGCCAAAAGATAGTAATACTTTAAAACAATAGTTCCCCAAGCAAGCCAGAGCCAGGAGATGTTTTGGTTCCTTATGGAAATGAAAAGTTAACATGCTAAACGTATGTTCTTGAGGTGTTTTTCAGAATCCCCCCCTCCACCCGACCCAGATGGAAAATGCTGACCGGCAGCATGTAGACCTCAGATAAAGGGGAACTAAAGACTGAACTCACTGCTGTTTTCTGTTCTAAATGTCTTCCTGAAGGGCCTGGAGTCACACCCATAGGCCAAACCCTAACATTCGTTTCCACTGATCCTAAGTTTTTAGACAAGGCCTTCCTTCCTTAACCAATTGCTAATCAAAGAATCTCTGAATCCATCTATTGCCTGTAAGCCCCCACTTCAAGATATCCCAACTTTTGGGGCCAAAACTATGTATAACCTCCATATACTGATTTACAATTTTATCTGACACTTCTGCTTTCCTGAAATGTACCCCTGCCTTTGCCTTAAAAACTCTTCCTTCTAAGCCATAAGGGGGCTTGAATCTTAAGGATTAGCTGTTCATTCTCCGTCCTTGGTGCCACGTAATAAATGCCTTTTTCTCTTACTGCAAATCTTGACGTCAGTGTCTGGCTTTATCGCAATGGGAGAGCAGACCCCAGTTCGGTTCAGTAATATTAAGTGCTCTTAGGAAAAATCCTGGATTCCACAAAGGGTAAGTTTTACACCAAGCACTGCACAATGCTGGTTAGAATATAGTTCTGACAATAACATGGGGGTTTGATGAAGCCTCATAGGAGTCAGTCAATTTCAATTTGGTCTATGGTAAATGGCCAAAGCCTTAGCTAGAGCCAGCCCTCTGTTAATTGTAGTATCTGGCCTCAAGTGAGAACAGATGTGAGAGTATGAAAGGACCACTGCAAATCTATCTATCTAGACCAGAGAAATGATTCAAGCTATGAACTGGATACCATGGGTCAGTTATACTGCTATGCATAAAAAAAACAGGATTTCTTGTGATCTGGGAAAACTCAGGAGACTTTAGAAACGACTGGTGGGAAGGGTTTGACAAGGAAAGGAATAGTTCAAAACAGCATCAGGGCTGCACAACCAAACTGCTGCTTTTCATTCCCTCCCACTCCCACCCCAAAATTCAAGCATCTGGCCAGTGACCAATAAGAGAACTGCCTGTAATTGCTGATAATCCAAAACTCATTTGCTTAGTTTCCCATCTGTTGGAAACAGTATAAATTGTGGCTTTGCATCCTGCACATATCTGTGACAGACAGGAATAACTGGAGAGAACGGGCATATTTACTGAGCAGCTATCCTCTAATGGGAGTCCATTGATTTTTATCCACTGTCTTTGCTTCCTGACACACAGATCTCTAATCTTTTTTTAACAGACACTTAACTGACTTTCCTAAGGAAGATTATAATATTCCTTCCCACTTTTTTGAGGTGACATTTTTTAATCAAAAAGGTTTCACTTGGGCTGGTCATGGTGGCTCATACCTATAATCTTAGCATTCTGAGAGGCCAAGGCAGGAGGGCTGCTTGAGCTTAGGAGTTCAAGAGCATCCTGAGCAAGAGTGAGACCCCATATCTAGTAAAAACAGAAAAATTAGCTGGGTACAGATGGTGCCTATAATCCCAGCTACTGGGGAGGCTGAGACAGGAGGATCATGTGAGCCCAGGTGTTGAGGTTGCAGTGAGCTATGATGATGCCACTGCACTCTTGCCAGGGTGACAAAGTGAGACTCTATCTCAAAAAAAAAAAAAAAAAAAAAAAAAAAGTTTTCACTGAGCATGCACTCTGGGCCTTTTATACTTTCATAAAACATTAGATGAAAAGGTGCTTTAAGAGAAAATAAAAATCTTGGGATAAAAGAAGTTTGGAAAATGAACCAAACACTATTTACAATATATATATCCACATGTGCCTGTGGTTATAGGATTGTCCTATGGCTTTAAATAACATCTATAAGCTGGTGATTTCTAGATTTTTAATCTCCAGCCCAGCCTTCTCTCCTAAATTCCCAACTCGATAGATACATATACATATATAGGTATACATAGATTAATATATATAAATTAATTTAATAATTTTAACAACCCTATGAGGCAGGTGGTATTATCATCATTTTGAAGATTAAAATGGAAGGCACAAAGAGGTAATATGGCATTTTCAAGGTAACACATTCAGTAAGTTGCAAAGGCAGGAATTGAACCCAGACAGATTGGTTTTCATATCCACCTATGTTCTTGACAACTCTACTTGGATGTTTAATAGATATCTCCAACTTAGCACGTCTAAAACTGAACTCCTGATCCACCAGCAATCTTCCCCGTTACCGTAAATGGTGACTTTATCTTTCCAGTTGCTCAGGTCATAGAATTTAGAGTCATCTTTGACACTTTTTATTCTTTCATATACTGTATCTAAGGTATCAAGAAATCTTGTCATCTCTATTATTAAAAATATCCAATTTCTGGCTGCTTGTCACTGCCTTTACTGCTACCACTTTAGACTGAGCCACCTTCTGTATCTGGATTAGTACATTACCCTCAAATAGTTGTCCTCTTTTTACTCTTGCTTCCCTAGACTCTATTCTCCAAAGAGCAGCCATGCGGACCTTTCTATTATACAAGAGAGTTAGATTGTATCCTTTTTTGCTCAAAGCCTCTGTTGTTTTCCCATTTCATTCAGAGTAAAGCCACAGTCCTTGCAATGGCAAATAATGCCAAATCCCATTACCTCTGACCACAACTACTTCTCCCCATCTCATTAACCTCTTCACATGGCCTTCATACTCACTTTAGCCACATGGCCTTCTTGCTAGTTTTCACATACTCCAGGTACAATCCTACCTCAGATTGTAGGGGCTATTTTGCACAGGCTATTTTCTTTGCCCACAATGTTTTTCCTTCTATTCTCCTGGCTAATTTCCTTATCGCTCCCAAGTCTTGATCAATTGTCACATTTGCAATGAGGTCTACCTTCACTAAGAAGATGTAAGCTTCCAACCTGCTCTCCTCCATCTTTGCCCAATCCCCTTTCCCTGCTCTAGGTTTTCCTTTCTCTAGTCTACAGCATTTATCACTATCTAATTCAATATATATTTTACTTCTTACATTTATTTTTTAAGGTCTACCTTCCCTACTGGGGCATAAAGACCACAAAGTCTTGAAATCATTGTTTTGTTACTGCCATATCCCAGTCCCCTAGAACGGCATGCAGCCTGCTAGACAGATTATTAAAGGCTCTGAGTAGTCCTCTATAAAGATTTTCCGTATTTTTTGGTTTATAATAAAATATCTAAAACTCATAGAATCACAGACCCATTTTTTCCATAAAACAAAGCTAATGACATTAGTGCTTCAAGGGAAGGAGTTTGGTGATGGCTTTTTGGAGGATACGGAAAAGCATATGAAAGATTGTATTCAGCTTTCAAGGAACAGCCAAAGCCACCCAGGTTTTATACTCTATATTCAATAGAGTATAAATTGTTGCATATGTGAACACTGAATAACTATTAATATCTCTAGTGTTATATTGTTTTCAGTAGACTACAGAATGGGAATACATCGAATAATACTTTGCACATATATTTACTATCATGTCAAAATTAACCTTCATAGACCTTTCTAGATGACACAAATGTGCATACAACGTGTGCTATGTTTTATATCAAAGTTTTACTGTAAATCCCACAAGAGTCAATTAAATGAAGGGATTATCAACAAGTAGTAGACAAGAAAAAGACAAAGACGGCTGACATATATAGATTATACAATGTATTTAATTCATCCTTAAACAGGAAATGTGGTTTAAGCTTCAAACACACTGTAAAACACTCAAGGAATATTTAAGGAAAAGAACTTTGGACCCAAGAATCAGGAGTTTTAGTTATGGTTCGGCTAACTAGCTGTGGGGATCTGAACAAGTTATGTCAGTCGGGCTTTAACTTCTTCATCTGTGAAATGAGGGGAACATAATGTCTCAGATTGGCTTCCAGCCATTTAAGTTATTTTTAAAATCAAAATCTGATGAGAGGTAATAGCCACCAATACTTTTTGTAAATTTTAATGACAAGAAGATCACAACAATTATTTGAAATGCCTTCTCATATGTTCCTTGGAAAACTATTTTAATAGTTATAACTTAAGTTGTTAAGGTATAATAATATTAGAAAGCATGATTTTGAATTTCTGTAAAGGATATTTGTATTCCAAAAATTAGATATAGAAATAAGAAGACAATGATATAATTAAAACTGATTAGTCACAAAACACTTTTGAAAAAAAATTAAAGAAGACCTAAATAAATGGAAAGACATATCATGTTTGTGGATTATAAGTTTAAACATATATTAAACTATAGTTCAGTTTTGGATAAAAGGACATCTTTATAATAAAGTTAAACATACTCTGACCACATTTTCCATCCCACTCCTGGGCATTTAAACAAAGAAAATGCAAAATTATATTTACATAAAAGCCTATGCAAACATATTTATAACAGTCTTATCTGTAATTGAAAAATAGTAGAAACAAACCAAATATTTCTCAACTTGGAAATGGATTTAGAAATAAATTAAAAAACACCTAGTGTTATATCCATGCAATAGAATACTACCTAGCACTAAAAAGGAATGAACTACTGAAACATGAAATAACAAAATTTTAAATACACAGTAGATGAAAAAATCCAGATTTAAAATGTTACATATCATATAACATACTGTAAGATATAAAACTACAGAGATAGAAAAAATAATTGATCATTGCTAGGACCTGGAGGTAGAAAAAGAGTTTGACTGCACGATAGCATAAAAAATGTGGGGGGTAGTGATGGTTACATCGCCATGTTCATTTGTCAAAACACAGAAATGTATACTAAAAATGGCAATTTTTTTACTGTGTTCAAATTATGCTTTTCTAAAATAAAAAAAATTAAAAAATAAAGTAAAAGTTATTTAATTGGACCTGAAAATAAAATGAGATTTCAATTTTGTCAAAAAAACCATATGATGCTTTTTAAAAAACATTAAAAAGTGATTAATCATTTTTCAAATCTTGGCTTTTCCATGAAATTTTTCAAACCTAGGAATATACTAAATCTATTAGGAAAATTATTTTCCTAAAAACAGAAGCAGTATGATTAAAATAACTCTTTGAGCAATTTTGGCAGTAAAATGAAGGAAGCTAATAGTAGAGAATTTGGAAAAAGAAAAGGATATAAATGTAAAGTGTGGTAAGATCTAAACCTTGAAAGTTGCCTAAAATAAGATAATGAAGGCAAATACCCCTACAAATCAATTCATTTTTCTAAATTTTGGAAATTTATTTAGATAATTCAATAAAAACTGTTGTGCTCTTTAATTCATGAAATACTCATGGATTGACAATAAACTAACATCTGTGGGTCCTGCTGTTAAAATGCATTATCATTGTAAAAGAGCTACATAGTTACACATGAGTTTCAAAAACTGGAGAAGGTATAGCAATAGAAGCACAGTGTAGAAGATAACGTTAATGGAGAGAAATACTGAGTGTTAGACAAGAACTATTTGATTATGCTCTTTCTCTTATCTGGATGTTTCTTTGACACTGTGCATTCCATACTTCATTATATAGGATTACTGCAAATAGAAGGTGAGGAGCTAGGATAAAGGACAAAGTATTCTTAAGTAGAGAAAGGGAACTATGTAATCAAAAAGTTTCATCTGTGCTTGAAAGGTAACCATTATCCTGCAATCCTCTCCCATTTTTATTAGATTTTTCAAATCATTTGTAAGTATGGATTATTCAAAGTTTTTCAAAAGAATAATACAGAAATGGCCATACTCTGTGTGTAATAGAAATGCTACTCATAAATAAATAAAAAATAAGATCCAGGAAAATATTTGTTTCTTACATTGGGAAAGCAGGATACAATATTTTACACAGTCAAGAACTTTATTTTATACACACACACACACACACACAAAAAAAAAAACCACTATGAGGAAAAAACCAAGAGGCTCTTCTTCCTCAGCTACACTATTTGTAATTCCCTTAAAGAATCTTGAATATTATATAATCATGACGACTAAAATCACAATTTACTTTCAGTTCTATATTTAAAGAAAAACCCTGGGTGGTTTCCCAGCTCACATTCAATTAATAGAAAAATTGTCTATATAGCTGTTGGAGTATTTTTCTTACAAATACTTTTTTACTTGAAGTCATTTCCAACAAAGTGTCACCTTACGTTCTGATCAAGTAAAGAGCAAATTCCCCCATGACATGCCACTGTGTTAGTTGGCAACAGCTCAGACAGTAGGTGTTTTAAATCACCGAGAGCAGTTCAAGTCCTTTGCCCCACACATTTCAGATTTACCCACTAAATCTCCTTAAATTGATGCTCTGTGAGAACAATTCCAAAAAATTAGATTTTTGTACACAGCTTCAATCAAATCTTTTCTTAAAAAATAGAATTTATTTGTAGGGTAAAAGCACAATTTAGACATTCATTCATTTTTCATTGATTAATTTATTCAACTAATATTTAGTGAGCACCTAAAAGTTACAGGCACTTTTCTAGGAACTTGAGCAAAATAAACATCGGCCATGCTCTCTAACAGGGGAGACAGACAAGAAAGGGCATAAAACAAACAAAATTCAAAGGATCAATAGGGAAGATAAATATGTTCACTAGAAAACTTAAAGAGCATCTAACAGCAAGTCAATTTAAGTTCCATATACAGCAAAAGAGTTTTATTTTCCACATTGTCAGTAAAAGACAAGCAGAGCTAACTGAAGATATTCTGCTTACACCTCTTCTCAGGAACATTGTTGAATTCAAATGAGATTCAAATGTGCTGACCTGTCACATAGCTTGCAACAAATCACTCTGAATTATTTTAATCTTTCATCCAGGACTACTAAAAATTCTGCTCTCTTCTCATAGATAATAAATTAGATGATTTCTGTTGTGTTACCTATTTTGGTTATTTGGATTCAGCTTTGCATATTTGTTCTCCCACTCCCTCTAACCACTCTTCAGTAAACAGAGAACCCCTAGCAAAACAGCTTGCTGTTAGAGACTCAGTCTTATTGTATTGAAATAAAAGAATTACAAAAGGATCGAATAACCAAAGCTAATCAATATATACCCTGATTCTGGCAACATCAAATGACTTAGATGTGTTCATCCTCTTCTACCTTTCCTATGTCCAATTCCACAACCCAATCTTATCAAAGACAAGGAGTGAAAGGAGGGGAATCATGCCTCTTTAAATCAGATATCCAATTTGTGGCAGTTTCTGAAGGATATCACTGAAATGCTCCATTTGACCAGGTCAGATTTCATTTGTCTTGTACTTTTATCATTCTCAAAGCTAGTGCAATGTGTTGGCAATAGAAATAAGGAAAACAAAAATGAACTGCCCCATTGACTTGTCAGATTAAAAAATGTAGATTGATTTTATACCTTTGAAATCAGCAGCTGGCTATAAGGCTCTATCTTCTTAAAGATTTTTGTACTTTTTGGACTCAAAGAGAAGCGTTAGGTTGGATAAATGTAGAACACAGTTCTATTCATGGTGACAACACGAGCTAACATTTATTGAGCACTAATTATGTGCTAAGGGTGGAGCTAAATGATTTATGTTCATTATCTTACTTAATAGGGAAAACAATTATTATTACAACTTCTTTCTATTTGCTTTTTAAACTGCTCTCACCCTTCTTTACCTTCTACTTTCTCTCAATCTATTGCTTTCTTCACCTCATTTTTTAAATTTAGCTTAGATCCTGTGGTTCATTATTTTCAAAATGCATTTGGAGGGCCATAACCTCTCTTAGTGCTTACCTAGAAAATCAAACAAATATTAATAATATGTACTCTATTCTTGAGTAGCTGAGCTCAGCTGAAGTCCCACAGGAGGACAGCTGCGTTCCACTGTAATTTCATGATCACTAAACTCAAATGGGAGCATAGCACTGGCTGGCAAAAATGGGTTCATTTCTTGGACCAACTCAATTTCTCATTGCCTACAACTTCAATCTTCTCTACTCTTCTCAAAGATCCAACTTCTAGTCCTTTCACTCTCTTTCATCATCATCTCAGAAGATGACCCTGCCTTCTACTTTAGTGAGTAAAGCTTGGAGCAACCAGACAGAAATGCCCTCAATTCCCTTCTGTGAAACTACAATTCCACCTAATGCTCCAGCTTCCCTTTCTTTGACTTTCATGATCCCTTATGTTACTGCAGAGGGGTGCCCTTCCTACCATTTAAGCCCAATAAAATCCTTTATTTCTTCCTCAGTTTCTATTATCTTCTTTCTCAGTAACTTTGATGCTGTTTGTCTCCTATATATTCAACCAGTTCTTCTCAATTGGATTTTTGTCCATCAAAATTTAATCATGCTTATGTCTTTCCCACTTTGAAATATCCCTTCAACTATTATCCCAAGATCTTTATAGTCTTTCTTTCATTTCACAGATAATTTTTTTGAAACAGGTGATTCCACATTCAATATTTATACCTCAATCCAGTTGATACTGGATTATGACCCCATCTGAATGGAAACAACGCTAGCTGGGCACTTGGAGACAGATGAAACTGCTCATTTTACAAAGGTGGCAGTGGCGGAGGTGAGATTTGAACCCATGTCAGCTTGATTCTAGAACCCAAGATATGAACTAATAAGTTAAATTACATTTTAAAAATTAACCTACATCTATCCAAATTACAAAAAAATAACCTTTTCACCCAATAATTTCAATCTTGAATATTTACCTTAAAAGTGTATTTTCACATCTGCAGAATGGCATATACACAACAAGGTTATTCCTTGTTCATAGCAAACATTTGGAAACAAATGAGATATCCCTAAATAGAAGACTGGACAAATAGATTATGTTACCTGGACAAAACTGAATACTATGAAGTTAGATAAAAAAATGAAGAAGCTCTTTAATTACTGACACAGAAATATTTTCAAGGTATATTAAGTTTTAAAAAGTATGGTGAAACTGTGTGCATAGTCTGTATAAAGATGAGGGAAAATGAAAGTATTCCCATTTGCTTGCTTCTTTACAAAGGACATATGCAGACACTTATAACAAAAGGGGGCCGGCCGGGTGGCTCATGCCTATAATCCTAGCACTCTGGGAGGCCGAGGCGGGTGGGTCGCTCAAGGTCAGGAGTTCAAGATCAGGCTGAGCAAGAGCGAGACCCCATCTCTACTAAAAAAATAGAAAGAAATTATCTGGCCAACTGAAATATATATAGAAAAAATTAGCCGGGCATGGTGGCACATGCCTGTAGTCCCAGCTACCCGGGAGGCTGAGGCAGTAGGATCGCTGAAGCCCAGGAGTTTGAGGTTGCTATGAGCTAGGCTGATGCCACGGTACTCACTCTAGCCTGGGCAACAAAGTGAGACCCTGTCTCAAAAAAAAAAAAAAACAAAAAAAACATAAAAGGGGTTACCTCATCTTGGTGGATGTCGGGAATGGCAAAGATGGGAAAGAGTGAGCAGGAGTGCAATTTATCACAGTATACCTTTATACACTTTTTGATTTTTGAACCATGATATTGTGATAGTTATTCAAAACTGAAATTTTAATTGCTACCATATGGATTTCCCATGATGAATTTATGAGTAGAAAAATATTCAAACATGAAGTAAAACAATATTAGTATAACAGTTGATTTATATATTTGCTCTATCACATCATTCCCTATAACTTTTCCAACAGCTTTCCTCCTGCAACCAAAATAAAATCCAACTTTTTATCAAGGCCTACAAGGCTCTCTCTGGAGAAAAATTTATCAAAATACATTCAAAAATTTTTCCAGAATGACAACATGATTTTCCCAATTAAAAGGGCATCCTGAGTTTCTAGAAAAATGAATGAAAAATAACCATACCAAGCCATGTCATTTTGGAATTTCAGATCACATATACAACATTGGGAAATAAATGCCATCTAATTTTTGGACATCAACATTCAAAGCTGGGAGACAATAAAAAAATGAATTCAACATTCTAAGAGAAATGATTTCCAACCTAGAATTCTTTATCCAACCAAACTATCAATCAAATGTGAACCAAGAATAAAGCAAAATTGACCCCTTTCAGGAAACTATTGTAAGGAATCATTCACCAAAATGAAGGAGTAAGTAAAGAGAAAGGAAGACATTGGAGCCAGGAAGCAGAGAAACCAATGAAGAAAAAAGGAAACAAGGGAATTCCCAGGACAGAGTGAAAGGAGATCCCAGGACGCCAGTTCTGCAGCAGTTCTTGAGAGCAACTCTCCAGATTAGAAATTGAAAACTAAGCAAACAACAGCAAAAGTGAGATTATTATCAGGGTACATTAAAAAATTACGCAGTCAGGCATAGTGGCTTGTGCCTATAGTCTCAACTACTTCGGAGGCTGAGGAGGGAGGATTGCTTGAGCCCAGGAGTTCAAGGTTGCAGTAAGCTATGATCCAGCCACTGCACTCCAGCCTGGGGGACAGAGCAAGACTCTATCTCTCAAAAGAAAAATTACACAAAAAAGAAGTATATCATTAGTACAAAGCATAGTTCAGCTGTGCAATAATAATTCAAACACTGAACCATCATCTAACAAAATATTAAGATACAGCTATATTTGGAGAAGTATGATGAAGAGGTATGTGCATGCATATATGAAAATGAGTTAAAGCTTCAACTTCTATAATGAAAAAACTGGATAATATCTAAAAATCCAAGTATCAAGAAACAAAAGGATAGGTATATTACTGAGAACTATAGAAAGACTTCTCAAGGAAATCACAGGACAATTTCCAAGTAGTTGCTTCTGGGAGCAGTAAGCAAGGACAGATAAAGGAACTGCTATTTTTTCTCATTTTCCTTTTAGAAATATTGAATTAACTACAAACATGAATAACTATAATAAAAATCTGAAGTTCAAGAAGGAAGAGAAAATTTTCTCAACATCTGAACTTTAAGTAAAAAGTGTTAGTTAAGTCACTGTCATAGTTAAAGAGAGGGAAAGGAGAAATTCAAAGATCTTATTTCTTTGGCATTTTGAGAATGACACAAAATTAATAAACTATCTGCTAAGATGTAACATTAATATTCTTTGGGGAAAATATTGAGAGTTTATTCATTCCTCAAAGCTGCTTTTCAATTCATCTTGCATTCTTAGACAGAAACTCTCACTAAAATTACTGGTAGTTATTTGAGTGTAAACAAAGGATAATATATTTTTCTACAAGCCAGGAAGTACTTAATGAAAACAGTGTGAGGAGGGATTATTGTTGAATTAAAAATAATTCTTAATGGCCAAATAACATTACTAAAAATGAAATAACAGTAAATACCTCATTATTTTGCAGCATTTTTACTGCTTTTGAGGAGTAAAGTGACAACTTTCAAAAAATTTTTAAGTTCACAAGCATTTATGTGTTATTAAACTTCAATTTCACTGGTAGTACAATGTCTCATCTATTCCTGTATTATTTGTAATTGGGGAAATTTTATCACTACTACATTTTATTTAAATCATCAATAATCTCAAGATTTTAGCTACAATATTATAGTACTATATTATTTTAAAAATTACTAATAAATTTCTTGAATTTTGTGCTTATTGATAAAACAAAAGGACTGCAGTTATTGTAAAGAAGAAAGAATTTTTCTGCTGAATTATGATGTCATTAAATAACTTGCTTTCTCTCTTAGATGTTATGAGGTTTTCTGTTTTGGGGGTGTTTTCTGTCATTCGATTCATAGTTTATTATAATTGAGGCCTATTTCTTTTTAAAATAAGATTATTTTCTTATACTTCGAAACATTTTCAAAAATGTTTAATTTTGAAAATGCAGAGAAATTAATAGAATAAAAAGAATAAAACATCACCAGTGCTTTTTCTCTTGCTGCTCTGAACACTGATGACACAAGATGACATGGTAGAATCTCTATTAGGCTAATTCTCTGAAATACTATTTGGAGCAGAGTTCTCTATCAATGCAGGCAATAAGGAGACCAATAAATAAATCTTTTTTGTATTAGGCCACTGAGATTTCAGGGATATTTTGTTACTACAGTAAAAGTCAGCTTATCCTGACAAATACTACCCCTGACTCTAGCTCCATCAACCTCTCCAAAAGGGGGAAATAAGAAGGGAAGGAGGGCGAGAGGAAGGAGGGGAGGGAAAGCCAGCCATCCCAGGTCCACTTGCGCTTATGGTAAGATTCTGATGCTAACCTACCAGGCCACACTTAGTAAAGCATGAGAATAATTTAGGCAAAGACTATCTTAATTCTAGCGCTCAAAAAAACAAAACAAAACAACCAAAAATTTTTGAGAGAATGTGGTAGACTCTATAAAAGTTTATCAATAATTTTAATAATAATAGCCAATGATGGCTGAGAGAGTATTTTATGCCAAATCCAGTTCTAATCATTTTTCACATGTGAACATATTTAATTTGTACAACTCTATGAAGCAGATACTAATATTACTCTCCATTTCACAAATGAATACACTGAGACACAGAGCGGTATATAATTTTGCCAAGATCATACAACAAGTAAATAATAGAGCAAAGATTTAAGTCTAAGAAGACTGACCACAGAAAATACGCTCTTATCCACCAGGGTATGCTGCCTTATCAGTAATTAGAGAAATGTAATTCTTCATATGAGAAAATGCCATATTAATGTGGTCAACTATAAAATAGATGTAGATATAGTATACAGTATATAATAATTTATGGATTACCCAATTCCTTTGCTTATATTTGCTTTCTGCTTCTACTTTCTTATATTTTTAGCATGTTCCTCTGCCAGAGAACAGATGGGATTCTGGAGGCAAAGCAGTAAGTGGCAGAGGCTGAAGAAGATGGAGGACAAAGCAAGGGCTTTTTTCATTCTTAACATGTCCCTTTCCCTTTTGAGAGAAAGGAAAGCATGGAGGTTAAGAGATTTGAAGGCTTAAAGACCTAAATTTGAATTCCTGGACGTTATTGGGCAAACTATTTTATAAATGAAGAGACTGATATAACTGTATCAAACCAATCTGGTTCAGCTTTTATATAATAAAGTAGTGAGGTTTCGTTTTTTTGTTTTTTTTTTTTACCTTTTGTAATTTTCACTTTTTTCCTCTTTTTTTTTTTGAATCTTCCAAGGTGTTTTTTATTTTTTTATTTTATCTTATTTTTTATTTCAAAGTATTACGGGGGTACAAATGTTTTTGGTTACATAGAATGCTTCTGTAGTGCTTGAGTCAGGGTTAAAAGTGTGTCCATCACCATGATAGTGTTCATTGTACCCGTTTAGGTAGGCTTTCACCTATCCCCTCCTCCCCTCTTCCCCCATTTGATTTCCATTGAGTTTTACTTCCCTTTACGCACATGTGTGCTCATCAGTTAGTTCTAACTTAATAGTGAATATATGTAGTGTTTGATTTTCCATTCTTAGATACTTCATTTAGGATAATGGTCTCCAATTCTATCCAAATTATTGCAAAAGGCATTCAGGCATCCTTCCTCATGGCTGAGTATCATTCCATGGTATACATATACTACATTTTGTTAATCCACTCATGAGTTGATGGGCATTTGGATTGATGCTGCATCTTGGTAATTGTGAATTGTGCTGCAATAAACATTCCTATGCAGGAGTCTTTTTGATAAAATAACTTCTTTTTTTGGGGGGTAAATACCCAGTAGTGGGATTGCTGGATAAAATGGTAGCTCTATTTTTAGTTCTTGAAGGAATCTCCAAACTATTTTCCATAGGGGTTGCACTAGTTTGTAGTCCCACCAACAGTGTATAAGCATTCCTTTCTCTCTGCATCCATGCCAGCATCTATTGTTTTTGGACTTTTTAATAAAAGCCATGCTGACTGGGGTAAGGGGGTATCTCACTGTGGTTTTAATTTGCATTTCCCTGATGATTAGTGACATTGAGCATTTTTTCATATCTATATTGGCCATTGTTCAGTTGCCATAGACTCTTAGGTTGAAGGTCACATAACCTGAGCATGCTCAGATGAACCAAGCGTGTAACTATCAGTGGAAGCTAAGTGCTTAGACTGAGGAGTGGGGACTTCTCAAAGCAGACACTGCATAGCAGGATCAAGGATCTTTTCAGATCGAGGCCTGGCATCACCCCACTGCAAGATCCAATCAGATCACACCTCATCACCCTCTTACTATAAAACCTGCCCCAATCCACAGCTTGGAGAGACAGATTTGAACCTATCCCTATCTCCTTGTTTGGCTGCCTGGCAATAAACTTTTCTTATTGCAAAAACCTGTGCTTTGGTGGTTGGCTTTCCATTGTGCATGGGAAAACTTATCAAGTTCAGTTCCATAACCCTGAGGTTCCATGATATTATTAAGCCCTGGTTTCTTCGTTTGTAAAACAGTAATTATGAAGCCTTCCTCAGAGATTTACTGTGGCAAAAAAACAATATCTTATGGAAGGTGCTGATCACAATGACTGACCCAAATAGTGATCAACAGATTGCTAGTAAGAGACTACCTAACTGGAACTAGCTTGGAAAATGGGGGATTTATTGGCTCCTATGTCTGTAGCTTTAAGCAGGGGCTGAAACAAAGTCATCTGGGTCTTGTCTCTTACTATTTTTCAGCTCTGATTCCTACAGAAGTATCTCCATTCTCAGGCAGGTTTGACCCTCATAGAGGCAAGAAACATTCCCAAAGTCTCCAACACCACATTCTACTTCATCAGCCTCTCTAAGGAAAAGAAAATGCCTTCCTGCCAGGTTCTCAAGGGAAAATCCTAAAAATTCAACTGATTGAAACTAACCGCTTTGGTTTGTGTGATGTGCTTATGTCTGTTGTGTGGAGCATGCTGATTGGCCAGACCTAGATGACATGTCCACCTTGAGAACAACAATTGGGATTAATTCTACCTTAAATATATGTGCTAAAGTAAGAGAAGTGTGGTTTCCCAAAAAAGGAAAAAAAGGATAAATGGATAATGCATGAAAAGAACAACCAATATCCACTAAAAGTAAATATTTCTCCGATATTATGTTTCATAAATAAACAAGAGAAACATTAGGGAATCAGTCAAGTTCTTCCTGTCAAGACGAACTGGTACTGATTGGTTAGACCTTAGAATCTCATCAAGACAATGCTAAGATTTATTTTTCAAAAGACCAAGAAATACAAATAGTAACAATAATGATGTGTTTTACAGAATGTAATTTTATAATATGAAATACTTAATTTTGAGCAGGTTAAAACAAAGCATTTTAGGAATAAATATATTTATTTCCAGTTTTGTTAAAAATAAAAATATTTGGAAAGAATTTATATGTATATTATGGAATATTTTGTCCCAGCTAAATGCCATGGCCCTTAGCTAATTTGAAAGTAGTGCTCTTTCTGTTTTATAATAAGTCATCTTTTTAAAAGAACTGCCCTCCTTCTAACAATATTCTAATAAGCCAGGAAGCATAAGAATGTACAGAAAAGCCAGCAATTCACAAGGCTGCATAGGGTTCTTTGGGTGGTTAAACACGACACGCCAAAACATTTTAGCAAACTATATTGCACAACTCTTTTCTGTCGGATATTGGAAAGGTTCACATTTTAAAACTATTGATAAATAAGCATGATTTTATTTTACAAATTTACATAAAACAATGATTGGCAAACTATTGTATAGCCCACAGGCCAGATTTTGCCTGCCATCTGTTTTTGCAAATAAAGTTTTATTGGAACACATATTCATTCATTTACATATGATCCATAGCTGTTTTTGCACTAAAACAGCAAAATGGAGAAGTTGAGGTAGAAACTAGATGGCCCACAAGTATAAAATATTTATTATCTGGCCTTTTATAAAAAAAGTTTGCTGACTCCTTATGTTGACAATATAGGCAAACTATATCAATGACTCCAGATCTAAAAACGTCAAACTCTCTAACACAGAAAAGCAAGATGTTCTTTTTCCTGATTCAATAATGTTATAGCAGCTGTCCCTACAAGGCATCAATAGCATCTGTGTTTTTAAATGATTTTGTATTTGTTTTGCTAAATCATGAAATATACATTGGTATTTTAAAACCGTACAGAGGCTTCTCTGGGTCCTGAGATAATTTATAATCTAATAGCAAAAATACATGGTTTTGAAACACTACAATGATATTTGAGGACAGAATGCCAGGAAACACCAATATGATGCTCTGATAAATATTTATGAGCACCTCCACCTGGCCTTCAAGTTTTCCATGCTTCAATGCTAATGTATTTGTGTCTGCATGGAGGGATATGTGGTGTGTGTGTGTGTGTGTGTGTGTGTGTGTGTGTGTGTGTGTGAGCGAGAGAGACAGAGAGAGAGAGAGAGAGAGAGAGAGAGGAGGTTGGGGAAAAGGAGAACCATTGTGATCCAATATCTCACAGAATTACCAAATATGTTAAATTCAGATTACGCCCCCTCCTTCCCTTTTGTGTACTTTGACTGCAGATCATTACAAATTATGGGCATCTTTGGACCCTAAGTGTAGAATCCTTTTCTGAATCTTGTTTATTCACTGTTTTCCTTCATGTAATTTTCTCTCCTCCTTCTTGAAACACATTTTTTTACATTTCTCTTAGATCATTTCCATGAGCACACAAGCATGCTATATTAACTCCCTCCAGTTTACACTAATTTCTTTCATTATCCTTACAATTACACTCATTGAAAGACCTTTCTATATTTGCTCTCTCCAATTACTCTCTTCCATTCTCTTTTGAATTCATTCCAATCAGAATTTTTGGCCCCCTGCTCCCTATTCCATTGAAACTGTTCTTTTCAAGTCATTAAGGACTCTCATATCACTAAATTTTATATTCAAATCTCAATCCTTATTTACTTAGCCTTTCAGCAAAACTTATGAATGTCTACCGATACCTTCTCCTTATAATTCTTTATTTGCCTTCTGAAATACCACTCTCTTCTGGTTTTCTTACTAGCTCTCTGGACATTTCTCAGACACTCTGACCAGCCCAGCCCCATTTTTCTGACTTCTAGACATTAGAGTGATCCTAGGTTTATTCATCAGACCTCTTCTTTATTTCTATACTCACATTCTAGGTGAATTTATCCAATCTCATTATTTTAAATACTGTTGTTACACTGGTTACTAGCTTTCAGGTGGGATGGACAACAGTATGCCTTCACTGTCTTTCTCAGGGCTATATCAGCTCTCCTTCCCTCCGCCATAATCTAGTCCATGGTAACCTGGTTTGTCTGGATATTCTATAGGTTACCACATTGGTCTACCACACTGATGGCATCATGCTGATTGGACCTGGAGGACAGGAAGTAACATGAAGCTTAGATGCCTTACTAAGACACATGAATGACAGATGATGGGCCAGATAAACAGAGAAATTCAGAGGCCTACTACCTTTGTGAAGTTTCTGAGACTCCAGTGGTTTGGAACAACTTGGCATACTTCCTTCAAAGTGAGAAATTAATTATGGCAACTTGCCCAATCTGGAATTAAGAAAGAGACATAGTGCTAATTTTGTATTTTTGGATTTTGGAGGTAAAATACAGCACACTTGAGTGTAGTGCTCCAAATCATTTATTTAAAGGGTAACTTTAAGGCTTCTGATTATGAGTGGGGCTCAAAGAAAGAGAAGATTCTGCTGCAGGTCTAGGTTGCAACGAAAGCTGCTCTGTTACTTGGGCCTTATGGCTTATCAGATCTTATGGATTTAGAGTATTTGTGGAAAATATGAATGTTTCATAGACTTGCTAGTAACCATCAATAAGACAATCACAATGTATACTTTTAAGATTTCAGACAAAGGCTTATTCTATTGTATAGAAGCACTCTTTTTTCAAGGAACAGTTCCTAGATTGTCACTGGGCTCTCATAGATGCATATGCTTAACTTTGGGACACCAAGTGACCATGCATCCTGAGCTGCCTGCCATGTTATTTAACCTGTTGAACAGAAGATTGGGCACATGCACCAACAATCTACCAAGTTGCAATGGGATAGGAAATGCATTTGGAGCAGGTCCTGAAGGAAGAAGTAATTTATGTGAGCAAATGATTCCTATAGCATCTACTCCTGCTACATTGCCTCCTCTCCCTCAATCTATACTCAAGGCTTTGTGGGAAAGTCTTATGGACAGTTTGAGGATAAAAACTTAGGCTTGGTTTACAACATGCTATCCTGAAACAACTGGAAATAGATTGCTTCAGCATCACCGCACCAATCTGGGTAGTTCTGAAAGATAAAATTGAAGGGAGAACATCCTGCTAGAGAGGATTTGAGCAGAAATTTTGTTGTTCCTTTCTGTAGATTCAGAGATAGCCAGAGAGGAGATGATCTATAATGATTCATGGGCAGTGGCTAATAGTTTGGTTCAATGGTCAGAGACTTGAAAAGAACAGAATTGGAAGATTGGTGACAAGAAGTTTTGGGGAGAAGTTATGTGATGGATCTCTCAGAATAGATACATGTAAAGATATTTTTGTCCTCTATGAGTTATACCTAAGTGCCATTCACTACAGAGGAGGCTTTCAATAATCAGGTGGTCAAGATGATACATCGTGTATGTTGGCTGGCTTTTTCTCTAGTCAGTCCAGTGCTTGATAAAAGCGTTCATTTAAAAAGTAACCCAAACAGCAAGGATTGAGGGTGCCATGTGTTCAAAAGCATGGACTTCCCCCAGCAAGGCTGATTAGACTCTCACCATTGTTGAGTAACTGCAATCATTAGAAATAAAGGCAGAGCTTCCTATATAACACCAATTCCAGGAAAACCAAACAGCCAGCAGTGGATTACATTGCTTCTATTATTAGAAATGAAGGCAGAGCCTCCAATATGACACAAATTTCAGGGAGACCAAACAGCCAGCAGTGGATTATACTGCTTCTATCACAGTGTAAGTGGTGATTTGTTTTCATATTGTATATACTTATATTAGACATTGATTTGTATTTCTTCTTTGTAATGCTTCAGACAGCATCACCATCTCATAACACATTGCTTCTGACTCAGAACTAATGTTATACCAAAAGGCTGAGCAATGGGCTCATGTGCATGGAATCCACTGGTGTTATTACATATATCGTTATCCAGAAGGCATTAATCTGATAGGTCATTAGAATGGCCTATTGAAGACTCAGGCATGGCATACATTGGGAAGTAACATTCTGAAAATTTGGAGTGTTAACCTATAGTATGTAGTATAGCATTTGGACCAGGGACCAATATAAAGTCCTGTTTTTCCTATAGCCAGAATACTATGGTAGAAGTAAGAATGGTTCCTTTCACTATTACAACTATTATCCCACTCATAAAATTATTGCTTTCTGTTCCTCCAAATTTAGGTTCTTCTAATTTAGCTGTCTTAGTTCCCAAAGGAAGAATAGTTTGACCAGGTGACGCAACAAAGTTTCCACTTAATTGGAAGCTGACATCATCACCTGGACATCTTGAGCTTTTTAGTTGAAGTAATAGTCAAATGTGATTAAAATATTGGTTGGGTACTCGGAAATTAGGTTGATGTTATCCAGTGGGGACAGGAAGGAATATGTCTGGAACCCAGGAGATTGTCCAAGATACCTCTTCATATTTTCATGTCCAAGAGTATAACTTATCTGAAAGCTATAGGAAAACATAAAGGCACAACACTGAGAATTCTAGATTTTCAGACCTTTCAGGAATGAAGGTTCAATTTAACCCACTAATTTAAAAACTCTGTTCAGATGAAAGGCTTGCTGATGGGATAAGGAATATGAAATGGGTAATGGGAGGATAAAGCTATAAATACCAACAACAGCTTCATGTCCAATTATAGGAATGAGGACTGTAATATATATTTATGTTTTCTTCCTTCCTTATCGTCTGTGTTTATTAATAATATTATATTAATTTTCTCACCCTCCCCATTTCCTTCATTATACAAGGACATTTAAGTTACATTATATTCAGGTGGGATGTAAATGAATTAAAAGAAGAATAAACGATCAAGAGATGGAAATGCTGACTGTTGAATTTGTCCTTCCCTTGTCTGGGGTGAAGGGAGAGGGTTGTTGTATAAAGAATAGGCAATAACTTGCTGAAAACTCTCCAAAGCTTCCTATCTTGTTTTGAATGAAATACAAAGTCTTTACCTTGGCTTGAAAGTTTCTACAAGTTCTGCTTCCCAGAAATATCTCAGGTTTCATCTCTTACCACTCTCCCTCATGTGTGCTCTGTTCGTCACACTGGTCTCCTTAGTGTTCTTGGAATACCCAGGCACTATCCCAGCTCAGGGCCATTGCGCTTGTTATGATCTGCGCTTGACCCATGACCCATTTCAATGGGATCTCTATAAAAGTGCCACTTGTAAGAGGGCCTTTCCTGACCACTCTAAAACATCCCATATCATTTCTCTTTAACTTTTACCCTACTATATTTTCTTCTTATCATACTACCAGATTACAGATCAAATCTTATTAGTTATCTATTTATTTATTAACATTCTTTTTAAATATTTTAATATTATTTAATAATTTTTATAATTATTTTTTTTATCTCAGTAAATTAAGGGGGTACAAGTTAAATTCCATAACATGCATATATTATATAGTAGTAAATTCTTGGCTAAGAGTGTACCCATCACCCAGATGGTGTACATTGTACCAAATTGATAATTTTTTATCATTAAATTATTTTTCCTCTCCTATCCAGAATATAAGGTCCACAATGTTATTTGTGTTCACGGCTGTATCCCCATTGCCTAATATAATGTCTGGTATATAGTACTAGAATCAGGATGCCCTTTTATCTTGCACTACCCAGCCATCCTCTATTCACTTTTGAAGCAGTCAAGGGGATTCGCTGCTGTCATGTGTTATGCTCCTCAGTATATTTGACCTTGTCAAATGAGCACAGTATCAAATACAGCTCTGGATTCATCACTTAATAACTGACACACTTACAACCTTACTACCTTCCTTGGTGCCAAATTTAACCCTTGACAACTTTTTTGCCCTTTGCAGAGCATTTATTTACTTACCAACTCCTGGATAAGGACCCAATGGAAAGGAATAAAAAATTAGTGTCCCATTAATATTGAAAGGCCAAGCCAGGTGTGGTGGCTTACATCTGTAGTGCCAGCTAGTACAGAGGCTGAGGCAGGAGGCTTGCTTGAGCCCAGGAGTTCAAGGCTGCAGTAAGCTATGATTGTGCCACTGCTCTCCAGCCTGAGCAAGAGAGCAAGGCCAAAGACTTCCTCTTAATATTATTAGTATTAGGTTGTCAACCCTTCAGTCTTTGTTTTTGCCTCTCTCAGAAAACATGCCTGCCTGAACTTCTGTTCCAGACTTGAGCAACATCACAGTCTAACTCCTTGTCACAGAACTAGGTTGTATTTGTAGGCATTATGGGCACATCTGTTCTCTTGTGATGTTGTTTTAAACCCCCCAATAGACCATATATTATTAAATACTTTACCCTAATGATTCCACATGTCTATGTTCTCCAGAGATGGGGGTATGAAAATACAGAACGACAAAACAAGGATGCATCTGTTGTATCTGATTACTCCCAAAGTTCTTTTGTAATTCAAACCTGATGTAAAACTATTTAGAGAAGGAATGGCTGTTGAAAGAAGTTGAGGATAAATCTGAAGAGTGAACATACTTCAGCACAAGTTACTGGTTGCCTCAATATCTGTTCATTTTTTCCATGATATTAGAATTTTAGTTGGTACATGATCATCAAGGTAAAAACTTGGTTTATAATTCTCTCTTTGTAATAAAATACCATTTGACTAAATTCTAACCAATGAATATGAGATGTAATGGAGTATTCTTATGCTTTTTATGTGATAGAATATATTCATAATTTCCTTAAATTACTATTATTTTGGATCTCTCTCACAACTTCTAAACTGAGAGTACTGTGACAGACTCAACATGCTATTCTAAGTCCATTTATTGTGAAATATAGTTTTTAAGAGCACAGACTTAAGTCAGTCTTTGGATTTGAAGCCTGGTTCACCCTTTATTAGCTGTGGAATCATGGTGAAGTGACTTTACCTGTCTGGGCTTTCAGTAAAATCAAGACAGTATTAGTGCTACCACATACATTTGGTGCTAAATGCAATGAGCTACTACACTTTACATGCTTAGAACAGAACCTGGCACTTAGTAAACACTCAATAAGCATTACCTAATTTCATTTATTTAGAAATGGTCCAAAACCATTCATTCAATCAAGTTTTCATCATCTCGGTGAAGCTTTGTGTGTCATAAGTTTCACTCTCCTAGCAGTTGTCTGACAATCCCTGCTTGAGGGAGAACTGCCTTTGCTGAGAAAACTCTGAAAAGCCCAATTGGGGTATGTGAATTCATTGGGGCATAAGTAGAGGCTGCTGCCAAAATGTTTAAAATGTGGTTTGATTACTCTGAAGGGAGCCAAAAGAGACATTTCTTTGATACCTGGGGTGTATAAAGCAAGAGCGAAGCAGCAAGTGAAAGACACGGCGGTAGGCTATGCGACATCTGCCATCCCCTCTCTGGGGTCATGAAATACACAGTGAACTTACTCAAGCCCAGTGTGACTGAACATTTTTGAGGAACCTGATGATGGAGTTGAATTTCCCGTTCTATTAATAGTTGATGTTGAGCAAAACAGAGCCTGTGTAAGCAGGAGCAGCATTGAAGATAGAAGTTACCTGTGAGCATGTAAAAAACTTAGAAATTTGTTAAAAATAATCTGAGATAAGTCTTCAGGTCATCTCAGTGCATGGACTTGGAAAATTAAGTCAAGTTCAGGTGGACCTCTGCCTGCAGATGTCCATCCCATCTTCTCATCTCCAGCTTCCAGAGAAGTTGACCACATTCTCCCTGGTGTTTCCATTGTAACAGGTACATACCTCTTTTCTCTCAGCTATTAATATTACATTGTGCTAAATGTTGCTATTGCTTCTTAATATATTTTCCCCCTACTAGAATGTGAATCCCAGTGGCAGGGATGCCCCAAATTCTTGCAAAGAATACAAGTGCTTGTTGAATGAATGATGTCAAATAATGCCCTGATAAGTACTTTTCTACTTATTATTCACAAGCAAAGAGAAAAGGGTAGTGGGTACAGCCATCTATGATGAGTGATGATAGAAAGAGACAGAAAAACTACAACTATTCCATCATGTGCCTATTGCGATGATCATAATAACGTGTCTAACATTATATTCTGTCAATCAAAATTGCCAATGGCTAATCACTTTTTCAAAGATAGGCTTAGTTTAGTAAGAACAACATAGAATTTATTCAAAATATCTGTTTATATCACTTTAGTGTATCTTTTATTGCCCTGATCAATAGAAGCAGGTTAACTATCTTAGAACCCCAAATAGAAGGAAATCTTTAGTTCCCAGACTAGATTATCCCCTACATAGAACATGACCTTTCTTCTATATCTATAAGCCTTTCAGGGTCTCTTGACATATTCTGTTGTTTTAAGATCAGTGGAAATCTTGCTTTAAAAAAATACAGAAAACATATGTTAGTCATTTGAGAGTGGGGAGGGAGGTTGGAGACATTTATGGGAAACATTTAAAGGATGGGTAGATGACGAGAACAACAATTTCTCAGCAATATTGACATTCTACCCTTATTTCAAGGAATAAGGACATTTGAAGAGATTAGAGAGTTTGGTTAATGTTTTGTATTTCCAACTTTATAATAGTATGTGTAATTATGTGCAGATTAATTCAGTAGTTTACATGTGAGTGGTGAGAATGCTCACAAGAAAGAAAACAATAGGAAGTGTAAAACAAAATTCTTGAGCTGAGATCTCCACTATGAATGAAGGTGGACTTCTTATGATTTGCTGTGCGCCTGTCCCTGCCAACCCCAACTGGAACCAATGGAGACTGTTAATTCAATAATTATCAAATGCATTAAACATGATTGTTTTCATTATTCTCAGCTTGAAGTATTGCATTTTATTTTTGAGTTTTAATATGCTTTTATACAGGGATCCCTTTTGGGGCTTTTGATCTTAAGATCTGATAGAGTTCATCTGTGGCAGAGTAAATGCAAATAATATCCAGCCCAACTTGGAAAGGACAGTATGTGCAGCTTATGAGCAACTTAAGGTGGAAAAAGAAAGCCCTAGTGTATTATGTGCAGAAAAATCTCATTACTTTCTATTGATGGATGATTTTCCTTTGCAAAGCTGTTTTGCTCCTTAATAAAATGAGAAGAGGTACTGCAAATCCAAAATTTTAAGGTGGTAGAGAAAGAGACTTAGATGTATACACAGCGAACGCATGGAAGATTTAAGGAGACCTAAAGGACAAAGGAGGTTTACAAAGCTCCGTGAAGAATACTGACATTCAATCATTTAGCATATATTGATTTAGTTTTAATCTGCAGTACAGCTTTTCATTTATAATACCTCACTCACCACTGCCACTAAATTACAGCAATTCGAATGCTGGCTTTAAAATTCTTATTGACTTCATAGACCCTGCCCAAATCACATATCACTTGGATTGACAATCTGTAAAGATTTGCAAGGCCTCTCAGGGACAGTGAGCAGATGTAAGAAGGTGTGAAAAGGACCTGAAATGTTGGCAAGTGGGGCATGAGGGATTGGAAGAGCAGGACTGGAAGAAAACAAGCGTGGAAGCACGGAGGAAAACTAGCCCATGCCACAATAGGAGAACATTTGATGCAAAGATGAAATGAATTTGGACAAGATCCATATAAAAAAGTCAGATTCTTTGTTTGCTTAACTTACTTTGGTAGGTATACCATTAAGAGAATAGACTGCTAATCATTTGGTTTGTGATGAAGCCCCACAATTTTTTTTAACAGCTCAGCACTTACAGCAAAAAACCGAACCCAAAAGGATTAAATTATAATGTAGGATCTTAATCTGATGAGTTACTTTTGAAGCTTAATTATATTTGTCCAACAGTAATTTAAAGAATTAGAACAGGGCTTTTACAATATCCTTATTAATGATGAAGTTTGTTCTGGTTTTCCTGCTCAGATGAATTCTTCTCATTACACAGCATATTAGTGAAAAACATAATATCTGGTTTTAGACTATTGTATCTATCAGTTTCATGACACTGGGTCACTTTCTAGCCTTTAAACCTACATTTTTTTTCATCTCTAAAATGGTGATAACAGCAGCCTCTATCTTAGAGGTAACTAATAGAATTAAATGAAGTGATGGTTAAAGAGTTTTATTCACTGCCAAACATAATTAGCACTCAATAAATGTTAGCTGTTAGCACTACTGTTATCATAAGGCTCATCTCAGACACAATGTGTTCAAGGAATGTTCCCATTTGGGAATATGCTGTATAAGAATGTGGAGATCTGTTCAAATGCTATGCCTTGGAAGACAGAATTGTTTCCACAAAAAACTATGAACTAATATTTACTTAATATCCTTCCCCCAAACCCTGGGTTATCTAAGGTAAGCCACTTAAGCCCCCTGTTTCTTTGTAACTATCACATTAGAGAACATAACACTGTGTACTTCACAGTATGGCTTTGATAATTATGAAGTAATGACGTTAAATGGTTTAGAAAACACCAAGTACTTATGCCAACGTAAATGATATTAACCTAGAAATATATTTAGCAATTTTGAATAGCTTAGGTAAAATAGAGAAATTATTTAAATCTTCTTTACCATACTGCTAAAGATCTTCAGATTATAGCCTACTTATTTTGATTAATTTTATTATCTTTATCTGAATGCGATAAACAGATAAAATAATATGCCTTTGAATCTTATGCTGACACTAACAAAATATGTGAAACACTACAATAAATGCCAAGTGTCTATTTTAATATAATAGATTTTCATGTCATTTTTCTTAAAATCATCTGGCTCTCTTATGACTTTTTGGGAATTGTTCTTATTATGAAAACATAAATTCTAAAGTGTGCTAACAACAGATACAAAGTGCATTTCTTTTTGAAAAATACACAAATAAAAAACACTTTAAAGGCATAGGAATAGTTTTCTGTTAAGTACGATTTTCAAGAAATGCTAACACCTACTCTCTAACCATCAAAGAAAAAGAACTCCAGGGGAGCCAAAGAAAATCCATTTTTCAGCCTCAAACAAGGGAGAAACCATCTGTGCTAAATCATAAAACAAATGCACCGAGAGTTTATATCAATATACACATGGGAAGGAGGATATTTACTCTGTGGAGGAAAAATCCTCGTTATATTTAATCATGTGAATTTCATGGGCAAGTAGACTCCTAGACCATTTTTATGTTTTAAAAAAATTCTGAGAGTTTTCATCTTAAAGAAATATACTCAATCCAATGGCAATTAAACTCTTCAAAAAGAGCCATGCTTAGGAACTGCCTTATCTCTATCCATGAGGTTTAAAATTTAAATTCTATAATAGATGTTAAAAATTGAGGCATATACATCTTTTCAAGTTAATTCTTTCTCTCTAGAAATCTTTTACATTACCTTTTTTGCACGTTGACTGGTTCTGCTTATGAACTCTTGAAGGCTTAACTAAGAATACACAAAACACTGCGGTGTGAAAGTATTCTAGAAAGTGTAATTTTTTTCTTTTAAATCAGGTTACTATTTTTTCCTAATAGATAGGTTTGGATATCTGAGATAAATAACAAAGGCTTTTCTATATTGGATTCAGAATAAAGTTGGTCCATCCTGAACCCATCCTAAGGTGTTTATGCCTGGAAGTGATAAAAAAACAAACAAACAAAAAAAAAACTCTCGTTATAACTCTATCCTATGGCAGGAGGTCTAAGGACAGCTTTCTTACAAAGTCACAGATTGTGACTCTAAATACTAAATGTTTTGAAATATTAAACTTGAAGAAAAAGAAAATAAGGGAACTTGTAGGAAAAGAAAAATAAGGGAAAACTTGCTGAAAAGCAATTGCAATAGAATTGAAAATAATTTGCTACCATTCAAAGATGGAGAGGTAGACTATATAATTAATAAGCACTTAAATTGAAGTTTTCACATTCATAGAAATTTTTGTAATCAATATTTTAATCTGTAGTGTTAACTTACATAGGCGATGTGTTGCCTTGGTGAGGGCAGAAATGGGTCTCTAACTTTCAAAGATTTGGCTGGAAGGAAGTGCTTCCTAGAATTGAAACATTTCTCTAAACAACTTAATGAATAACAAAATTTCTCTCAGAGTTACACCGAACAATAGGAGTAGCTTGTCTTGTATAAATAAATTAAGAGAAAAATGGAAAGACAGAGGCACAAAAGAAAATTATAAATTTTTTGGAGTTTTTATTAAACATGGGATAAAGGTATTTTAAGAATTATAATGGCTTCCACCATAAGAATCTGCATAAATGAATTTAATCCCCATGCTCTGCATTGTAGTCATCAAAATTTGTTACATGCTAAGATAAGTCTATAAAATATATTCATTCTTTGCATTTAAAACTTCACTCCATCCGAATAACTTTATATTTCTCCCCTAGTCTTTATGAATACTTTAACATTCATTTCCATTGTGTAAATGAAAAGCCAGCTTCTTATTTGCTTACATGCAAGATTCATAAAGTTTTAATTCTGAAATAACATCACTTCTAAACTTCCCCTCATGCATTGTTGGCTTCGGTTGAATATCTGACAGTCCCTCACATCTTGTTTACGATCTGCGGATGTGAACTTTCTGCTTGTACCTTGACTGCCCAAAAAGTTACACAAACAACCCTGAGAACTTTTCATTTTTCACTCAACACTCAGGCAGCAGGTACACATTGAACACCTCCCATGTAGTGGTTTTCTGCTAACTGCTAGGGATACAGGGGTCACCATACTGACCTGGTGGCTCCTGCCCTCCAGGAATATGTACTTAAGTGGAAAAGACACATCTGAGGGGTGTAGTAATATACAACAGAGAGCACAGTAAATGTAATTTGTCCAAGACAGTTCAAACTGAGTTTACTTTTTAAATCTGCAAAATACACAGTTTGTTTTATTGACTATAAATATTGGGCTATTTGT
This sequence comes from Lemur catta, assembly GCF_020740605.2. Classification (NCBI taxonomy): domain Eukaryota; kingdom Metazoa; phylum Chordata; class Mammalia; order Primates; family Lemuridae; genus Lemur; species Lemur catta. The sequence continues at coordinate 152,047,925 of NC_059128.1, forward strand.
TAAAAGAACAAACCATTGAGTTAAAGTTTTATGTTTAATGATGTGAATACCCATAAAATGATGCGTTGCTTTTCAAGGTAAGAGTTTTCTTTATTTAATTAATTTATTAAATTTTTATTTTAATAAGGTTGTAGGTAATTTACTAAATTTATTCTGTAAAACAAGGACAGGTGTGCACATACCTATACTTCTTCCTCCCCACCTAGAACAGACATCAGTAATTTGTCACAGTTCTTCTTAAGATGAACCTGGATGTGATCTTACAATCCTCAACACAGCACTTAAAGCATTCCTATCAGTTGGATAGCTGAAGAAGAGAAACCTCTTTACTGTGCCTTGTGGAAGGACACGTTACTTGAGGACAGAGCTAACATTTTTACCATAAAGGTCAGCACATTGTTTTGCATGTAGTAGATATTCAGAACTGTAGAATTCCTAGGAGAATAGAACTTGGAGAGAGACCTGAACTCATCTAATTCAACTCTCTCATGTTACAAACAAATTTGGGCCCCAAATGACTAATGATGCATGAAGAAATAAGCCTTTCCCTTGCTATTATGTCTGTTTTTAATGGCATCCCATACATAGCTAACCCTTAACTTTCCAAGGTTCCACTAAACTGTCCTTTCTTCTCTAAAGCCATCCCTGGTTAGAAAGCAAAGCCAATCATCTCATCTTTGGTACTTCCATGGCACTTTCCACAGACTTTGATTTACCCTTGTCTTGCAATTCTAATGATCTGTAGGTGTCTCCTATTCCCTTAAACTAAAAACTCTGTGAGTAATTACACCTTATTTATTTCTGCATCCTGCGTCTCTGGAACAACATGTGGCACACAGAAGATGCTCCATAAATATTTTTCAAAAGAATGAATGAATGAATGAATGAATACATAGCCATTCTCAATTTAGATATAACCTGTGTTTTAAAGGAATACTATAAGTACTTTGTGATTTAAACCACATTTCCCCCAGGAACACATTTATGTAAGGATGTGCAATAATGTGTATCCACAAGCCTGTAGCAATGTTTTAATACAGAGGAAGGAGGAGTCAGGAAGAGCTTGCTAGAGGAAGTAACACCTTCACTAAATTCAAAATTAAGGGAATTTTAAATGATTACCTTCATTTTTGGAAGGAGAGCACTCTTTGATTCAAAGGATTAGGAAGGAGGAAATAGTGGGGACAAGTGGGAGCTGGAAGAGTAAGGACAGGGATGGAGGAGGGAGGGATGAAAGTTGCTACTGAATCAGTAATACACAGAAGAAAAAAGAATCCATGAAACTGTCTGCAGTTCATTAAAAAAACTGCTTTCTTGATCCTAGAAGAATTATAGTGAAAACTTTGAATGAAGTAAAATAGGGAGAGCTTAGGAATTAGGATAGTCTAGGCAGGATGGAGAGCTCAGAATAGACAGTGATTGTAGAGAGAGAATAGGAGGAACTTAACAGACTGCCAGCTTCAATCAGAAAAGTTTGATTCTAATGATGTTAGTATTTTCTCATAAATATTAAATATTCACTAAGTGCTTTCACCAATGTTATCATACTTTGCAGAGAAGAGAAGCAAGTCAGGATTACAAATGGTTTTCCCAGATCACCAAATAAATGACAAAGTCAGGACACAGACTTAGGCCTTCGGATACTCCATCGTCTGTCATTGCAGCGTCAACGCACAGAACAAAGTACGAAAAGAGGATGGTAGAGAGGAGACAGGTGGTATGTCAGTTGAGATTACCTGGTCTAAGTCCCTTTAGTTTTCTTCTCAAAAATATTACTCAACTTTTGCTTTTAGCCATTATGGAGTGTTTATATATGCTTCATATCCCCTTAAAACAATTTCAGAGTTTTCCCTATCTTTAAAGAAAAAAAACATTGGTTTTTAAAAAATCTGTTGAGTCTTTTATGTACAAGTAGAATGAAGAAGAACAAAAGGGAGACTTTCTATCCTGAGGTGTACATATCACATAACAATTTTAAGGTTTCACCGACTAGGCTTCCAATTAGATATTTTCTACATACAGCAATACTTTGCAGTGTTTCTTGTTCTCTAGTAATACCACATTATCTATTAAAAACTAAGGCAATTGGACTACTCTGCCACATAAACTCCCATGTTGAATTACTTTTGTATCCTAGGGTTCAAGGGTGATCTTGTACTTGTCCTCCTTAGACAAAAGATGCCATGAAGTAATTTATACAAGGAAAGGAAAGGGATGGCATTGCAAAAAAAAAAAATCAAATGATGGAGTTAGAATAGGAATTCATACAATCTTTCATCCTTAATTGGTTGAAGATTTCCACTGGTATAGATTTTGAGAGAAACATAGAATGACAGTGATTTAATCTTTTAATCTATGCTTCAGAATAAGTTCCAAATTAAGTAGCTGAATTTTAATAAAGTTAGAATCCAGGGGGGTGGAGATGAGAATGATAGTAAGGGCACTTTGAGCAAACTCTGAAAATAACACGCTAGATGATGATAAAAAATGAATATATTACCAAAAGGTACATCAGATGTTCCTGAGTTAAATTTGTAATAATCTTGCTATACATTTTTGGGCAGGGGACTCTTTGAAGGTAGTATTTTCATATGAAATGATCTGAGTTGAGGTACACAGAACACTTACATAATAATAATTCATAATTGACAATAATAAATGTGATGAAAATTCTTAGTATAAGAGCAAAGCATATTTATCATGCAAAAAATTTTAAAGGAAAATATTTTAAAAGTCTTTGCCAAATATATATTGGCTTTGGAACAGTCTCAGTGGTTTTGAGTTGTCAGAAATTTTAAGATGGCAGAGCATATTTCTTTTTTTGCATAATTTCATGCATGGAATAGAAAACAAGTTCTCAATATTGACTAAGAACTCTATTAAAAGCACCGTTACATCATGGTTAGAAGCATGGGTTTTGGAGTCAGACTCGGGTAGATCTAACTCTGCTTCTTCATCAGCTGTGTTACCTTGCAGAAGTTATTTAAATTCCCTAAAACTTCATGTCTTTGTCTCTAAAAGAAGAAACAATAATATCTACATTTGTTTAAAAGGATTAAATGAGATAAAGTTTTCAAAATAATAAGCAAAAATCCCTGTACACAGAGTCAGTAAAGACTTCCAGGAACCACATAATGTGCCCTCTGCTTCCACTCTGCTCCTCTATCCCACCCCCAACCTCAGTCAACAAGCTTTGCCAGACTCATCTTCTTTCTGTCCTCTAAACCAGTGGTCCCAACCTTTTTGGCACCAGGGACCAGTTTCATGGAAGACAATCTTTCCATGGATGGGGGTAGGGGGATGGTTTCGGTATGGTTCAAGCACATTATATTTATTGTGCAGTCAAACCTCTCTGCTAATGATAATCTGTATTTGCAGCTGCTCCCCAGCGTTAGCATCGCTGCCTCAGCTCCACCTCAGATCATCAGGCATTATGTTCTCACAAGGAGTGCGCAGCCTAGATCCCTCGCATGAGCAGTTTACAGTAGGGTTCATGTTCCTGGGAGAATCTAATGCCGCAGCTTATCTGACAGGAGGGGGGAGTTCAGGCAGTGATGCCAGTGATGAGGAGGGGCTGTAAATACAGATGAAGCTTCACTAACCCACCACTGACCTTCTGTTGTGTGGCCCGGTTCCTAACAGGCCACAGACCGATACCAGGAGTTGGGGTCCACAGCTCTAAACACTCTAAGCCTTTTCAGATTGCCCTTTGTCCTCTCTCTGGATAGCTTTTCTCTAAGTCTTCGCATGGTGGACTCTTTCCTTTTATTCAGATCTCAGAAGGGAATTTCGCAACAGAAATTCTTTCTCTCATTATGCCACTTAGAACAGCTCCCTTCCCTCCACTGTTCACCCTGAATCCCATTGCTGTTTGTTGTTTCCTTTTCAGCACTCACCACTAACTGTAATTCTTATTTATATATTTCTTTTTGTGTTTATTGTCTATCTCACTATACTAGAATCGTTGCTCCATACAAATAGAAACCTCATCTGTCTTGTCTACTATCGTAGCACATTTGGCAGAGACTGGCTTTGTGCTCACCAAACTTGTTTCCTCTCTTCTAAAAAACATGGTTATGCCACATTTCTCAGCTTTCTTTATAATCAGCATAACCGCATAGCTGAGTCCTAGTGTGTGGAATGTGGTGGCAGCAATGTGTGCCCCCCAAGGCCAGATCCACAAAGGCGTCTCAAATCGCAATTCTTGATTCTCTCCTCCCTTCTTTGCAAGTTGGGTAAAGAAGGTCCTGGGATGACTCCAAGGCCCTAGGGGTTTGCAAAGTTGGGAGGTAAAATGAAACTAGTGCCCTAATCCCTATTTGGAAAAACTTCTGACTCCTGAATGGACTTCACTTGAATAAGAAATATTTCCATTTTGTTACGTATCTGAGATTTTAGGCACTTTTTTATAACAATCAACCATAGGAATACCCCAAAAAACACACTTTAAACCTAGAAAACTTCCAGGCATATAGTAGGTCCTCAATAAATATGCAACAAATATTGGATAAACAAAATAATCAAATTAATGATATTATGCGATCTAGCATATCAAGTCTGTCCCTAAACTATATTCTTTCAGAGTGAGTCAAAGAAGACATCATCACTCTGTGATAAGAAATACCACTCAGACGATGCTTAGAGACCTCCAAGCTGTGTACAATGCTTGAGGTTCGGGATATTATGCCTCCTGGGTTTAGAAATTTAGTGAATATTAACAGAAAAACAAAAATCAAAGAGATTGGTGTACAGTATTACTCATTCCCTGCACGGACATCTCCTGTTTTGGATCATAAAGGGAATATGAAGGACTCATAAAAACCTAAATGAATTGTGCCATAAATGTTAACTGCCACTGATAGCACTGTTGAACAGCACTCCGATGCAATGCTGCTACAGGGTTTATCTCTGCTGTGGTACCTGAGAGTGAAAGCAAAGCAAAGTCAGTCAAGTCCAAATGTGTATGCATTAAATAGACACCACCTCTCCCGTCCCAAACTGAGGCTACATTTTTATTCATGTCCATCAGTAAAAATCTTTGGCAATAAAAGTTCTATTCATTTAAACAAGACAGTTCTCCCACCCTGAAGAGTCTACTTCAAAAAAATTCCTATGTATTTTAATTAATAAATCTAAAAGTGACAATTATTACCCTTTCAGTGTGAGCTAGATGAACATGTGAAGTCCCTCCTACTTAGGTCTCAATAACAAACACAGAAGATTTCAGAAACTCATCCTCTCAATTTAGGAAGCAGTAGAAGGTTACAAGTGTCAGGTCTATATTATAATATATGCACACTATCAATTAAGGAGACTAGTTGGCTAAATTTTAAAAAATATATAGTTTTTACACAAGTGGTTTTGAGTAGATTTGTTGAGTCAGGTGCCATCTCTATGTTTCATCCTTTTTAGAAGACTCCTTTGAGAACTTTTATTACTTGTGGGACCATATGAAGTAAAAGAATCAGAGTAATTGCTATCATCAGAATGTTCCCTCTGCCAGATTAGGTACAGGCATCCAGGCTATTCGGAATTGGTGAAATGGCTTTGCAAACTCTGCACTGAATCCCTGCCAAATCTACTGGCATTTGAACCCCTCAGATGTGATCATTAAGCTTTAGAGTGGTAATCCTTTTTTATGTGCCACTGTAGAAATGGAAAAAAGCAAGCACTGAGGTTTTAATTTTATAAGAAATGTTTTACAAATATGAGAAATTATAAAGCATAGATGCAAATACTTGTGTCCATATCACCTGGCTTCGGAAATAGAACATTACCAGGAAAGTTGAGATACCCATAGACCTCTCCAGTGTTTCCTCTGATTCTGAGTTTTGTAATTTTACTGGGTTTTATGTATGCTTTTGCCAAACTGAGTCATTAACACTTAAAAATATTTTCACTAAAAGCTTGCTCTCTGGAACAGAGATTAGAATCTTGAATATATGACACCTTATTTAAGAACCTTTGCAGTAATAAATTGATAAGCATTTTGGTGTGTTTTATTTTAATTTGACATCTGTTGATTTCTAAATTTGTTACAAACATGTACCAGATGAGAAAACATGGCTGAAAGTGTTTTGAAAATTTGTTGGTTTTTTTTCATTTTATTTTAAACACTCAAACTATAGATTTTAAGCAGCAAACCCAGACAAATCCATTTATTTTTAGCATGGTTAGTTCTGTGATTTTTTAAGATGAAGTACAAATAGCCGCAAAAATACCAATTTTCAGGTGATACAAACTTAATTCTATTGCTTTTATGATGAAAATACAGTTGCAGTAAAATGGCAAACATCTCTTCAGTTACACTGCTCTACCATATATTATCACTCTACTTTCATTCAGGGAAGTAACTCAAGTCTTAAAAAGTTATAGATGGTTGATAAATATTTGAAAATAAGGTTAGTCTACCCAGTGAGAAGAGAAATGCAAATTAAAATAATAGAATACCATTTTCAACCAAAGTAACAAAAGTCTAATTAACTGACAGTATCTAATATAAGCTAGAGTGTGGTGAAGCATACCCTGTCAACATCGTTGAGAAGGCAACTTAGCAGTTACCGTAAAAATTTTAAATGAAAAGATCATTGTCATAACAACTCTGCTTCTCTAAAACAATTATAAAGAAACAATATCACAAACATACAGAGGTATATACATACGCACATGCACCTTACACACTCGTATATATGCAAAATTACATACACATTCATTCTACATTGTGAAGATAAAGAACTGGAGACCGCCTAAATGGTCCCTAAGAAGGGAAGACTTAAATACTTCATCATGAAGCTATATTATTATACTTATACAAAAATCAAAAGGAAGATATAGTCTATATTTTTAGCAAGGAATGAACGGTCATATATGCTGTTGACTGAAGAAAATACAGTTCCAGAATAGTAAGTGTAGTGGGCTTCCCTCTCTGCTAAGTCTCATTTCTATTTCACCAGAATTCATTTAGGGACAACATTGTATTTTTTCCAAAGAAATTCCTTGATAAGCTTCTCTGGGATGGAATCTGAGGTCCCAGGGGAACTGAGTGGATGTGCCATTGTTCTTCCCCAGGGAACTTCTTTGCGGCTCCATAGATTATGCAAAGGTAGAGGAGAGAAGCAAGGAGACAGGTTGGGATACACGACAACACGCTGCACTGAAGGTCTGACTCCACTTAGTCATCCCTCAACGTTCCACATAAAAATCACAAAAGGAATACTGAGGGTGAATTCAGTATGGAAAGGAGGGATAAGCTGCCATCTTTGCTCTGATTGTCCTGGAAGGAGGAAATCAGAAAGAAGAGGCAGCCACCGTCTGCTGTGTGGTAAAAAAAAAATTTTCAATCTGCAAAAAGCATCACCCATTAAAAAAAAATAATGATTAATTTTACTACATTTAAATTAAGATCATTGCTCATCAAAGACACTGTAAAAATGAAATATGATCAAGAAACTGAGAAGAGGTATTTACTATATCCAGAGCTGACAAAGATTATTATCCAGTTTTATAAAGAAACTTTATAAATCATAGGGAAAAAGCCAAATATCCCAATAGGAAAATGAAGAAAAGACACTATAGCATTGCACACAAGAGGAAATAGAAGAGGCTTGCACTTAACCATAAGCTGAGGTACAGCTAAGACTAGCCCAGACGATTTGAATACACCATACTCTGTAAACCAGCAATTCTAGCACTTAGTGTATGTAACATGTGCACCAGTAAACAGCAACTCAGCAGCATTACTCATTATATAGTAAAAACAAAAACAGCCCATATGCCCATCAATATTAAAATAGATAAATCAAATGTGATATATTCAGACAACGAACTATATAAAACAATGAAATTGAGTGAATTATATAGTTAATCACATCAAAATGGATGGATCTCAAAAACATAATGTTGACTGAAACCAAAAAGATTATAAGAATACATATAGTACATTTTGCATTGATATGAAGTTCAAAACCAGGCAATGCATATTTAGGTACTCATAAGTGGCAAAACTATGAAGAAAGGCAAGGAAATGCTTAAGACAAAATCCTGGATTATGGTTACCTGTGGGGCTGGAAAGGGAATGAATCAAAGGAGCATAATGAGAGCTTCAAAGGGGTTCATAATTTTCGGTTCCTGAAGCCAACTGTTGAATTTAACAGTGCATATTTTGTTATATTTTTGTTATTAATTCTCTATTACTAGTGTCTACATACACATCTGAGTTTAAAGCGCTTTGAAGAATAAGCATTCACAACCAAAAAGTGCCTGGCAGAAAGTTTGAATTTTCTTTAACTCTAATGTATACCCCTAAAGTTTGAGTGTTTGTCTCAAAAGAACTTACACTAATTTTGTAATTGGAAAAAAAAAAAAAAAAAAAGGCCTGACCCAGACTTAATGGATCTTTACATGCAAATGATTACAGAGACGCTCCAATGAGTTCAGCTGATAAGCTGATGTCATTCAAGTTTACAGCCTATGATTGCTGCAAAGCCTGGTCTTAGAGACAGCATTTAAAGTCTCTTCACAGAAGTGACTGACAAAATTTGCCTTCCTTAAAAGGGTTAAGCGAGCTGATGAGAAGCATCTTTGTTTTTAAGCTTAAAGTTATTTTACTTTTCAAAAGGGACTCATTACAATAAAAGTATGTTATGTCACTGTTTCTTTCAAAGATTCAGCTTTAAAAAGATTGTGTATAGGAGGCTTCCCTCATATAGAAAACAGATAGGTAAAACTAGTAATTTATATCATTTAGAGTAGCACTGATCATAAACCAAAACCTTCCCATCTCATGTGACTTTGTAACTTTTTTTCTTATCATCTTTAAATTTTTCTCATGTATTAGACTTTCTGTTATAAAGAGAGTTTAATCCCACCCCAGTGGTCACAACCAAATTGTATAAGATAACATGCTGGCAACTAAAGTATCTGAAAATAGTTTATTTCTGTACGTAATATTATTTTACTGATAATTTTAAAATTTACTATTTAATATGGTATTTATTACATTTGATCAATTTCAATGTTAATTTTTAAAAATTATTATGGCAGGGAATTTTTTTTAAAAAAATCAAACATATAAAACTGAGTAGAACAGCATAAAATACCACAGCTTGGAGTTCTAGCAGTGTCTTATGAATTACAACCATCTGCCATGGGAAGTATAGACCAAGCCTAGGTGGATAGCTGAATCCAGTCCCCAGACATCTGTTTTGGATATTCAGAATTAAGTAGTATCAATCCATGCACTATAGAAATAATGTAAAGGACTATTAGACAAGAAGAAATATCATGGGAAGGTAGACTATCATGGTCAGGGACTAAACAAAGGGAACGAAAAGTTCTAATGCCTCCCTAGTCTTGGATGTTAAACACCAAATAAAGCAGAAAGGCTGAAATTTCCAGGCAGATACAAATAAGTCTTTATGTATCTGAGGTGCTTTCAATAGTCTAAAACCTTAGTCCCAGGGTGACATAGATTGGATATTTGTCCCCACCAAATCTCATGTTGAAATTGGATCCCCATTGTTGAAGGTGGGGCTTGGTGGGAGAAGTTTGGGTCATGGAGGCAGATCCACCATGAATGGTGTGATGGCAGTCTGTTGAAAAGAGCCTTGCACCTCCCCCTCTCCCCTCTCTTCCTCCTTCTCTCATCATGTGACACATTAGCCTCCCTCTTTACCTTCCACCATGATTGGAAACTTCATGAAGCCCTCACCAGAAGCAGATGCTGGCGTCATGTTTTATGTATAGCCTGCAGCACTGTGATCCACATAAACCTCTTTTCTTTATAAATTACCTCAGGTATTTCCTTCACTGCAGTGCAAATGAACTTAGACATAGGGTCTTAAAGAAGACAACACCAAAATAGTACAAAATGGGAATCTGTAAGCCTTCTTTGATGATCCAAATTAAAATTGATTTCTTTCCTATTTTAATATAACTTCTATCTATTAAGTGATTTATAAGAGATAATCCTGTGTTAAACAGCTTTACACATATTATCTCATTAAATTCTCACAATGGCCTCAAGAAGTGGGCTATGATTGTCCTTTCTTTATAGAGGAGGAAGTCGATTCTGAGACAGTCAATAATGTTGCCTTAGGTCACACAGCTCATAAATGATAGAGTTGGGATATACACCCATGTCAGTCTGATTCCAGAGTCCCAGTGTTAAGCCATTACATGCCTGCAGCTTCCTCAACCTACAGTGCCTCAAGGGCCCACATTTAGCATTGGGAACCATTGGTTTAAAACTCTGCCACCATCATCTAATATCAGTTGGTCTCCTCAACTCTCTTCCCCACTAACTTTTAAGCAACTTAAATATAGGGACATTTTATATTACTCTCCATTCCCTTCCTCTTCTACTATACTCCCTAAGTTGTACCCACCCAACACAACACCTGTCACACAACATGTACTCAAGTAATATCTGCTGCATTGAAGGTATGACCTCATTCAAAGTTTAAGAGAATTGAGGGGTCGTGGCTGGGACTCAGCTTCTCTAGGAAGGATATATGGATACTAGACAACTGAAAAAGTATATAGTCAAGGAACAAACTCATTTTCATGAAGCAAGCCTAAGACTCTAAATGATTAAGCAAGAGAAGGGGAAAAGTTTAGGACAACACACTAGCTACACAGCCACGTATCACAGCTAAAGCAAACTTGGTTTTAAACATTATGACATAAGCAGCAGTTTGCTTTTAGCCTGTAATTTTTAAAATTTTCTTCCAAGGAGGCTTAATCTTCTTGAAGATACTTCAGGGCATGCTGGGGGAGCCAAAACAAGATAGGTCTGGGCAGATGCTGTTGGTTGTTTTTCCAATAGTCATTCCCCTTTCTCTGTACTAATAGAATCCTGAACTTATTTAGGTGATAATGTATCAAGGCTAGCCCCTGCAGTACCACACTCCAGGGCATCCAGGATCTAGACTTTCTCCAACAGACCCGGCATACATATCTGTCCTAGCAGACCCCAGTGCTGGACCAAGCCCCACAGACCCAGGCTCCAGGACCCAGGTCTCAGGTCCCAGGCAAGCTCCCAAGACTTGAAGCCCCAGACCAGCTCTCACATACCTAGCCTCTAGACCAGAACCTTATATGACCAGCTTCCAGGCAGATACCAGTGGACAGGGCTCCAAACTGGTCTCTGTACCCCAGCTCTAGGCTAGTGTCTCCAGGTAAAAGGCCAGCACTTAAAATCCTAGGCTCCAGATTAGCCCTCACAGACCCAGGCTCCACACCTGGTTGGGAAGTGGCAATGTTACATTGCAGAGAAGTATGGGGGATTGGCGGTATTATTGCAGCCCTCTTTGGCAAACATAAGTGAGCACTTCTTTATCCAGAGTTTTTATTAAAACATTTAATATGCACCTATGCTTTTGAAACCACTGTCTATAGATATATTATTCTATTATGAGTCACAAAATACAGTAAACTCCAGTAACAAAAGAATCCTAACGGATAAGGTTCCTTACCTTACCTTCAATGAAGGCAACCATATTATTATGCTTTATATATTTAGTCTTGTAGGAGGTTCTGTTGGGGGAAAAATGGTAAACTTAGACATGGTGTGCTATGAAAATGATACAGGAGTACTGAGTATTTAATCTCTTGGCCTTTGGAGAAGCTGGGCAGAGTTGGGAGAAGCCAGAGGCATGAATTCTGAGCAGTTGTTTTCACTAAAAGTGGCAAAAGAAGTTTGAGAAAAATTACTGTTAAATAGTGGTCTTCAAACTCTATTCACACATTCCTAGAAGAATTTTGAAAAATCATACGGCCTAGTTCCCACTTTACAGTTATATAAAAATCTCATTATAAGTTTAAATAATTGCAAAAGTTATAAGTTTCAGACAATGATAACACTGACAACCCTAGCACCGATATATATGTATATATACACATACACACACACACACACATACACACAAACACACACACACACACATACACACATATATAGCTGGGAAAGACCAGAAGCCCCATTGGTTTATGGTGCCTGATTAATCATTACATGAAGCATCTCCTTTGTTGGTGCTTCCTGAAGAGATTGTATACCCTGAGGCAGTGTACCACAGTAAGATTTATGTGCAAGGAATATGCCTTTTTTTGTAAAGGCCTGTGGTAGGGAGACCATATAATATATCTTCTAAACCTAAACATTTTTGAGAATGAAAAAAGATACCATTAATAACTATGATAGTGGGCATCCTCGTCATGTTCCAGTTCTGAGCAGGAACACTTTCAAGCTTTCCCATTCAACATGACACTGGCTGTGGGTTTGTCATATATGACTTTTATAATTTTGAGGTATGTTTCCTCTATGCCTATTTTGTTAAGAGTTTTTATCATAAAAGGGTGCTGAATTTTGTTGAATGAATTTTCTGCATCTATTGAGATGATCATATGATCTTTGTTTTTGCTTCTGTTTATGTGGTGAATCACATTTATGGATTTACATATGTTGAATCATCCTTGCATCCCTGGAATGAAGCCCACTTGGTCATGGTGGATTATTTTTTGATGTGCTGCTGAATTTGGTTTGCTAGAGTTTTATTGAGGATTTTTTCATTTATATTCATAGGGATATTTGTCTATAGTTTTCTTTTGTTGTTATTGTTTCCTTTCCTGGCTTTGGTGTCAAGGTGATACTGGCTTTGTAGAATGAACTGGGGAGGATTCCTTGCTTCTTGATGTTATGAAATAATTTCTGTAGTATAGGTACCAATTCTTCTTTGTAGGTCTGATAAAATTTGGCTATGAAATGATTTGGTCTGGGACTTTTTTTTTGTTAGAATACTTTTTTAGTGCAGCTTCAATCTTATTGCTCATAACTGGTCTGTTCATGAGTTCTATTTCTTCTTGATTGAGACTTGGAAGGTTGTGTGTTTCCAGGAATTTGTCCATTTCCTCAAGGTTTTCAAATTTATTTGCATGGAGATTTTTATAATATTCACAGTTGATATTTTGTATTTCTGTGGTATCAGTTATAATATCTCCTTTTTCATTTCTGATTGAGCTTATTTGGGTCCTTTCTTTTCTATTTCTGGTTAATCTAGCAAGAGGTGCAACAATTTTGTTTACCTTTTCAAAGAATCAACTCTTTGTTTCATTAATCTTCTGTAAAACATTTTTGTTTTTGATTTCATTTAACACTTCTATTCAGTATAGTGCTGGAAGTCCTAGTCAGAGCAATGAGGCAAGAGGAGGAAATTAATGGTATCCAAACAGAGAAAGAGGAGGTCATACTATTGCTCTTAGCTGATGATATGATCTTAAATCCCCAAAACCCCAAAGATTCCACCAAGAGACTCTTGGAATTGATAAATAAATTCAGCAAAGTCTCAGGCTACAAAATCAATATATACAAATCAGTAGCATTCCTATACACCAACAACAGCCAAGTTGAGAATCAAATCATAGACTCAGTATCTTTCACAATAGCAACAAAGAACATAAAATACCAGGAATATATTTAACCAAGGAGGTGAAGGATATCTACACAGAGAACTGAGGAAACAATTTGCAGATAATGTAAATAAATGGAAAAACATATCATGCTCATGGATCAGCAGAATCAGCATTATTAAAATGTTCATACTACCCAAAGTGATTTACAGATGCAATGCAATCCCCAACAAAATACAAATATAATTTTTCATAGATCTAGAAAAAATAATTCTATGCTTCATTTGGAACCTGAAAAGAGCATGAATAGTCAAGCAACCTTAATCAAAAGGAACAAATCTGGAGGTATCACCTTACCAGACTTCAAGCTATACTATAAGGCTACAGTAACCAAAACACCATGGTACTGGCACAAAACAGCATGGTACTGGTCTACTGTTCCATAGACCAATGGAACAGAACAGAGAACCCAGATATAAAACTATCCACATATTGCCATCTGATCTTTGACGAAGTAGACAGTAATATACACTGGGGAAAGGAATCCATATTCCATAAGTGGTGCTGGGGAAACTGGATAGCCCCATGTAGAAGATTGAAACAGGATCCATATCTCTCACCACTCACTAGAATTAATTCAAGATGACTTACAGACTTAAATCTAAGACAAGAAACTATAAGAATTCTAGAAGACAATGTTGTAAGAACTCTTCTAGATATTGGCCTAGGCCAAGAATTTATGAAGACAACCCCAAGAGCAATCATAGCAACAACAAAAATAAGTAAATTGGACTTGATTAAATTAAAAAGCTTCTGCACAGCCAGGGAAACAATCAACAGAGCAAATAGACAACCCACAGAATGAGAGGAAATATTCACATTCTGCATATTTGATAAAGGGCTAATAACCAGAATCTACAAAGAACTCAAGCAAGCCAACAAGAAAAAAATCAAACAACCCCATTAAAAAGTGGGCAAAAGACATGGACAGAAGGTTTTCAACAGAAGATAGGCTAATGGCCAATAAACATATGAAAAAGTGCTCAACATCACTAATCATCAGAGAAATAGGAATAAAAACCACAATGAGATAACAATTAACCCCCGTGAGAATGGCTTTTTCAAAAAGCCCCCAAACAATAGATGCTGGCATAGATGCTGGGAGAAAGGAACCCTTATACATTGTTGGTGGGACTTCAAACTAGTGCAATCTCTATGGAAAATAATATGGAGATTCCTCAAAGAACTAAAAGTAGACCTACCATTTGATCCAGCAATCCCACTACTGGGTATTTACCTAAAGGAAAAAAAGTCATTTTATCAAAAAGACTCTTCCACTGGAATGTTTATTTCAGCACAATTCTCAATTTCAACGATGTGGAATTAACCCAAGTGCCCATCAATTTATAAGTGGATTAATAAAATATAGTATATGTACACCATGGAGTACTACTCAGCCATAAAAAATGAATTAATATCCTTTGCAACAATCTGGATGGAACTGGAGGTCATCCTCCTAAGTAAAGTAGCTCAAGAATGGAAAAACAAATGCCACATGTACTCACTATTAAATCGGAACTAACCAATCAGCACTCATGGGCACAAATGGAAGTAAATCTCAGCAGAAATCATTCAGGTGGAAGTGGGGAAGAGGGGATGAGTGAAATCATGCCTAACGGGTACAATGTACACTATCTGGGTAATAGGCACACTTATAACTTTGAATCAAGCAGTACAAAAACAATCCATGTAACCAAAATATGTGTACTCCCATAACATTCTAAAATCAAAACGTGCAAAAAAATAATAACTATGTTAGGAAATAAGTATAAACCAGAAAAATTGGGATATATAATGACCCTAGATATTATAATACAGGTGAATTATCAAGAAATCAGTTTACAAAAGAAAATTCATACAAGCTGAAGACCTGGTCATTATTTCCCTGAAAACTTCAAGTTCAGCACTTTTTGAAAAGTTTTCTACAGCTCCAAGAATTTATGCAAACCTATTATTAAACTAGCATCCACTGTTAAAATATTAAGACACTTCTATATGTGTTAGTAAACAGAATAAAAGTAACTTGGATAACTAAAGAAAATAATTAATAATCTAAATTCCAGTATTTGTATATCATTTCATAAACCACAAACAAGCAAGCTATGATTCCAGACATCTTTCTGTCTTAGGCATTAGAGCACAGCACTAGAGGACCTGTGACAGAAGATTTGTTATATATTTTTAAAGTTGTTGGGTAGTCTTGAAGCATTAAAGTCCTCATGTAGGAGAAAGGAGACTTGCAACCTCTTCCTATCTCTTCCATAAATTTCCAAAAAATGTGTATCCCTGTCCATGGGAAAAAGTAGGGTCTGGGATAAGGTAGAAGCTAGACAGCCTACTGGGCACTGTGCATATAGGCAGTGGCCAGGGACATAGGCAGAAAAACATGCCTTTATTGTGGGATAATGTCTCTTCTGGCGAGTTTGGAGAACCCTCATTTTATTTGACAACTTAACTCTTGGTGAAAGGCAGTTGTCCCTGTGCTTTGTAAACAAATTTCTAGGGAGAGAATCTCCTGGAAACCTATTTAATGACTGAAAGTGAGAGTCTTCTAGCAAGAAAGTGCCATGTCTTCACCCTTCCCCTTGCACACTTTATTTGAAAAAGAAATCTAGCACCAAGATGGCCACTCTTCCTCTCCTACATGTCTGTTCTTCTCTCGAAGGATAGACAAAGCCTTAGAAGAAGCTTCTATTACCTCCAGGCAGCATGAAACTCTGACCACACTCCTATTGCTGTTTTACTTTTTCTTACCTCTTCTTCACCCCTTTCTGGTTTGTCCCCCTTATTAACTGGACTCCACCTGGTACTGCCCATGGTTGGCCCAAGCTGTCTCCTGATTAGCCTCAATGGGGTGCAGAGTCATGTTGGGCTTCCTCACTGGAGAAAAAGAAAAAAAATGCACAGGCTTCTGGCCTCAGCAGCTAGGATCAGATCATTCCTACCTACTTTTCATCTCTTCCTGCATCCCTTCTTCTCTCCATCTCCCTAGGATCAGACAAATGATAACATCATTTCAGGTATGAGAAGAGAAAGGCACAGAGAGGAGCAGAGGCAGGAAGAGTAGAAAATTGGCGTGAAGGTAGCTGGTGAATTCCCTTCCTTTATGATTATTAACATGACCCCAGTCTCCATGTGGCTTTCTATTAATAGGAAGTTGTTGGGAATTTGATGTTGTTTCCTAAGTTAAGTCATAAAGCAGATAGGATTATCATCTAGCTAGTGACTAAAGTGTCAAATGAAGGATCACACAAACACATCAGGCACTATATCAATACTATTTGAAAGCTGTTAGAATGATGTTTGAATGAAATGTGCTACAAATAATATGACTAGATAAGAAATTTACATTATATATCATTATCTTCCTTAGATAATAAAAAGTAAATGAAATGTTTAATATTTGACTTAAAAGTTTTATTATCACACTACTTGAATATTTTGAATATTTTTGCTATTTCATATCCCAAGTTGAAGAGGCCATGCTGGATGCCTGGAAATTGTTTCTTCATTTTCTGGTACAGTGAATTAAACACTGGCAGAGCCTTAGTAACCTCGTGTTTGCTCTTTCTTTTAAGATATGTATTGTAGTAGTTACCAAGGAGATAGTTATCATCTACTTCAATGTAGGAGTGGACAAACAGTAGATTTCAGACAATTCAAACTTGCATTTGTGAGTTTCAGTGACTTTGAATTGCCGTAGGGTATCCGTTTCTATCCTCCATCACTTAAAGTATCCCTTTCACATTATCTCCCTCAGTAAAATAAGCTTCCTTAATTTCAGGAAGCCCCAAATACTTACCTAATGGCTCAGAAGTTAACCACTGAGTCACCAGACATTATGATCATGGTAAGCTGAATAACAGTTCACCAAGATGCCCATGACCTAATCCCAGGACCTGTGAGTGTTAATTATATGGCAAAGGGGATTTTGTAGATACAATTAAGTTAAAGATCTTTAGATAGGGAGATTATTCTGGATTATTAGGGTGGGCCCATAAATGAAATCACAAGTGACCTTATAAGTAGGAGGCAGAAAGAGATTTGATTATAGATAGGGAAGGCCACATGAAGATGAAGTGGAGATAGATTTGAAGATACTATGCTGTTGGCCTTGAAGATGAAAGAAGGGCCTGAGCCAAGACATTCAACACATGCAGCTCTAGAAGATGGAAATGGATTCCCCTCCAGAGCCTTGTAAGGGAGCAGAGCCTTGCCAACACCTTGATGTCAGCTCAGTGAAACTCATTTCAGACTTCTAGCCTTCTGAACTATAAGAGAATGTACATTTATTGTATATTGTTTTTAGCCACAAGTTTGTGGTAATTTGTCACAGCAGCATAGGAAAGTAATACAGTGATGTCAAGAAAAGGGGGCTTTTAGAAAACCCTTACTTGGTCAGGTAAAGAACTAACTACATTCTGAGATTTTAACAAGGCTACCAGTTCCAAGTTAACTAATCAGACACCTGTGGGATATCAAGATTCTTCACTAGCAAAGGAATAGAAGTAAAGGGGAACCCTTTGAGTCATATGTACTTACCACAAACATCACATTGGCTGCCTCCCTGGTAACCCCAGGAAACCAGTTAAAAAACTGGAAATCTTCAATCAAATAGTGACTTGGAGAAAAGGACCAGAGTCTCACAAGGCAAGCAGAGCATTTATAGCTCCATTAAAGGCTACTAAATTATATGGCTGAAGAAAATCACTGGGAATCTATTCAGACAAGAATTCCAGTTCTGTGGTTTTAGCCACAAAACCTCTGTGGATCTTACACTACAGAGCAACTATGGAATCTACTCTCACATTTTGGAGTCCCAAATATTTTTCTTGTAAAATGCGCCCAAGTAAAAATTATGAAATAGTCAACATTTTTGGATGTTTTCCTCCTAAACCAGCTCTCAGAGTCTCCCTGTACTGAATCTCTGGTTTATTTTTAGATGATATAATTCCTTTTACAAAGCAGTAGTAGAGTTAAATGAGAACTGATCTTGTAATCAAGAGTCTAATGCCATCTGACCAGGCATAGGAAGAAAATTTGAAAGAAAGTTTAAATGTTAGAATAATAGAAGAATGTCAAGTAGGCTTTAAAATTGTTACTTAGAGTATCCTTGAATCAGAAGTACAAAACCTATGACTCTTTTTTAAGGATTTTCTAATATTTTGCTTCTACTTTTCTTACTTGACTCACTTTTTACTCACAGCAGTTTGACAAAAGAAAGTATCAGTTGTTGTTTTTTAAAGCACAAAAAATATCTAGAATACCTATAATTTTCCCAGCGGTTTCTAAAACAGGATAGCACTTTTTCTTCATCCCTAATCCCAGCCCTAAAATCAGGTATCCTACAAATACAAATACTTCCCTAAGGAATAACATGAACATTTAGATTATATGATTAGAAAGAGTTCTATCTAGGGTACAATCTTGTAATTGTCCTCAGCATGTAAATGAAGACAAAGTGATTCAATGGCAAGGATCAGTAGAATACATTGGGTAAGAATCCTGGTAGCAGGCTAGCCAAGCCTATGCTTGAATCTCAGGTCCCACTGCTGGCTGTGTAACTTAGGGCAGGATACTTAATTTTTCTGAACTTCATTTCACTAGCCCTTAAAATGATGATAATAATGGTACCTACCTCCTAGGGCTATTTTGAATATATATATATATATATATATATATATATATATATATATATATATGTATATATATATAATGCATGTAAAAGTGCTTAGTATAGAGCTTAGAAATTAAGTGTTCAATAAATGTCAGCTACTTTTAGATGACTTTAAGGCCAAGAAGAATATGAATTGTAATATTTCATTAAATTATAATTTGTCATCTTCTGTCTTGATAAATAATGACTAAAGGGGAAAATAATGGGACATATTAGATATGGAACTGGTTACTAAAGAAAAAATTGTTTGAAAATATTTTGAATAAAACATGGATCAAAGGACATTATAAGAAAAAGTCTTTTGTTATAGTCACATGTGTGTAGTACTTTCCTAATTTGATTCTGTGCTTTCCTTCTTAGTACTCTACCAGAAAATTTCTACCCAGCAGCCACTGTAAATTCTAAAAAAAATTATGTCATATCATCTCCTTGCTTAAAACTCCAATGGTTTCCCATTACTCTTAAGTAAAACACAAACTCCTTACTCTAGATTACAAGGTGCTACATAATCTGTTCCCTGGCTTTCTCTCTGACCTTATCTCCCTTGACTCCCTCCAAATTAAGCTCCAAATACACTGGCTTTCTCCCTGTATAGTGAACATTAAGGCTCATTCCTGCCTCAAGTCCTTACACTAACTATTTCTTCTGGTTAGAATGCTCTTCCTCCTGAACTCTGCCTAGTTTTATCTCTTTTTCACTCAGATCTCAGATAAAATCTGGCCTCCTGAATAAGGACTTGGCTGACCACACAATCTTAAGTAGCCACCCAACCATTCTCTATCACTTCAACCTATTTTAAGTCTCCACATAGCATTTAACACTACTGTATAATTTTCTTATTTGTTTGCATCTTTTTATTTACTTATATGTTTATTTATGTAATCACTAACTTCTCCATTCCCTAGAATAGAAGCTACAGGAGAACAAGACTTGGTTTTGTTTAGCCCTGTGTCTCTTTCACCTAGAAGAATGCTGAAACATCAAAAACGGTTAATAAATAAATGCTTAATAAATTTTTGTTGAAAGAATGGATAACTGAAAAGAAAAGATAGTTATTTAGGTTCTTTTTCCAAGTAATTTCTCAACTGTTGCTAACACCATTCTTGTGCATATATCCTGTACATATCCAATTAAATGCCATAAGTTTAATTATTGAGTTGAAGAGTATGCACAATTTAAATTTTGATAGTTATTTCCAAATTGCCTTTGAACAAAGTCATACTAATTTACATTTTGAGCGAATTCCTGAGCCTTCCTTTAAGTGACATCATGACGTGATATTCGAAATACATTCTCTCACTTAGAAGCCCTGGATACTTTAGAATTCTACAAGCTTGACATGCAAACAGGATTACCAAAGTACAGAAGTCCACAGTGGGCCTTCTGAATGGCTGCAGAATACATGTCCACCATGACTAACCAATTAGAGGAGCCGCTATGAGAGGCACATACATCTCACTTTCAAAGATCTTTCATTATCCAGGAGTCCTATAAATGGTTTTTAGCAGTAAACAGAGATCTTTCTAATCAACATTCATCATGATCCTTTCCAAGTAGGCAAAAGGTAAGTGGCAATAAACAAAAATCTTAGTTTATGAGGACTGGGTTGAGACACATAAAAACATATTGGCAAAACCGGAACCCTATTCTAAAAGGTCTTCAAATTCCATGAGTTCATTTTTCCCTTACTAAAGGTTCATTTCCTTTGCCTTTGAGTCATCTATGCCAAAAACCTCAAAGTTCTGGGTGGCAGTAGCTGGAAAATACCCTACTGATGAATTTAGTTCTACATATTTATATCGATATAAATATACCAACAAGGCCATTGATGAAAGTGAGGGCATACAGAATCCACTGACTTCTCAGTGCCATTTTGAAAGATACTGTCACAAAGGCAACCAATTAAAATCATAAGCAACAACCAAGAGGATTCCAGAAGAATAAAACTAGCAACATACATACATTCAGTCTCCACATCAACACCACTCTGAAAATACTGCCAATTTACATCACCAAGAAATAACTAAGTGAAACGTCAGTTTTCAGCAAAGATCATCCAAACATATGTCATTTAAACACTTGAGACATTCTTCATTACTCATGTCTTTTGTTCAAGAACATCTTTGAAAAGTTATAGCTTTAGAAAAACAGCCCAATTTATAGATGCCAACTCTAGATCCAAAATGTGCCCACACAAAGCACACAATTTACTAAATGCAGAAAACAGAGTACTTACAGCAGGGTGTCCAGTACAGTAGGTATAGCTGGCATGGGACTGGTAGTGCAAGCTTGCTCTTGGAAAGGAGTATGTGTTCCAGGCTGGTTGGCTGCTGTTCCACTGGGAGCTGAAGCCAGGGCTCATGGTCACTCGTGACTTACTGCTTTGATAGGCTCTCACTGTGGAGCTAGACTATCAAGAAGAAAGAAATGCGATGTAAAGACAGTTCTGTATAAAATTCAAGCCAGCTATATATAGCAGCATATATTCCCATGTATGAGCACGGCACAGGACTCAGCTGATTAATATAAATGGCTGATGGCTTAAGAGGATGCATTAAATACTGTTCTGATTAGGATAAAAATGCTTTCTCACTATTAGATTTTGACTAGATCACAAGGTACAAAGGTTGAAATTGATCTTACTGAAAATAGTTTTTTCTAGTTGCAAGATACAACTCTATCTTTCAGAAATAAGATATGTTTTAGTGGTGACAGCAACAGTGATATTTTCAATACATAAATATCTTTTAATCATAATGTTCACCTTAGAAATTCACCATTAGTCTCATCTGAAGGCAGTAAACAAAGATCATTGCTTATGAAGATTGGCTTGAGGCATAGATTCATACACAACACTAAATGGTCTTTAAGTTCTATGAGTATATTTCTGTCTCAGGGAAACATCAGCAGAAATCTGGGCACATTTGTACAGGTCACCATTCTACTGTCTAAAGACAATAAAATAGTAAAGGATTTGAAATCATCATTAACCCCAAGTTACTCTACCAATGTAATTGAAAATAGAGGAGTAGGAAAATATCAATTTGCCAATGTTAAATATATCTGGTTGTTGGTAACTATACATAGAGTAGAATTAACTGAAAACAAAACTCACTTGTATCTTCTCCCTTTCTTTGTCCTCAGATGGCCATGGCATATAATCCTACAATAGTTTCTTTTCAGAGAACACGTTCTATCATCAAATTGCAATAGCCACTTACCCTAGTAACACAGTGACTTTCACAATAAATTCTATTTACAAATCTATGGTCACATGCTAACTCAATCACTGGGGAAATGTGCTAATCATATTGCCATTATATTTAGGGAACACAGTGGGAAAGAAACTCTTACCCAAGTCTTTGTTTCCCATTGGGCTAGATTCTGATACCACTAGACATGTATAGCAATGACTTTTCTGAAGACAGGTTTGATCACCTTGAGATAACTAAAAGTAAGGACCTCAGTGATTCAAATGCTCTAGTAGGGCCATTTCTCTTAAAATAGCTTCAAAAATATTTAGAAAAGGAAAAGAAAATTTAAATCAGTGATTTAATGGTAGTTATCAATTCAAAATGTTTAACCCTCAAACTGGAAAACACGTCCTTGTTAAGGTAGCCAAATTTGTCCGATTGTCTATCTTTCCCATTCCTATCTCCCTCAACATCCTAACCATATTTGCCACCCACATGGTTCAATAGTTCAATGAGACATGCAGATAGAGGCATACACGACCGCACATGTCCCTGCACATTGTGTTGGAGAAGTTAACAGTGGACTTTTGCAAACACAGATATATATGCTTGATTCTAAGCACAGAAGCTCCGTATTTATATAAAATCCCTGGTTATTTGTGACTCATACACAGTTACTTCAAAGAATAAATGAGCCCACCACGAAGCTTACCTTTGGCCCTGACAGTGTCTTGGTTTGTGCTCTGCATCTATGGTCACTAAAATCAATCACTTTCACTAATTCAGTTGCTTCTGTAAGTAGCTCTTTGTCTCTTACCAGTTTTCACATTTAGATTAGTTTAAAGCCCTTAAATTTTATGATAAGTTTGTAAATACCCTCAGCTCTTGGCTTAATTATGTTCCCCCAAATCATCAGTCTCTCCCAATGATTTTATTCATGGTGGTCTTCCTGTTGCAAATCCTTCCTCTCTTCTTTTGTAAAGTTCATGTTCAAGTTGTACCTCTGAATTGCTTCCGTTTCTGATGCTTCCAGTGTATGTCCCTTGTCTTCCTGCTCTCACAGGGCCTACACTGTGTTGCTCAAATACTTTAGCATATAATTATGTTATTTTACATTGTTCTTATGTATATAAATCCCAGCTTTCAAGCTGAACTTCAGAGACCCACTGAAGTCAAGATGGTATATTGCCTTTCCCACAGCTCTAAGGAGTTTCATCCTCCTTGGCTTTTGAAACCTCTAACGGTGTTTACCCCACCTCCTTACAATCATCTTTCCCTTTGACTCCTTGTCCATTCTGATTGTACTTCCTTTTCTCATTACTTGTGTTTTTTCCCCCTTATTCTCCCTAAATTAGGTCATTTCCCAGGGCTTAATCCTCAGTTCTGCATTCTTAACTCTTTTAACTTTTCTCCTTTGTGATCTTATTCATGGTCAAAGCTTTAAGTATTACTTCTAAGAAGATGACTCCCAGATATAATTTAACACTCCAAATACTTTCTTGAATTCCAACTGCAAATATTAAAATGTTTGCTACATATGAATGCATAACCACAAAAGAGACCAAGGTTTAAATTACTATGCATAAAATTAAATGAATTGTTTTACTCTAAGATTTCACCTCCTCCATAGTTTAAATTATTTTTGTTAATGTTATGACCACATTTTAAAACCAACTGCCTTGAAGACTTTTAACAACTTTGATTCATTTGTCTCTCCTCCAACTTTCTTTATTGATGTCAACAAATTCTATTGACCCTATTCAATAGATGTCGAATTGATATTGTCCTTTCCATTCCCATTACCACTAACCATTTTTAGCATTTTGTCAGTTTATGTCAGAGCTACTAAAACTGAATCAAGAACCTTGTACTTTAAGTCTCAATTGACCCTCAACAATGGCACCAGATTACTCTTTTCAAAAAAACCTGATTTTATTGTGTTATTCCTTGCTGAAAAATGTTCAGTGCCTCTACTATCTATGAGACAAAGTCAAAACTTCTTGGTCTCTCATTTGAGATTCTTTATAATTTCATCCTGACATTGTAAATCTCATTTTTCATTCCTTTCCATATAATCTCAATCTCCAGAGAGACTGTCACTTCAAAATGACTTATATGTTCATGCCATTGTCACAGGCATTACTTTCTAGAATGTCTTCACCTTCTTTCAGTTCACACTTCATTGACCCTGTCAGACTCAACCTTTTCTGTAAAACCTATTCCAACAGCTTCAACTACCAGCCCACAGGGACTTTTGCTTCTACTAGGTACTAACATTACTGATTTTCTGCCAGGTTCCTCTGATCTTTTAATTTGTGTGGCTACCCAGGAAATTATCGCATAACATTATCCACACAACTCAACAAGTTAGTCTTTCACACAACAACTCCTATGTCCCAACATCTCCTGAAATAGATGCCTTAGTTGTGTTTCTTCACAACTAAGAACTTCAGTACAAGTAGCTCGTTTTGGAATTGGTCCTAGAAAAAAATCAGTAGGATAAATCACTAGTGAAAAAGAGTGAGCCAATACATTTGCATCACTGAATAAGTTATTCCTGTGGAGAACTGAGGCTCAGTTCCACCGGGGGACTCTGGCAGACAGAATAGAACATGCTGCAGAGTTATCCCACCCAATGTGCAAGCTGGAGTGTTTAAACACCAGTTCTCCTTTGTGTTGGCTGAGGGCTGCTCCTAAAAGCATTAATTCCTTGGCACTTCTGGCCTGTCCTACATATAGGCCAAAAGAAAGTTCTCAAGTAGAATGTCCCAGGACATTGTTGACATGCCTTAGAAAAGAAAGTGCCAGGAAGGTATGAGCAGAGTATCGACAGTGATAACATCTGTTACTAAATGGACGATGATTTCCTGAACTTCTTTTTATCCTCCATAGAACTCCAGACACTCACATTTTCCTTTTCAATGACTGAGAGAAAAGGCTCAAAAGCATGCGTCAAATTGGCCTGATTTCACTGCCATTAAAGTCTTGAAAAAATAATGCACAAAAGAAGATACTGGAATGGCCAGTAGGCATGTGAAAAGATGTTCAAAATCATTAGTCATCAGGGAAATATAAAATAAAGCTACAATAATATACCAGTTTATACCCACAAAAATGGCTAAAACTAAAAAGACTGACAACTAAATGTAGATGAGTTATTGTGGACCTGGAATTCCCATACATTGTCAGTGGCTGGGTAAAATGGTACAGCTACTTTGAAGAACTCTTAGTTAGCTTTCCATAAAATTAAATATACTTCTATCTTATGACACAACAATTCCACCCCCAGTTACTTGCCCAAAAGAAAATACATGTATACAAAAACACTTTTATAAGAATGTGAATAGCAGCTTTATTCATAATAGCCCCAAACTGGAAATGACCTACTGTCTATTAACAGGAAAATGGATTTTAAAAATAAGAGTATATTCATGTAACAAAATATTATTCAGCTATCAAAAATTAGCTTCTAATACACATGGCAACATGGACAAGTCTCAAAACCATGCCAAATAAAAGAAGACAGGAACAAAAGAATAGATATATGTGATTTCATTTATATGAGGTCCAAGATGAGGAAAACACATATAGTAATAGAATTCAGAAAGTGGGCTAAGCACAGTGGCTCACACCTGTAACCCTAGCACTCTGGGAGGCCAAGGCAGGAGTATTTCTTGAGGTCAGAAGTTTGAGTCCAGCCTGAGCAAGACAAAAACCCCATTTCTACAAAACATAGAAAAATTAGCTAAGTGGTATCATGGTGCATGCCTGTAGTCCCAACTATTTGGGAGGCTGAGGCAGGAGAATCACTTGAGCCCTGGAGTTTGTGATTGCATTGAGCTATGGTGATGCCACTACACTCTACCCAGGGTGACAGAGTGAGATTCTGTCTCAAAAAAAAAAAAAAAAAAAAATAGAAAGAAAGTAGTTATTGAGGGAGTTGAGGAGAAATTATTAGAAAGAACAATAAGGTAATTTATAATACTAGGATGATGGAATTGTTTGCTATCGTATTTTGGGGGGTGGTCATTATAAAAACGCATATATTTGCCAAAATTCATCAAATTGAACACTTGAGATCTGTGCATTTTATTATATCTTAATTATATTTCAATCAAAGAAAAATAATACTGCTTTTGCAAAAGGCTGACTGTGATTTTTCCATGGTAACAAAGGGTAGAGAAGCCTCAAAAACTGAAACCTAGTGATCCCAAAATCCTAATTTTCTAGATTCCATAATTGGCTAATCTGAGTTCCACTATCTTTCCTCTCCTTGGCACGCCCTCTGAGAGCAATGCCAGGGAGCATCTAATAGCCAAAAGGCAGGCAGCCAGAGAGAAGAGCGAAGAGTCTGGATAAAGAGCCTCTGAATAACTAAGAGCTGGCAGCAGCATCCGGTGTCTGCCAACAGATCAGGGGTCAGGGCTGTTGGAACAAGAAAAAATGGAGCACAGCACAAAAGAAAAGCCCTCATACATGCTTCCAGAAATTACAGAGCTCCAGGGAACACTTGCTGCTCTATCTACTCAGTCAGCACTAGCAAACAAAAGAAAGAAAGGGAGGGGCTGAAGGAAGCTGCATTAAGAAAAAAAAAATACAATGAGAAAGCAGGAAATAATCAACACTGTAAGATTCCTAGGTAGAACTGAATGAGTGCTGCAGGGAATTATTAACAATAAGAGCTAACACATTCCATGAAACCTACTACCTTTCACAGTGTTTCAAGAGCTTTGTATTTACACTGTAGTGACTCATGTATTCCTCATAAAAATAATAAGAGGTAGTTACTATTATTGTCTGCAATTTATAGGTAAGAAAACTGAGGCAGAAAGAAATGAGGTAACTGAAAAATTTAAGATCATGTAACTATGAAACAGTTGAGTTGGGATTCAAATCCAGGTGGGGACTCCAGAACCCATGCTCTTGATATTCTGGGATAATGCTACCTGAGTTTGGGCTCTTCTTAAAGCAGATTCTAAGACAAGGACTAGGGTAGATTTGGGTTTTTTTTTTGCTTTGGTTTTTGTTTGTTTGTTTGAGGGGGAAGGATGATGGGAGAGGTAAGCCCCCAAAGCAAGCCGGAGAAACTAAAGAGAAAGACTGGGTGAGAAAATGAAGAATCAACATAAATTTATGTTATTGAGATCTATGATACAAGATAAAGGCACTAGATTCTGCTGAGACCTCTCAGAAGTGTTCAAAATGCCATATAGAATTGTCCCCTAAAAGATGAGGGCTGGAGCATTTGCCACTGGGAAAGGGTTGCCCGCAAGGGAATCATCAGCTGTGTTTGGGCAATGGGAGAATGGGCTCTCTTAGCATCAGAGAAGGCTCCAGGGCAAAAAGTGGAAAGGCACAGAGGTAAAATCAGGCTGTCAAGTTCTGGGGGTGTTATAATTGTCCATTATAGCTGCTGCTGAAATCAGAGATTAGCCAGGAATGAGGATGGGACAATCTGATAGAGTTACTACAGCCACCTCCCTAAGAATAGTAAGTGAAATGGTGATAATCATAATATCAATATTAATTGCACATTTTGCTATGATGTGTCTTTCATGTATTGTCTCTGAATCATCAGAACAATCTAATGATGTAGGTGTTATTATCTACATTTTACTGATGAAGACACTGGGACGTACAGGGGTTAGGCAACTTGCCTAAGGACATACCACTAATAAGGGTACAGAGCTAAGGATCAGAGGTTCAAAGGATACAGGCCTAGGGTTGATTATGTTATTAACAACTTGTCATCTCTAAAGAATAAAGTGCAGAATGAAACACATACCCCACTCTGAAAGAGAGATTAAGAGAAAAACCATTATAGACATATGTTAATATAAATATATAGAGAAAGTCAATGATCAGAAGGAACACAGGATTGCTGTGAGATGCAGAGGTGAAAAACACTCATTGTTATAAAATAATACGATCTTTCCCTGTTAATAATACAAATGCCATGTGATAATGCATTAAAGTTAACTCAAGTTATCAGTGATGATGCAATAGCCAACTCAAATTGCCCACCTCTGTCTCTTTTAAAAGTTGCTCAGTCACTATCAGTGAATGTCCTCAGCAGGAAGAAACTGCAAGATAATTCTAGAAGTAGTCAATAAATTTACACTGAAATTACTTTAAGTATATTCCAATGGTAACTTTAAAATAGTGCTTTAGTCTTAACAAAAATCTATGTCCTTTGTAACAAATACTATTAAAACATGGAATATACTGCATGTAGTAACAGAGCAGAGTCCCATAACAATTATTATATTCACAGTAGGTGTGTCTCCCCAGCCTTAGCAGCCCAGCTACTCTTTCCGCAGCCCCTGCTGAAGCATATCCTTATACAGACATGGTTATTCTAGGTGACTTCCTCAACTGAAGTCTAATTGATCCAGGTTGTCACCTGAACCAACCTGAGCCAATCAGATGTCTTCTCCTGGAAATACAGAATTGTTATGCAATGAATCATAAATCTCTACTGGGCATTTGAACTAAGAAGTGATGTAAAGGAATAACTAGGGTTTAGTTGTATAAACAGAGAAACAAACAAAAAGTCTATCTGGCAAGGAGTATCAGACAGGCAGGAGAGGGAGAAAGAAAAAGTATAGGCAGTAACACAGGTAAGAGATGATCTTATTCAAAGGAGATGGAAGAAATATTTCAGCTCTGGCGAGTTTCTTAGTTTTTGGTTCCAGTTTCTTGTAACACCTAGCTCTACTAATTTGGAGATCCATAGGTTATCCTGGAGCATTGGTTGTTAGGCTGGGTGCAGTGGCTCATGCCTGTAATCATAGTTTTTTGGGAGGCTGAGGCAGGAGGATCACTTGAGGCCGGGAGTTTGAGACCAGCCTGAACAAGAGCAAGACCTCACCCATCTCTACAAAAAAGAAAAACAGAAAAATTATCTGGGCATGATGGCATACATCTGTAGTCCACTCAGGAGGTTAGACAGGAGAATCGCTTGAGCCTGGGAGTTTGAGGTTGCAGTGAGCTATGATGACACCACTACACTCTAGCTGGGTGACAGAGTGAGACTCTATCTCAAAAAAAAAAATAAAAATAAAAAGATATTCCAGAACAGATGAGCAGAAAGAAACCAAGCTAAGGTAAGGGACTATGGGGACTATGTGGCCCAAATAGAGTGAGAAACCAAGGACTTTCTGGATCCCACAGGCCTGTGACATGTTTCACAGGAATCCTGCATATCATTCCAGTGACTCCCACTTTGCCTTCACTAGTTTGACTAGATTTCTCTTCCTAACAACTAAATGGTCACTTTGGGGACAATGGCATACTTGCCCTTCTTTCATGTACCGTCATTTTTTACTGTAAAATGCATTTGTTGTCCCTGTCCTTTGGCTTTTTGAATCAGAATTTCCAGCTCACATTAGGGATTCAATGACCCTTCATTGAAGATTTTAAAGTTGTTTCAGCTCTAAAGCCAGAATAATATAAGATTAAAAATTTGAACCAAACATTGCATATAAATAATGACATTGTGAGTCGAGCAGTTAGAATAAAACACAAGGTATATGTGAGAAAGGCCATCCAGTGGATTGTGAAAGATTTGTTTAGAAATCTATCATGTATATATAGCTTCTACTCCTAAAAAACAATGTTGCAAAAAGGCATCAACACCTATATTTTTTGTGTTACTCTTTTTCCCCATTGTTAGCTTTATTTTTAGCAGTACTCATTATGAACATCATGACATGGGAGAATTAGAAAATGTTTATATACACACTGTGTGTGTGTGTGTGTGTGTGTGTGTGCGCGCGCACATACGTATACACATACACACATACACACACGTTCCTACATTTTTTTTTTTAACTTCCCACAATGGACTTTTTGGTAAGCAAATGTCAACATGAAGTTCACAGAGAGGCTAAATAACTTCCTGTGTGTGTTTATTTCCCGTACTGCCTGTGAGGAAGTCTAAAAAGAACAGTTTCTACCCAACAGCTCTCAGAGTTTCAATAGGTTTTTCAAAGTTACCTCCCCACCCTGTGCCCCAAGCAAAGGATTCCTGCTGTGTGGTTTCTAAAGATTTCACTTACAACTGGCTGAATACAGGGCCTGAATGGACAGTAAAACCCACACCAAACCTCTCTTTGCACCCTGTGTGGGACAAGTGGTTACTTTGTTCATTTACAAAGACCTAAAAGAGAGAGAGACAAACTGCCCCTATGGTATAAGAAGTTTCTTTCAAATAAATCCTTTTAAAGGGATCTAAATCATGACACTCAAAAGGAAGGAGGCTGCACAAGGAAATGGGTAGAACTTTTAAGTTCTGCTCACACCCCAGCACCCCAGAGGAACAGAAAATATGTCTTCTCTTTTTTGACATTATCTTTTGTAACATTCCTGAAAGATGAGTGTCTTGCTTGGTCTCAGCAAATTTGCTTCTGGAGGAAAGTGAGGCTTTTTTGTTATTGTTGTTGTTGCTCCCCCGACGTGGGGATCGTCTTTATTTTTCCAGCATCACTTGTTTTATGACTTGTAAACATAAAGTATCTGAGTGAGCTTTGCTTACCACAGATCCTTTTTTATGAAATAATCATAAAACATGGTGCTTTATGGCACTTAATTTTATCGTTATTGTCAAGCTTCAAAACTTCTAAGGGTGGAATGTGATAGAACATTCTGTATGCTCCAGTAGACATGTTTTAGGGCCCTTGCCAGCCAAGCTGTGCTTCCCCACCTCCCACTGAAGACTATCCCTAGACCAGCATGGCGTGCCAGGTGACTCTCAGGGAGTCTCCCGATGCGATCCGCCCCGACTGATCAGATGCTGTCTCCTGGAAACTGGGAACTGCCACTCAGTGACTAGTAAACCTCTACTAGGACAGAGTAAGATGAAGCTCTGTTTACTATTAAGTACTAATTATGGACAGATGTGGGGGGTGGGGGGAGGGGATGGGTGTATACCTACATAATGAGTGAGATGTGCAGTGTCTGGGGAATGGACACGCTTGAAGCTCTGACTCGCGGGGGATGGGGGGCATGGGCAATATACATAACCTAAACTTTTGTACCCCCATAATGAGCTGAAATTAAAGAAAAAGTACTGATTATTACAATGACTCATAGTACTTTGGAGACTGGGAAAAGGGTTTCTGGCATGAATGTGAATGGAGAGGCAATTTCAAATTCTCTCAGTTGCTTTCACATACTTAGCCAGGAAATGGTCACATATATATGAGGGGAATGCAAAGAACATTGGACCTAAGGCCTAGACATCAATTTTGTGCCTGCCTATTTCTACCTAAGGATCTTGAGTAAGTCCCTCCATAATTCTGCACTCTTCCCTGCTCTGAAAATCCCTGGCTCCCTGGGCTAATGTGGAGGTTAGAATAAAATGAAGTATGTGAGAGTATCTGGTATAGATGATATTCCATAAAAATATGTTGAAAAAGAGCAACAGTGGACAAAAGTGGTTCAGATCAGAGTCTGAGGGACAACTGCTATCATCAAAGTGGGTTCTCTTTACACCTCAGCTTTATAACTTTCCTAAAGTCCCTTATCCTTCCTGTGCCTCAATTTCCTTATCTGTAAAGTTGGACTAATAAAAGAATGTATCTCATAAGAAGGTCATCGGGATTAAATAAGTTAATAAAACATTTAACAGAGTGTCTTGTGCTCATTAGATGTTATTAGTAACTATTATTGAATTTAAAAGCTACTATTTATTTTTTATTTTTAAAACAATATACACACATAACCTTGCTTGGGGACAGACATTTGTGAAAGCCTTCTGTCTTCCCCTTCTTCCTTCCCTTTTCCTCTCCTACCTCTCTCTCCTTTTCCCTCCCTCCTTCCCTCTTTTCCTCCCCTCTTTCCTCTCTTTCTTTCTAAATGAAAAAAAAAAAAAATCAACCTAGCACAGGCTAATTTCTTTATATTTGAGTAATTGATTCCAATACTTATTTTTCTTTTTCACACTAGAAGTCACTTTACAGCCAATTCCTGGCTCAGTGCACATTCAATGAGCCCAAGCACACTACTGCTCCTGCATGAGTGTGTTGAAAGTTAAAGTCACATAGAACATCCCTGGAGGACAGTCCTGCAGCCCCAAAGTGACTGCGACTGCAATGGGCTGATTCCCCAAAATGAAATTAGCCTATAAAAATGACAATAAGATGAATGGGAAACGATTCTTACAAGTCTTTTAATAGTTCAACATCAAGAGGTAAGCTAGTTTATCTGTTTCAAGAAGAATGTCAATGCTAGACCATGAAGGATGCTGGGGCAGGAGTTAATCATCTTATCTCTGCATCTAGTCCCATGTCTAATACACCGTGCTCCACATGAATCATCCATCTATTCATTCATTACACACGTATTTAATGAGGGCCTATGATGGGCCAGGTACTGTGTAAAGGCTGGAACTACCACCATAAGAAGGCACAGACCCTGCTTTTATAGACATTATTGGCAAGTGAGGCAGACATTGAATATACATAAAAATAGTGATATTTTTGAATATCTCTGTAGAAGGCTCTGTGCTGGAGATTTAGAAGTCATCAGTAACTAAAACCATGCAAATAGACTGAGTTGAGAAGGCAGAAAGCTTAAGGCTATCACCAAATTTATTAGTATAAGCTTAAGGTGATGAGCTAATTCAATTAGGCCCAGTATCCAAAAAATTAATTCCCATCGGCTAAAGACATAAGGAGTGGCTTATTAGTGGAAAATTCTATAAAATTACTGTTTCCATACTGCAAAGTATGGCCAAGTAACATAAGTAGCTTGCCCTTGGCAAGCTCATTCTAATATTAGTACCACTTATTGAATTCCTACTTCAAAAGGCAGAGATGACTGGGAGTTTTCATTTTAAAGCACAGAATGTACTCTCTCCCAGCCACAAAAATCATTACAGACTGAAAAACTGTTTGGAATACCAGAGAATTAAGGCTAGAGTAACAAATGAATCTTAGTAACAAATGATAACACCCAAGAAGTGTTTTATCTACCACAAAACTTCAGTTGCAATAACCCTTCCATGCATCCTCTTCAAGAAATCTTGCCAGAAGTTATGTCTCTCCAACGTCACGGTTTATACTGCAGAATGTTATCATGCAATTGTTACATATTACTTCATCAGCTAATTAAATGATTGGTATTTATTATCAAGTTACTATGTTCAAGGCTCTGCACTAGATCCTGCCGAAGGCACAAGGGACATATTCTCACCCCGAGTAAACTTTTCATCTCCTGGAATATATCAATAGATACTCAGTAAATACTTACTGAAATAACTGTCTCTGCTCACTTGTCGCTACCAACTTTTACTAATTTTCAAGTGTTCTAATGAAATGTGAGCTATTCTGTGAAATACTGCCCAATTTCTAGCCCTTCAGCAAATATTAATTTTTCCTTTGTTTATTATCATATCATTTTGGAACTTATTTTTTTGTGGCAGGTATATCTAAGTTTAAAAGCATGAAATATATATTTATGCATGTATTTATATCTTACTGTATTACACACACACACACACAACTCACAATCTTTGAGACCAAAAGTTGGCAAAATTCCTTCTGCAAAGGTCCAGATTGTAATGTTTTAGACTATGTGGGCCATACAGCCTCAGTAGCAACTATTCAGCTCTGCTGTGGTTAACACAAAAGCAGCCATAGACAATCTGTAAAAGAATGGGTGTGGCTGAGTGCCAATAAAACTTTATTTACAAACCAGTAGGCTGGATTTGGCTTGCCATAGTTTGTCATTGTTCTAAACTGTCAACTTTTTAAATGTATCATTGTACTTTTTCCACCAACTATCATAATGCTATGAAAATAAAAACCACTGAAAGAAAAGGTTTCAAATCAATTCATGCATTTTTTATGCCCATTGTAGAAAGTAACTGACATTGAAATTTAGGGGAAAAGATCACCAAGATGGTAGATCTGTACAACAGGATGAATAATGGTATTGATGAGAATGATGGGGAAGAAGGAAATTGTTTCCTTCCTCCTATACTCATCAGTATTTTGTTCTATATACCTACAGGGTATCCAATTGAAAATATCTTACAGAAATGAAGATGAATAGGTCTAAACATAAAGTCAGAGAATTATAGGTTAGAGATGTATATTTTTGAACAGGCACCAAAACAAAAGCAAAATAGTTGATATTTGTTTTTAGAAGATGATGCTCCTGAAGAATTAAGTTGGGAAAAAAAAAAAAAGAATCAGAAAGATCTGGGGTCTACTACAGGGAAAAGTAAATCTTCAGGTAAGGGACAAAGTAGAAAGTTGGTTAATACTAATTGGTAAATTTGGCTTTAAGGGAATCTCAGTAATTAAGCATAATTATCATTTTTATAAGTGTTCAGTATGTTTACCAGGCATATCTCATTCTACAGGCCTAAACAAGGAATAAGTTTCTTGGTTTCTTTTTCTCTAGTGCTGCCACTAATCCAGTTCACTCTACAGATAACATTGCAAATATGGGAAACGATGCTTAAAGAGTTTAAGTATATATATGTAAATTCATATACATGTGTAAATACATTATATGTTATATATGTATGTGTAGACATTTATATTTTTGTGATTTAAAATAAGTATGATTCACCTAGAGCTGTGGATAATGACAGTTTTATTCATTTTTTCTCTTCCTTATATGTGATCTACTCAGAGTTTGCTGGGGAGTCTATGTCACTTCTGGGGAATAAGAAAGACTTGAGTAGATTCTTAGAAGAGAAGAGTATAAGAAAAATTTGCAATAGAAGCAGAATTTATTGTTATTAATATATATAGACCTCTTGTGTGTGTCTATATATAAATGGATATATGTGTACACACATGTATACACACACATGCACACATACACACCCCACACAGTGATATTGTATTGTGTTATACAGTCATGAGCCCTATAATGACATTTTAGACAAAAACGGACTGCATATATAATGGCGGTCTCATAAGACATTTTAGCCATGTCATACTTCAATGCATTACTCACATTTGTAGTGATGCTGGTGTAAACAAATCCACTGTACTGCCAGTCATATAAAAATTTAGCACATACTATCATGTACAGTACATAATACTTGATAATGACAATAAATGACTATGTTACTGGTTTATGTACTTACTATAATTCCATCATTATTTAAGAGTGTACTGCCACTTATAAGAAAAAGTTCTATAAAGCAGCCTCAGGCAGGTCCTCCAGGAGCTATTCCAAAAGAAGGCATTGTTATCATAGAAGATGACAGCTCCATGCATGTTATCACCCACGAAGACC
Organism: Lemur catta; assembly: GCF_020740605.2. Classification (NCBI taxonomy): domain Eukaryota; kingdom Metazoa; phylum Chordata; class Mammalia; order Primates; family Lemuridae; genus Lemur; species Lemur catta. The sequence goes on from NC_059128.1 coordinate 152,083,520, forward strand.
ATCCAGTGGGACAGGATGTGGAAGCAGAAGACAGTGATCTTGATGATCCTGACCCTGTGTAGGCCTAAGCTAGTGTGTGTATTTGTGCCTTGGTTTTCAACAAAAAGTTTTAAAAAGTAAAGAAACAAAATAAAATATTTTTAAAATAAAAAAGCTTACAGAATAAGGATATAAAGAAAAAATATTTTTGTGCAGCTATACGATGTATTTGTATTTTAAGCTAAGTGTTATTACAAAAGAGTCAAAAAGTTAAAACAAATTAAAAGTTTATAAAGCAAATAAGTTACGATAAGCTAAGGGTAATTTATTATTGAAGAAAGAAGAGTATTTTTTAATAAATTTAGTGTAGCCTAAGCGTACAGTGTTTATAAAGTCTATAGAATGTTACAATAGTGTCTTAGGCTTTCACATTCACTCACCACTTACTCACTGACTCCCCCAGTCCTGCAAGCTCTATTCATGGTAAGTGCCCTATACACGTGTATCTTTTTTACGATATTTTATGCTGTATTTTTACTTCACCTTTTCTATGTTTAGATATGTTTAAATACACAAATACTTACCATTATGTTACAGTTGCCTACAGTATTCAGTATAGTAACATGCTGTACAGGTTCGTAGCGTAGGAGTAGTAGGCTTTTGTCATACAGCCTAGGTGTGAGTAGGCTACATCATCCAGGTGTGTGTGTAAGTACACTCTGATATTCGCACAACAAAATTGCCTCGAGATTTCTCAGAACATACTCCTGTCATTAACTGATGTGTGATGGTATATACATAGCACAGTTCATTGTATGATATATACACACACATACACATGTGCAAATATACACACACAGTGAATGAGAGCGAGCAAGAGAGTGAGAGTGAGAGAGAGAATGCTTATCATTGCCTAGTACTTTGTACATTATATAATTCATCCTCAAAACAACAGTTCATGAAGTCAATACTGACGATTCTGGGGCTAGAGTTTGCAATTAGTGAAACTAAGTTTCAAAAGTAAACATCTCTAAACCTCAGAGCACATGCTCTTTAGCCACTGCTAAATTGTCTTCTACTCAGATAAATCACAGAAGCAGAAGTAGAAGTAACCAGAAGGGTCCAAAAGAGAAAAAAAATTACTGGGAACAAATGAGACAAAGAGGTAAAACAAATTGTGGAAAAGGGCCCTCAAGAGCTATGCTTCCACTTGGGGATTTATTGTTTGGGGGAACAAGTGGCTATCTGTAATTAGACAGTGACATCCTCAGGAGCCCTTTGCAGTGGCTTTTTTTGGTGGGGTTCTGTGCTACCTGGTTGAGTAGCCACAGTTTTCTAATACTTTGACCCCACAACAATCCAGTCTCAGCCCCAACCTCTATAGTTCCTATTGACATGATGAGCGAAGTATCTGGCAAAAAGGGCATTCCTCCTGGGCAAGCACACTAATGGCTGATGAAGGGCAAGTGAAAGAAAGAAATATGCCTTGAGGTTGCAAATATTAACACTGATAACTGTAATGGGATAACTGAAGCTTAAATGAGGAGCTTTCGAGTGGGACTATGCTTCAAAAATAAGCTAGTGGTTGTTTGGATATTGGGATAAAACTGACAGCAGAATTTCAGTGATGCCGTCAGCAGATGGTGTGTCCGTCAGCAAGGAGGGAATCTGGCAGAAAAGAAACTCTAAGAGAAAGAGGAATTGTCAGATCTTGGAACAGCACTGAGATATCCAGGTAAAGTGTCTGAGAAATGCCTAGAAATGCAGCACATTACTTTTAAAGTTGCTGTGTGAGTAGGAAAAATGGATGGGGATTATCTATATCTCCATAGTCAGAAAACTGCCAATTTTGCAAAATGGTTTGCAGCCTACACATGAGTAACCCTTGCAGGCAGGAGCCTTGATTTGTTAAATTGATCCTGAAGATTTTGCTTTTTCTTCTTTGGGATGCTTAAATAGATACAGCAAAGTGGGTTTTGTAGTCATAAAAGAAAACACATGTGACCCAATTAAGGAAGCTAATCTCACATTTCCTGCCACATCAGAAGTCTCAACTTTGTAGGATGTAATCCATAAAATTTTTTTAAAAATCAAAGAATCTTCCATAACTCATGGTTAAGATTAGGCAGGGCATACAATTTTGTTTGTATAAGTTGAAATTTGATATCTTTAAAAAGTGGCATACATTTAGTCTTAATGAAAACATCACTAAATAACTTAAGTGTATGTGCGTGTGTACACATGTCCTGATGTTTTTATTTCCTCCAGAAGCTTCACCATAGGAAAATGCAGTTTCTGTTAACTCTTTTAAACATTGGGCATGTAAGCTTCCTCATTCCCTACCCCCACCCCATCACTACTTCCACCAACAACTGGGACTCTCAGCCATTCTAGGCTGTCAGTGAATAGGTTTAGTGTCCAGAAATGTTTTCTGAAACATATCTCAACTCAACTTTGCAAACATTTTTTTTCAAAATCAGGATTATTTTTTTTTAAATCAGGATTTTAAAATTGCGACTTTACACAAAAAAACAAAAATTTGGAGTAGAAGCCAAAGTTCTCACGATGGTCTTCGAGGCCCAACCTGATCTGAGCCTCCTACATGGATGTATCCCCCTCTCCCCCTCAACCACTGTCCCCCAGCCACGCAGGCCTCCCTGTTGTCCGTAACATACATTCAGCCTGCTCTTGCTTCAGATGCGGCACCTGCTCTTCCTACATCCTGGAAACAACTCTTCCCCCAGAAATCTTACAGCTGTGTTTACATGTCACATACCCCGGAGGCTGCCCTGCATCTTCCTACATAAAAGGGGCACCATGCTCTTCCCACTCCTGCTCTACCTATCCCTTTATCCTGTATGGTAGGCAGAATTCTAAGATGGTCCTCATGTTCCCCAACCCTCAGTGTACTTACTTGTCCTTCATAACTTCCAGGACTGTGAATATGATGAATTTGTACTTCTCTTCTTGGGTTATGTTAGAAGGCACAGTTGACTTTAAGAAAAGATGATTTTCTGAGTGGGCCTGAGCTAATCATTTGGATCCTTTAAAGCTGGGTCCACAGGTTGGAGATAGAGGAAATCAGCTTCCAAGTGGCAGAGAGATTCTCCTGCCAGTCTTGAAGAAGCAACTGCCATGTTGTACAAAGGACAACATGGCAGAAAATGGTGGGCAGCTTCTAAGAGCTTAGAACAACCCTCCGGTAGATAGATAGCAAGGAAACAGGGATCTTAGTCCTACAAATGCAAGGAACTGAGTTCAGCCAACAAACTAACAAGCTTGGAAGAGGACCCCAAGCCTCTGATGAGACAGCAGCCTTGGCTGATTCCTTGATTTCAACCATGTGAGATCCTGAGCAGAGCATCCATCTATGTCATGCTGGATTCCTGACCAAAGGAAACTGTGAGACAGCAGTTTGCGTTATTTCAAGCTGCTAGGTTAGTGATGATGTATTACACAAGCATTGGAAAACAAATACAACCTTTTTATCTTTTCCAAAGCACTTATCTCCAATTGGCATATTATTTATCTACTTTTTTCTTTATCATTTGTCTCTCCTCACTAGAATGTATGTTCCATGAATACATGGGCTTTTTTAGTTTTGTTCACTATGGTTTGTCCACCTCCTAAAATAGTCTCTACAATACAATAGGCTCTTACTGAATATTTATTGAATGAATAAAGGACACTTTACACTTGAGGAAAGTGGATGCTTCCTTCAAAAAGAGATAAGGTAGAATCTCTAGTGCCTGGTGACACCCAGAAAAAATGGGAGGGCCTCTTCCCAGGAGATTGGCAATTATCCCACTAAACCTTTCACTCTCCCCCTGTCTTTGTTCACTGTCCTTGGAAATTAAACTGAAGCACACCTTTCCCAGAAATGAGACTCACCTATATCTCTAGAGCAGGTGCTGGGAAACAAATTCAACATTTACTGAAGGGCTCAGAGGAGAGCTCATGAACAAAAATGAACCCTCAACCATGAAGCAAATCAAAACTGCAATGAGGTTCCACTTCACACCCATTGAAATGGCTACAACAATAAAAAGAAAATAACAAGTGTTGGTGAGGATGTGGAGAAACTGGAACCCTTGCACACTGTTGATGAAAATAAAAAATGGTACAGTTGCAATACAAAATAGTATGACAGTTTATCAAAAAAGTAAAAATAGAGTTACTATATGATCCTGCAAACTCAACTCTGGGTATAAAGTCTTGAAGAGATATTTGTGCATTCATGTTTATAGCAGCACTATTCATAATAGCTAAAACATGGAAGGAACCAAAATGCCCATTAAAGGGTGAATGGATAAGCAAAATATGTCATCAACAGGTGAATGGATAAGTAAAATAATATTTTATTATTCATAAATGGAATGTTATTCAGTCTTTAAAAAGAAGAAAAGTCTGATATATACTACAACATGGATGAATCTTGAGGACATTATACTATGAGAAATAAGCCAATCACAAAAAGTCAAACACTGTATGATTCCACTTATATAAGGTACTTAGAGCAGTCAAAATCATAGAGACAGAAAGAATGGTGGTTGCCAGGGGCTGGGGAAGGGGAAAATGGGTGGTTATTGTTTATGGGTATAGAATCTCAGTTTTGCAATCAAAGGAAGAAAAAAATTATGTTTAATTTTAAATCAATACATTAAACAAATAGTATTCTTTGGAAAAAAAAATTTTACTATCATTGACTCAAAAAGGAAAATGAAAAGGAAGTCAAGCTCTACCTTAAAAAGTATCACTAGACCCAAACAGACTCAGGGATGAATTTCATTAAAACTTTAATGAACATAATATTTATCTCATAGACATGTCTGTGTGTGTGTGTGTGTGTGTGTGTGTGTGTTCGTGCATATATACATATACATACATAATGCTCCAGAAAGAGAAGGAAAACTGTTAGCACATTGCATAGGTCAGTCAGTAGAGCCAGCTGAAATTCAATTCTCTTTTACACCCAGTGTTTGTCAGTTAACCTCACTTATGAACATAAATCCAAAACTACTATATTAAATATTAACAAATCTAGATATATTCTAAAACAAAACTACTTCATAATAAAATAGGGTTTTCAAAATGACTAACTTTACTTATTACACCTATTTATTGCTACCTGTCATATGTAACTTTGGGCAAGTCATATGACCATTGTGTGCCCCAGTTTCCTCAGAAGCAAAATTATTGTTTGAGAAATGAAAGAGAGAGTGCATTAAAACACCTAGAACAGTAGCTGTCATAAAGAACTAAATACATGTTAGTCTCTATTATTGTTTTTTTGTTAATAGCAGTACATAAATGAATGAAAAAAATGTGTAGCATCTTTACCAATGAGAAAACCTCAGCAAATTAGCATTAGCAGAAAATATACTCTACTTAATCGATGATATCTACTAAAAAACTAAGATAAGTATTAAACATCATGACTGAGTATTACAAATGATCCTATTTTGTTCAGTAACTATATAAAGAATTTGGTATTTATTCATCATTGAATGGGATATACTAGTCGATACAATTAGAGAAGAAAAACACAAAATGTTACAAAAGTAGAAAGGAGAAAAACTGTCTTTTTTGACTACAAAAACTGTCTTTTTTTGACTTTGACTAAGTCAAGACAACATAGTCATCTCCATGAGGATTAAATTTGAATTTATAGATATATTAAGAGACTTCAGAAAGGTGATGGATTCAGAATCAAATCACATAAATTAATATTTTCCATATATAGTCAACATATCTAGTCAAAAAATTTAACAGGAAAAACAGTATATTGCCATGCTAACAAAAGTAGACAATTCTAAGGAATAAATCTTGAAAAAAGTTTGCAATGCCTTTATAATACAAAACTAAAATAATCTACTTTTATAGATCGTGACAAACTAATTTTAGTAGTCATAAAAGTCAAAAGATACAGAATATTCAAGCAATATTGAGAAAAAATAACAAGTGGAGACTTCTACCAAATATAAGGTGATAGTATCAGGGGTGACTAATTTTAAAAACAGTGTTATATAGGCACAAAAGTAGACAAGTAGGTCATAGTAACAGAGGAGATTTTGAAAAAGTCCATGTGTGCATGAGAATTGAGATTATGACAATGATGATATTTCAATCTAATGAAAACAATTTAGTATTGAATAATTAGTGTAGAGACAATATCTATTTGTTTAAGAAAAAAATAAAAACAGAATTGTACTTAGATCTTTCCAAAAACAAAGCAAAACCCAGATGGATTAAAGAACTAAATGTAAACACAAAATAACTGAAGGGGAAAAAAAGCAATTGAAGAAAAGTTAGAATTAGAATAAAGTTAGAATTTTATTATAGAACTGACCTTTATATAAATAAAATATAAAATCCATCAATTGTAGAGAAAATTTTTTATAAAGTACATTTAAATTAGAAACTTCTATATGGCAAAAGAACTCTTTTTAATCATTTAAAAACAAAGCGATAGATTGTAAAAATAAAATATAGAAAGGAATATTATCCACATTATATTAAAAATCATAATGAATCAAAGAACACAAAGAAATAGAAAACACTAAAATGTTAAAATAAGAAGATATAAATTAAATATTTACAGAGATGGAAGAAAAATTACAAAAAGCATATTAAAAGATGCAGAACCTCCTATCATCAACCAAAATGTGCTAAGTAAAATAATAATATGATGTCATTTTCTCCCCCACAATAGCCAGACTTTGGGAGTTAAAATGTTGACAAATATATGGTGAGCCAAGTATTGCCATGTACTGTTAGAAGACTATAAGATGGTACAATCATTTTGGAGAGCAGCTGGCAGTTTATATTAAAATTGAAATATTTCATATCCTAGGGCCCATAAATTCCTCTTCATTATATTTCTGTAGAAGAAACGAACCCACACATGAACAAGGAGGCGCATCCAGTGATTTTCACTGAAGCACTGTTTTTAATAGCACAGAGTAGACATAATCTAAATGTACATGAGTATGGAAAATTAAATAAGTATCTTCTTTGGTGGACTGACTGTGTTAGCTGCCCATCCATCAGCCATCCCTTTCTTCTTCCATATAACCAGAACAGTTTTGTTTCATTAATATGTGTAGTCTCAATGACATATTATTATAGGTTTAATCCAGTGACAAATATTTGTTTCCCCTTCGCTGGACACTCATGTCCCCACCCTCCCTGGCAGCTGGTGTAGAACTGACCGAATTCCAGTGAGTAAGATGTAATGGGAGGCATGTTGAAGATTACTGGGCTTTCTGATAAAAGGAAAGTTATTTTGTCCTGGCCCTTTTCCTCTTGCTTTGACCCACAGTATGAATGGAGCCCAGAGCTTAGGTAGTCAGAAAGCATGAGGGAAAAAGCCAACAGGTGAGGATGGTTAGGAAAGGTAAAAAGAATCTGGTCCCTGGATGACACTGCGGAGCCACTGAGCCTTCAGCCCTCTTGTTAGAGAAATGACAAAGTGTCTATATCATTGGAGTCATAGTTAGAGGAGTTTTGGCTACTCTGAATCAGATGTCTTCATTATATACACTGTGGAATATTATGTGGTAGTCAAAGGGAATCAGATAAATCTGTATTTACTGATATATTAAATGTTAAAAGCAAGCTGTAAAATTATATATATTTATATATGTGTATATGCATTGTATATATTGTTAAAACATCTGTGAGGGTGTATATAACTATATATCTATATAAATGCTTACATAAAGATCTGAAAGCATAGACAGCAAACTGTTAACTGATAAAAGTGGTGTCTAGGGAGGGTGAACAAGTTGGAGACAGAGGTGCAGTTGGGGATATATTCATTGTCATTATGAGTTCTTATGTGACTAAAAGTAGATATATAAAAAGTTAAGTGAAATAAAATAATTTATTTAAAATAGTAAACAGTTGAAATATGCAGTTTATTAACTTCAAATTCTGACCAAACTGCATCAAATGGTCATAAACTCTGAATAAGTCATGAATGCAAAGTTTTTTAAAGTATCAATTTATACTTAAAGTGTATGAAAGGTATTGTCTATATATGGTATAAGCATACATTTTCAACAATCCTGTAGAAAATAGATTTATTTATACTAAATAAACAAAGAGACTGAGAAATGCATGTCCTGACTATTTAGAGGTATATGGGAAACAGAAGCTTCCACACACAAAAGGATTTATTTCTCCATAGATGTTGCTGTGGAAGGTCTTACGTTGTCCTGCTGTTGTGGTGAGTACATTGTAAAAGAGAAGTATGGTGTCGCCTTAATCCATAAAGACAATCCCACAAATGGCAACCCACAATATTTTCCAGAATCCACCACAAGATAGCAGATGGTGATGGCACAAATTACAGAAAATTGTTAAGACATTATGTGCTGAAAACATCAGAACATTTACTCATGAGATTAATAATGGAGTTAGACATTAGTAGACAGGAGAAAAAGATATGTTTAAGGGTGAGATTAAAATGAGATAGAAAGCCAATTAATGTGATAAATCAGCAAAGCCAGACAATAACTTTGTGAAAACACAGGAAACTTCAATTGACACAGGAAAAAATGTGAGCTCTTTCTCAAACTTTGTACCTCAGGTCCAAGGACTAGTTATTAATGCACATTCATTGCATGCCTGCCATGTGCCAAAGATTGCACTGGGTATTCGGAATTTAAAATTGAAAATGCACAAACTTTTTTAAGGCATTACCATCTAGTTGTTACAAACAAGTAACATTAGAGTGTGGTGAAAGGAATTTTACCAAACAAGCAAGGTAGAGAAAGTGGCCCGGATTGGGAATAATAAATGCTATCAAGGAAAGGAGGAAATAAGATGTAAGGCTGGTGGCAGGCACCCCTCCCCTCCCTAATGGAAAAAGAAGCAGGCCATGAGACCTGCCAAGGACAATGCCTGCAATGCTCAGCTAAGTTAAAGGACGACCACACCTTGATATTTACCCTGATAAGACTCTGGGTTCCTGGAGTCCACACATACCACTGGCCCCTCCTATTTCTCAATACCCTCCCTAAAACTGCAACAAAGAAATTCCTCATTCTTTGTGCCAAAATCTTCCTGCGGAAGAAACGCCCATTCCTCAATTCTAAAAACATAAATGAGCCCACTCAAACTTCTGGGCAATGTGACTTCTCGAGTCTCTCTCCCTCTCTCTCCTTGGACCTGAGAATCTTGCCCGGGCCCCTCTCTTGGGACCCGTTACCCTTCCCCAGGAGCACCCCAATAAAGCCTCTTTACTTATCCCTTTCAACTCTGTTCGTCTTTCTTTCTCTGGCGCCGGCCAATCCAAAAAACCTTACATAAGGAAGGAGGTGATACAGGACAAATTGGACATGAGGAGAAATCAGACATGTTTATGGAACTGAGAACAATCAGGTTTTGATGCACAAATGAGAAGGGGGCGTGATGAGGCCAGTAAGTGGCTGCAGCCAAACTCAGCAGGGCTGGTAATGCTAATAAAAATGTGTCCTTAGATGCTGAGATGCAACTGGAGTGACATAGTGAGACATACATTTTGAAAATTTTAGACTAGCATTTTACTCTGGCATTGTGAGTAGAGGGACTGAAAAGGACAAACTGGGGACATGGAAAGCTATTGCAACAGTCTAAATAGGCAATGATGAGAGCCTGAATTCATGCATATGTCCAGTACTCAAAAAATATTTGGTGAATAAAATAATCTGAATGCATTGCTATCATGTTCACTTTAAAGTAAGAAAAGAAGCAAAGAAAATAGAGAAGAAAGCAGAGAAGAGAAAAAGAAGGAAGAAAGACACACAGAAAGGGAAAAAGAACCTGTCTGTGGCATAGCAATTCCAATGTTCATGAAGGTTAAGAATTTGGGATTGTCAAATCTCCAACTTTTCTCAATATACATCATCTTCTTTCCTGGTTTCCATATGTTCTTTTAATAGATTTTTTCCTTAATAACTCTGCTGGAAAAATTCTGTTTCTTCTTTTTATCAGCCTGATTTCCGTATTAGTAACCTACTTCAAATTCTTTTTCCATCAGCTCTTCCCAGATTCACAATCACCTGTCTCTTATGAAAACTATATTAGTCATTCTTGATTATATGATGCATTTTACTTTTTTCTAGCTATTTTGTGTGTTCCCATTGCCTTCCTAATTAATGTTATGCTTCTTAGAGGTTAGGGATTTCAAATATTTGCATTTCAGTACCTAGCAAAGTGTTGAGCCCAGAGAATTATCAAATTTTAAGAGCCATAGGGGAGCTAAAATCACCTTATAAAAATTTCTCATGTTATAAATGAGGAAACTCTTACTCAGAAATATTAAGGATCTTACTCAAGATCATACTGCTAGAGAAAGAACTAGAATTAGAACCTTGGTGTTTATTCAGTCAAGCATTTTCTGAGAGCCTGCTTTGTACCAGGTCATTATTCTAGATTTTTGTTTCAAAATGCAATAGAAGATCATCTAGATTTTCAGGCCTGATCATGCTTCCAACAAGCTTCTCATTTCATTGCAAAGGCAAGCGGATGAATTTTGCAATAGAAACTGCTAATCCATTAGGCAAACCTGAGTATCTAAGTTCTGCTGAGATCCCAGCTAAAGATATTAAGAGGGGAGATTGCTAAATAAAAATGTTTAAGAGATATTGTACCTGAAAACTCCATCTCTTTACTAATCACAAGAAGATATGTGCTAGATGTACCAAAAAGGGAATGGATTCTGTACATTTTATAAAAGTGGTCACGAACTATCTCATGGAAAGCTCTGAAATGAGGAAAACAAAGAGTACACTGTAAATCCTACAGCACTCAAAGGAAATATTCTCTCTCTCCACCCCTCTCTCTTCTGAAAGCAACAGTTAAACTAATTGCAAAGAACTTCCGGTCTTGCACTCAAATTAAATATTCATAGAACTCCATTTATGTGCTGCATTTAGAAGTTAAGAGACTTTAAAAACCCTTCTGCATTCCCAATAGTCAGCTAATCCATTAGAAATGTGATACCCACTCTAACCCACAGTAGCAGAGTGCCAGCCCAGGTGGCCAGCTGAGCTTGGGAGCGTTTTCAAGAGTTGTAGGCAGGGGTTTGAAGATGCTAAGTCATTCTGGCAGCAAATCTCTGGCACTTCTCATCAGTGAGGTTTATCACCAAGCAGTTAAGTAAAAGAGAGGGACATGCTAACAAGAATTATGTGAAGGGGGAGGGCAATGTTTTGTGGTAATAAAGCCATTATTTTATTTGGTAATGACAACTGATTCATATGTGGTATAGGGGGAAAATATCTAGTACTCAAGGAATTTAAACCTTTCTTTAAGTTGAATTTGATTATAAATGTGTTTATACAAAGAAGACTGGCTGCTGTATAGACACGTGGCTTTTTTTCCCATATTATCCATTTTTCATTTTGTTAGAATAGGGATCCGTAAACTGCAGTCCTGGGGACCACATTCAGCCTGCTCCTGTTTTTGTAAATAAAGGCTTATTGGAAGGCAGCCATGTCTACTTGTTTCATATTATTGAGTAGTTTCAACAGAGATAGTATGGCCTGAATAGCCAAAAATATTTTCTATTTGACACTTTCCAGAAAGCTTCCTGACCCTTGCTTTAGAAAGATAACAACATTATATACAAAGTTCAAATTTTGAACTATGCCACATGTGTCTATACTATATTTTACTATATGTATTAAACAAACACATAACCACACACACACAAATACACACACACACATTTATAGTATCAGGAAGGTAAAATTGGTGATTCAAGATTTAAGAGAATTCAAAATTCCGGGAAGTGAAATTTTTTACAACATGCTTTGTCTGAACAGGCACAAATGAAAGAAGATTTTTGAGTATTACAATGTAACCATTACTGAGTAACAGTGTTTTTGATCCCGTCTCCTTGAATTTTCTACCATTTGTCAGCATATTCAGAACTTACTGGTGGAAACCACATTTTACTCTTATGATTCCTCCCACCCAAAGGGGGTGGGGCAAAATAATTCATGGTGACAAAAGAAATTGCTTGGGTTAAATCTGTTTGTTATATACCAGATGGGCTGGAAAGCTTGATGGAAACAATCCTTCATAAGCTCTCGTGCTATCCTCTGAACATTGTATTATTTATTCACAGCAAGTCTGCCATGGCACATAAGAAATACATATGTTGTTTCATTTATTATTTACCTGACATGTTGTTAGCAACTAGAATTGGAAATCGGTCAGAGCACAATTTCTTAAGAAAAGACCAAGTAAGGGGATCAGAAGACTCAGGCCAGCATGGTCACTATGTACATAATTCCTATGGCAGTTTTTCAACTCAGATCCCTTGGGAAACAAGATGAGACAGAAATAAATAGAAATACAACAGTTCACTTTCACTTTATATGTGGATCTTTTCTGGCATGGCAGAAAAAAAGGGAACAGGACCGAATGGGCCGGCCAACCACATTCTCTCCAGGAAAGAAAGAAGTGTTCAACGAAATAAAATGATATTTGTTCCTTTGCATCCCTGGAGAACTAATGTCTTAGATAATCTGACAAGAGCCACTTCCGTCATCTCTTAGGCACTGGGAATGTAACTTTTTATAAAAAGTAAACTTATTTAACCTTACTTTACTTTTGTTTAATCACAAACAGATATCATGCATTCCACTGATCTTAAGATCACATATCACGTTTCTAAGCTTGGTTCAGTGGGCGTTTGTTGAGCTCCTGTTATATGCTAGACACTAGGCTTCCAAACATGAATAAGGCACAGATGTCACCCTTGACAAGGTCATAGTTTAGTAGGGAAGGGAGATATTACAAAATATTGAGTATATATTCAATAGATCATTTCAATATAATGAATATATTTCTCTGATCATTTCAAAATAATATTTTAAGAGTTAAGAAAAGGTTTACAAACTGTAATCCCGTCTTTAATAATTTTGTTCATGAAATAGGAAGCAGATACACAAAATAAACAAATTAAAATATGTATTAATATAATGCTTTTCATCATTCTTTGCTCTCAGCCTATATATTAACAAAACCAAAAGTAAATATTCACTGGTTCTTCATGAACAGTTTTCAAGAAAAGATGACTCTCTCTTGGACCTTTTTTCCTAGAGCGCCTAATATATTCAAAGCTCCTAAAGGAGCCAGGCATGCTGGTTAATCCTATACTCCTAGCACTTTGGGAGGCCGAGGTGGCAGGATTGCTTGTGGTCAGAAGTTTGAGACCAGCCTGAATAAGAGCAAGATCCTGTTTCTACAAAAAATGGAAAAATTAGCCAGGCATGGAGGCACACGCCTATAGTCTCAGCTACTTGGGAGGCTGAGGCAAGAGGATCACTCGAGCCCAGGAGTTTGAGGTTGCAGTGAGCTATGATGACACCACTGTACTTTAGCTGGTATGACATAGAGAAACCCTGTCTCAAAAAAAAAAAAAAATTAATTGAAATAAATAAATAAAAGCTCCTAAAGGAAAGGGACTATATGTTGAACATCCCTGTACTTCCCACAGCACCCTTGCACAACATGAAATGAACACAAGGAGATACCCAGGGTCCCACAGTGAATGAATGGCAAAATACAGGTCCCCTTCTCAAGACTTGCAGCTTCACCGTATCATCCTCAGGGCCAATCCTGATGATTTAGGAGGCTAATCAGATTCCAAATGATGGGTTCTACATGCTAACACTTCCGACAGCTCACACCTATAGAGCAGATATTCGTTTTGCTCAGCTTCCCCTGCAAAAAGGAAGAAATGCTATCCGTGCTGTTGTCACCTAAGTCCACACAGAACCAAGAGCTCCTTGCCACAAAGGTCACTCCAGTGTCTGGCTCAATCCAGTATCCTGGACTTTAGTTTCTTACAACTCTCAAAGCTCAGTGATGTTTTTTGCCTTTTTAATTTTGTTTGAATAAAATAGGTACAAAGGATTGTGCTATAAGGCACATTTCCAGTTGTAAATATTTTGAGCAACTCCTTAGCGTCTCTCTCTCTTCCTTTGCTTTTCCTTCCCCTTGGCTTCCCCCACTCTCTCTTTTCTTTATCTTACTGTATGTGCACACGTTTATGTGAAAAAAAAAAAAAAATCAATGCTTTTATTTGTTTACTTTTGAGCAGACAGTTTCATTCTTTTAGTCTTCTGATCTTTTTAATAATAAGAGTTAAAATTGAAACATGGAGATAACCAAGAAAGGAACAATGTGAAATGCAAAAATATGAGCAAAGCTAATTGAAAAATGACATAGATTATTATTAATGTGACATGAATTTGATAAATGTTTAAAATCATACTAACGGAGTGCTTTGCAAGCAGCTCAAGTACACACACATGATCTCTCCAAGTTTATAGATTCACAGCCTTCATTTTATAACTTCTTCCTGCTAGTCCACTTTTTAAATTTTTAAAAAATCATCTGAATACCTTTCAGCAGAAAATACGGATAGAGACCCAAGAATGTGGGGTGAAAAGTTCAGCACTAAAAGTATCTTATTTGTCACTGCTCTTAGTGTACTTGCAGACTGGCTTTCTTTAATTTGACAAAGAATTAACTTTATTAAAATAGTTAATTATATTTATATTTTTATCATCTAAATGAATCTTCACTTTTGAAAATCACACATTCAGTCAAGTTATTCAGATGCCTCTCAAAAGGTTTTTCACATTTCATTTCCTTAGGCTATCTATACGTCTAAGACTTTGGGCCATAGGATCCTATAATTTAATTAGTACAGTAGAAGTTTTAGCAGCACCCCAGCTGCTTACTTCAAGACCTGCCCCAGGAACAGTAGGAACTGGGGCCTTTTACACAATTTGGATTTTGTCTATGATGAAACAGACCGCTACCACATATGAAATTATTTTAAAAGAATATAGTAATATAAGCAGGAGGCTTGTTAAAAAAAAGCCATATTTTGGAGTTTATTTTCAAATGAATGAATCAGGTGCTATGTAAGTGGTTAAAGCTTAATTCATAAATTTTGAAGGAACAAAAAGCAGCCAGGCAAGAATCTAACAAAGGAGTCCAGAATCAGAGCTTCAAACCCCATGGTTCTCAACCAGGGATGATTTGGGCCCCCAGGACACATTTGGCAATGTCTGGAGACATCTGTAATTGTCAAAACTGGTGGTGGTGGTGGGGGGGGGTGACGCTGCTGGCATGGAGTGGCTTTGCACAAGACAGCACCTCACAACAAAGATCTGTAAGTCTTAAAATGCCAATAGTGCTGAGGCTGAGAAACCCCGTGCCAGCCCCATGATCCATAATCTTTGGGAGTTGCCACACCGTATCATTTTAAATCACACTTTTAAACATGCCACGTGGCATGTATTATTCATCTTATAAATTGAAGTAAATAAAAGTTAATTTTCTTTTTAGCATTTCAGCAACACTCCTTAACCTAACCAGAGCCAATCAGGTAGGTGCTGCACAACTAGGACTGTGGATTAATAATCCTAATTTAGAGCTGACCCAGTTAAGTGGACACACTTTGGCACTAAATTCTTTGGCTCAAAGAATTTAGAAGAGTAGTATTTCATTTCCCATTTCACTGCTAGTTCCACAAAAACCTTTAAACACACCTTCAAGTTTAGAATAAATAAGATCATAATCACTAGAAGTATATATATTATAGTTTTTCACCTCTAAGCAGAGAAAGAGCAATTTATAGAGGAAAAACATTCTTTGACTTTTGATCTTATCTTCTTGTGAAATTTTCCATGTGCAAAAGTCAGGGGTTGAAATAACATATTAGGTTTACAAAGTGCTACTTAATTTAAGCCTCATAAAGTACAGAGGACAGGGAAAACCCAGCAAACATATTCCGGATGTCACCCATTGCAGAACTGCTCAGAGGCCTTAACATGTTAGTGTGCCCTATGAATCTCCGGTGGCAGACCATATTCCACAGGGTTTCCTAAACTAATTTCACTACAGAACCTTTTAGTTGGTTGTATTTTATGGAATTGGAGTTCCACAGGGCATATTTGGAAAGCATTGGAATAATAAAGCTGGCCTCTTCCCAATAAAAGCTCTTTCCATGTGGAGTAAAAGCAGTGGCCTCAGGCAGCTTATCTGATGGATCTATTAGCTAACTTGTCTCTCCTTCAACTGGACCAAGTCAAGCCCATGCTAATGCAGTTTATCAGCTTGTTGTAATGGATACGGCTTGTTCTCTCACTCTTTAAACAACCTAAACCCTTCCAGAGCCAACTGGTCACATTCTGTAGAATACAAAGCACCCCAGGTGCCTCTGAACTGGTGGATTTTCTATTTTCATTCTTATTTAAAGAAATGTTTCCTATATATTGCTCAATATATAGGAAGTAGTGAAGTCATAAAAAGCATAAAGACATATGCTATCATACCTTTAAAAACAGCATTGCTTTTTTCCAAAGTCAAATGATCAGGGAAGTTTATATAAATATTTACATGCACAGAAAAATATAAATATGGGTAAAGTAATGGTAAAGATTTCTAGTGTTCAAAGCGGATTTTCATTAAATAGGATGGATTTTGTATCCCATAGTAGATTCAATAAATCATGAATATTTTGCTAAATGTGTTATCCTTCACTAACATGACAATACCATACGAAGGATTTATGCTTTAAGGCACATTTTCAGTTACAAGAAAGGATTCATTTTGATTCATCAACATTCTCTTCCCTAGATCTTCTTATCAAGAGTAAGACATGCTTATGGCTCTGACTTGGGTGGGGCAGAGGCAATATATGTAACCTACACATTTGTACCCCCATAATATCCTGAAGTAAAAACAAAAAAAGAATAAGCATTTACTGGGCTGCTGTTCACATTTTGAAGTTGTGTAAGCAGTTGGTCCATAGTAGATTTGAACCAAAAGCCTTATTTTATTTAACACTAGATTCTTATTTACTCAGTGAACCAGCCACCTATAGGATTATAGCCTTGTTGCACTGTACGGCTTCTTCTTTTTAATAGCAGAGGTATTTTTTTTATCTTAGTATGGACACAAAAATTAAAACCTGTTCACAAACCTGAGGCAATACCAAAGGAGGCATAGAAGAGCAAGGAAGTTATATTCAAGTCAAGAATTTTTCTCTTTGGTCAGAATACAAAAGTACTGACGTCGGGAAAAACAGCTGATCTCTTCTTTCAAAGAACTTACTTGTATTTATTTTTACACTTAACTGATTATAAAATTGTCTCCATTTTAGGTGCTCTCTTCCTTCCTCCCTTCCTCCTTACCCCCCTTCTCATTCATGCATTCATTCACTCAACATTATTTGAACACTGTCATCCATTCTACTAGGAAGAAGTAGTACAGTGACACAAAAATAGTGCTAGAAAGGACACTAGAAAACAGTGGAAATGGGTCTGATTTGTAAAACACTGCAGCAGTAAACATGGGTGGGAGGGACCCAAACAACCACTTTAGGATGAAGAGATATGCGACAGCTTAATAAATGTTTTCAGTGCTTCATTAAAACCTTTGTTTTCATATAATTCAGGGGTCAGCAAACCACAGCCTGAGAGCCAAATCCAGCCCACTGCCTGTTTTTGTCCTGCCTACAAGCTAAGAATGGTTTTTACATTTTTAAAGGGTTGGAAAAGTGTCAAAAGAATAATATTTTGTGACATAAAAATTATATGAACTCAAATTACATATAATACCTACAACTAAAGTTTTATTGGAACACAGCCATGCCCATCCGTTTATATTGTCTATGACTGCTTTCATGCTATAATAACAGAGTCAATTAGTTGTCCCAGAAACCATATGACCCACAAAGCCTAAAATATTTACTATCTGGCCTTTAAAAGAAAAGGCTTACCAACCTCTGATATAATTGATCTAAGAAAAGCATTATGTGTACACACTATAACTTCAAATTCTGTACTTTTAAAAACAATCAATAAGAGGGTTTTCTATTTGTCTACCAACATATAAAATAGCCTGGAAAAAGATAAAATATCTTAATCCACATGGAAGTATGTGAAGAATGAATAAAGGAATCACAATAGTCTATGACTTTGTAGTGTGACTCTGGGGTATAAGAATAAAAATATATCCAAGAATCATTAGGTAATCCATCTACCCATGCAGGTCAGCAGTGCCTTGATCCTACTAAAATACCAAGTCTGGTTTATATGAAGAGTTTAGAAAGAATTAAGAGAAATATATAAAGCTAGAAACAGATAGATGGAAAAAGATGAAAGAAATCAGGATAATTTAGTGAGGGAGGAAGAAGGCCAAAGGGTGATTTACTGCTGGAATTTTAGGCATGAAGAAGGCAAGGCAAAGACAATGATCTGGAGATATAGTTGAAGGCACTGAGTTTACGTATTAGGGAAACTTTTTTGACAAACTGTGTTATTAATCATGGAACTGTGTTATCTGTAAAGACAATGGTTCTTTAAGTCTGGAAGTCCTAAAGAAAAAACCAAAACAACCCAAAAAAAGGCATTCATCCATGTTATCCTTTAGAGGAAAATTGATTTAAGAAAGTAGGCTGTATTAAGTGACCTCTCAGGAGGTCTAATTATTCTAAGCCTATTTCAGCAAATATAAAAATGTTAACAATTTTCATTAGCAGTTAGGAGGAGGAAGTCCGAGGGACGAGCACGTACATGATGATTGCATCTGCCAGTTGTTGCCATAAAATGGGAATGGGGAGGGGAAAAAGCCCTCCTGAGTGTCTTTGCTGCAGAGCTCTAAACAACTCGGAATCAAGAGTCTTTTTGCCAAAAGCAGAGCTTTCCAAACAGGACTTATATTTTTGGCCTTGATTTATACTGATCAACAACCATATGTCTGTAGGGATTAAATTAATTAGAGGAGATTTGCTGGATAATGTTCAAAGACAATAAAATTCCTCAAGGTTTATAGGCCATACAAGTTGAAGCACAAAATGGTACACCTTGGGGGAGGATTAAGAGGAACTAATTTTGTACCCAAAGCACTGTCATTTTCTATCCTCATGCAAAAGGGGCGGGGTGGGGGGACTTTGCTTCAACAAGTTTCCAATTGGAGAACTAGGTTAATTCCTACAAAGTTACATTTGTTGGGAAATGAATCTTATAAAGATAAACTTAGAAAAAAAGGATTTAGCATGAAGTATAAAAGACAAATAGCCTATTAAAAAAGTTTTCAAGTGTCCAAAGGAAAGACAGAGGGTATTAAGCAGTTATTTTCCATTTAAAACAATTTTTTATATAATAGGATAACAGAATGGTTTGCCTTCATTAAGTTATAGAATAAATTTCCAGATGAAGAGGGGGCTGTTAAATTTCAGGTGAATTATTTTTAAAGCTTTGAAATCTCTTAAAATAGGGTTATTTTCAACTAGGATGGTTCCATGGGAACACAACTTTTTCATTCAAGGCAGGAGACAGAGATACAACTTGACAAGATTTTCTTCAATCCCAGAGAGCCTGATGGTTGCCTGTGCTCTATGACTTAAAGCTTACCTAAAGGCCCACCTGCATGAAGCATCTTCAAGATCTTATCCCTCCAACAGAATCAATCAAGAAAGTGCCCCCAAATTTGCATTTCTTGGTTCCCAGAGGATGTTCTTGCTGCTGGTCCAGAGACCATACTATGAGAACCACTGGTCTAAAGCCATCTCTTTTCCTTTTTATGTAACACAGAGAAAAAAAGCACCAAAGACCCAACTCTCCATCCTAACTAACAGTCTGTCACTCCTGAACATGAACACTTTTACATTATGCTTAAATTGGCACCTTCTGTTAGACTTATATCAAATTAATTACTAATCAAGTTGAGTCATGACCTATTCTATTAATACTCAAAAAGATACAACACAGCCAATGTGTTCCTGAGAAAACATATGACAAGAAAAGGAATAGTGCTTTGGATACGGCTAAAAGCTAGAAGTCTACCAGGTCCCCCCACCCACTTCTTAGTACCACAAATTCAATTAAAAAAAAAAGCTGTTTCAGATCCCAGTTGGCATTTCACATTTCAGAGCCTTCCACAGAAAATTCAAAGGGAAGCAGAGATATATTAATAATGACTCAAACAATTAGGAAGCATGATCTCAGAGAACATTTTGGGAATGTGAAATGCAAGAAATTTATTAAGACCTTGAACATACCAAAATATGCAAGTCAGTAGATGATTATGTCAAATGATATTTTCCCCAGAGTTCCAGTAGACCCTATGACAAATACCCTTAGGTTTATTCTATGTTAATAATGATTTACAATGTTGGAGTTAAATCTGTATGAAGTACCAACTCTAAGACTGATTCCTTTATCCAGTCAATATGTTAGAACTAGCTAAGAAGCATATTCTTATAAAAAAGATGTTCTAAAAGCATTTTGAGCCAATTATATATACATAAATTGAATCATTTTACACGTAGTAAGGGCCTTCGTTAGTCAAAGTAACTTATAATGAATCATTTGATTAAGTATGCATTCTTTTTTAGATAAATAATTTACCTTTGTATTCAATGTTGACAAGTTTTAGGTTTGGTGTAACAAACTTGGCATTTGAGAAACTGAGACACAACAATTTTATGTTCTTTGCTGAGGGCAAACTTGGTTCCTTATTATGACTATCACTTGAAAAAATAAAAAAGACAAAACAGAAGAAAAGAGGGAAGGAAGGAAATATATTTTCTCTTTAAGTGGGGGGTGATTTTAAACTCTATACTCTGAGATTACTCTGCCAAGGTTTAGCATAAATAATTTCACAACCAAATACTGGGAAGCTCATGAATACCAGCTAAAGTTGTGAAAAATGTGTAATATCTGCAGTGCCACACAGGTGCCACCAATTAGTTTTCATCTAGTAGATTTTAGCCAGCTACATAGGAATGAAAAATTTTGGGATTTAAATGAATTATTTTGTCTTGATGTTTTCAAAGCATTGACTTCAAGGTCTTGGAGATGTATACATATAAATACCTGTGACCAAACTGCTACAGAGCCCATATTATAAAATATATTTAAATGGTTAACACTTTTAAAAGTCTTCTTAATTACCAAGACCTGCTAAAAGGCATAGCAGAATATAAGATTCTCTAATTTCTGTAATTGTGCAGCACATCCAAGTCAAAAGCTTGTATACTCATAGTAGTGTAATAACTGCTGACTAGAGAGTGAAACATCTCACATAAAGTGAAAACAGACAGGCAGATAGTAACACATGTCCCTTTTGTAAAATGCAGTTGAATTTAGAGCTCCATCTGTTCCCAGACTTGAAAAGTCTGGGGTTTTCTCAATATCACCACAAAAGATTTTTATGTTGTACCAACAGAATTCACATATTTTATAAGCATTGATTGGGCCAAATAATCATTTAAAAATAAATTCTCATCCTCACAACTAAGAATATTCAGAATATTCAGTGAGAATGCCCCTACCTTTAACAAAATAGCATTGGCCCCTCGTATATTGTCATTATTTACCACCATTTTTACAAGATGAATGCAGCATTCATCTTATAAAAATAGAGTAAAAAGGAAATAGCCAGTTTTCCCAATCTGCAAGGATATTTTCAGGACTTTGCCCTTGAAAAAGGTGGATTTCTCTGTAGTTTCCTCCCCAAACTTGTTTCAATCACTTTCTTGCAATTTTGTGCAAGAAAACACTGCAAGGCAAACATCAGTGATCTTACATCAGGCAAGCTTTCCTCCTTGATAATAAATATGTTAGTTTGGAGCAGGCTCACAAAGAATCCAGACAGCTCCGATCTGGCCCTATTCCAGGAGAGAAGCGTCTGGTGTCAGGGAGAAACTCTCAGCTGTCTTTCAGATGTGTACTTCTATCTACCCCTACTGTCTGCAGCTTGAAACAGAAATGCTGGCTATTAAAGACCTGTCTTTTGGGCACTGGTGTAAAACATCTTTGCTAAATACCACGTACAGTCAACTGAGAATATCCCGTGTTTACTAAAGATTGATCTTTTGAAATTGTATGGCATATGTCAGGTTAGAAACTAGAGAGTTAACAAGAATTATATGCCACTCTTTGTCAGGATTAATAGTTGAAATTATAGCATTAGTACAGACAATCCGGAGTTTCTTTCTGAATCAAATTTACATACTTTCCCCAGGGGATTCAGGGATGACAGGTGCCATGTTTGCAGCTTCTTTTGTGTAAGTTGCACATGTAAGAGCTCAGCCAAAAGCCCAAGCCTGGGGCATTTGGCCAACTTCCCCACATATGCAGTTAAATAACTTAAGAAGCAAATAGTAGTACTTCTGCTTTAACAACCCAAACAGTACTTTGGGAATAATAGGAATTCACTTAATGCTCAATAAGAGGGAGTGTGTATATAACCTATTGCAAAGCACAAAGAAGGTGATAAGAATATTTAGTAGGAGATTCCCCAACAGTTTTGCTTGTATAGTTTCTAAAAACTGACTCAGATGTCACAAAAGGTTAAAAAGGACAAGTTGAAAGGGAGAAGCAATCTCTGAGTGCTAAGAGTGCATTGGAAGTTCCTAAGTCAGCAGGTGGCCTAAAGAAGTAGACATGGTGGGCGGCTGCTGTGCAGGTCTAGTCCAGTACAGGGCAATGGGATCCAACAGGCACTGGGCCCAGGTCAGGGACCAATGGCCATTGAGGAACCAGGTTTCTGTGGTGATAGAACAACCAAGACAGCTGGTAATCATACAAGAAGTGGGGAAAAACCAAGGTCAATTTGGACCCAAGACTGAATTGACAGTGAAGTCAAAACAAGGTGGAAGGCAGGTAAAAAGCAAAGGTAGAAAGGCAAGGGGCATCAAGCACGATTAAAACACTATTACCTCTAGATATCTAGAAGCCCAGTGCTAAAGCATTCATCACAGACTCAGATGACTGCAGAGCCAAGCTGGTAACCTGAACATAGAGATCTGGTGGCTGAGGGTAAGACAACAGGGAGTTGTGGCCCCATGGCCAACCCTAGTCAGGGGGATCATCATTCCATGTTTGAAAATATATATGATATTATATTCTGGCAGCTGAATTTATCTACCACTTTGTGTTCTGAAACAAAGGCACTAGGATAAGCGAATAACATAAGACTACTAGTGTTCAGCATGAGGTCTGGTAGAGTGGGGTTACCTGCCTTGAAGATCAAGACAAGGAAGCTTTTATAGTAAATCAGGCCATTTATTTATCAGCCAAGAGTGTAGTTGTAGAAAACAAGGCATTTAAACAAAATAAAAATCTGCCTACATTTGGTGTGGGCTGCAATTTATTCCTTAGCAATTTATTGAGTTCTACTTAAGAGCTCCAAATGCAAGGGGAAAAAAAACACTTAAAAATAAACCATACAATATTATTAAATATGTCTTAGCCCAGGAGGGTGGAAAGTTGTTGAGGGCTTGGGGAATGTAAATGTAGACAAATGTAGAGGAAGTGGGCAAAGAAACAGCTAAGAAATTAATAACATTAAAAAAGGAAGCCAAATGTTAAGGCAATAATCACATTACAGGTAAAATAGCAATATCTATGTCACAAAACTAAAAGATATAACAGGAAATCATGAAAACACACTGGGGCCACAATTAGGAATCAACATTAATGTTCATGGAGTAACTTGTTACATGAAAGTCACCACCCTATGTTTAGATGCAGGACTTGATGACTAGGTGTTCAGGTTGGAATTCCAATTCCAGTTCCATTGCTAGTTGTGTGAGCTAAACTAAGTTATCCTCCCTGTAGCTCACTTTTCTTCTTAAAAATGGGAGTAAAAATAAGGTTATCTCACGGGGCTTAGAGAAATGGAAGAGTATTTGTAAAGCATTCAGAACTTGTCTGGCATGTAGTAAGTTTTACATAAGTTTAAATACAAATGTTCTGGGTACTTTACAAACATTATTTTATCTAATCCTACCAACAAATCTGCAAGATAGTATTATTCCTAGATTATACTTTATGGATGAGAAATTTAGATATAGATTCTATCAGTAACTCTCTAAGGATCACAGAACTGGGAGTTGGCAGGGCTTTGCTAGGAGTCTCACCTTCCCTATCATATCACTGGACCACCAGCTCCAGGGCATGATGAAGTATGTCATTCCAGAAGCATGCTTGGCAACATCTCCACATTGGAGTTTCTGTCCTAACATTTTCCATTCCTGAATACTTCTCACCTTTAGAAATTGACCAGACCCTTTACCAGGACTGTGGAAAATTGCTAAATTACACCCAACCATGTTAAGAATTAGGAGATAGGAAGGGAAATAGCTTTTCTTATGAATATGCAAATAAAGTTTAAGTTACATCTACATATTTAAAATAGGTACTCGGAGGAAATGTGAGCCTCTGTCAGAGAAGGAATGGTTGCTGGATATAAGTTTGTGGAACCCACTATCTTAACTATTGTAAAATAATTGTACTGTCAACATGTTGATATTTCTTGTCTAAATGTGAGTAACTGTAAGCCATACATTAGAATAAAAGTATTTAAAAAAAGGAAAAAAGTCACGGAATTTTTTTTTTTTTTTTCAGTAATTAGGAGCTGCTAAGGTTCAGATTTGCAAACTGACTGCCCATACTCCTAATGTCACATCTGGAAATTCCAAGTTCTGGCATGCAAGCATCATGGACAGGGCCTCTGGAAAAATCTCCTGCCAGGGAGAATTGTGGATTCTCAGCCATTCATGCTGAGTTTGGAATGTTACTGTCCAATTAAAATTTCCAAGCCCTTTCCCCAAAGAAGCTTTTCAGGCACCCTGACCAGGCCTTGCCCAGAGCCTTAGGACTCAGAAAAAATTCAGAAAGGGAAGGTTTCCAAAGAGGGTAACTAGAAGTAAATATACGGTAAGAGTGAGAAGGAGAAAAAAGTGTTTAAAGTTGTTTAGGGGTAAGCTTGAAAAGGCGACTTAAAAACAGGAGGAGGAAGAGAGAATGAGAGAAACAGAAAGAAGAGAGGCAGATGGAAAATTTAAACACACAGCCAAGAGACAGGAAAGCAAAGGAGGAAAATTATGAACTATGGAATTAGATTTCATGCAATGGAGTCATCAGTATGAGTGGACCGTGTCGCTTTTCAAAAGAAATTCTCCATACTTCCTCCTACTTCAATACAGAAAATAGTATATAAAGCATGAAGAAAGAATGGGAAGGAAATAAGCAAGGGAAAAAGATGATTCATTTTTCAGGGATTCTACACCCTCATTTCCTCACCCCATGTGGTTTAGGATTTACTCCCATCCACCCAGTACAGGGAGAATAAACAGTAATGCAGAAGACCTCTACAAGCACCTTTCACCCAAAGTTCAAAGCAATCCCTAAATAACTCAAATGTCTGTCATGAATATCTGTTCATAACTTACTGTCTAAAGCAGGGCATAAATGGAAAAGCAAATACAGAAGGGAAAAAAGCAAAAGCCAAGTCTTCCTCCTTTCTTCTCTGTTTCAAGTACCATGTGGCTTTCATCTTTCCCCTAACCTCCAAAGCCACCCGAAAGGAATGCACTGACAATGTCAGCTACTCGGGGAAGGGCCTCCACACGGGGCCCAGGTTCTCTCTCCCTCTTTCTCTTCAGCTTCACTCCAAGATTACGCAGGGGCAAGTTTCCTGCTCACACTCAAGACTAAGAGAAAGAGGAAAGAAATAGTCTTAAATATCAATTGGCAGTGATTCCCCCACTCCCTTCCAGCAAGAGTGCTCTAACTGAATTTGATGCTGAAATTGTGGTTTACAAAGAAGTTTCCTGGTTGCTGTAGGGTTAAGGAGTTGTGTTGCTCTGTCCCCTCCCTCAGAGTTCAAAGCCTGCCTATTTGTGATATTAGCCACTGCTGAGATGAAAGTAGTGAGGAAATCAGTCTGCAGTGAGTGGACTGGGGCTGGCGGTTATATGTGT